>NC_054883.1:9560866-10760866 GCF_018320785.1 Cheilinus undulatus
AATATTTCTGACAGAGTCCCAAGGCAATCTGATGAAAGATTTATAAATAAAAGCCTTCTCAAATATGCTACAGTAACAACTAAACTGCCTACCTTTAAAATGAAATAAGGAAAAAATGCCTAACTTTGAATTGAAATATTTGAGAAACCCCCTGTTTCCACACACTCATTCCACCTCACAGTGGTAGTTGAAGACCCAAACAATATTTCTGGCACTGTCCCAAGCCAATCTGATGGAAATTGTCAAAGAAAACGCCTTCTAAAATATGCTACAGTAACAACTCAACTGCCTAACTTGACAATGGAATACTAAGGAAAAAATACCCAACTTTACATTGAAATATTTCAGAAACCGCCAGTTTTCACACACTCATTCCACCTCACAGTGGTAGTTGAAGACCCAAACAATATTTCTGGCACTGTCCCAAGCCAATCTGATGGAAATTGTCAAAGAAAACGCCTTCTCAAATATGCTACAGTACCAACTCAACTGCCTAACTTGACAAGGAAGTAGTGAGGAAAAAAATGCCCAACTTTACATTGAAATATTTCAGAAACCGCCAGTTTTCACACACTCATTCCACCTCACAGTGGTAGTTGAAGACCCAAACAATATTTCTGGCACTGTCCCAAGCCAATCTGATGGAATTTGTCAAAGAAAACGCCTTCTAAAATATGCTACAATAACAACTCAACTGCCTAACTTGACAATGAAATACTAAGGAAAAAAACTGCCAACTTTACATTGAAATATTTCAGAAACCGCCAGTTTTCACACACTCATTCCACCTCACAGTGGTAGTTGAAGACCCAAACAATATTTCTGGCACTGTCCCAAGCCAATCTGATGGAAATTGTCAAAGAAAACGCCTTCTAAAATATGCTACAGTAACAACTCAACTGCCTAACTTGACAATGAAATACTAAGGAAAAAATACCCAACTTTACATTGAAATATTTCAGAAACCGCCAGTTTTCACACACTCATTCCACCTCACAGTGGTAGTTGAAGACCCAAACAATATTTCTGGCACTGTCCCAAGCCAATCTGATGGAATTTTTAAAAAAAAAAGCCTTCTCAAATATGCTACAGTAACAACTCAACTGCCTAACTTTAAAATGGAATACTAAGGAAAAAATACCCAACTTTACATTGAAATATTTCAGAAACCGCCAGTTTTCACACACTCATTCCACCTCACAGTGGTAGTTGAAGACCCAAACAATATTTCTGACACAGTCCCAAGGCAATCTGATGAAAGATTTATAAATAAAAGCCGTCTCAAATATGCTACAATAACAACTCAACTGCCTAACTTTAAAATGGAAGACTAAGGAAAAAATACCCAACTTTACATTGAAATATTTCAGAAAGCGCCAGTTTTCACACACTCATTCCGCTTCACAGTGGTAGTTGAAGACCCAAACAATATTTCTGGCACTGTCCCAAGCCAATCTGATGGAATTTGTCAAATAAAAAAAAAGCCTTCTCAAATATGTTACAGTAACAACTCAACTGCCTAACTTCACAATGACATACTAAGGAAAAAATGCCCAACTTTACATTGAAATATTTCAGAAACCGCCAGTTTTCACACACTCATTCCACCTCACAGTGGTAGTTGAAGACCCAAACAATATTTCTGGCACTGTCCCAAGCCAATCTGATGGAATTTGTCAAATAAAAAAAAAGCCTTCTCAAATATGTTACAGTAACAACTCAACTGCCTAACTTCACAATGACATACTAAGGAAAAAATGCCCAACTTTACATTGAAATATTTCAGAAACCGCCAGTTTTCACACACTCATTCCACCTCACAGTGGTAGTTGAAGACCCAAACAATATTTCTGGCACTGTCCCAAGGCAATCTGATGAAAGATTTATAAATAAAAGCCTTCTCAAATATGCTACAGTAACAACTCAACTGCCTAACTTCAAAATGAAATAAGGAAAAAAATGCCCAACTTCAAATTGAAATATTTAAGAAACCCTCTGGTTCCACACACTCATTCCACCTTGCAGTGGTAGTTGAAGACCCAAACAATATTTCTGACAGAGTCCCAAGGCAATCTGATGAAAGATTTATAAATAAAAGCCTTCTCAAATATGCTACAGTAACAACTAAACTGCCTACCTTTAAAATGAAATAAGGAAAAAATGCCTAACTTTGAATTGAAATATTTGAGAAACCCCCTGTTTCCACACACTCATTCCACCTCACAGTGGTAGTTGAAGACCCAAACAATATTTCTGGCACTGTCCCAAGCCAATCTGATGGAATTTTTAAAAAAAAAAAGCCTTCTCAAATATGCTACAGTAACAACTCAACTGCCTAACTTTAAAATGGAATACTAGGGAGAAAATGCCCAACTTTACATTGAAATATTTCAGAAAACCTCTGTTTTCACACACTCATTCCACCTCACAGTGGTAGTTGAAGACCCAAACAATATTTCTGGCACAGTCCCAAGCCAATCTGATGGAAGATGTCAAAATAAAAGCCTTCTCAAATATGCTACAGTAACAACTCAACTGCCTAACATTAAAAATTAAACATGAAAAAAAAATGCCCAACTTTGAATTGAAATATTTCAGAAACCCCCTGTTTCCACACACTCATTCCACCTCACAGTGGTAGTTGAAGACCCAAACAATATTTCTGGTACAGTAACAAGGCAATCTGATGGAAGATTTCAAAATAACAGCCTTCTCAAGTATGCTACAGTAACAACTTAACTGCCTAACTTTAACAAGACCCCAAGATACTTGGATTTCTTCACCTGGGGCAAAGCTCTCTCCCCACCGGAGGGAGAAATCCATGGTTTCCCAGCAGAGATCCATGGCCTCAGAGTTTGAGATGTTGACCCTCATTCCTACTCATCTACAATCTGCCCTAATGCCTGCTGGAGGTCCCCAGCTGAAGAAGCCAACAGATCCACATCATCTGCAAAAAGCAGACATGAATTTCTGAGATCACCAAACCTTAAATACCCCGGTGTAAACGGTGCCTCGAGATCAGGTGAAGAATTACAAAAAGAATCAGAGATGAAAGCCAACACACACCAGAGACATGTCCAGCTTTGTGTCCAGTATAAATACAGTTATTCCATACTATATTTTACATCATTTTACCACAAAGTAATCCACTTATTGATATCAAGAAATTTGATTTTTTTTTTTGAGGGGCCTAGACCATGCATTTGGGGCCAGGAATACTCCCCTGAGACTTAAAAAAAAAAATCAAAATTCATTTTCATGCTATTTTATTCCCCCTTGGCACTTAAAGTCCCTGTAAAATGATTACAAATCTGTGTTTCAGGTTAATTGTATAACAGGTGGCTGTGTTATGAACCACCTGGCCAAATTTTCATCATGAAAAATATTACTGAAAGAATAATATTAAGCTTCAAAATCATGGAGAAACACGATGCTCTAAAATTAAAAAAAAAAAAAAAATGCTACAACCTGAATGGAGGAGTCATCTGACTGTGTTGCTGATATGTCACAACTCTCTTTTATAAGGCATCAGAGAAACAATCACATTTATGTCATGACTGGCAGACAGATTAGAGCTTAAAAAGTCTCAGTTTCATTTTCTTATTCTGATTTAACTCCTCAGGTATTCCTTACATTTCATTTTCTGAGTTATATAAAGTCATGTCTCTCCCAATTATGAGATATCTTTGTTGTTAAGTTGCTGCTGGAAACATTCAATTCCCTGATGTAGCTCTTCAAAATAAAAGTTTTCAATGATGATTAGTGTTGGATAGGTTTGAAGTGTTGCTGCTTTGAGAGAGGCAAAGCCACAGCCTGCTTCTTTTAATCCAGGACAAAGACAAGCGAAATATGGATTAAAGCACACCTTCAAAAGTTAAGATGTTTGTCCCTGCTGCATCTGGTTCACATGATAAATATACAACCACTCCAGCTATTAGCTTTAGCGCTGTATTTTGGTGAACTATAGCCAGAGCACAGCTGCCTGGCCCTGTGAAATAAATTTACTGTTTTCTGGCACAAATGTCTCCATCATGATAGTTTTAATGAACCGTAGGCCACCATGGCTGATAGATTTGGGAATTTTACCTTGAAATAAACAAAAAAAAAAGCATTTAGTTGGCTGTTAAATTTCATTGAAGGCAGTGACATCAGCAAACAACAGACCGTATTGAGATGAACTGCCCTTATTTTATATTGTTGTATCATTAGGGGGCAGGGAAACTCCCACAGCACCCCATGATGTCGTGGGTTGCTACATGTGCCCTGCCTGACTTAAAGCAAGCAAGGAAAGAGGTGAAAAACTTTGTAATGGTCTAAATCCAAAATGCTGTCACACATCTGTGTTTTGACATGTTAACAGCAACCTTATCCCAACATCTCTAGTGCTCACTAAACAGGGACTTTAATTACAATGTAAATACATAGTAATCACTGAAAATAATTTTAAAGGGGCCTCATATTTGATGGCCTTATCTTGAGGCCTTTTGGAGCATGAGGCTCCAGGCACCTTGATAAACGGTATAACGGCCCATGACCATTTTAAGAACTTGCACTCAAACCCCATGACTTGAACAGAATCTGGGCTGTCTGTGTTTGATTTTGTACGTTGTAGATATATGTATTTACATTTTAAAACCAGAGCACAGGGGACTTAAAACAGCCACGACCAATAAAACATGAGTTCTATCCAAACTCTATCTGTGCAGGTGGAATCTGAAGAACCAACAAGATAAAACACATCAGCTCAAATTAATTACAAGTTGTTGGACTGAACATATAACACAGGAGATAAGAGCCTAGTGCTGGATTATGAACTGAGAGGGTCATTAACTGTGTCCAGCAGGCTTTAGCTCTCCTTTACAGTGAGGCATAATTTCATTTCACAGCAATCAATAAAGACAGGCCCTTAAAACAGACTAGCTGCAAGCCAGTACAAGAGCTGGTGTAGTTCAAATGAAATTAACCTTGAGAGAAAAGTCAAGCTCCACGGCTCTACTGGGTGATGAGAGAGCGATGGAACAAGAAAAAGATCAGGTCCTTATTGACCTCCTTTGGCAGTGTAGTGAGAATGTATAGAGAGCAGCTGGCACCGCTGAGACAGTAATGTTAAAGGCCATAAGGCGGAAAAGTGCCCTGTTGCTAGCAGAAAATCTCAATCAGCCTCTTTGAATAAGACTGTAAGAAGGCAAAAATTCATGAAATGAGAAAATGAGGTCAGGATGATAGAGTAATTATTACGCTGATGCATGAAAAGAAGGTGGAAGAAAATTATGGTGACTCACGTCTGCAATTAGCTGTGCAAACAACCAGGGAGTCATTAATGCTGGCAAGAAAATACTCCAGCTAACAGGTCAAGACACAGCAGGGGGTCCATCAGAAACAATTATTTTCATATGATCAAACAAGGTTTAAAGAGGCTTGATAACAGAGCAGACCCTCACTGGAATGCAGCACAAGATGACCAGATGAAGAGGTACAGAGGGAAGACAGGCAGGCTGGGTCTGAAATCACATTCATTCACTAATCTCTATGAGTACTCTATGAATCAATCTAGGATATATGAAAGTTTCCCTTTAAAAATCAAATCACAATATGCTTTTTTTAAAAATGTCTACCTTACTTCAATAAAGAAAATAATAGGCCATCATGACAGACCTGCCATGACAGATACAACCTATTATCAGTGCCACTGAGACGCTGGATGTTAAATCAAAACTGCCATAGAGGAAGCATGGACTCCTTCTACTTGAGCTGCTGTTTTGTTGCTGCATCTCAAGTACATTCTGCTGTACATCCTGTTTCTTAAGCTCCCCCATAAAGTGCAACTCCATCCCTCCTTCCCAAGTCAGGTAGAGGTTCAGCTGAAGCTGGGCCTGTGCTGAGCTTTTCGAAGATATTGACTGCATATTGAGTAGCGGGTGATTTCAGGCACAGCCAGACTAAATACATGCTTGGCAGTTAGACACTGGTGACATAAGATAAGACCAAAGGAGTGGCACTCCTGGGGCCACTCCTGTTCATTCTTTAAATAAATAACATAAATTAAAAAATGTCTACTGCTAAGGTTTGCTTTTCTGCTGACGACACTGTAATGTGCTTATCAGCCACCACCCCAGCTTTTGCTCTCTCCAACAGAATTTTTATGTCTTGAAACTCATTTTAAATCATCTCAAATGATAAATTTAAGCCACTGAGCTCACCTCAATTCAAGTAGAGTTCAAGTATCTTGTGGTCTTGTTAAGTGTTGCAAACACTACAGACTAAGTGGCATGTCATAAATTAAAAGAAAAAAGGGCCAGTATCTAATATGGGGTTGAATTATTTATTGGCACGCTTTAGAAGTAGATTTGAGAATGGTGGCTTGCATTAGCTTTGTTAACTTTAGGTAAAGCTAATGTATAGCCTACCTTTCCATACAGTTAACATGACTATGTAAGCCACTACAGTTACGTTGGCTCTAGCAAAAGCTAAAAAGGCTAAAGTGAGCCCTTGTTCGCATAACTACTTCTAAAACTGGGGTAGCTTTAGCAAACATAGCATAACCTACTGCAGCCCAGGTAGATTCATTTGTTTTAGCTTTAGCTATGTTAGTTGTGTCCTTATATTATCTACATAACTAATGTTAGCATTAGATTTAGATTTAGAGATTCACTATCCATGTAGCTTACATTGTTAATGTTAGCTTTAGCCTTAGCTACATTAGAGGGTTTTTATGGAGGACAGTCTTGGTTCCTGTCAGCAGACTGGTTATCTAGCTTGTGAATGTTTTGTGATCAGATGATGTAGGTCAGGTTTTTGACTTTAACTTTCTCTTTCCTAACCCTTAATGTAACCATTAACCTAACCCTAACCAGAAGTTGAAACTGATTTTATTTTGAAAGTTTAAGCTTGTATATCATTCTGACAGAAGCTGGTTCTCACTGTAGTGGCCTGCAACGGGTGGGGAGTCTTAGATCTGTGACCTGCAGCCATATTGTCTTGGCATTTTTCTGCCCCACTTGGTTTAAACATGCAAAAATGTCTAAAACATGCCTCTAAGACACCAATGGAAACAATAAGGCACAAAATTACAGTATTGATAAAAAGGATGAATTAAGTTAAAAATAGACATAGTCTCTCCAGCGTGTCCTGGGTTTTCCCCGGGGCCTCCTCCCAGTGGGACCTGCCCAGAACACCTCACCAGGGAGGCGTCCAGGAGGCATCTGGCTCATCTGGCTCCTCTCAACACGGAGGAGCAGCGGCTCTACTCCGAGTCTCTCCCGGATGGCCGAGCTTCTCACCCTATCTCTAAGGGAGAGCCCAGACACCCTATGGAGGAAACTCACTCCGTGACCTCATTCTTTCGGTCACAACCCACAGTTCATGGCCATAGGTGAGGGTAGGAATGTAAACCAACCGGTAAATCGAGAGCTTCGCACCTCTGCAGACACCGCACCGATCCACCTGTCGATTTCCCGCTCCATTTTTCCCTCACTCGTGAACAAGACCCCGAGATACTTGAACTCCTCCACTTGGGGCAGGATCTCATTCCCACCCTGGCTGCCCCCGCGACCCGATCTCGGATAAGCGGAAGAAGATGGATGGATGGATGGATGGATAAGTTAAAAATATAAATTAACACCCAAATAATAATGTAATATATATGCACAACGATCAACATGACCGTTAAAAACCATACAACAGGAAGGTAATTTTTATTTCCTTTTTTGACAGCTCATGAATTCTTTAAAACTGCTGTGATTCTTTTCACCTTCATGATCAAAACTGAGGTCAAACAATGCAACGCTTTAAGTGACTTAAATAAGATAAATGCATCTTTGAAGCTACTGGGCTGATGTGACTGGAACAACCATTTATCAAAGATTTGGACTAATCTGTTTCACACACACAGTCGTGTACATATTAGACCTACAATGTGATTAAATCCTGTTCCCGTTTGCAACCACACTGATTGTCTTTGACCTCAAATATTTGCCCCTGTGTTCATATTTCATCTAAGCCAAAGTGAGTGGGAGACAACATTCATATACATCACACATAACCTGTAATAGAAAACCAAGGGGGAAAATCCCATTATTTCATAAGAATACAGAGGCATTGTGCTGAATATAAAGCCTGGTTTTACAATAAATCCCTGCATGGTGCCATTTTTTAATGCAGAGAAAAAAACATCATGCTTTGCTCTGCAAAGACATCAACAAGCAGGGGAAATAAGTGAAATAAACCAATAAAATCCTGAATGTCATAACTTTCCATTCAGCCTCCACAAAGAAGTTATTGCATATTCTACGAGTTACATTTTATAGAAAATGTGGATGTGGGACAACAAAAGAAAGTTGTGTTTCCTTGTCATTCATCTTCATAATCACTTTTTCCTACCCTGGTGCTTTTCGACACTTCGTTAATTAGGACATATTGACAGCGAAGAGCATTTGTATTGCAATCTGAGTGCAGCCAATCTGCATCTACAATCTTACTCAAGCTGTGGAAATGTGCAGCACCTGCTTATCTTCTTCCAACATGAATCCAGTGATTGACTGCTGAGTGAAGTCGTCATAGCAGCTGGTGTTTAATCTGAACAGTGTACCTGTAGGAGACGCTTCTCTAAGCATCTCCAATTAACACAGCATGGGGAGAAAAGATCCTGCAGTGCTACAGCTTGTGTGATTGTGCACAAAAGAGGCCAAAAAAGTGTTGACAAACGAGATTCATGAGAGGAATGGGACAGGAAATAGACTGTGTTAAACACCTGAGTCTTATGAATGTCTTTCACAAGATCCTTATCCTGCCACAATGCTGCCACCTGGCAGTGCACAAGAGACACTCAGAAACACCAGAAAACATACAAGGCTATCTACGAGGCTGTGCAGCTTTGTATGGGGTGATTAAATAGACTGGCTTTTTTAATTTGAAGTCAAAAGGTTTGATTTTCAAAAGCAGACTTCATTACAACTATAAATCAATGCTGAGAGAAAAAAATTAGACCATTTTCATACTTCTATGTGGCAACATGTAGATATTCCATAAAGAAAATTAAAGCTCTGCACAAATACGCACTTGTCCACTGGTGACTCGGGGGGGGGGTCGACCCCTATAGGTAGAAAAACATGATTAATGCCCTTTAAGTTGACAAAATTTAACAAAGAGCCCTCTTATGTTAACTTATCCTTACGTAACCCCATGGTCTATGCTTTTTAAGCAGCTAAATGAGCTGCACTTGCTACACTGGAACTTCTTCATGGAGGACAAGCTTTTCTCCAGTAAGCAGACTGTTTACTTGGCTTTATTTGACGTTTTGTAATTAGGTTTTGCAGATCAGGTTCTTGACTTTTAACTTTTAGTTTGAAAGTTTTTATGTATATTTCCATTCTGAGATTTATAGCATCTCCGATAAACAGTCTGTTTCAGTCTGAAAGCCCTTGATATTCAGGTCCTTAATTGTAGCTGCATAGTTTTAAAACACACACAGTGCTGGTATCACTCCCCCCCTCCCCAGGCAAAGACAAAGTGAGAAGCCAAAGAGTCATATTGACTTATAAGTACAGCAATTGTACTGGATTCTGTGCAAATATGACTCTACAGCCTGTTGTTTAATAACTGTTTGCATATTGAGTACATGCATATCAGTCACCCATCCTACTGCAACAGCCAGCTCAGCATCATGTCTAAAAGCCTGTCGAATATTTACTCTGATAAGTCCAGGTTCTTTCTTTGTCACTCTCTCTTTTTTTCTTCTTAACAGGGGTGGAAAGTAACTAATTGCATTTACTCAAATTACTGTAATTAAGTAGGTAATTTGAATTCAAATTCAAAATCAGATACAAATTTGCATTCAAATTTAAACGTGGATTCAAATTCGAATTCGAAATCAAAAGCGACTTTTAATTTGAAATTCAAATTCAAATGTGAATACAAATTAAAATGCTAATTCAAATTCTAATCATTCTAATTCTGATTCAAATTAACATTCAAATTCTAATTCAAATATGAATTTGAATTTGAAGGAGGAGAAACTTGTGATGTCTGTCTGTGGCTACCCCAAGCTATACGACACGATGCACCTGTTCTACCAGCACAGGAATACAAAGGAAGGAAAGTGAGTGAGGTGGTTGGTAAAATGTGAACTTTTGTTGGTCAATTTGTCCCAAAGTGTAACTCTTCTCGCTGAAGTCAAGTCCAGCCATGCTTGTTGACAACTGACTGAAATGCCTGATGTGGGAGAAGGAAGCCCCGCCCCTCAGGCATCTTGTGAGTGCTCACATACATGCCATTTAAAGCATGAGTGGAGCGAGTTATTCACGTGAATTTTTTAAATATTAGGTGATCATTTGCATTTGGTGTGAACTTATTAGCCTGAACCATTGTATCAAATGGTAGTAAGACAGGCTAACTGGCCAAAGTTACATGGTGCTGAAAATAGGAGACAAGGGCACTCTTTGGAAATGGGCTGGACACCATTCTGCCACATGAGAGTTACTCATATCAACTTGAAACTAGTTTTTTAATGTGGAAAACTTCAATATAATTTCTTTAAATATAGAAATATTTAATTTTGAATATTAATCTGCTGTGGTGTTTTTGTTTGAAGAAAAATGATGCTCAAACCTCAACCAATCTGGTAACAACAACTTATCTGGAGAGCAAAACTCCTCATCCCGAAAACCTTACCTCAAAACATCTCAGCATCATTAGACGTGGCTTTGCTCCGGTGGTTTGGATAATTTGGGTGAGGTTCTTTATCCAGACAGGAGTGTCTGATGAGGGCAGAGAGTTTCAAAGGAGTAGCAGGTCTGGTAGTTCCCATCTATGTGTGAAGTTCATGGTGACGGATTCAAGGAGCTTCCGGCAGAGACAGTGCTTCCTCTCATGCTTCAGTGTGCCACACTAGGAAGATCTGCTTTTAACTTGTCAAAGCCAATAATAATCAGTTAGTACCAGCTCATTTCAAGGACACAGTTTACTGAGGTAAAACACATGGACAGATCTAGCATTAAGGTTAAAGAGCAACTCATTTTATACATGGCATATTAGAGACATTAACCAATCAGTTGTACAAGTAATTTTAACTTTTATCTCATTTTTTTTCCTTAAAAATGCATGATTTTTAATTTTATTTCATATTTTGACATGTGAAAGTCATGATTTCGATGTTTACCTCATATTTTGACTGTTAAAAATTATGATTTGGGAATTTTATCTCAGTTTTTGACTTTTAAAATTCATGGTTTCGGGGCAGGCCAGGAGTTGAGTGGTTTAGGCACACACCATGTACGTGGGCAGCCCTGGTTCGAGTCTAGCCTCAGGTCATTTGTGGCATGTCTCTCCCCCCACTCTCGTCCTTGATTCCAAGTCTATCCACTGTCCTCCTCTATCCAATAAAGGCCTGAAAAGGCCCAAAAATACATCTTAAAAAAAAAAAACTCATGGTTTCAATATTCTATCTCATTTTTTTGCCTTTTATAAACAGTATTTTGACTTTAAATGTCATATTTTCCCCTTTTAAACTTATATGTTTGACTTTTTATCTAAGATTTTGAGTTTTTAATTTATCATGTTCACCTTTTAATCACAAAATAATTCATCATCATGCCAATTTTTTTTCCCCATAATTAATTTCTGGTGAAAACAAGGTTGACACAGTTAAATATCGACTCTGTTAGGCCCTCAGGTTAGACCCCAGTTCAGAATCCAGCCCTTGCTGTGATTGAGTTTGACACCCCTGCCTTAAATGTTGTTGCGCTGCCTGTGTTTGATGAGATTCAAAGTACATTTGTATTCATGTGTACCATCAACCTGCCAGGGGACTACAGATGGAAATTAGCCTATGGCTATTCTGGCATATCTACATGTTTACTTGCATGAATAAAGACATAAATCAGTCTTTGCTTCCCAGTCAAATAAACTCTTTTATACCTTGAGGGAGAAAATATTTTGCATGTTTCTCAGACAAGTGCAATGTTATGCTGGAACCTGGAAACACAAGCTAACAGATGAGAATTTTAGATAAAACAGCAAAAATGACTTTGTAGACTGACTGCCATAGCGGAGCATCGCAGGCAGTCATCTATAACATCTCCAGTTTAATTACATGTGTGAGAGAGATCCAGCGTTGCCATTTTTGAATCTTAAGTGTAAACAGCATTATGCCGAGAGGCTTAAGGATCCTCTCTGACCCTCTGTGAGTTACACACATCCTGCATGGTGTGTTTGATGGAAGCGTAGGGGGGTGGGTTCGGTCATGGTTCAGCAGTGGAGCATCCTTGTAAAATGCAAATGAATCTGCAGGATGCATAAGAAGACAAGCTCATAAAGTGACACTTATATGACAGGAGAAATGTCATGAGAGTCAGGCTGCACGGTACATCTCTGAAATAGAATTTTTCTATGAATTCATCAGTGACCAAGGCTGAGGCGCTGTAATTATCTCTGAGCAGGGAACGGCGGTCAAGTAGCATCGCTGGTAATAGAAATGAATAATTCTGATTCTGACTGACTGCCTGGGACAAGAGAATTAGAGAGAAATTGGATTTCTACTTGCGGATATTTCTATTTAAGGATTAAAAGACTGCAGGAGGAATTGCATGTCAAATTGAATTAGAAGGAATTAGTAACAAAAGCTGAGAGGATGAAAATATGATCATTCAGCAACACAAAAAGGCCATTACTTAAAATGCTTATCATGAGGAGAGGCTGCATGGAGCAGAGGGCTGCTGGGTAGCATGATCACTAATAAATCACATATTTAAGTGAGTCAGTGCTGCAGCTATCACACTGTGTGCTTGTCAGGTGTCTAAGCAATTCCAAGGGGATGGAGGCTCATGTTCAGATTTCTTGGAGCTATTGTTGGACTTGAAGCAAACATGAACATAAAAAAGGTGTTTTTTTTCCCTCTCCTGTCTTTTATTGCACAAGTGCCCCAGGAGAGCAACCCGCCAGTCTGGTGAGCATATGGTGTTTATTTCAGCAATCCTTGTACAACAAAATACCTTGGTTTCCATTCAAAAAACGTTTAATTCTGACAGCTTCGCACCATATGAAGGTGGAAAGCAATCCAAAAGCTCATCTTGTTCAATAAGCTGCCTGTTTAACAGTCGAGGCATGTGAAACTAACAAGGCAATACACATAACTGGTTTCAAATGGAGAGGAACTAACTGTTAAAACAGGGAAACAACCGAAAGACAGTGTTTCTGAGTCTGGCATATGAATAGTGTTTATATCAGAGGATATCCTGTTTTATTAGAGCAACAAGGAAAAAATGTAAGTGATGGAAAATAATGCTTAATTTGTCTCATCAGGGCCCCTTAAGGATTTATGTTGTGTTCAGCATTTGCATGATTAAAACTGTTACACAGCAAGTTACTTTGAGTACCTTCTCTACCCTCTCAGGGCTGGAAGTTTTTCCCTTTTCCTTCTCTCTCTCTTCCCTTTCCATTCCCGTCGTCCCATCCTGACTCTCTCCCTCCACTGTCCCTGTGTTGTCCTTTCTCTCTTACCCTGCCTGCACTGGATTCTACCCCTGAACTTTCAGGGAACTTTCAAGCTGTAAGACGGAAGTCTTAACCATCACACCATTGTACTGCCTGCCATAGCCTGTTTTTTACACACAGCTATATACACACAGAGGTCAGCCTTTTCTTTTCAGAGGAGTTATGTACTTTATAGTGTACAGGGGCAGTTCAAACTCAGTCTTATTCCAGTTTGTGAAAGCGAAGTCGGCTATAAGATCTCAAAAAGGCCACACATTATGTCACAATTTTAAGAAATTCAAGAACAGATGAGGAACACAGACATGTATCACTCTTGAAAGGGCTTCAAAGCTACCTCTGAGGCTTTTGGACTCCAGTGAACCATGGTGAGAGCCATTATCCACAAATGCAGAAAACTTGGAACAGTGATGAACCTTCCGAGGAGTGGCCAGCCTACCAAATTTATTCCAAGAGCACATCAACGACTCATCCAGGTGGTAACAAAAGAACACAAGAATATGTTAAGACCTGCAAACCTCACTTGACTTTGTTAAGGTCTTTACACACTGCGTCCATTATTTTCAGATATATTGTTTCCGGGTCTGTAATCCGAAAAACGTCACACATTTGGACCTTGAACACTGAGGCGGTGTTTCTTATTTGTCTTAACTGCGAAAATTTGTGGAATGTGGCAAATTGTTTTGTACTCTGCTCAGCTCTGCCATTCATTTAAAATCCCACTGGGAGCTTCATATGGCAAACGCTCATGCACCATAGCGCTGAGCCAAGTTGGAGAGATGGGGAGCAACTTTTTAATTCCCCCTCTGTTATAACCTGTGAGTTGGCTACAAACCTATGCTTTCATCTGTTATATTTCCATGGCTGATATCCACATAATAAGCCAGCAAACAACAGAGTTTAAATTGAGGTTTCGGTGTGAGAGAGAGAGAGAGAGAAAATAAAGCAACAGGCATTGATCTAGATCATCAATCACCTAGGTATCTGTGATATTTCCGTGGTTGATATCCACATGATAAAGGAGCAAACTTTGGTGTTTAAAGTGAGGTTTCAGGAGAGAGAGAGAGAGAGAGGGAAGGTTGGGCAGAGGTGAGCAAGCAGGCACTGTTTTGAATCATCAGAATTCATTTAAATGAGTTGGAGTGAGGCAAAATTTTGCATAAAATCGAACCTGTTCCAAAAAAAAATATGACGGACAAAAATTTTGGTGTCAGTGTGCAAACGTGATTAGAACAACATGAGCTCCATTTTATTTTTGAACATGCAAAAAATTCGGTCAAAAAGAAAAAGACAGTGTGCAAAGGCCTTTAAGGTCAGAGTTCATGGCTCAATAATAAGAAAAGACTTGGTAAAAATGGAATCCATTGCAAGAGTTCCCAGGCCAAAACTGTTGAACAAAAAGAACACAAAGGCTTGCCTCACATTTGGCCAAAAACATCTTGATGATCCCCAAGACTTTTGGGAAAGTATTTGGTGGACTGTAGAGACAAAAGTTGAACTCCTTAAAAGTTGTGGGTTCCGTCACGTCTGGTGTAAAACTAACATAAAAAGAACATGAAAAAAACATGCCATCAGTCAAACATGGTGGTGGTAGGGTTATGGTCTGGTGCTGCTTTGCTTCTTAAAGACTTGGATAACTTGCCGTAATTGATAGAACCATAAATTCTGCTCTCTACTAGACAATCCTGAAGGAGAATGTCCAGCCATCAGTTCAGGACCTCAAGCTCAAGCGCTCTTGGGTTACCAGCAAGTCCACCTCTGAATAGCTTTAAAAAATGAAGGTTTTTGGAATGGCCAAGTCAAAGTCCAGACTTGAGTCTAATAGAGATGCTGTGGATGACCTTAAACAGGCCGTTCATGCTCAAAAACCCTCCAGTATGACTGAATTAAAACAATTCTGTTAAGAAGAAAGGGCCAAAATTCCTCCACAGTGATATGAAAGTCATTCATCACACCAAGGGAGGCAAAAGCAGTGATTAAGTTCAGGGGGCAATACTTCTTCACATAGGACCAGGTAGGTTTAGTTGGCTTGTTTGATTTCCTCTCCAATAATCTTTTGCTTGAAAGATAAAAAAGATAACCCTTTCCTTTGTACAGTCATTAATATGATCAAAAAGTTGTTTTCTTTAATGATCAAACTTTGGGTTAAACACATAGATTTTCACACTGATAGTTCTTTCCTCCTCATTGGTATCCATCCTCTTTATATCAACAAGACATGATGGAATAACCAAGGTTTCCATGGGTCATCTAACGGGGCTTCATCAATAAATTAAAGCATTTAGTTGTGTTTGTATCTTCAGTGGCACTATTGGTTTGTCTTGTGGGTGTATTTTTAGCAGTGTTTACCTGAGCCCTTTAGTCCTTCAGCCTCCCTTAATAAAGCCAAAGTGATTACATCCACAAATAAAGCTCAGTCATAAATTTGAAGCCTGAGAGAGCAGGGGAGAAAATTCCTCGCATGATATGAATCCAATTACTGATATTGTATTCATCATTATCACCATAATTAGACTGAACGCTGCCAAACAAACACACTTTTGAGGTTTGATCAAGGATGAAATTTAATCAGTTTCATTTTAACCAATAGCTGCTGGAAATTTTGAGTGATATAATCAGGTTGATAGGAGTGACAGAGGGGCAGTAAACTCACGGCTTTCCACTTATTCATTCAAGTCTTGTTTTTGTTGGTAAAAACAAGAAGATAGATGAGAGGCAGAAAAAGAAGGGCCCCAGTCATCATATGTGGTCCTTTAGCGCCATCTGGTGATCAAATGGTTTAGGGGATAAAAAAGTTTGGAAACATAATATGAAAAAACAAGGAAGGTTTTTTTTTAAACCCATATGTTGTGCCCATGGAATAAACGTGTTTTAATAAACCCTACTCCTTAGATGATACTGATGTCTGGTCTGTCTCTCTACATGGTGCTAAATGAATGCTGGGATACATCACAGTTGTCAGACATCTTTCAGAAACTGAATAAAGTATTTTCCCCAGAATATATGTGTAAATCTTGAGCTAACTCTATTAATGATTTAATTCTGACAACAGTAGTTAAAAAGGAAAATCAAATAGACTTCAGTCCCATGAGAATTTGACACGCTGATCTATGAGGACTGACTTGTATCTTTGAATCAAATTTTATTTATTTACTTGAAAGATGAAGGATGATTAGCAATGGTGCATTTACTTCCCAGATGTCGTCAGAGGAGATCTGTAGGCCATAAAATTAGGGCTGCCAAACAATTAAAAGTTTTAAATTATTCTTAAAAAATTGTGTGGCTAATGGTGATAAAGCTCCCATTTTTGTTGCATCCTGAAATTCCACTCGTGCATTTCAAACTTTCTTTGTTTCATCTGGGGGGTTTTGTGCCATCTGAAACTAAGGGTGATTGACTTCCTTTTAAAATATAATAATATTTTTTATTATTATAATTATTATTATCATATTAAATATAGACCTGCAAGTAAACTGTAGATTTACTTGACCATGGCAAAAGGAACTTGCTACAGATTGAAAGGAAAAATAAGTTAAAAGGTAAATGTTTGATTAAAACATGATGAATTCTGACTTGTCCTCTGAGCTTTTTGTGAGGATTTTATAACATAGAGTGGGACATCAAAAGCAGTGATGGACTTATTTTTTTAGGGCTGGCAAATGACTGAAATTTTTAATCACCATTTATTCTGAATTTCTGTGGTTGATTGCAAATAATCACATAATTTTAGATGCATTTAAAATTCCACTATATTGCATTTAAAACAGGTTTTCTGTGATTTTGGATTTTTTTACTGTCTTAGACTAAGGTTTATTGACTTCCTGTCTGTATATATAACATGAATTAAACCTCGGAAACATAAACTTGTTATGGATTAAAAAAGAAATAAGGAGACAGTAAAAAGGCCAGTGTTTGGTAACACAAAGTTGTTGATAACTTTTGACTTGTCTGAGTTTTTAAAACTGAAATGAGACGTTAAGGAGCAGTGGTGGACTTATTTTACGTCACTTTGGCTGCAAAGAGATTCTGTAAAGGCATAACCAAACTGTGCTGGGAGAGACAGTAAGGAATGTGATTAAATGCAGTTGGAAAAATCGTGTGGCCATAATTAAACACAAATAATGTGATTAATGCTGGCAGCCCTTCTTATTGTACATCACTGTGGCTGCAGGGAGACCCTGGGATGGTTTAACTAAAGTGTGTTTGAAAGGGACAGTAAAGCATGAGATAAACATGCTTTAAATGTTTACTGAAACTGACTTTGATTGAATCACAATGAATGCAGTAATGCTCACAGCCTAAATTAAAATCATAACTTTTATTTGAACGATATGGGAGTTCTGAGTAGACATGCATCATTATGTTTTCCATAACTCAGTTTATCTTGTGGAAACAAGTACATCCGTGTTTTTGGATCACTTATTGATCTCTTTTTTTGGGCTCAAGAGTTCTACCTGTTAAAAGGCAGTATTTCCCCATCAGTGTAACTTAGCTGTGTAGATTTCTGTTGGCTCTTGGTAATTGACGTAACAAAAAACACAGTCTGGACATATTATTTTGTAAGGTGGCATAAGATTATATTTATTATAAACTGGCACTGTAAAACAAAGATTGATGTTGTGAAATTAATTTGGTATCAACATTGAAGTTATGCTCTTTGGGCTTCTGTAGGATGAACTCTAATGCAGAAAAGGATCTGAATATTCCCTCCATCATACGCTATGAAAGTCATGGCAACCTCCGGTGTCTTAGTCAAAATTTACAACAATGCTGACACATTTACTGAAGGTAGAGGCTGGGAGATAAACAACCTAGAGCCCTGAAACCTGCACTAACTATCCTGTCAACATGTCCAGCACCCGTTAAAGCCGGGGTTCCGATTATTTGTCAAAAACATTTCCTGGTATAACGTCTTAAAATAGATGTCTCATTTAAAGAGAATACAGAGGCTGTTGTTCAGTTTTACATAATGTGCAATGTCAGTAATAAAGCTATCATGACATGTTAACATTTTAGGTACGCGTGGAGTTTTAACATGAAATACAATGAAAATACTGAAAAACTATTTGGGTAAAAGAGAAGAATTTAAAGCAGTGATACTCAATGTGTGGATCTTGAGCCACATGTGACTCTTTAAAGTCTTAATTTTAAATATTATTCCCCCAGAAACATTTAAAAAAGGGAAACATTTCTGCCATTTTCACAATTTTTGCCACTTTTCACCCATTTAAGCTATGTTTTGCCATTTATTCCCCATTGATTCCACTTTCATCCAATTTTTGCTCTTTTTCACCATTTTTTGCCCACTTAAACTATCTTTTGCCCATTTTTGCAACTGCTTTTTTCTGTATTTTGCCACTTTTAGCCCATTTTTATCACTTTTTCAATTTTTTCGCTCATTTTTGTCTAAATAGGCTACCTTTTGCCATTAAATACCACTTGCTTCCTTTTTTCCCAAATGTTTGCCTCTTCTTTTTCCCATTTTTGCCCTCTTTCACCTTTTCTTTTTTTGCTATTTTTTGCCCATTTTAGCTTCCTTTTACCATTACATACCACTTGTTTCCTACTTTTCACCCATTTTTGCCTCTCTTGACTGCTTTTTGCCCATTTTAGTCACTTTTCACTCACTTTTTGTCAGTTTTAGACCAATTATGCCTCCTGAAACTCATTTTTGTTCCTTCTCACCGAATTTTGCTACCTTCTGACCATTTTCCATTTTTCTCCCCATTGTCGCCCCTTTTCCCACATTTTTGCTGCTTTTTGACCACTTTTCCCACCTTTAACTTATTTCCATTGCTACTTCAAGCCATTTTTGCCTCTTTTCACCACTTACATACACTTATTTTTCAACAATTTGGCTCTTTAGTTGAGAGGGGTTGAGTAACACTCGTTATTTAAAGGAACAGCTGGACGAGCGTCAACCTTTGTTTTCATGTATTGTCATGACGTCGCGCCTGTGCGTGCTACGTCACAGGCAGGCGTCTTTTTCCAACTGTAAACACTCCGCTGCAGCAGGAGCATCTTCCTCAGTGATAGTCTGTCGAGTTAGCTTACAGGATGAGTCAACGTTTAATTTCCCCCTCTGTAAAGGTTAATACTCTGAGGAGGTGTCAGTTTTTGTTGTAAAGTCTTTTTTCGGCGCTTTACAAGTCTGCATTAAGTTACTGCTATAAAGCTAATCTTAGCTTCGGAGCTAGTTCCAGCTAGCAGACTGAGTATCGTTATCCATCCAAAGCTGCATCTTTTCGGCTAAAGACGACGCCACATCTCCTCACTCGGTGTGTTTTTTAATCTAAAACTGCTTCCCTCTCTGAGCTGAAATGGTGGTTTCCTTGGTGAGCCTCTGTGCCAGGGAGGTGGTGAGTGACCACAGCTCGTCGCCCTGCTGGCTGAGATGGGTGCCCAGAGAGCTGTACAGGGCGCTGCTGGAGGCCGCCTTCACCAGCCACAGACCGCTGGCTGTGGGTGAACTGGTGCAGAGGTGGCCCGAGAGGACTCTACGTGTCGGTGGAAGGAGGAAGCAGGGACAGAATGCACCTAATCGACTTTGTATCCAGGCTCTGCTACTTGCAGTGGTTAGAGGACTGTCGGACAGGAGGTGAGAAGCAGTCGGTGCTCAAAAATAGGGATGTAACATTAAACTCTACTCATAATACCAGAGGGTTAAAGGCTGCACTGATTCCACATTTTTTAGACCAAGTACAACCACTTAGATTTGAGTACTTACGATTTTAAGTGTAAATAATGAGTAGCTGTTAATGCCATTGCAAGCCTTAAACATATTTTTGAAATGTTTATTTTCATTTCTATGTCTCACTCCTCCTAATGATAATTTGCAGTGCATGCTTTGCAGTCTACTCTTTTATCAGCCTCATTTATGATAAAATAACATTAAACTGCAGACAAAACTACAGCCTGGCTTCACATTCTAAGATGCAAATATGCAGGAAAAAAAAAAGGATAATATCTGCAATAAAAGATAGTGGAGCATCCACAAAAAGTTTGTCAGGATTGTCAATACTTTGATTCTTTGAAGTACCATTTTTTTTGAATGATAGAAAATACCTGATTACAATAAACAGTATAATTAGAAAGGGGTGAAGATTTTTTATTTATTTGTTTATTTTTTTACTTTATGCTTTAGATAGGGTTTAATCTATCAAAAAATTCAAGTTGAGCCTGTTTAAATTGCACAAAAAGTTGGCATGTTTTATTATAAACTCATTTTTGCAATTTAGAAAATATATATTTTTTGTGGGATTTTGTTTGCATTTTTTTATTACCGAAAACAGACAAGCTCCTTGTATAGGCTGCCTAGGATTTTTATTTCTGTATCCAAAAAGATATCAACACTGTTTGATTTTTACTCATAACATATCAAAGTTTAAATTCTGTCATCGTAACAATGATGTTATTAAATTCAGACATGAGATTGAAGTCTATTTATGAATGATCCTTTTTCTAAGTTATCTGACAATAAAAATACAAACTATCCCTTTTCTGTATAAAATCAGAAATCTGAAATCAGGTTGTGATTGGCCGTCATATCCCCCTTGTATACTGCATGAAAAACTACATACGATTTAACTGAAAGTCTGTACAAGCATGTCGTGCCGCTCAAAACTGAATCAGACGAAATTCACACAGTGTACCCCTGGCTTAAGGGATGTTGGTACAAGGGGGACGAAAACACAGTGTTCTTGCAAGAGTACAGCTGAAGACAGACTTTCCAAAACAAAGACAGATTTTTGATCACAGAATTTTGTTTAGTCCCGCAGAGATGTTTATCAGCACTTGTACATTTGTACTGTCTCTAAAAATCTTGGTGGTGAAATATGAGGGTGGGGGTGGAGAAACTGTGGAAACAGGAGGGATGCTGTGAGACCCTTTAAAAATGATTTTAAAACAAATTCTTAATAAATACATGAAAAGAACTAACAGAGATCTTTTTAAATAAAGAGAGCAACAGTCTGTTTGTGACACTCAAGCGCAAAAGCTTTTAAAAGACCTCAATCGTCTTTAGCCCTGTTTGTACTTCCCTCTTTTTAAGCTATTAACAATGAAGAAGAGAAGCCAAAGGGAGTTAGTGCTCACAACTGGGCGAAGATTTTTATATCAAACCCATTTAAATGATCCGTTTTTGTTTGGATTTTTAGTGGTACTGTGAGATATAGTGTTAAATTCACAAAACAAACCCTGTGATCTCCATGTTCTTCGTGTAAGCAATATTTACCATAAATCCCTCTTTCTAGATGTGCCTTGCAAGTACTGGACCTTTGTGGACTCCAAGGAGATGAAGGAGCCATGGGAGACCCAATGGGAGGCTGGTCCCTAACTGTAGCCCTCTCCACCATGGTGGTTCAGGCCAGAGCAGGAGCTCAGAGAGCACAGAGGAGAGAAGGAGAGCGGGAGAGAAAAAGATTCTCTGCTCTGGAGAGGGAAAAGGATGTGAAAAGAGAGAGGGGTCAGTGGAAGAGAGAAGGAGATGGGGAGGGAGTGGATAGGACAGAGCTGGGGGTGAATAACAGAGAGAATATGGGATCAAATGTGACTGTGGGTGAGGAGGAGCTGATTAAAGGAGTGAGGAGGAGGATGGAGATAGAGAGGAGGAGAGAAACTGCCTTGACAGGTTCAGGAGGAAGTAAGAAGGAGCCAGACGATGTTAATAGTGAGGTGTTGGTGCATGTTAGAGCTGATCTTTTTGTAAATGCTCGCTCCTGGGAGCGTGTTCGTGCTGCTCTCAACACATCAGGACCCCTCAAGCTTCAGTGCAGATACCTACGCTTGGAGGAGATCTCAGTGTCCAGTATCAAGACTCTGCTTGACCTCCTGCCTCGACAGGGTTTCATGGGCATTGATGTTCGCTACAGCAGCCTTGGGGTGGCTGGTTTGGTTGAGCTGCTGCCTCTGCTCTCCACCTTCCCTGCCTTGAGGTCTCTCCGCCTACATTACTGCAACCTGGACTTTCGCAGAGACCACCTCGGTCAGGAAGAGGCACTCAGGGATTTGTCTCAGGGTTTGGCTAAGCTGCAAGAACTGAGGCGTCTCAGTCTAACTGCTCTGAGACTTCCTGGACAGCTCCGTGTGCTACTAAGGTATGACATCTCCCATTTAAATGAAAGCAAGACTATGACGTCTTTCTCACGTGATGAGCTTAAAATAAGCTTTTGGCTTTCCATGTCTTTATAGATTACCAAAATATATGTATAATATGTTGTTTACTTTAGTAGGTGCTTCCCTTGTTACATGTGGAAAGTAGTTTGTTTCTCTAATACATACATTGATACATTAGCTCTACTGTAGAGGCAGTTACATTTATGCAGCACTTGGAGTTGGATTGTCATGCTAACAGAATTTTAAACTTTGACACAGTGCTACTAGAAAATAAATAATGTGGGTACTATGTCAATAAAACACCCAATATTAGGCATTTTCTTGTTTACAATTCTCAGAAATTGCCAACAAAACTCCAACACTGTCTGAATTTTAAATATAGCATTATGTACTTTTGCAGTTTAAACAGTGTGCATAAGTCTGCTTGCATATTTTCCTCTCCTGGGCACCCGCCTTATGAAATAGATGCCTGTTTCTTTTCTAAAGCTTTGGCCCTTTTCAATGCTATCAGTCATTTCAGTAATGGAGAATATAAACAAGCTGAATCAAAAACACTCTGCGGTATCGGAAGTTTGCCACCATAGCATATTAAATCATAGTGTATTAAATGGAACAGGAGTATGTCTGTTGCCAACAGAGCTCCAAAGTTTAATTGATTTATACTCATATTGAAATTGTTCAGTTTTAGGGATGCAAGATATCTGTCAGGAGATAATTTATCAGTATGGGCAGATGTGAAAATTTGAGAGGATAAGCTCCATAGAAAGAATCACGTTTTATACATCGGTCTACGGGGCTCACTGCCTCTCAGCAGGGTGTCGCAGTGCTGTTTTTTCCTCTCAAAAGGCAGATTTACTTGGTTTAACTGTTACTGTTAAAAATGTTTTTTGCACATGTTGTACAAGTATTTAAAAAAAACAAACTTTATTATCGAATGTCTGTACTTAAAAAGAATCACATTTTCGTCAAGTTCTTGTAAAACTGGCGCTTTAGCAGCATCCACGCTAATGTCTTCCACCATAACTGCACCGGTTTCTTGTTGTTGCTTGCTTATGTCATGATGCCGCCGTGCCCAAAAGCACTGCTCCTCGACGCTGATTGGTCCTGTCACTTTCTAACCAGGCCTAATCTATTCAGATGGGAGCTTTGCAAGATGGATTCGCCAGTGAGAAACAAGGAAACAGGCGTATTCATCTTCTTTGAAAGTTTAATTATAACTGATACATGAATGAAATACTTAATAAACTGAATATTTGAACTTGAAATACAGCAGTTAAAGATGGAATAAAACATACAGTATTTAGACTTCCTTTATTCTATGTAATGATCTCCCTTCTTTTGTTCCAGCTCTCTACCTCAGCCTCTGGAGATTCTGGAGCTGCCGTATTTAAGCCTGAGCCCTGCAGACCTCGCCTATCTCTCCTGTGCCCATCACGCCTCCACACTGCAGCAGCTCGATCTAAGCGAGAACCGTCTAGATGAAACCACCCTGCCCTCCATCCGTCGCCTCCTCTGCCAGGCTTCCACTACCCTGCAGCATCTCTCTCTCAGCGGCTGTGGCCTGACAGACGGCCTGCTGGCACTGCTGCTGCCCTCTCTGGGGGGCTGCTGCGCCCTCAAGAGCTTAGCTTTGGCTCTGAATCCACTCTCCATGGCTGGCCTCATGGACCTGGTGAGGATGGCTGTGAGGATGCCCTCCCTACGTCACTTACTGTACCCAAACCCCCTGGAGGACTACCAGCCAGGCCTCCCTGAACTGCCTTCCAGTGCTCAGCTTTTAGACTGGCCGCTTGATGAAGGTATGCACATCAACACGACCAGCAGTCAGCTCAACAGAGTGCTGACAGACAGCGGACGCTCTGGCCTCTTTCTGACCTGCGACCTGCTCAATTATGATAAAGACTTGGTGGACTAGAGCAGAGGTGAAGCAAAGGACCCAGGTGCTTTTTTTAGTTTGCTCTCCTACAAATAGAAGAGAAATGTACTTGACAGTCAACTACCATCTGTTTGATTGTGCAACATTCATTTATCTCTTTGTGGATCCTTGAATTTGTCATGTGTTGGTTCTATTAAATCAAAAAAGTAGAGCCTTTAGTACATGCAGACCTCAACTGAGGCTACATGCAGTCATTTTTTTAATTCTTACAGCAGAATCAGAAAAGACAAATCAGAAGATCATTAAAAATCGAAGTACTGGTGGGGCTACAATTTGCCCCTTGTAAGAAAAAGAACTAAGCCATGCTTTAATAAAATGGTGCTTTGTTACTTTAAGACACTGATTACCAGCTGGTTTTGTATCAGACATTGTTGCTTTATCATCAGCTGTTTGCTGTAAGCTGTTTCCCTTGTGCCTTTACATTTCATCTATCCTATTCAAGTACAATATTTGCTGAACTTTTATGTCTGAAGGCTTTACATCCACAGCTACATCGTCAAGTTTGACAGAGGGCAATATTTCTGAATGTATGTTTACTCAATAATTGCATTTCTTTCCATAACTAGTAAATGAATGTTACTAAGATATACTTTTGTGTATATTCTCTGAAAAATTTTGATTTTTTTTGGCTTTGTTTACCATGCAAAGTACTTTGAATGTCAATTCAAGTTCCATTATGTTTTTTTTTCCTATTAATTCACTTTGAATCATATCTGAAGACAGTCATCTGGAAATACATGTACCAAATCTGCTATAAGACACATTAAATCATATATACAGCAAAAATTCAGAATAAATTGGTCAAAAGGCAACATTTAAGAGTCATTTCATTCAGTATTTCAGAAATAATCAAGACATTTCAAAAGAATGTTCATTCTATGTCCCGTGAAGAGTTTAAACATGGTTAGATGCTTCATCTATAGTACTCTACATACGACTGCTGATGAATATAGTAACGGCGAGTCGAGGCCTTCACCCAGTCCTTGTCTGTGTAGATATGAAAGGGGCTGAGGGTGACCCGAGATAATGGCAGGGAGATGAAACTTGGAAAGTGAGTGAGGAAGGGACGATGTCTCAGTGGAGGCAGAAGTATTTCTGTATGAAAAGAACGCCTAAGTTACAAAGCAGTTAAAGCTGAACACGCCCAATCAGAAACAGAAAAATGACTGCAATCTTACCTGGTGGCTTCCATATCCTGGCCATGCTATGAGTCTCTCCTAGACGAAGAATTGGTTGAGAACTACTACAAAGATAGAAAAAATGATTTAGTGGGTTATGTTTAGGTAATAAACTCTCATATGTACATCACTATCTCATACCAGTCATAAAGGGGCAAAAGCACAGTGTTTTTGCGACCAGCAGGCACAACACATCGGGCCTTTCTGTACTCCTCTTTCTGCACAGAGCAGAAATAGTTCAGCACATCAACAGCATTGAAGATCGGAGGCTTCCACTTGGCTGTACTCCTCAGGTACAGACTTCTTTCATGTTCCTGCACACATGCAGAGAGACGCAGACAGCAATTTATCAGTTACAGTACAACAGTGAGTCATTCCAGTCAACAGCACTGTGATAAACTCTCATGCCGTCCTATTTGGAGGAGTGAAGGTCACAGTGAGGGAGTTCAGAAGCGGCGGAGAGCCTCTCAGTTTTCAAACACCCGTCCTACCCTCTGTCACATTCAAAACACTCAATGAGAAAATGTTACAGAGGCTTCTTGTCCAACGAAAAGATATTGTATTAAAAAGTTCTTAATTTCCAAAGTAAATATGTCTCTGTCACCTTATATTTGGAGATCCACAGCTCCAGCCACTGATCTGCTCTGTCATAGAGAATCTTCCAGATGTTAGCATGATCCTGCAGCCCAGAATCCCAGTTTTCCAGCTCAGGCCACAACCACTGCTCAGCCTCATTCACACCCATTGCTGTCAGCGTGCCAAGCACTATTTTTCTATGCATAGTAGGAGATATCACAAACTTAGAGACTTTATAATATGGTTTAAAAAATGTAAAGTTCCTAGTGAGCTTATTCAAACAAGAGGCAACAGTTTATCTTCAGTCCAGTTTCTAAGTACTAATAGAAACTCTTTTCCCTTCAATATTTTTAAGAAAATATTACATGATTAGCATCATAAAACTACTAAAATTGTATGGATTAGATATGATTGCTGTTGTGCAACTGACTGGTGCCAATGCAATTACAAGCATAAGCAACAGCATGATGATTTTTTTTCATAAAACTCCAATTCCAAAAAAGTTATATATATTTTATTTACACGTGAACAACATATCAGATGTTGAAACAGACATTTTACCAGTTCATGAAAGATATTCACTCATTTTGAATTTGACAGCAGCAACTCCTCTTAAAAAGGCAGGGACAGGGAAACAAAGGGCTTGAAAAGTAATTAGTCCTAATAAAAACAGCTGGAGGAGCATTTTGAAACTAATTGGGTTGATTGGTAATAGATCAGTAACAATACTGGGTATAAAAAGAACATTTTAGAGAGGAAGAGATTTTTCAATCAGCAAAAAATTGTGTTAACAATTTCAGGAAAATGCTCCTCAATATAAAATTGCCAAAACTTTTAATGTCTCACTATCTTCAACACATAATATTATCAAGATTCAAAGAATCTGTAGAAACTCAGTATGCAAGGGACAAGCCCAAAGGTCATTATTTAATGCTCCTGATCTTTGGCCCTCATGTGGCACTGGCTTCAAAACTGGTACAATTCTGTACTGGAAATCACTGCATGGGCCCAGAAACACTTCCAGAATTCTTTGTCAACCCAGTTTGCTGTGCCGTCTATGAATGCAAGTTAAAGCTGTATCAAGCAAAAGAAGAAGCTATATGTAAACACAAACCAGAAATGCTGCTGTCTTCTCTAGGCCAAAGCTCATTTAATATGGACTGAGGCAAAATAGAAACCTGTTCTGTGGTCAGATGAATCCAAATTTGATTTGTTTTTGTGAAAATCTCTGACCCCATGTCCTATGGACTAAAGAAGATGCAATTAGCAAAAAGCTACTCCTTTGTCTACCTGTGTAGCAAAACTGACACGGATCACAAGCTTTACATTTGGACAAATACAGCCTTGATTGGGTAATGGGAAAACACATTATTGAAATTTTGCTAACTGCTAAAACTTGAAAAAATGCAATGAAACTGCAATTAAAGATGCCTGTGTCCACTGAAGAGCTTAGGCATAACCCTTCAAGTAATGGAAAGTTATTATGAGTGCATAATAGTGGTTTCATTTTTTAAAAGCCTCTTCAAGAAGTTTTCACGTCATAAAACAAGCTCAAATTAGCACCGGTGATGTATCTATAAAGCACTGAAGCAAACAGGAACATAAGCTACAAGACTGATTGTTATTTTTAAAGTTATGTTCAAAATTGCTGCTGGAGGGTAGCCAAAAGGAAACCACTGATTGTTGATATCTTGCTATTTTTCTATCATTATAGCATGTTAAAACATGTCAGAAAACTATGTTAACTGAAATAATAAAGTTTTGAGCCAGAGAGCTACACAACAAGCTGAATTATTTTAGTTTCATAACTCTGACTGACTTACCGGAGTCCTAGTTTTTTAAAAGCCAGAAGGCTGAGTACATTTTTCATGAGGTTGTTGTTGACAGATGTCAGCTGAACAAGAAGATTCAACAACTCAGCAAACACAGCCTGCTCCAAGGCTGACTGAAACACACAACAAACAACAATCACACATGAATCTGCTCCAAATGTGGAACACAAACAATATAAATCCAGGATAAAGCGTACCATGTGAGGTTGCACTAATTTGGGCACCAGATCAAGGAGACCTTGGTACAGCTTGTCTGTGTTGGGTAAAAGTTCCTGTTTGAACAGAGCCAGCAGAGCAGTGAGGATCTTCATCTTAGTTGAAACATTGCAGGTGCTCAGAAAGTCAAGTAGCTGCAGGGAGAAGTCCTCTGGAGACAGGGTGCTAGGGATACACTGTACAGAAAAACACCACCACACTTGAACCAATGAGCATGATTTAAATGCCCGAAATAAAAGAGAGAGGAGTACCTTTTTATCTGGAAAGAGTTCTATAAACCAGTCTGCTTCTGCAAACTGTTTGAGGAATGCTGGAACCTCTGGGGTGGGTTCTGGTGGTGGGAGGGGTGTTGTTGTTGGGGTCCTCTGCCATCGTCGAGGACGAGGAGTTGGAGGTGTGGGTTTGGGTGGGTCTATTGGAGGAATCTCTGGAGGCTACAGAGACAAATAAAAACAAAGATTAACACAAATCAGATCTGCTGTTTAATTAAAGTGTTGAGTGAATTAAACACAAGGACAGAATTACTTCCTCTTCCTGCTGCCTCTCTACTATGATGAGTTTCTTAGGTGTGACTCTCCAAACAGGCAAGTCCTTGATGCTCATCAGAGTCTTAGGTTTTGACTTTCTTTTGGGGGCCTTTTTCTCCTCCTGCACCTAAAATAAGAGATCAAACTGTTACTTCGACACCAAACCAAACATTATTGGCATTTACTGGGAAGATACATTCAGGAACACTAGTAAAAAAAAAGTGTATCATACTGGCTCTGCAATCACAGGACTGTCTGATTCAGGTGCCGGGGGCTTGTAGGGCTTGAAGAGCTTTAAGGGCTTGTAGTCTCGTGGTTCAGGATCAACCGAAAGTTTATCTGAATCAAAAGTGTCTCCCAAATCAAGCTGAAAACACAGATTTTTTTTCTGCTTTTAAAACACTGTCCTCTCTGGAAAATTGATGAATGCAAGGCATTGATTTCAAATAGCTTCACTGTAGAAATAAATGCAAAAATCCATCACATTTGCATTTCTTAGCTTAATAAATATGTTTATTGTTTTTAACCAACAAAGCTTTAAGTTCTAACCTTCAAGACGTTGTTTTCTGTATACAATTCTATATTTCTTCAAAAATTGAACAGAAAATAATTGGGTAAAGGGAGATAAAAGAACCTTCATATTGAGGGGTAAACCATATAAAATCTTCATGTAGCGATCAAAAGCCTTCTTCTTGGTTTCCTTTGTGCTGGGAAGCTTCTCTTTTCTGCATTTTACCGAGCCTTCTATGAGTGCAGAGAGGTCCTTGTTCAAGGTTGTCAAGCCCCCATGCTCCTGGAACAGTATAAAGGAAAGATCTTCATCTCAGTATCTTTTTCTTTTACCTCTTTGGACGGCTGACATCGCTAACTCTGACCTTCTGTCTCCACATGTCCTTAGTTAGTAATAAATTGCAGGCGATTGCTTGCAGTTCCTCTTCCTCATCTTTGTCTGTGCTTAGGCTCCTGTTTTAACCAGTAAAGCACATTGTTTATAAGAGCAATGTATTGGAGTATTCCTAACATATAAGATAAAAAAAGTCTTACTTTCTTTTACTGCATTTTTCTTGATCCTCAATGGCAGGAAAGTCTGGAACTCGTTGGGCACTGTAAGTGTGAAGAAGCTGTAAAAATGAAATGAGATTAAGGGAAAAAATCTGTTATATTTGGTATATTATGTTTAAAATATATAAGTTTAATTCTGCAGTGCTGATTATTTACCCTTTGATAGTAGATGTGTGGCAGGAAATCTACACAATCAATCTTGCACAAATCCCCTCTGATGCCGATAAACAGCTCCCCTCCAAAGCCACCATAAGCCAGATACTGAGGCACTGCATTCAGCTGCAGGGTACTGTAGGTGTTGCACATACAAACATACATAAACCACAGAATGTTATCTTTACTAAATATTATGGGTTTTTCTTATTGTGATGCAAAAAATACAGGCATGTAATGAGATCCAACCTGAGTAGTTGATTTTTCTCATTCCAGATACACAGTGTTCGATCCAGACTGCTGGTCACAAACACTTCTAGATCAGGGCATGCACACAACCCTGCAAGAAAAAAAACTCAGTCACTCACTCACGTACAAACAAAACAGCTTAAATCCTCATATTGCTAATGACCTGTGATGGGATCTAAATGTCCCTCTGTTGGTGGGTCATCAGTCTGGCTCTGGTTGAGTAGGTTGAAGTGAATGGGCTTGTGGGTGCCACTGCCAGGCTCTTGGAAGGTCAGGGCCAGCTGAGGCCCAAGAGCAGCCAGGTGGATGGAAGACTGACCACAATGAATGCTCATCTTTGGGGTGAGACACTCCTGGACAAAACAGTTCACGCTCCACACCACTACTGTCATGTCCTCACCTTTGAGATTAGAGCTAAATTGTTAAAATCGCACTTAAAAACATACCAAAGTGATAATGTTATAGTGGGAAATACTATACACTATAGAGGAGATCTCTTGGTTTATTCACTGACTGTGTGTTAACTGACAAAAAAGTCTGGCAATTTTAAAAAATTTTCTAAGTTGGGTTGGATGAGGTATGCAGCAGCAGTAGTGTTTCCAGGGATTTCCGTGAGCACTGCCCCTTTAAGAAAGACGGGCTCGGAACACCATCAGGGCAGCACAACAGATGGGTATAGCTGCACCACGTAATTTAGCAAGATTATGTAAAAATGGCACTATTTTGCAATGCAAGCTATGGCTGCTGGCTATGAACTCTTCCGCCTCAGCATACCCATGCACATCCTGTATAAATGGACAACACTCACTGAAATCCTTGGAGGTTAATACTAGTGTTGTAGTACTTGAGAATGGTCTTGGTCTTGAGACTGGTCTCAAGGCTACATTTGTCTTTGTCTTGTCTCAGACTCAAGAGCATTTTTAATTGGTCTTGTCTTGGTCTCAGACTGGCCGGACTCGGGACTTTCCATCAAGACCAGTCGAGACCAGCACTGATCTGCTATTCTTTGACTTCATTAATGTGATACAAAGGAGAAACACTTTCTAAAACAACAAACAACTAAACCTGCAAAAACTCTGACATCAGTCTATCTTAATTCTAGTCAGAACTACCTCTGAACACTTACTTTAGGCTTCATTTACCTGACAAATCTAGATAAACACCTCATTTTCAGGTATTTAAAATTAATAATTTTTTATCAGTCAAATTAATTTAAAAGAAAAATTAAAGAGAGAATGCTCTGTAACTGTTCAACCTTGTCATAGTTTTTAAAAATTGATTTTTATTGTCTTGGTCTTGGCTTGTCTCAACCCCAGAAGTCTTGGTCTTGCCTTGGTCTCAGTGCACTCTAGTCTCGGGCAAGACTTGGTCTCAGATAGTGGGGTCTTGAGTACAAAACTAGCTAATACCACTACTACAACTAAGAAATAAACAACCCAACTTCAAAAATACATAAACATACCTTCAAAGTAGTGTATGCTCAGCTGATGTGAGGCTGTACTATTGACTGGTCATTTCAAGGACAGTCATAGTCTGTATAAATCATGGACATAGTCACATTACTGTTTCTGAAGAGGCTCTATGAAGCCTGATAATGCAGTCACCCTGTTAGAAATGCTATCACAAATTAAATGTCTTTTAGTTAAGAAACAGACAAACAGGTGGAGCTGAGGTGAGCCTCAAGCCTCCTGCACCCTGTCAACCCAGCCATGCTTTTAATTATGCTTTTAATTATGCTAATTTAAGAGATATGTATCCAGGATGAATATAAAGAATTTCATCTCCTGTAAAAAGTGCATTAATAAATGTTGAGATATTGATACCAAATTTGTTTTTGAGCCTGTCTGTAAATGTGTATTACTAATGTAATATGTGCACTTTAATATGGGCTCTAATGGGAATTCCTTGGTTTTGGAGAAAACCTCAAGTAGACACTCAAAGTGTTACAGATTTTTCAAACCACACTGGCAGACCAATGAGTGTGCAATTCATACAGTCTGTCAGGAATACCTGTTGAGATGAAACAGCTGTTCTCAGGGTACACATGCACCGCTGTGACTCTTTGGCCATTGTGTGCTGGCATCCTGCACAAAACCTTCCCATTACTGAATTTCAGAGCACTCACGCAGCCTCCACTTTGGCCAAGGATGATAAAAAATCTGCCACAAGCAGAGAGGTACAATCAGTAATCAAGTGTGTATGTTTTTCCCTTAAGTGTGTTTACATACACATATTTAAAAGTGAACAAAATCTCACATATTCTTGGCATTGTCGAGAGCTTTCTTGTTCCTTTCAGTGCATCCTCTTAGGTCCTGCAGACTCTTCCACTCCTCTAAAGCGTCCTCTATTTCTGTCACATAACAGTAGAGTACCAAGCAGCATGCCGGGCCAGGAGTGGGCAGATTTTGGGTGTCCTTTTCAGTCAAATGGTCTTTGAGCTGCCAGGGTCCTTGTCCTTTCCCCTTCCACTCTTGCATCACAGTGACTGGATTGGTAAGTGTGTTGGCTTGGAGCACCGTACCTGTCTCAGTTAGAGCTAACAGAATCTCTTTCTGTAGGCAGTAGTCGGCACACAAAACGCTCTGCTGTGCCTTCAAGGAAGTCAATACTTCTCTGGTTTCTGCAGCTACAAGTGTGATGTTTCTGTCTCCACTGATATAGAGGACTCTAGAGGGGAAGGGTGCAGGGAAGGAGGTGACTAGGATCTGTCTCAAAGGGGCTTTTTCATCCCTCCTGACTGTGCAGTACAGGTTGTACAGGTTCCTAATGGACCAGAAATCGACCCCCTGTTGTGAGTAGGAGAAGAAAGTGTCTCCTTTTCTGCCTATGCACAATGGAGAGTTTTTTTGTTCTGTATGGACACACTCGACAGCATCACCCTCTTCCATGTTCCAGCAATGGATGGTACAATCTTTAGCGGCCGATAGGAGCATGTTTGATGAAGGGCAGTAGAACAGAGAGTTCACAACACCTAGACACACAGAACATTCTGAAATCAAGTTTAAAAGAGACAAAAGGAGTGTCTATGAATGCTATAATTTTACCATTACACCCTTGAAGAAGAGCGCGTTGATCCCAATCTGGACCCCACACTTGAACAGAGAGCTCCTGGGACGCAGTAATCAAACAGTCTTGTTGAGAGCAGAACACCATCGCAGTAATGTCTCTGTAAAACATAACTTGTTAAATTCAAATTCCAACATTTAAAGTTTGAAAGATTCAAACTAACTAAAAATATGACAGGCACCCTGAGCAGAGATCCTTCTTGTGCTCCAAAACCTCCCCGCCATTAAGGTCGACAACCGTTACAGCCCGCCCACACACAACGAAAGCCCTGTGGGGCCTCTCAAATCTTGGCGGAGACAATGCCATTTGAGTGAACGTTCCATGCTGTAGCCCCTCTTCTACCTTCACCATACATCTCATAAGAAACACCGACCACACACACACGTTCCCTGCGCCGGCCGTCACTATCTCCTCTGAGTGTTCTGCAGCCTGACACGCACATATGTCCAAGGCATCACATGCGGCCTCAAGAGGGCGTAACTTGTTATCCAGAAGAGTGAAGACAGGCCCTGGACCCCATCCCACAAGACGGCCTGTGGTCTTGGTTTCTGTGAGGCCTGTGAAGGTGAGCCTAGCTGAGGAGATCTGCTTGTGGCCCTCTGGTGTGTAAAGGCAAACTGTGTTGTCAGAGTGGAGGCTAATGAATGCAGCAGCAGCTTCAGAGTACATCATGAAGCGCATCGGGCTATCACAGGAGAAGTGTTGCAGATGATGGAGACCATGAGTGAAAACACGGGGCTTTCTCTTGGACTTTTTTACCTAGAAGAAGAGGAATAATAAGGGTGAGAAAGGCCTCTGAAAATGCACAAATAAGGTAAGCATTATGTATTAAAACTACCACTATGTAGAAATTCTACCTTGCCTGTGGCTGGATTCAGAAAGACATTCTGCTCCTGAAGCGTACTCCCATCTAATGTCTCATGTACATCAGGCTGCAGCCCCTGGTTGGGACTTGGAGGGATTACTGTTACTGTTGTCATTTCAGCATTTGGAGTCACTACCAGCTTCTACACGGGCCCTCTGCTGCATTCTCTGCACTCTTGTTTTGCAGGTGGCTAATTTGACATTTACATGTTTATGGCAGCCTAGAAAAAAACACATTCAAATGAATGCTAAGCAGTGTTCAAATACTACTTTAAATACTTCTTTTGTGCTTTATTAAAAAGCAGCTTAACAAAATGTAAATTGCAAAAAGTACCAAAGTAACAACAACAGTGCCTGCAATTCTTTACTGGGAGTAACCCTGTGCGCTGAAAAGAAACTAAGGGTGCTTATTCATGTTAACACTGGGGGACTCACAGGAGGAGCATTCATCACTTCTGGTGCCCTAATGTTCAAAAAGTGCACCAAATGTGCCCCCAATAACACATAATACATGATAAAGTTCCCACCTGGGTACCCTTCCAGTGAAGATTTAGTGCCCTTTAGAGCTGTGGTTCTCAAGTGGTAAAGCCTCAGGACCCACATCAACTCCTCCATGAAAACTGCGACCCAAATTTCTGAGATTTGTCATTTATGCAATGAAAAGTTGTACAGTTTAGACTTCAGAAACATGGTTACTCAAAGAGACAGGACAAAACAATGTTTTGATAAAGTTTGATGGACTTTTTGTCGCAATATTTTTTTCAGGAATACATTCTTGATCCACTGAAAAGGTCTCTGCAACCCACTTTTGGTTCCTGACCAACCAGTTACTGACCGCTGTTCTAGAGTGCCCTTCCACTAGACAAAACGTGGTTGACTGCCCTCTATGTTGCTATTTCAACTAGGGCAGTAGCCTATTTCCCAACCATTTTTCCTTTGAGCCCCACCTATATGTACCTGACAAAAAGTGGAGCCCCCCCCCAGGACCCAAGAGAGAAGAAAAAGTGACACATTGTCATCAAAAATCAACATAGATTTGAAATGTTTATTATTTTTTTGCAGCCTCAGAGCAGACGAAGCCTTGCAACCCCCTTAAGATCTTTGGCGTCCCAGAGCCCAGGTTGGGAACCAATGCTCTAGGGCAGTGGTTCTCAAACGGTGTGCCGTGGCACACTGGTGTGCCTTGAGACAAGTCTAGGTGTGCCTTGATAAATTCGTCTGACTTTACATAAGTACTACAACAATGCAACAACTAAAGAGACTATAACCAATGTCCTTACTGCATGCAAGCGTTACACGTTGCATTGCATTATATAGCATTGAATGCTCACTGTTCATTTGTTATCTGTTAAATATGCAAATGTAAATTTACATGTAAAAATATGACATCTCATGCTTTTACTTAGAAAATCTGAGGTATGGTGCCTCTAACAGCTGTGAGCCACATAGTTTTGTCTCCATGTTAGGACAAGTCACACCATAAAAATTCATAAATGGGTATGGAGAATATCCATGCAACACACTCCTCTTTGTAAAACAACCTAATAAGTTTTGGGAGTGAGAAAAGTGGAAGAAAATTAAGAATATCCTCTGGTGGGACACTCCTGGTGTCTTGTCATCCTTTGTGCAACCTCTTCCCTTGTTACTTGTCCATCTTAATAGGAGCGACAGAGAGAAAATAGGAACAGGGTGACTGGGGATAAACCTGGGGAGCTGCAGTGCATCACTTGCAGGGCGTCAGGATGCTACAAAAGGAAACTCTGTAACCAAACTGATGTAGCTAGCACTGGCTCACATTGCATGCGGTTGGGACTGAGACATGTTGCTACTTGCTACACATGCTAAAGAGGCTATTTTGCAAGGACATTAATATGGTGTGCCTTGGGCAAAAAAAGTTTGAAAACCATTGCTCTAGGGTACCCTTCAAGTGGACAAACGATAAAGTGCCCTTTCCCACCCTGACAAAGCTCCTCAAAATTCTGCATATGCCTCATCATCAGAGACAAACACCCCAGTAGAGCAGCTATTCTCCAAACTGAAGCTGATCAAGAAGACCAAGGTCACAAACAGATGTGAGGAAGATAGGCTCCCTAAACTGATGATGTGACTATCCAGTAAGATACTTCCTGATTGATCCACACAAGGCCTCTGATATTTTAAGACACATGGCCAAAATAAGTATTCTGCTCTGATTCAGCACCCTGACTACCCTCTTCAGTATTTATTTTTACCACTGGCATTCTCACTGGGATACATTTGTGAAATAAATGGCTAAATACTTTTGTTACAGAGATCTAGGTATAACCACTTTATCAAGAACAACTTTAATCTTAACCCGGGTTCCTAATTATGTCACTGTTTTTATATTTTCTTGCTTTTATTCGTGCTTTTTATCCGACCCACCCCCCATTTATATACAAAGACCGTTTACCCTACAGGCATATGAAGAAAATTCTCCTGAATTTATGAACCAGATGTCATTAAGACTATTTGTTGCTATTCAACAAATAAATTTGAGGGCATAGAAATGTTTAAGTTATCCTCATAAATACAAAAACGTCACTTACCTTCCTGATACTTCTTCAGCCGAATGCTAGCCTACCTGCGTGCGTTTTACGTTTCTATAAAGTTGAAGATTTAGTACTCGATGTTTTACCCTAAAATATGGGCCAACTAACTTAAACTTTTATTTACCTTCCACCAAAAAGGGGTTATGTGTTCCAAATTTAGCCGCAAGTCTTTAATATAACGTGAGGAATATATATATATAGCTCAGAAAAGACGGATAATGCCAGTGTAAGTATGCTAAAAGTTTGTCAAGGTCCAGCGTCAAAGGGTTCAGCCTTGTTGCTAGGTAACGAGTAGCTTAGCCACATCCATGGCAGCAGGTCGTAAAACTCGACTCAGGCAGAGGTATTTTTTATTTCTTCATATTTCCTCTAAATAAAACGTAATCTTAAAAATAAGGCCATAATTACCACGATGTCAAGTCCTCGATTTTATTTATTTTCTGTTTTCCGTTATCTTCGTTTAAATTTGACCATTTTTAAATTGCACTACTATCATACATACTGTCCTCCTCATAAACAATTGCGATAGCTTTAATCAATGTGTTAACAGAGTACAAATATTTTACATTCATCAACAGCATAAGTATTTACATCAACAATCATTTACATTTGTTTTTTATGAAGCAAATCTTATAAACTTTGCTCCACTATGAGTGAATCTTTGGTAACTCTCAAAGCTACATTAATGCAAAAACATGCAGCTATGGTCTAAATATGTTATCAAAATACAATACAAAGGTTTTAAAAAGGAAATGTATAGGTTGATCTTCCAAAGCTTATAAATACAGAAGTACAGACGTGTAAAGCAGTCATACAGTGCACAGTGTTTCAAAAGGTTTCACTCATCATACTCTCCAACTTCTCCTCTTCTGCAAGTATGGGCACAGTCAACTTTCTTGTGAAATACTGCATTTCTATTTTTCCTGACTCATGAGCCAGCACTATTCCTGAGTATGTGTTCTGTTGTCCTGAGTCTCCAAAGACAGCCATGGCAGTCACCCTGAGAAGAGGAGAAAACATTAATACCAGAAAACTTCCTGAGAAAAAACCCTATGGTGTATTTGCCTGCCGTTACCTGTCAGAGTGAATCCTTTCTGTGAGCACAGGCTCAGAGTCATTTTTCATCAGGTCCCATATGTGGAGGTTAGAGGCTGTATCAAGGGCACAGAAGACCGTTGGTCTGGTTTGGGCCCAGTGCAGTGAGACCACCGGTTCACCTGCTGTACCATTAGTCCACTCGGCCACAGGCTGCTCATGGCTCACAGTGTGTAGCCGGATGCTGCCATCACTACAACCCACCTGGAGAGAAATGTGTCAGAGTTTATTATTGCCAGTTATAGTGATATGAAACTCTGCTTATATATATATATATATACTTATTTTTGTTAACAATCTGTGGTTTTTTATTGTCCATATTTCTTTATGCTGCTTCCTATGTTTATATTTCTTACACTTGTTTATACTTTGTTGTTTATATTTGTAATTGGGTTTAATATTTCATGTACTTGTTGATATTTCTAACTGTTGTGTTTCTTAACTATATTTCTTATAGCTGTTTTTTATATAGTTGTGGAATTGGGTCACCCCAATGCTGCCTTTCTTGTCCTTTTTCTAAGTTCTCCCCACGTCTTAGGGTGAAACATTGCATGCTTTTCTCTATCTTTCTATTGTCTCTTCTGTGACTTTGCAGTTCTTTTTCTCTTTGTGTTATACTGGCACCAGGAGTAGTTGTGGGTCACATGATCTACTTAGTTCCTTAGAAAAGGTCCTGTAACTAAACATTACAGAAGGTGATATCAAAGAACAACATGTAACTTGGCCTGTTAAGATGTTCTTGATTGAAATAGCTTTTGATTTCAGTAAATATGACCTCCTAATGCTGCAAATTCAATAGATGACCATTTTCAGTTCTTTACAACTTATAAAATCTTTTAAACTCTGTTTTGCATAATAATGTGGAACAGTGCATTTTTAGGTTTTTATTTAAAAAAAAAAATAATGGTTATCATTATGAAGTTCGTTCAAAAACATTTGAATCATGCTCTAAAGGCTGATGACTTGAAAAATATTCTGTCATTTGCATTAATATTTAGGAAAGTAAGAGAAAAATGTCATTTGCTTAATAATGTGGAAAGCGGTGTATGTTGTTTATTTGCTATTGTAAATAAAATGCATCCATGAGATTTGCAAATTATTGCATTCAGTTTTTTATTTTCATGGTTATAAACATTTTTTTAAATTTGGGGTTACATTATTTATGTTCTTAATGTTTATAAATTTTAATTAGTTTGTTAACATTTCATTTGATGTTGTAGTTTATACTTACCTGTTTTTTATTGTTCTTGTTAAGATGACAATTTTTAATCAGCATTAGTTACATTTCTATGGTGCATAATATTCAGTAGTTTCTGGCAGCTGTTTTTGTCTTTTAAAGTTTTATTTTTTGAGGGGTAAATAGTTTTTTTGTGTGCTAAAAAGTGACATTCCCTCTCACCAGAAACAGATGTGACACAAATGGACTAAAGCTGATGGAGGTGACATCAACAGGTCGGACTCCAGCCTCCTGAAATCGGTAAAACTTGGGTGGAGCCTTCAAACCGTGACTTGTTCCATGATTGACCAGACCCTAGACAGAAATTATATCAGAATAAAAGAATAAAACATCCACTGTAGTCTCTGGGGAGGAATATCTTAAATATCATGCATTTTCTGATGAAGATTAAACGACAATCCTCACCATATTGGTGCCAATAAAGAAATGATTGGAGTCTGTAGGAAGGAATTTGAGGCTCAGTGTCTGTAACGGTCCTGTTTTCAAAGCATCTCGTGGCGATACCCTGAGAACCAACAAGAACCAAGAGAAGGAGAAGAAGGCCAACACAAAGGTCTTACATTACAACATTCCCAGCCAAAAACAAGCTGTGCAACAGTGGGACACCTCACTGCGTCACATTCACTGTACACATCTGACCGTCAATATGATCCCATCAAACCTTGAAGTGACAAAAACAACAGCGAAGAACATAACAAACAAGATCGTATGACCGCCACTGAGCAGCTGTGAGGAGGGGTATTTTGAGCCCAGAGGCTGGCAGTGACTGATCATCATGAGCTATTTATCAGTCTCACCTCTCAGCAGTAAGGAGGGAGGAGCTGTGAAGAAGCTTCACTTTGCCCCCAGGTCTGAGCCCTGAGGGAGAGAATGAGCGGGTGAAGATGGTACCACATGTGTAAGAAAGAGGAGTACATTCATTTAAAAAAAGAGGAGAGTGTTTGAAAACGTGACTGCTTTACCGAGATCTGTTGGAGAGCCTGCCTCATTGGCTTTCGGGAGTTCCACAACCACCTAAAGGACACATAGAGGGAAACATGCTAATCCATCATGACATAGCTTTGGTGTTTGTACAGATCAAGGGTTTACAGCTTTTCAACACAGAGAAATATCTGGGTGCACAGAGGAGGGTGCTATTTTGGAGCAATGTCACAAAAACATTGATGGTGCTACAAGACAAAAAGGATTTTGTCTCTGCTGTTACTGTTATTTGCACCTCTTATATAAAGGGTTTAATGCTGTTTTTTTTGTAACTACATTAACACAATTTTGTGGAGTTAAAGAGAAGTGTACAGCTGTTGCATCAGTTTGTTAGCTGTTAGTTACAGCTTTTGCCAAATTAAGCCCATGTTTGTTTACTTTTTGGCAAATTTGCACAATTACAGCAGCAGTGGGGAGTTATTAAATGGATGTGAAACAAGCTCTAATAGCTCGCTATGAAGTGCAAGAGCAAGGGAGACCATTAGCAACAAGATTGATTATTTGCACAAAATTACTTTTAATTTCCAAAACCACTATCAGGAGTCTTTTTTTCTACATTTCCAGACGGAGAGTGATTAATATGATGGTGGAAAAGAACAGAGGGATTTTTTTGTCATAACATAATTTAAGCTGGCCACACACTACTTCAGACCAGGGGTTCCCAAACTTTTCAACCTGTGAACCCAAGATAACAGGGCCAGAGACTGGGGACCCCGACCGTCCCTGGAGGTGGTTAAAGTATACCATGTTGCACAGAGCATCATGTAGAAATTTACATTTTAATATTTTGTGCCTTTTACACTCATTTAAGCACAAATCTAACATAAAAGCCATGCTTTTATTTTAAATTGAACTAATTTTAAGGATATTTTTACAATAATGGATTAAATATACCACTTTAAGTAATTTTTAACATCTTTTTATTGTTTCTGGAAAGCATCTTGTGACTGAGATTGAGGATGGGGGTCCTCAAGTCAAGGTTCAGTACTAACAACTGGTTTATATCATTGACGTCTGCATTATAGACAATATCCACATCCCACTGAAAATTGCTTTGTTGCCCACTTTTAGTTCCGACTCCCCAATTTAGAACAAAGGCTCTAGAGTGTGAGAAAAGACAAAAAATCATTTAAAATTGTCCTTATGTCTGTGGTCTCTCATATTCCTCAAATTTTTTAAAATTTGAAAACCATCTAGTGTGTGGCCAACAAAACCATGTACTAGTTCACCCATCAAATTTCACTAGGGATGTACATTTCAAGTATATTACTATTAAATTTTAATGTCAGTACTTTAAAAATGTAATAATATAAATACATTGATATATAATAAATGAATTGATAATATAAATCAATTATGGTCAATATAGTTTGGCTCTTTTGACTAAACAAAAAATGCTTTTTAATGTCAAAGTGAAAACAGATGCAAAGTAATGTCAAATAAATAATAACATGTAAGGTACGATAAGTGACTGCATAAATATTTACCCTCTTCAAGTCAGTATTAAGTAGATGCACCTTTGGCTGCAATCACAGCACTGAGTCTGTGTGGATAGGTCTAATCAGGCTTGCACATCTGAACACTGCAGTGTTACTCTAGTCTTCTTTGAAAAACTGCTCAAGCTCTGTCAGGTTGCATGGGGACTGGGTGTGAACAACCCTTTTAAAATCCAGCCACAAATTCTCTGGGGACTGGGCTGGGACAGGACCACTCCAGAACATTCACCTTACTGTCTTTAAACCATTTCTGTTTTTCTTCTAAAACTCTTGCAGACTGATAAGATTGTCCTTCATGATTATCCTATATTTTCCTGCATTAATTTTACACTCCACCTTTATGAGCCTTCCATGGCTGGCCGCTGAGAGGCATCCACCATAGCATGATGCTGCCACCACCATGCTTCACATGGGATGGTGTGTTTGCGGTGATGTGCAGTGTTTGGTTACCACCAAACATAGCACCTGGTCTGATGGCCAAAAAAGCACCATTGTGGTCTCATCACACCAAAGAATTTGATCATGGAGTCTCCCACATGCCTTTTGGCGAACTCTAGTCCAGATTTAAGAGTTTTCTTCAACAGTGGCTTTCTCTTTGCCACGCTCCCATAAAGCTTTGACTGGTGAAGAACTGGAGCAACAGTTGTTATATGCAGAGTCTCTCCTATCTCAGTGGCTGAAACTTGTGACTCCTTCAGAGTAGTCATAGGTGTCTTGGTGGCCCCTCTCACTAGTCTCCTTCTCGCTCGGTCACTCAGTTTGTGAGAACGTCTTGATCTAGGTAGATTTACACATGAGCCACATTCCTTCCATTACTAAATTCAATTCCATCCACTTCTAAATACTGACTTTAATAACTGGGTTAACATTTATGCATCACTTTTTGTACATTACATATTTAAGTGGATTTACTTTGTAGCAATCTGTTTTCACTTTGACATTTAAAAGTATATATATTTTTTTTGTTCATCAAAGCCACATTTGATTGACCATGATTGATTAACAAAAAAAAGTTTTAAAAAGGCAGATTAAAAGTCTTCTATTCTAAACAGACAACTGTGATAAGGCATCATTAGGTAGTGTACAATATGCTTAATCTTGAAATATGCGTCTGTGTTAAGGCTTATCTAAATAATTACTCCGAGTAGGAATAATCTGTGGTACAAAAGGCATCACTGTGGCATTCAATTAAGTGTTTTTAAATGCTGCCTTGGGCTTTCTTGTTTACAGCTACTACTGCTGCAACTGCTACATGTGAGACGGTGACTGCCCGAGAGTACAATAACTAACCTTCCTGTTGTTTTTAGAACAATGGCATTCAACCGTCACTTTCACCTCATGCCTTTAACTATTCGACCCTCCCTCCAACTTTCCCCTGCTGCTGCTCTGAGTAGAGAAAAATATGTTGGTGGTTTTTGTTGCTCAACTTACCCAGAAATTTAAAACCCCGCTTTCATCCAAAGAAGCCAACTGGAAGGACAATCCTGATGACTCTGAATTGTAATTGAGAAAAAAAAATCCTTAAATATAAAGAAAACTGTGAACAAAAGAGATATTGCATGGCAGCAAATCCTGCACCATTCCATACCTTCTTCAGATGCCAAAAGTGGGACTTCTGGCCTTAGCACCCCTGCAACACCAGAGGGGACAACCTCTGTGGATGTCACAGATGAGAAATGGCCTGAGCCGGCCATCACTGCATCTGTGATGACAAGATGACAAAGAGAAGACATCAGCACAGGGTGAACCGACACCACTGTTACGTAAGAAACAGCCTCTGAACTTTAAGAAAGGGCAGTGGCTGTCTTTACTATTATTTACAGCGAATAAAGACACTTTCCCTTAACTGCCTGCTGACATTCATTTACCTGGAAGTCAGTTCAAAGAGGGAAACACAACAAAGATATTTGAGGAAAGATCAAGGGGCCAGATTCTCTCAAAATAAAGTCAGACAGGAAAAGCTTTGTAAACACAGAGCGGTGCTGGGTTGCTTAAGTTGGGCTGGAAAATCGTAAGTTTTATCCTTACACACAACTAGACCTTTGTTGAATTCATATGTGGATCTTGAATACATTTGTTATTATTCTAATTTAAATGATCATTCCTTATCATTTTTGCTGCATATACCTGTAATTAAAGCTTATAAATGAATGATATCACTTTAAATTATTGATATATATTGTTATATGACACACTCCTCTACTTAGCAATCAATCTCTCTCAATCTCTTATTATTAGTAAAAAACATCTGACAATAAAGCAAGCAAAATTCACTGTTATATTTGGTGTAGGAGACCTGCATATTTTCATGTAAAAACTCGGCTGCATGTTATACACCAGTGCAATATGCCTGAATAAAATGCTTAAACATATGCCATAACGACTGTGAGAGCAGCTGCCTTTGTCATACATTGCACGTGACCAGAAGTGATGGGAAATTTGTCTCCATTCATTCTGTATAGCAAGAGGTCACTTCACTGAGTAAAATGTGCTGGGGAAGCATGGTAAAAAGGCTGGCAATGCCACTTTTTAACAGCTTTTCAGAGAGTCAGAGGGTTAAACTGTATGTCTCCCTTGCTTTGTCATGTCTTTTGAGCTGGATAATGACAAACTGGGGGCTTGTCTGAGATATCTAGCAGGATTTTAATGTGAATACTTCAAATGCTGAAAACAGATGTTACTAGATATGCCAGATTCCTTGGGAAAATGCTAACTTTTTGGACACTATTATCTCTAGCAATGCTCATGTATTTAAAAAAAAAAAAACAATTCTAAACTTAAAGCTGTAGCCTACCAGTGGAGAATGTTGGCTGTCGAAAAATCCACTCCTCCTCTCCGATTTTCACGCACTGATGGTTACTTGCATGTTCCCTCAGATCCCACAGCACTATGGAGCCCACTGATGTGCCTGCAAACACCAATATGGCCTTTCCAGGGCTGAAGCAACAACACAGCACCTGCAGCAAGGCATATCAGGAGTTAGTCTTTTGTTTTTTGGCTGGTGATCATTAGACTCATTCCATGACTTCAGGTGTTGCATTCTAAAACTGGCCTATTGAGGTTATTTATACCTGGATATGCAGAATTTTTGTCAGTTTTGGTGAAAAGGAAAAGATGGGTTAGGTTTACCTGGTCAAGGTAAGTGTGTAAGTTTAAATATTTTGGGTCATGTTTCACAAATAACTTCGTTATAAGGGACAAAGTCACATGAAAATATCACCTCAGATTCATAAACAAGGACTTTTTGAGGTCTGGATGGCTCTCGTATGTTCCAGATGCAGATGATAGTGCAACTATCAAGACGAACAGCACTTGGCTTGGTGGTTGGATTGTGGACGGACATCATTGTGTACTTCTGGACATGAGAGAAGTGGACCAGGCTGATGTGGCGACCTGCGGTTGGCAGTCAAAATGGTACATCCATGGAAAGAGCTATAAAACTAGTACAGCTGATTTTATGTATTTGTTTGTACAGAATTTTCTAAGCAATTGTTAGTGGGCACAAGCTATAAATAACAGAAAATAGCTGAAAAAACATAGTAGGATGAGGGCGAAACAGCTAGAGATGGAAAATATTTTTTAAGTTTACCATAAAGAAAAGGCAACTTTGTGTTGAGTTGTAAACTTCCATCGCTGAAAGACAGCATGTCCGTTTGAGACTTCAACTTCCTCAGGGATTTCTTCTCAGCTTGGTCTTCTTCCAGCAGAACAACCATGACCTTCATTAAGGCACAGAACACAACAGGGCATTCGTTCTACAAGCAAAAAACCTTCACATGGTAAATAAAGAAACTTATCACTTTATCAAAATTTTGTTTAAAACATGGATGAACCTGTGAGGCTGAGTGTAGAAATGCTGTAAGACGCTGTGAGTCAAAGTTCATTTCACCCATGGTTCTATTTCGTGCTTCCTGGGAGAGGTTTGGATCTGTTAATACAAAAAAAACCATCTGTTTACTTAACTCTGCATGTAACACCCACCAAGGTAATAGCTTCCCACAAACATAACTGCAACTTTTAATGTCATAATCTCACAAACAAATCAAAAAGTGCTGACTACATCAAACACAAAGGTAACTTTAAGCAAATGTAATAGTTTTTACTCTTGGAGGAACTTGTGACATTTTCTTTACCTAACTGTAAATTTACATACAAGATTGTTGGAGCTCATATGATTAATTTATTCTGAACAGGAGTCTATAGGTTAAAGGTCACATATTTTACCCCTTTAAGACACGTTTATATTGGTCTCAGAGGTCCCCAAAACATGCCTGTGAAGTTTGTTGCTGAAAAACACTCCAGTATTGGATTTTTGCATGCCTAGAAAACCCCTCTGTTTCAGCCTTGCTCAGAAAGAGCTGTTTCTGTGTCTGTGGCTTTAAATGTTGATGAGCTGTCTTATTTCAGCCCTGACTGCACCCTCTCAGGAAATGAATGTGGCTTAATGGGTGTGGCTTTCCTGATGGAGAGGAGGGCCTAACTTTCTTCCAAGCAGGGAGGGCCAACCAAACCTGGGGGTGGAGCTAACTCCCCACATGACATCATGAGGGGCCCTGGAGCTTACATCAATATGGTTTTATCTTTCTGAATGAACATGTACTGCATTGGTGCACTATTTATAAAATGGTGCACCAATTTTAAAAATGGCTCATGCATTTGCATGTGTGTTTTGTGAAATGGTTGCATGATTTAGTAATCTGTATGAACGTTTTATTTCTGTTTTGTAGACTCATTTTATAAACTGCATGTGAATTACACACATAAACACAAGTTACTTCAAAATATAAAAAGGGTTAGGGATCATTAATTCGTGAGTCTTTACTGATACTAATATAGATACTTTTCTACTGTTTGGTGAAAAGGCAAAACCAAATACATCTTCACAGAGGTGGTATAAAATTAGTTAAAAAGTTGAAAAAGTAATGATTCTATCTGTTTCATCAGTAATATATTTCTGGATTTCTCTTCCTTCAACTGTAATTATTCAAGTTCTTTTTTGGTCAAAAACTGGAATTTCTTATTCCTGATGTCACACTTGAACACATGAAGACATTTTATTAACATACAGACAGTCATTTTACTGAACACATCATAATATACTTGTCTGTCAGCTTGTTAAGTGATTTATTTAGCTATATGGCTGCAGATCTAAAAATTAGAGTTAGATTTGCACCTTTACGTAAAAAAAATGTCACTACCAGGACTTCCTACAAGGTTAAGAGTGGTATTTATTTATGCAACAAAACTTTGGAACTTAATGCCGCTGGACAGTTAAATAGCGAGCTTTGTGGCTGTTTTAAAAATCAAACTGAAGAACACATCTTTTTAATCCGGCTTTTAATGTGTAGTGATTTTTTTATGTCTGTTTTTACATTAGGCATTACTCAGCTTTCACAGATTTTAGATTTACATGTTCCTGAAAATTTTTATCCTTTTCAGACTTCTGGTTTTATTGTACTTTTTTCATGTTTTACTATTTGTACTAACTTTTATTTCATTTTATTTTTCAGTCAGTCATATCGCTTATTCTTTGTTTTAATAATCTTTAAGAGCTTAACCATTGTTGTCAATCTCTGTATTTTTTCTCTGTTTCCTGTGAAGCACTTTTGCTGTGCTATATAAATAAAACTAAGTTTTAGTCTGAGAGTTTTCATGCCTGCTCTGTGCAGATAAGGAAGATAACTGTCCTGCAGCAGTGAAAGCTAGTGTTATGCATGCTACTCCCAGCGCATCCACTGACATCCAAAGGTACTACACTTTGGTTTAAATTGATGCGCAGAGATGATGCACTTTGAGCTTATATTCTTTCTTTTGCAGCATTGAAATGATGAGATGACATTACACCACAGAACTCACAAGACTTGATATTAGTATCAATAATCTGAAATGTTATTGATTGTCAGCTTTGAAAAATGCAGAATTGGGGTTAAATCTCCATCCCTCCTTATAGACAAAGAAACAACAATGACTTCAAAGATCACTTTTTATTTTCATATTAAATTTGTGGGAACTTATTCTCATTTTCAAAGCTGAGAATTTTCACCAACCCTAAAATGTGACAAAGCCTGGCAAATTTAATTTCCAAGCAACAGCTATAACATTTGTGTTGTTATTACATTAAAAGTCAAAGATCTGTATAGTGTTTGAGGTTTATTATGTTTGTGGCTGTTATTTTGTTGGAGAATGCCATCTGTTTCTTACCTCCACAGGCTCCACTGTGCTCTGGAGGATGCTGTGTCCACTTTTCACAAACCTCTATCTCTTCTGTCTGGATGTCTCTGTCTGTATTATCTTCATTACACTGAACATAGGCCTGGCAACAAAGAATTTTCAAACCCAACTCAGACAGACAATGTATCACAATAAAATTAAGAATACCACAGCCTAGTCTGTAATATAACAAAGACTTGAGAGAGAAAAGCTGACCTGCTTGGTGTTTGCTGCTCCAAAGTTTCTTATATACATGTCATATTCATTCACAGGGGGAAGATCCAAAATGGAGAACGTCAAGGAGAAATCCAGATCAATTAAGCGGAGAAGCTCTGTGCTGCGTTTCCTACAGTCAGAAAAAAACAAAACAAATTAACAAATTAAAAACATGTCAAGTTAAACTACTGTGAGGAATGTCTTGTTTCGTTTGATTGGACCCAACCAGTAAACATTAGCTACTGATCTCTGTTTATGTTACATTATTTGCCCTTGTGTAATATCGGTCACCAGGTCAACAAACATACCTGTCGGTGGAGCCTTCCTTGACACCTACCCTACATCAGATATGTAAAATAACTATGTAAGAATAATCTATAATCTAAATAATCTTCATGCTGATGGTTTTGTTTGCTTTTATAGGTTATAAAGAGATCAGTAGTCATTTCAGTCTAATTCCAACCAGCTAAAAAATCCTCACAGGAGCTTTTAATGGTATATAACACTGTGTTATGTATTTTAGAATTATATGAATGTGTCCTTTTATAGATGATTAGGCATACTTCTGTTTTGAAGCGACTTTTTTGCTGACTTCACGTTGCTTTGCGGCCACAAAGTCGATAAACTTCCCACGTTGGGAGGCTCTACTCTGGCTCTTCTCTGAAGAAAGCACAGACATTAAGACATTACATTATCTCTGAAGAGGCAAGAATAAGCTCACATCCTGCAGCGGATAACACATAAGGAAAGAAATCAGGCTGTATCACAAGTGGTAGCACCAAGAACTTTACTTAAAGGGTATTTTCCAAATTAAGGACAATTTAAGAAAGAACTGTACCTCTGGTCCACTTAGTCTCATCCATCTCCTCTCTGCTTGTACTTCGTCTGGACAGAGCTGTTCCCACTCTCTCATTCTCTTCCTCCATCGCTCTCTGAATCGCTTCGATTTCTTTTCTCCGCTCTGCTGTCACTTCCGTCTTCTCCTCACTCGCCCCTGGCACCGTTTCATCCTCATCTTCATTTTCACTCTCATCCATCTCCTCAAAGTCCTCCTCATAATCCTTTGAACAGAGAAAGGCCATCATTAAGTGCATATTATACTTTAAACCATGAATAAAAACAGAAAATGAACAGAAATGTGTTGTTATGAGAATAAGAATGGATAAAAGAATACACTTGTGAAAGCTCTATACTCACCGCTTTCTTTGAATGTTAGTGCATGAAAAAGTAACATGAGTGATGTTAAAAATGTATCAGGATGACACAACTTAGAAATTATTCTACGGCATGTAGTCTGGTTCGTACTTAGTGATTGATTTACTACCTCAAAGTCGTCTTCATATTCCTGCTCAGCCTGATCTTCAGCACTGGCAACCTATAATGGTGACACACATGCACAAAGCAGAAAACATCTTACTTGATTCTATCTTACTTGAAGAAGAGATGCAGGAACTTTACATTTAAACTTAAAAGTACATATATAAATGAATTTATTCTGATCGTACGAGGCTGCAACATGAGGGAAAAAAGTCTGCTTTCATGCAAGAAAAAGAATTATGGCTGTGAAATAAAACTCCACAGTAGGTAGTGGCACATTAATTTCTTTATGTAAGTCAGGATGGAAAAAAAACATTCAGAAGTAAATACATCATTGTCCTTATTAGTGTGAAACAATTACAGAATTGCTATTGCCAGTTCATAAAGATTTAAATCTTGTAATACAGAGCTCTCAACAGATTTCCTGCTAGTTTAACTTATGAAGTCACTACTTTAAGACTCCTAAATCATAATCATCTTATGACACGAATGAGGGTTAAGTGAATGGAAATTTATTGGCTCCGGAATCAGCTGAAATATCCTGTGTTTTTCTTTTTGGGGCCATTTTGTATTCCTCTGGTAATCAGAAATATGTTTCATACAATAATGATATGATTATCAATGGTTTGAAAACAAAAACCCGCCAAAATAAAGCCAACAGATAAGACAGCATCATCTTACAGGCTCCTCTGTGTCTTCTACTTGTTTTCTTACAGATGCTACATCCTGGATCACAAGGGAAAAAACACATACAATCCATTAAGACACCTTAAACTAAAAAATTAAAACATCAAAAGGAAACACTACAACATTTAGACCTACAAACCTCTGTGTTGGTCCCAAGCTTATCACTTTTGTCGGCTTTCCAGGAGCTGCTGGTTCTGTCCTTTACACCTCTTTCCGGTTCTTCCTCTTCTGCTCTATCTAGATGCCTTTTATTTTTGTGTCTATCCCGATCTGCTCGCTCTCTGTCACCACTATGTAGCCTGTCTTCTACCTCCTCCTTTTTCCGGCCCCGATGCTCCCTCGATTCACTATCATGCCTGTGCTTTTCATCCTGAAGGACAACAGAGCCCACAAAACAATCTGACTAAAGGGTTCTGGCACAAGTATTTTGCTGTGAAAGTCTGCATTAAGATGCTTACTTGATATCCTCTCTCTCTATGTCTCCTCTCTCTGTCCTCTTTAGGTCTTCTGTGCTCGTCTCTGTTTTCTGAAATTAGAAAGACATAAATAAAAATGCTTTAAACATGGCATATTAAATGCACACAGTACTGTGCTCTTACCTCTGTCTTCCTTCAGTTCTGAGTGCTTTCTGTCTCCATGTCTCTCTTGCCTGTCTTTTTCCTTCCTCTGATCTTCATATTCATCTTTGTGTCTCTGTCTCTCTTGATGCTGCCTTCTCTTCTCTCGTTCATGCTTTTCTATCAGATCTTTCTTTTCTTCTCTTGTGCCCTCATGTCTCCTCTCCCTTTCAGTTCTGTGCTCTCTGTCCCGCTCTTCTCTTCTTCTCTCCTTGTCTCTCTCTTCTCTCCTTTTCTCCCTGTCCTCCTCATGGCGTCTCTCTCTCTCCTTTTCTCTATATCTTTCCTTTTCCCTCTCTTCCCTCCTCTTCTCCCTGTCCTCTCCATGGCGCTCCTCTCTCTCCTTTTCTCTGTATCTTTCCCTGTCCCTACGCTTTTCCCTGTCCTCTCCATGCCATCCCTCTCGTTCCTTTTCTCTGTGTCTTTCCTTGTCCCTCTCCCTGTCATGCCTTTTCTCCCTGTCTCGTCTCCTGTCTCTGTTCTCTCTATATTCACCATCATTCCTCTTTTCATCCAGTAACCTGTCCCTCTCCCTTCTCTTCTCCCTTGACCCCTCATCTCCTCTTTCCCTATCCTTATCACTTCGCCTGTCTCGTGAACCCTCTTTCCGTCGATCTACATATCTGTCTTTTTCCACCTCATCTTTTCTTTCTCTTGTACTCTCCCTTTCCCTGTGTTTGTCTCTCTCTCTTCTGGACTCCTTCTCTGCATCTCTGTGACGTCTCTCTGTGGATTCCCCACCACGGTGCTTTCTTACGTAGTCATCACGCCTTCTGCTGTAGTCAACCCCATGGCCTTCCTCCTTAAAAAAAGGAGAAAATACAAGTAATAGTGTATTTTAATATCAACAAAAACTGAGTCAGTGCTTTCTGAAGTGCTTCTCCAAGCATCCAAGCAGATACTTGCACTTGTGCCTCACTCACTTTGTCCAAAGGTGAGGCCAGTTTTGGGGAAATAGTATGGTGTCAATGGTATTTATGCAAATTTTAGTTTTAATGCTGATGACACTTTCATGTACTGCTTATGCAGCTGACTCAGCTACAACTTTCTTACTAGCCATGCCCCCCCTTATGGAAATTTGGGAAAATCATTTCTACATTTTGAGGAATTTAAATGGAAATTTGAGAGCAAGGGGTGTTCTTTTTATGGAAATTTCAGAGAATTTTTTTGAATGTATGAATGTTTCCATCATTTTCATGAAATTTGGGGGAGTGCACTTGTAAATTTTTGGGAATATGCTTGGAAACTCTAGGGGATATTTGCTTTAAAATTTGGGGACTTTGGTTGAAAATATTCAGGAATCTATACGGAATTTTTAGGGAAAAAAATTGATCGAAATGTTTTGGCTTTATGATTTTTAGGTTGCTTTTATGTTTAAGAATTTTGACAACAATTTTAGGTAATTCTTTTGAAATTTTAAGGAACTTCATGTGGATTTCAGAAAGTAAAATTTCAAAGAAATTTGTCTTTAAAGACAAGGCTGATGTTTTACCTTATCAGACCCTACTTATCCCAAATAAGTATGAGGAACTAAAAACACATACAAAATAAAAGCTCAGGTCTGAGGAGGTTAAAAATACCTAACCAAAAAATGCACAGCTAAGTCAGGGACAAAGTTCTTAGGAGGTTCAGCACCAATACTCACTGCCTCTTTAAAAGTAAAAAAGTATGTATAAGTCACTTGATTGTTTAGGTTTCATGCTTATCTATAAGGAATAATGATGTTTGAAGTCCATTTTAAATAATGATGCTCTAATGCACTATGCGCATGTGATGCAAAGACTTTAATCCATTTATAAGCCATCAGTAGCCTTGTTTTGCCACTTTCCTTCCCATCTTATACCAATTTCTGCAACTTTTAACCAATTTGAACAACTTTTTTGGCACCACAAACCAAGTTATGTCACTTTTATCACACTTGTCCCCCATTATGTTTCATTTAGCAATTATTTAACAATTTTTCTACTAGTTGTAACAGTTTCTCCTACTTTGTTTTCTGGCACCCTGACATCTGACACTATTTTCCAAATGGTTTACCTCAGTGTGCCTATCCACAATGTTAATATTACCAGTAAAAAGGTAAATCTGTTAAAAGAAAGGGGGTTTACATCTTGATCTTCATTTTTGATGCTCTGATAAGAAAGATTAGAGGTTAAAAACAAAACATGGTTATCACAGCTTAGCTTTACAATGGATCATGTTTTTGCTGACATTCATGGGCCCCCTAGTTTAGCTTGGCCCCAGAAAGCTCTCCCCGTTTTCCCCCGTATAGGCAGCTTTGAGCGTATGACTGCTCATTTTTGTCTGTGATGGTTACCCCGGCTAAATAAAGGTTAAACAAATTTGAAAGTAATCCAAACGTCTAAAAACGTACCCTGACGTGCCTTCTTAGGTCAGCTGGTCTCCATGTGTCTTCCATGGTTAATTTCTGTAAACAAATGGGTTTCCCATGTTCAGTAGATGATGTGTTCAGAGAAAACCAAGTGAATAAACTGCATTTTACATTAAACTAAACGCAAGAAACTAAGCTGTCAGCTCCTACGAAAACTAACCTTTGATAACTATAGACCCAAACACGATATTTCCTGCCATAAACAAATCCCCAAACCTTACGGGGTACACAAAAGGGCAGTTACCTTATTGCTGTGCATGTTTTCATCTGTGTTTTTGCTCTAGAAATGTTTCAACCGCCGATATTTTGCACATATTTTTGCAACGACGCCGCCATGATGGTAAATCACTGGTACGCATGCGGAGGTGGTCGAAACTAAGGAGAGCGCGTCACTTCAGCTTGACAACAGGCTTGTTAATCAAAGGCAGAGCAATGTCTGAGTCAACAGTCAGTTGCTGTGGCAACCGTCAGCCCCTCTATCTCTCTGGCCCTTCTCTCTTTTAATGCAAGCATTTTTGTTGAATTGTGTGATTCTAAGCATTTACGTTAGTGCTAGATGAGGCAGCTGTAATCACTGTGGCAATGCGGACATTCATTCAATACACATGTAAATCCAGCCGTTTGTTTATCGATTTCTCCGTGCTCGTCATTGTATAAGGACTAACGGCTATATGATTTGATTATAGGTTTGTTGAAGAAACAACTAAATACGTCTGTGTTGTCTACATTTTCCGAATGGTTATCTTAAAATACCTCTCTCAACCGTGTTTTCTATTCTTTTTACAGTGTTTGGGTTCCCCTAACAACAACAAGCTGTGTTTGCCTCTAGCTGAAGCCAGATGGCGCCATTTTTCCTTTTAAGCTAGGCTACTGTCAACACAGAGTGAGCGCACAGTGCACGAGCCCCCAGCGTGTTCAGAAATGATCATTTTCATCTGTGCCGAGGCAGAGGGAGCAAGGCTGTGGATTGAACTACATTTGCTGTTTTTTTTATCTAAAGGAAAAATACGTGGGAATTAAAGAAGTCAATGCAAACGTTTCCTCGGAAGGCGATGGGCTGGTGCGCAGGTGAGCCAACGTGAGAACAATTCCCCCCAAAAGGAACCGCTTCGGTCCGCTCGCACATGGGAACCGTGTCACCAAACCTTCCCCTCATTTGAACAGTTTGAGGACGGACTGCGACATGTCTAGAGACAGCATGACGGATGTACGAGGAGCCCATTCACACAGTGCGAGCCCAGCTTCACCTAAGGAGAATGGACACGCAGTTCAGTCCAACTTTCCCCATCCCTCAGCGGGGGACATACCCGAGGATACCCCGGTGTCCTCCACCAGCGAGCTGACCCAGACCTGGGTCCACTTTGCTAAAACGTTTGTTCTTATTTTCCCCATTTATGCTCTGGGTTATTTTGAGTTCAGTTTCAGCTGGCTGTTGATTGGACTTGCTATCTTTTTCTGGTGGAGGAGAAACACAGGAGGGAAACACAGCAGGCTGAACCGAGCTCTTGCCTTCTTTGAGCAAGAGGAGAGAAGTGTGAAGCACAGTCTGACCATCTCTGATTTACCACCATGGGTAAGACTCTCTGTGACATACAGCTATGAAATAATGCCAGGAGTCCTTTATCCTAGATGAGCTGTTTCTGTGAAGGCTATTTGTCTACTATATTTTTGAGTTTCCAGGAAAAAAACAATCAGCTGACAGGAGCAGGAGGAGCAGAGTTGAGCTGTAAAGCTGTGATGGAGCAGCTGTTCTCCCCCAGCAGTGACATTAGACTGAGTCCCAGTCTAAATACAGCAGGGTACAATGGTAAACCAGACACCACGCTGGAAAGGAAACATGCCCGCAGGGTCTCTGTTATTTTGGGACGCAGGCTGCTATCTCTCTGATGGTGCTCACTCTATTACAGCAACACTTGTTAGATAACACTCAAGTTATTGACTGTTGCCTGTCGGGGTTAACAGTTCGGTGTTTTGGGGTTATTATCTTCTGAAACCTCATTTAGAGACCTTGTAGCCCCAATTTCTGTAGCTCATATTAAATTATAATTATATTTGACATACTAGAGGGACATATTCAGGGTTAGATTGTGGAAACTTTCCATGCCATTTGATGCCACATGTTTAAAAACAATACAATCCAAGCAATTTTAGTGGCTGAATGTATCCAAAAGGACCAGAGGTTTTAGGATTTTGCATATTTCATACAGAAATAAATCGATAAAAATGGCAGGGAATCACCTTCATGCTGTCTGTTTACATTGCACAAATATGTTGGCAATGTTTTGGTATTTTACTCAGGTATTTGTGCAATCAAAGATAATAAATCAAGAACTTGTTGAATTTTGATGCTGAGTACATCTAGATTTTGGATGCAGCAGTTTGATTTTCTCTAGTAATCTACAGAAGTTTAAAATTCAGACACAACCCTGACTCAGCCGTTAATGTTTTGTTTTGTTTGGCTTTAGAGCAGAAATCATCATTTGTTTCACATATGTGTCATGTGAATATCCTAGCATTAGCACTTTTCAAAGTGGATTGTAAGACACATGCAATCCATGTTGTTAACCACTGTCTGGAGGGAGCAGGCTTATCGCTTCAATTGGAAACATGTCAAAGAAAATAGCTCAGCTTCTTTTCTGGGCATTATAATGAAGGTTATGCTGTGACTTTGTGACAGACATTGAAATCCCCATGTGTCCTCGATTTAAACTCTTCTTGAATTCCAATGGAAGGATATAAATTGACAGTAGATGGACTAATAATGTTAGTGAACTTTACATGACATGAGAAATGGAAAAAAATGTCTTTACTTTCATTTTACACTTGGATGTTTTTAGAGCATCAATTAGTCTCAGAGGTCCAGTCTGAAAATCCTGAAGAAAACCAATTATGTTGCTTTTAATCCAATGCAATCCAAGCATAAAGTAATCCTCAAGTGAACTGCAAAGTAAATTGAGCTTCTTCTCTTTGCTTATTAACTTATAAAACTATAAATCCAACACTTTCCCTGCATAAGAATCTCCCTAGAGTCCCCCTGTTTGGGTTGCCCATGTTTTAAAAAGCTCATTCTGCTGACAGAGCGGCGAAGGTGCTGAGGCTATTGAATGTAGGCGGAGGAGCAAAAGCATCCCACTTAGAGGAAAAAGGCATTATTGAATGGCCCCTGAATCCCCTTCTTAAACTGCAAGTCAAGCACTACATGCAACTCTGGCCGTACCTGGCGTGGATATTACACCTAAAGTGATTTATTAGCATCTTGCACCCTGACAGGCTGAGCACATATCACCGCATCGATACTGTACTGCCATCAGGGGTAAGGACAGTCCACAATTATTGCTCCTAAATCTGTGCTAGTGCCAGGTTCCTCCTGCTGGGCAGAAGAGTGTCTTAAAAGACATGTCACAGCCTTCACAAAGAATTTTTTAGTGGACTGGCTCCACTCCTAACTTCTTTCACTAAAGTGCACTCCATTGTGTCCCTGCAGAATGAGTCTTTGGCCATCTGGTGAGGCAGGTTGTCAAACTAAAAGCATTTGTTTTGACATTGTATTTATGTAGATACAGTTTATAATGTTTCATGCAATGTTTTTGATGCATCAGTACTTTTCCAATAGTACATGTTTTGATGTGATACACCCTCTTTTTTAGTGCCTGAAAGCAAGGCTGTCAAAAGGCTGAAAATTTTTGAATTTGGATTAATCTGAGGATTTCTGTAGTTAATTCTGATTAATCTTCCTTTCGTGCATTTAAAATGCATTTTAAACTGTTTTGGTCCAGGATTTTTGTACTGTTGTAAAGTATGTTTAACTTTCTGTTTGGAAGCAGTTGTTTTTTTTTTTTTTTTTTTTTTTCAAAGAAATTAAAGACCCAGGTTGGGTTAAAGATTATGACATGAACTTAACCACTAAAGAAGAACAGTATAAAAAGTAAATGTTTGATAAAATGAGGAGCAGATGTTGCTTGACTTGTCCACTGAGCTGTCTGTGAGATTTTAAAGTAAAATGAGCGGTGGACTTATTTTTCATCACTATGGCTGCAGGGAGACGTCGCATTGGCTTAACCAAAGTTTCCCAAAAGAGATAATAAAGCATGTGATTAATGTGACTGAAAAAATAATGCCCCAATTCTAGACCTTCAGTGCATCAGATTCAGACAACTTTGTTTATCCAAAAGGGCAATTCAGTTTATGAAAAAGAAATTGAAACAACTGGGGAAGAAACAAGGAAAAAGTCACAGCAGCATTTAGACAATCACATTCACATGCCAGTGACTAGACTAGTAGAAAACATGGGAGCAATGTAAGTACAACAAATACAATGCCAGAAATGCATAAAGAAGTAAGAATCACCTGAGACTTAAAGTGATGGCCGACCAAGTCAGTTACAGCTTTCAGCATTTAGCAGCCTGATAGCTGAAGGGAGAAATAAGTTCCAGTATCTGTAAGTTTTCCTTTTGGGGGGGGGCATGGTAGTGCTGCCCTGAGGGCAAAAGAGTAGAATGCAGTCAGAAGAGAGAATGCGGCCAGGCTTATGACTGATAAATCAATGCTGACAACCCTGACTTGTGTTTTCTAACTCATACCCTGTATGCTTTCTATTAAAAGCTGCTGTGAGCAAAATAAAGGGAAGACTGCTTCAAGTAGGGATGCATTACATTCGATATTCCCTGATATCAATATTGCAATATTTCCAAACTCATTTTAGCTGGTACCAATACTTAACCATGCACATTGGATTCTACAATAAGTGATAAATGCATTCTTTTTCAAACCTAGTCTTTCAGTAATAAAAGCTGAAAAGATTATGTGTAAATTATATGTAAAATGTATTTTTAACTGTAATAGTAAAACCCAACTTCATCTGCCCTTTTAAGATCAACAAACAGAACCCTAACAACCTGCTGGCAGAAAGTGAGCTCTGTGGTGCACAAAGTAAAAGCTCATACATTTGTATTAAAATTAGTTTTTCAACTCATACCAATAGGTATGCTGGTATGTATGGCTGATAAATAGGTTGTAAACATGGGCAGGAATTTCTCATATTTTCTGATACTGCTAATTAACTTTTTACTCAATTACCTACTAATATCTAATTTTACAAAACAGTTTTTTATTTCCTTAAAAAGGACGGAGAATATCAGTGAACTTAAGCATCAAAGACAAATATAAACATGCCAAAGTTAGCAAAACTACAAATTTACAACTGTAGTCCCTTGGCAGAGACAGAACAACCATACTTACAGAGTGCAAACACACAAAACACAACACAAATGTAAACAGTGCTGAATAAATGTATGCTATAAAGTGCTATTTTAAGTGCAAGGAGTCATTTTCCACCTGTGTTGCACCCACAAGTCAAGTACCGTAAGTTATGTAAAAGAAGGAGTTTATAACAGTCACAGCAGATCTACATAAAAATGAAATAAAACGTTCTTGTTGACTTTGGTCACCCCTGTTGTCTGGAGCGGACAAAGACAATGAGAGATAGCCACATAAAAAGGTACACTGACACGTATATGCCCCACACATGTATACAACATGAAAGTCATGCAGACAAAACAATTAGTCCTCAAAACTCATTGTAGTTACAATATATATACTAACCTGTTGCAATGCATGAAGAAACAGAAACAGAGTAATATAACTGTAAAGTGCAATGCAAGGCAGACTGGTAAAGATTGAATAAACGTATATTTACACGTGCTGCGGTGAATCCGCCTAGCAGTGAGTGCAGCTTTGATTTGTCTTGAGCCAGTTTTTGAGATTGGTTTCGATTGTGGCATACTGTATAGAGGACATTCCTGAATTGCAGGTGGTATATTGTTCTAGATGCCACTAACTGACAGCACAGTCTGTCTAAAGAAGGTGTGTCTGCATGGCACCCTATTGTCTCCTTTGGCAGTGGTCTTGGTGGTTGTGCCACTGTTACCTTCGAGCTTAATGTAGCTTATGCAGATGTTAATGCATGCCTTGTCTGAAGGGCACAAACATGTTGGCAACTTTTCCACACCTTGCAGCATTTTCATTGTTGGTGATTATTTTGACACAGTACTGGGTGCCTGGGACTTGTGTTTTTATTGCCTTGGTGGTGAAAGAGGTTTTAGTATTATTTGACTTTTACTAGAATTGTACAGAAGTTCGACAGTCTGGTTTACTGTTGACCCTTTGTGGGCCACTGGCAGTAATATAGCATTTTGATATGAAATACAGAGGTGAGGAGAGAAATGATTTTTATATCTGAAAGATCAAATATTTTTCAGAAGCAGAGCTGGATGTGGTTCTTTTTGGAGGTACAAATAGCATTGGATATCTGAATTTTTAAAAAGTGCATTAAAAATATTGATTAAAGTTTTAAGCAAAATTTCAGTGAGTTAATTAGTCAGATGTAGTTGCTTTTATGTTGCTGTGTCAAGCACTCTCATCTCAGTACGATGCATTTAAAAAAAAACATACTTTGTTGTTTGGAATTTTAAGACCTTGAAGCTTTTTCACCTCAAAAAAATATTAACTTCCCTTATTAGAAGCTGACTTAAAGCAGTTCAGATGAAGGAAAAAAATCAATGTGTGGGTTTAAGAGCATTTATTACTAGTGGTAGGACAAAACATCAATACAACACTTTATTTCCACCCTCACTTGTGTGGTACAATTATCACATCACTGGTGCCACATATCGATGTTTGATTTAACAAAGTACGCCTTAAACAGATCACCCTGCCAATATGACACACAGTATCCCCACTACATGACTTTTTATGGTTAAGCCTATGACAAGAATGAGGGAAGTTAATTGGCTAAAGAAGAAGTTGACTGACAGAGCAAGGAAGATGAAAAAGACGGCAAGATAAAGAAGGACAGGGGTGAGGAGATATTAAGAGATAAAGGATGATGAGAAGTAAAACTGACACCAATTGCTTTGGATGAATTCATTAATCCTACAATGTTCCTTTTTAGACATGTTGTATTGTCATTTAATCAGACACTGTGATGTGTCATCAAATAGTTGTTTCGCGATATCAAATTTCAAACTATATCAAACTGTATTGTGACTCTATTTTATCTGTGCCCATGTACTGTTTAATGTATAGCCTTGTATCCTGTATCATCGTATCATGTTGTGAGTTACACTCTGTAACTCCAACCCCTTTATCTAGATAAGAATAATCTAAAACAATATGATTTACAGTAAGAAAAAAGTAATGGCAGTACAAGTTAGCACAGAGCCTTAAGCATTAACTCTGAAGTATAAACCTAACGCAGCATGTCCCAACTGCACATTACACAAGTGAGCACCTGCAACAATGTCAGCTTGATTACACTGATTCCTTTTGTAGCATGCTAACACCCACGAGCAATGCTCTTTTCCTTTCTGTTGCTTGCATTTACAAAGATAAGGAACAAGGAAATAGGGAAATGACAAGGGACCAGGGGTAATGGATAGGTTGATTTTCTTTCACCTTCCTTATTCTCAGAGCCTGTTAGCTTGTTTTAAAAGGTGAAGATAAGGTGCTGGGAAAAAGTATTCTCCCCTTCCTGGTTTATTATTTAATGCATATTTGTTACACTTAAATATTTCAGATCACCAAACACATTTTGATACTAGACAAAGAAAATCTGAGTAAATACAAAATGGAATTTTTAAACGAGGATTTTATTGTTAAGATTAAAAAAAAAATGCTATCCAAACCCACCTGGCTCTCTGTGGAAAAGTAATTGCCCTTTGTTAGCGCATTAATTATCTCTGATTAACCACATTTTCTTTTTGGAAAGCTGAGTTCAATTTCACTAGCCCCGCCCAAACCCGATTACTGCCAGACTTTTACACCTAAATACTTAATTAGAACCTGTCTGACAAAGTGAAGTAGGCTAAAAGATCTAAAAAAAGCAATCTAAAGAAATCCAGCAACTGATGAGAAACAAAGTAATTGACATCTATCAGTCTGGAAAGGTTTACAAAGCCATTTCTAAGCTTTGGGATTCCAGTGAACCATGTTGAGAGCCATTACCCACAAATGGAGAACTTCTAACGATGGTGAATCTTCCCAGGAGTGGCCAACCTATCAAAAATACTCCAAGGGCGCATTGATGACCAATCCTGGAGGTAGCAAAACAACCCAAAACAACATACAAAGACCTGTAGGCCTCACTTGACTCAGTTAAGGTCAATGTTAATCAATAAGAAAGAGACTGGACAAAACAGCACCCAAAGGAGAGCTCCAAGGCAAAAACTACTGCTGACCAAAAAGAACACCAAGGCTTGTCTCACATTTGCCCCAAAATATCTTGATGATCCCAGAGACATTTAGGAAAATATTTTGTGTACTGACCGAGACGTTGGTTGAACCTCTTGGAAGGTGTGTCCCATTTTATCTAGAGTAAAACTAACACATTTCATAAATAGAACATCATACTAGCAGTTAAACATAGGGGAAGTGTAATGTTATGGTACAAATATTCACAGTAGTGCTTAAATTGTGATTATATTGTTTATGTAGGCCATGTAATATGTGGTAACGTATTTTTTTCTAACTCTTCATATAAAATTTGTTGTCATGTCATATTTTAGCGTAGTGTAGCATCAGTTACCTTGAGATTTCAAGATTTCAACTGCTATTATTAGGAGTTTTGTATCTCAAGCTCATTAAAAGCAGTTTGAACTCGAGGAGATTCACTGTCTTTGTTAAAATAAAAACAACCTAAGCTCACTGTTAATTACACTTAGAAGACATAATCCCTAATGATTATTTTAGCTGTGCACTGTAGCAGCAACAAGCTGAATAATTAAGGTGCTTTGCTTCCACTTTCTGCTTCGCAGCTCGGTTTTCTCTGACAGCACTTAAAACGTGTCCTGTTGAGTGTATCATCCATTCCTTCACCTACTTTTTCTGAACAAGGTCACTGTGTCAGGTGCGATAATGAAGCTGTGACCGACTCTCTTCCTGAGACTTTTATTCCTCTAACCTCATAAACTGATTTGAGGCCTGGATCTGTCATATGAACAAGAACTTTCTGTTCCCCTTCTCCCTGCTCTTCTCACCTCTTTATCCTCAGTTTGACAGAAATGCGCCATGTGCACTTTTTGCTGTCTCCTCCTGGAGTAGTGCTGTTCCTTGTAGCTGTCACATCTCTCTAGCACTCCAGTCAGATGCGTCACTTCATCTTACTGTTTAGATAAGAGTGTAAATGCCTTCAATATGGAGTGATAGAAAAGCAGGGCTGTTTATCTTTTATTTATTTAGTTAGGGTTTGCGCCGCTGCACACCTTTGTGCAGGTTATCGACTTTTCTCCTGGCATTTCTCCTACCTTATGTTAAATCAATGGCCGATTTACTTTGCTCTTTCAGGAAGATTAGTCAAACTGCAGCCCCGTTGCACAGCACTGATGTAGGTCTATAAATATGAGACTGGAACCAGGATGTAAGCACTGTGAAATATTGGTATGAGATCCATACTGTTATTGAGTCAAGAAAGACCACAAATTCACCTTTAAATTGCCTGAGAACTGCACATACAACAAGGCATGTGTCACTTTGTTTACACTGAAATGTGAAGAGAAATGGGTCAAAGGGTTGCACTGCCATTAGTTGACTAGTAAAACCTACTTCACAGAGGATGAGGATAAAAGGAAGGTCAGATGATCAATGCAATCTTCAGGTAGATATTAAAACACAGGAAAATGTCAGTGACCTTTGCTTGGAAAGAGTTCTGATACGTTTTCATCTTCTTTCTTTCCATCTCTATCAAGCGCACACTCCAGAGGAGCGCTTCAGGAGCTCATAAATCAAATACGACAAAATCTGTTACAGATCCGGCCTTTTTTGGGGGGGGGATTATTCTACAAAAATGGAATTTCATTCTTTTTTTTTAACTAATTTGAATGTCAAAGGGAAACATTATCACCAAACTGTCACTTTCTTGGCTACATAAAAGAATTCACATTAAATTGGAATGCTTACTGTTGATATAAGTTTGATGTGAGTACCAGTATTTGTTTCATTTATGACTCCATAGTCCAGTTGAGACCAGAGATTCATGACCAGATGAGTTAAAACTGACAGCTGCTATGACAGGCCAGCCTACCAGTTCACACCACTGCAATAAGAGGCCTCTATTTAAAGAGCTTTTATAAAAGTTTCTATACAACAAGTTCATCTCTACAAGGACAGTGGCACATGTAAACATGAAAATGCTTTGCTAGCTCAGTCTTGTTAGAACCATTTCCCAAATTTACAGTATAATTTTATCAAGCAAAATACTATGCTTTGAATGAATATTTGTTGGCATTTATAGCAGAGTTTCCACCAGACATTTTTGTCTCCAGCCAAAATGGACATTAAAAACAGAATCGCTTTGATACAGCTTAAATTCTGCGCTACAACAGGACTGGGAACACATTTTTCCTTTTGAACCTCACCCAAGACCGAGTAGAAACCAAGCCTACAGCAAACCTGAGTAATTACTACTCTGTTATCACAGCCTGTTAGACACACATGACCAAACTTGGAAATGACTGCAGAAAGACATTCTTCTATTAGTCTTTATGTGAGTTGCTTAAACAAGCATGATAAAAATTGTGAGCTATTCTTTGCACACATGCAGTCACTTGCACAATATACGTCTATGTTTACCACATAAAACAACAGCACTTAGCTGCATGTTAGCAGTGTTAGCGCTAACTTAGCCCATTAGCACATGAGCTACTACCATAATTTAATAATGGCCAAATACCATCCTCCACTGACATTACCGAACAACTATCCTAACAAACAACTAACCAGTGCTCTGTTAACTAGACAGCACCTTAAAACTCTGCATTTCAAATAAAATTAGACTACGACTGTCAATTGTGTCATATCAGTCCTTGTAATTTGATGATCTGAACTGTAACCACCACCATGCAAGTAAAATCCAACTATTGTGGTTTTTGGGAGTGTCCACTGTGGATAGTTCAGTATAGTCCTCCTCACATCGATGGCTCTTCCCACGCTGCCATGGCTAATTAGCCAGGGCGCCCTGAGGATGAACACCCAGCTTCAGGGAAGTGAGATGGTGCTCTAGCCATCCACCCTATCAATCTGTGCCTTTCTGCTCAGCCACAGTTTCCTTTCGGTTGCTAATGATTAGCACAAAATACTTCCATACCACTTATTTCCCTGCGTAGTTTACCTAGAGTCTTCTAGGTTACATAACGTGATATGTTAATGTTCACTATTTACTTATTTGGCCTATTTTTCAGTTTGACATTTTAGCCGTTTATATTCTTATCTGTTGGACATCCGCCTGTTAATCTGGCAGAAGGAAACTGTGGTTTCTAACTTATCAAAAACTGCAGCTCAAATTTATCTGCTTGCAACTTCCAACATCAGCTTCTGTCATTCTAAAATGGTCATTTTTTTATGTCCACATTGGCTTCCCTCAAATGTTGATACTTGTTTTATTCATTTTATTTATTTAAATTTATTTAATCAGGAGAATCTCATTGAGATTAAGAATCTCATTGACAAGAGTGTCCTGGCCACGACAAGCAGCAGCACAGTCAAAGACATAGACACTAAAAAACAAGCAACATAAAAAAGCAAGCAAGTTTAGTGCTTATTTGTAGATGTTCACTCTCCAACAGACTGAGCTGCTAACATGAACCTGATCACTATTTTATATGCAACCCATGAGCTTATTAGCAATGCCAGTGCAGCCTTATTAGTATGTGACATTAGTATTTAGCACACCAATGAGAAATTAGAGCCTCACAAACCTCCAACTGTGACCTTTATACTCTGCCTTGTTGTTATGAGGATTGATGAATTGTACATGGTTTTTATGCCTTTTTGGAAAGATATTTTGAACTCTGTAATTTGATATCAACTTTTAATCTTTATTTATAGTTTTATTTTTGCTAAATAAAATTAAAGATAGTTTATATGGCAGGAAGTGGCAGAAAACTCAAAGAAAATCATATGAACCCATAAATATGTATATAACTTGATGGGTTGAATGGGAGGGGAACAGTGGAAAGTAAGTCCTGAAGAACTCAAGGATAATTGTGTTCAGTATCTTATAAATAGAAACTATTTTTGGAATAAAAGTGTCATGAATGTTGAGAATTTGGAACTTCTGAAAAAAAGGAGTTAAGACAAAATAGAGTCCAGTCAGGCTGCCAGTCTAACAAATGCAGGAGCAGAATTTTATACTGGAGGAAAAGCACTAGCTTATATTTCATTATAATTTGAAAGATTAGGATACATTTTCCTATAATAAAAAATGAGAAGGCAATCAGGGGTAAGGAGGTGATGGACCCTGGGCTTATTTTTTTGGGTATGGGATCAGTCTTTCTCTCCATCTCATTCTCACAATCAAAAAATCAGAGCAATCTACAGGGTAATAGCCGAGAATCTCAGCAGAATTGGTTGTAATTTTCGAGCAATCTTTAGAGCAGGGGTTGTTAAGTGGTGTGTCAGGACCCAAAAATGGGCCACAGAGCTGTTTCCAGTGAATCTTGAAGGTGTGCCTGGAAAAAGATATTTTTAAAAAAGGTATGATGTACCAAGGCCTACAGCAGACACACATCCATGTATTTTATTTTACTCTTTTTTTATGGAAATCTTGACCTATTTATCTTTGGATAACGAAGACAGCTTTCACATGATAATGAATTCATTTCTCAAGATTTATTGAAAACAGCCAAATTTCCACATTAGTACTGGAAACAGACTAACTTAAATGTGTACGTGAATGTCTTTCAAGGGTGATGCTGATGCTGTTTTTAAACATGTTTGTTTTGCCCTGTCTCTTTGTCTAGTCATTTGTTTCCTTCCATATTTCATGCAAACTTCGACATTTTTCCTATTAAGATGGAGGTGCTGGATCCTCCTGAGACTAGTCATGTTGAGAACCACTGCCTTAGTGTATACTTTATGCATATTAACTCTGAAAATGATGACGTACGTATGCTTCATCATATTTTAAGATGTATTGAATCAGAACCATTTGCATAGGCAGTTAAAACAGCATTAGCATCCCTGATCAACAAATAAATATTAGAATGAGAGGGAAGTAGATCAGTGTCATCCACAGACATTGTCAGGCATTTATGTTAAACGCTTTAGTATAGATACAAAACGATAACGGACCCAGGATGGAACCCTGAGGAACTCCTGAGAGTGCAGGCAAAACAGCTTTTTGTTCAATGTCCCATCACAAGATTTTCTGTTTCGACTTAAAAAGCAGGAGAATGGGATTTTATTTTGGAAAACACTAAATAAATACCCTTGTTAAAGGGCTTTAATGTGACCATGGGGTGCAAAATAACACAAAGCAAAAGTTGCACACAGAAGCTTTATTATCGGTTTAAGAACTTAGGAAATGAAGAGGGATTCATTTTGGTCAAATAGTAATTTGAAATTGCTTGAATTGAAAGAAATAAAGGCTCTGAATTCTTGATCTCTCTGCAATCCTTTATATTTTCTTAAATATTTGCTTTCAATATTGGATTTTTGGTTCCTTCTATCTCGTGTTGAGTGGGCTGATGTTTTTTCCAGGAAGGGTTGAAAATAAAGGCAGAATACATTTATTAAAGCTTTGGTCAGACAAGATTTTTGAATATAATTTCAAGTCTCACCAGCAGAACCTGCGTTTCATAATGTTGCATCATCAGCCTCATTGAAACCCACACAGACGAGAGATTATCTGCTCTGCTCTCCCCATTGTAGGTCCACTTCCCCGATGTGGAGCGAGTGGAGTGGCTAAACAAGGTAAAGCATCGAGCGCCTGTCTCTTGAATTTGTTTGCATGAGTGAAGCCCTCCTTCTTGCTTCTTATAAAACTGGGGGAAATTGGATGTCTGTCGCTCTTCTGCTACTCTCTCGGGTCTGTGGGTGTTGCCAGGGTGACTGTACGCTGCAGCATGTCTGACTCCACATGAACTCCTGTTTCTGCACTGCTGTGAAATGCATTAACCCTTATGAACCCCCATGGCTACAACCCAGACTTACATTGTAGTGCTCCTGTGTTCGGTACATATCAAAATGATCTAGACTCTAGCATTAAAAATTTACTGTTTTCCCTGCAGGATGGAGATAAATATAAATAGAAAACAGATAAATATTTTAAGAAAACTCTATTCACTGTGTAAGAGGTGTGCCTGTGTTAGGATTGCAAATATAGCCAGACAGGAATCATTCAGACGCTGAAATAACTATTGATTTGTCCAATATGTCTCTTTATCCCCTCAGACAGTGAAACAAATGTGGCCCTACATCTGCAAGTTTGTGGAGAAACTTTTCCATGAGACAATTGAGCCTGCGGTGAAGGAGTCCCACGCCCACCTCAGCACTTTCTGCTTCAGCAAGATCGACATCGGAGACAAAGTGAGCACTTGTAGAGCTCCTGCAGGCGGTTTACAGGCTGATCATGTGTTGTTTCAGCCGTGACAGAACAGACTCCTGGCAGCAGGTGCAGTGTGGACAGCTGCTGCTGCTGAGGGTGTGTGGAAGCTCGAACATACGAGCACGTCGCTGACACATGTGCTTATACATAAATAGTTTCCATGTGGGGGTCAAGAGAGGGGTCGACCTTGTGGTAACCACGCTGGGGTTTGGGGACGGGTGGAGGTGTTGGGGTAGTGTTGATGGCCTGGGGTGTAGGAGTAGCCCTAATGTTTTCTTCTGTTGTGGTTTTAGCCCCTCAGGGTCAACGGGGTCAAGGTTTATACAGAAAACGTGGATAAGAGGCAGATCATCATGGACCTGCAGATCAGGTAAGCCAATCAGATCTTGCACTAAATCCAAATAATTAGTTTTAACCCCATAGTTTGTTCCTGTTTGTCTTTAAAGGTGCAGTGTGTAAAATTTAGGGGTATTGGCCACATCTAACAGTCAGATTTTAGCTTGCTATGCCCAGTTTTAGTTGTAATAGTGACTACCAGTGGAATTATATATATAAAAAATAGATATTCCATATGATACCCTCTGTGGTACTGTAGAAACATGTAAGATGCAAGAATCTAGGATGGTAGAGTCCATGGAGGGGACACTCCCTATGTATAAAGAAAAGGCCTATTATTGGTTATTAAAAATCAAATATATGTGTGTGTGTGTGTGTGTGTGTGTGTATTTATATATATATATATATATATATATATATATATATGCATATATATATGCAGCAAAAGAAAAACAAGACTTATTTCTGAAGTTAATGCCTAAGTTGTTTGATATGAAGCTTAAAACCCACAGAATCATCAATCAAAAACCTGATTCAATCACATCACGTGGTAGGAAGGTTCAGTTTTTTTTTCTTCAAGTTTGAAAACATCATCAGTTTGGTTTTGTCCGGATTCAGAACCAATTTTAACTCACTCAGAGCGTCCTTTACAGCATCAAAAGCTTCCTGTAAGGGATAGAGTGCATTACGCCTTGTAGGAGCGGAACAACAAATGACAATGTCATCAGCATATAAATGAGCATTTGCATTTGGTACTTTTTGATCGATACTGTTGATATAAAGTGTAAATAACAGTGGTCCCAAGACTGAGCCCTGAGGCACTCCGTATTTAACTTCGAGATATTTGAGAGTGAAGCCTTCAGCCTGCACACAGATGTATGAATATGGCACCAAGACATCCTAAAATGAGTAAATATGACTCCAAGACCTCAGTGAATGGAAGCAAATCACATCTAGAGATTGACTCAGTGATGCCTGCATATAATATGGGGAAAATTTGAGATAACATGTTTCAGTATTATGAAAACAATTTACATGTGGATATAATCTAAAAAGTACATATATTCTACAACTTGTGCATGTCCCTCCTGAATGCATTTGTTTAGTTTTTCCTGTACTCTGCATAACTCTTTGCTAGCCTCTGCATGTTCAGGCTGCATTCAGGCCTCAAGCCAACAGAACAAATAAACCCATGCAGACTGAGGAAGCATTGCTTCACTAAATTTTTATTTTATAAGCTATTACAATAAATTCAGACTTTTGCAGTGTGTTTATGGACAGTGCTTGAATCTAAATAAGGATAGAATTGTGATAAATTGCTCGACCCTGATATTTAATTTTTTTTTTTGTGAAGCCTTCTGTAACATTTCTTTGATAAGTGCTCTGCAAATAAACTTCCATTTCTGTATTATTATTACTTTATGATTTTCAAACAAAAAATAAATGCCATGACAAAATGAATACATAATGGCTATTAAAATGAAATAATATCACACCTTGAAAACAAAGACTGAAAAGTCCCTTTAAGATTTTTACAAACAATCAAAGAACCTCACTGCGAGAATTAAGTCTGACATTTTTTTGTTTTGTATTTTCAGCTTTGTTGGCAACACAGAGATTGATGTAGACATCAAACGCTACTACTGCAAAGCTGGCATTAAGAGCATCCAGGTAAGAAAATTCCTCCGTGTCAGCTTTGCTTCACATCCTCACAGAGCTGATTTTCAGTCATTTGAGTTCTGGTCTCCACGGCGGTTGTCTGTAAAGGATCACTAACCCCACAGTGTCTTTAGGTAAAGTTCTGTCTTGTCAGTTCTAACTTGTGGGCTTTTTTACTCCGTTACTAGGAGTCACAAGAATTGTATTATTATCGTGCAGTTGTGTCTGTTTAATGCATGCATATAAAAGCTTTCATTATCAGTGCAGTATGACAGCCTGAGTAAATCATGTGTGCTCTGTACTCATACTGATGAGGCTGTACTCAGACATGCTAGGATGAAGTCAATGACAAGAGCAGCAGAGAGTTATGTATTGCATTTGTAAACAACCTCTAAGAAGTGGTTCTTTTTTAGAGTAATACACTCCAAGTAACCCCTGAACTGTACAGAATATCTTTGGTTGAAAAACAGGCTTTAAAAGACCCCAGCAGAGGGATTTGTTCAAAAACATCTCAAAATATTTTATTTGTGTTGGCTTCATGCAACTGTTGGTCAATTTATTCTTGTTTTTGACTCTTAAATGTAAGGATTTGAAAAATTCAAATAGTTTCTCTGATACTTTCAGTACTGCTCATTTAAAAACAAAATAAATCCATCGAGCCATTGATTAAATCTTTGCAATAATGATTATTTTAAACAAATATATCATTAAAAATAGTTGATTTGCATATTATTTGTAACCTCCTCATTTGCATAATTCTCCATGGGAGGATCCTGTGTATCTGCAGTATGTTGTTTCTGTTTGCCCTCTGCCTTTTTGTGTTGTCGCTGCAGTGGAACACTGACAAAAACAATCAGTGTGCCTCCTTAGAGACAGAGTGCTGTGAGGTCTGTCCCTGAGAGACATTTGTTGCCTGCTGACCCTGTTGTGTAACTGCAGCAGACCCAGATATCTCCCCAGCTCATTATCAACACCTAATACACAAGTCCCCATCACTGCTTGAGCTGGTGTACGTTACACACAGCAGGTGTGTTTGACTCCATGATAACACTAAGATTAGTGATGGCTTTGTGAGGAGTGGGGTTAAACTCAAGCTCTTATTGGTCTTTTATTGTTTATTTAATATCAGCCTCTTGTGTGGTGTCCATAATACAATTAAGATCAGCTCCTCACCAAGGCTTCTTGGTGTAATAGACTGATAAACCTGCAAACAAATAAAATTTAAATTGATTTAAAATTCGATTTTTTTTTGTAAAGTAATCTGCAAATTTTTAACTCGATATATCCTTCTAAGGCTGATGAACATGTAAACATGCTGTGGGCCATGATGCTGCAGGAGCTGCATTTATCAGCAAAACAGTCAGTCATTACGTAACATCTGCTCTTTTAGCGTCAACCAATTAAAACTAAATCTCAACCTTCTATCTAAAGATAGAAATAAGAATATAGTTGTCATTTATTTGATTTCAGTAGTTTGTCTCATATCCCATTTGTGAAAGGTCACATATTTTTGCAAAATACACTTTTTCAGTGTATTATTGTATATTGAATTATATTGTACCGTATCATACCATATTGAATTGTATCTCATTGTACTGTATAGTGTCATACTGTATGAACATCATATCCTACCTTTTCATTTCATGTCACTGTAATGTATCATATCGTACAGAATTGTAGCAGACATGTCTCTGCAATAAAACCATGGGTGGAAATTCCCCCGTACAGAGAAACAAAAACCCAGCCAATACTGGGTGCCCAAGACTGTAGGACATCTTAAGATATCTTTGCGTATTTTATTGAATTGAAATCGTATTGTATTGTTGCCTATTGTATTGTGTCTGATTGTATTTCATAATGTCAAAATGTGTGATATAGGGATGGGCAATTAATCGCAAATTAGATTAAACCACGATATGGCTTGCTGAAATATTCAAATCGCAGAAAGTGCAATATGTCTTTAACCTGAAATTTGTGTCAGAATACCAGGTTAAAACCCTTTTTTGCAGCAGAGATTATATGCATTACATATACAGTCATTCAAGTGCCATATTTTTAGAATAATCTACAAAAAAAACCTTACTTTCTTCATTTTTGTACGTTTTTCTTATTAAATATGAGAATGACGTAAAAAATATCATTCCCTTTAATACAACAATTCATACCCATTTTGCAATATGAGTCAAAAGCATTACAATTTGATTTTTTTTTTAAAATTGTGGTGGTTATTGGATAGAATGACTTATTGCTTGTGTTTTGTGGAAAATACATAAGATGAACTGAAGAAATAATTACATATTAAATTGCAATCGCAATATTGCGGAAAAAAATCGCGATTAGTTTATTTTCCCAAATCGTTCAGCCCTAGTGTGATGTCATTGAATTCTGTCCTACCCTACCCTATCCTATCCTATCCTATCCTATCCTGTCCTATCCTAATAATCCTATAGTATCAAATCATAATATGGTGTCTTGTTGTATTTTATCGTGTCTTATTGTATTGTGTAGTGTCATACTGTATAGTATCATGTCCTATCTTTTTTTCGGATTTCATGGTATCACATTGTGCCCTTATTAGCGCTGTCAGGGGCTTGAAAAAAAATATTCTTGTTACAGGCTTTGTGATTAGTTAATCGTAGTTAATTGCACATATGGACCATATGAGCACTACTGCATTACAGGTAGGTGTTTTTTGTGTAATACTGTTTTCAATTTGTTATATATTCAAATGTCTTCACATTATTAAGAGTGAATTCACAATTCACTGTGTCTAATCTGTTACTTTATTGAACTTTGACACCTTCCCACAGACTCTCACGGTCTGTAGTTCTAGCTCTGCTCTTTTCTGATTGGCTCTCCGTCTCCTGTTTTGTCCCTCAAGTTTTAGTTTCAGGAAATGGTGTCCTCATTTGAACTTCCTCTTCCACAGAAACAAGCTTTTAAATGTTTTAATAAATCTGATGTAATTAACTTCCAAAAGCTCTAATGGCATTGCTTTCTGGAGAGTATTAGTTTCACTGGGGCTGTAACACTATCTCTTTCTCTTGTAATTGCTCGAACGCTTCCTCCTGAAAATACAAACCTAACTTTAAAACAGTTAAAACATCCTTTGTTCTGTGGTGTGGATAACAGCAGCTGTGTGGTCTCAGCAAGTCACATGTAAAACACTTTAATAATGTAATCCTTGTAATTGTCATAATATGTTCAGGAGAAAGTGGAGGATGATGGGGCAAGTGTGAAGTCTGGCATCCTGTGATCAAGTTTCCGACTTGTCATGTGTTACGGCTAACAGCTCACCCACTAAGAAATGTCAAGTGTCAGCAGGGTTTAAGCCCCCCTGCTGTTCTTCTTTGTTTAGACGTGTGTACATTAATATGTCTCTTGTGTTTCCATAGATCCACGGCGTGTTGAGAGTGGTGATGGAGCCGTTGCTGGGTGATATGCCTCTCATTGGAGCTCTGTCTGTTTTCTTCCTCAAGAAACCAGTGAGTCTTGATAATATGACACCAGTTAATTCAGTTAAAGATGATTAACAGAGCCACAGGGGGAGTTATAATGAGAGAGCAGTCTTTATAAAGCAGTATGATTAGCTGAAAGGCTGTAAAACGGAAATTTGTATGTTGAAACACAGAAAAACATCTCCTAAAGCTCTTCCTGCTTCCTTTATGTTCTTTGTTTTTGTGCCAGAGTTGGCCCTATTTCTGTGAATATCACAAAATGCCCTGAATATCTTTAATTCCCCTGTATCTGTTTTCTACTTCCCCTCTAAATGATATTATATTGCACCTCATAAAACAAATTGCTCTTTCTCTGTTTTCTGCCACACCAGCCTGTTTTCCCTCCTCCATTAAAAGGAAATAACTGCTGTATATTAGACTTAAAATGTAAACTTCATAAGTCAATCCCTGCTGAACCACATTACAGTGTGTTTTATTATTTTATAACCCTAACCTTCTCTTTAATCTCTGCTCATTCCCCTTCCTCTGCATTGTTCTGACATTGCCGAAGCTCTTGCAGCTGCAACTCTTCATCACTTTACACAATTTGCATTTTTCCGTTTGCATGCTCTGATATTTTCCAGTGTGCGTTCCATCAATCTTCCTATCCAGCCGCTGTGCTGAGCCACTGCTGCACAGCTTAAAAATGTTTGACCGATTTATACCGACTGGGAGGACCCAGTGGAACTATAGCAGAGCTTTAAATAGCTGCAGATCAAGCCAGCCCTACTTTGGCAGATTTCTCTACGCAAAGCACTCAGCTAAAGCTCAAGGTGGAGATATAACTGTAGGAGGCTGAAGGGAGAAGACAGTAAATCTAGTGCAGTCCCACATGTACACACACTTTGTGCATCTCAATCTCCCCCTGCTTTTGCATGAGCAGCATTACACCGGTTTAGTGGAGGAGAAATAAATTAAATAGGCAGCTTTCTGTGGGCAAACAAAATCACAACATTGACAATGCTGGTATCCAAATAACTGTTCGTCCTTCTTTTGGCATGCCATACAAGGCCTGGTTGATGGTGCCAAATGAAATAGAAACATTTCCAGACCATAAGAGGTCTTGGCTGCAGCGGGGCGATGTGATCGCATTAATATGACTCAGTGCAGTGCAAATAAAAAGATGCAACACATTCTGCTGTGAGAGCTCTGCAAAGAGATGATTTCAGCCGTAAAGGATGACTACTGAATCACAGCCTGATGGTTACATTTTGAACATAAAATCCCTTAAATAACCAACTTATGTTACTGGTTTAATTATATATCAGCTATTTTTTTTTCTTGTTTTAGTTCATCTTTATGCCCCAAAATGTCAAAATGAGAGAACTAAGATGGGGACCAGTGTCCACTAATGCTGTTTTTGGCACTGGCAGCACCAATGCAGTTCAACATCCTGAGTGCAAAAACACTCTATGTGTCAGCTGTTTTTACGCTGTACTCTTAGTGCTGTCACCTTGTCATTCTGCCAACCCAACTGGTTACTTGTTTTCTTGAATTTTTCCAAACAAACCAGTTTGTTTAACAGTATACCATCAGTTTGGCATGGATTGATTTGATGTCACAGGGGAGAAAAGCTGGAGAAAAGAGGTTGTAAGCTCCTTTCCCATCATTGGATATTCTATCATGCAATGAGCGGAAGATTGAAATACACTACAAATGAAGGCAATAGTTAATGAATGGCACTGAAATTGAATCAAGAAAGGGTAGGGCTTCTGATATCACCTTAGTTAGGGGAAACTAATCCGGCTGGTGTTTTCAAGGCCACAAGTTCCAGGACTCAAGCCACTGCTTATGGTGGGACACTCTTCCTTTTTTAATGTTTTTGTATTTTTTTATGTAAATTCAAATGTGAAGCATACAGAGTAATTCAAAACAAGCCTAACAGTCTCTACAGTGGAAAGCAGAAGTCAACGTTAATCTGTAGTGGCCATAAACAGCAATGAAGGGAGAGCTGTTAGGAGAAGGAAAAGCTGTTAATAGACAAAGGCCCTTAAGCAAAGTCAATGCATTAAATCAGTATTTTGGTACTTGGTTAGTTGAGTCATTAAGCTAGTGGGGAAAAATCCTAGCAATTTAGATGGCAAGCTCTCTACCACTCTCTTTTGGTTTCTCCAAATATGATAAACATGACGGAGACAGTTGACTAAACTTGGCATAAACATCAGAAACAAGGGGCCTGACTCAGTCCAAAGACCAAAATATCCTATACAGCTAACTCTAGAGCAGTGGTTTTCAACCTTTTTTGCCCAAGAAACACCAGAGACCAAACCAAAATCCAAAGGCACACCATATTCATATCCATGGAAAATAACCTCTTAAAGAAGTGACAGTAACTCAAGTTGTTGCATAGTTACTGTAATAATGCAAGGCTGTACAAATTCCCACAGCACACCTAGACGTGCCTCAAGGCACACTGATATGCCTTGCCGCACCATTTGAGAACCACTGCACTAGAGTACGCTAAACCAGTGGCTCTCAGCTGGTATGGCCTCAGGACCAGTGCTTGGTAGCTTCACTTTTTAAATTAGATTTTTATATTATTACAGTTACATATTGAGAAAAAAGTTACTGGTAACATTACTGAGAAAAGATATATATATTAGAGTACTTACCAAAAATTAGAACTATTCAACTACTCATTCCACTTGTCGATAATTAAAATGGCATGTAGCCTGCAGTACATCTGACTTTACCGTCATTCTACAGTTTATGGCCCATTATGTGTACTTCTGCACCGTAATTATATCATGGACAGACCTACAAACTTTTACAGCTCTTTAATGTGCTCACAGTCTGATAACAAACTGGGCAGAAGCATGCAGTGTTACACACAGACTGTGCGTAATACTGTATGCAGCTGTTTCAGTGAAAGAATACAACTTTTGAACTCTGAACTTCAGTTTCACCATGTCGTACTTGTTCCTTTTGTCCATAAAGTATAACAGAAAGGGGATACTTCCCCAGTGTAATGCTGCCCTCTCTGGCATGCCACTAGCATGATAAGCTAGCAACACCACTTCATCCAAAGCTTGCCGTTGCATGCAGCTGCTCGGCCATGGTAACCCATTCTAGTGATGGAATCAGCAGAGTGTTAGCCACTTTTACACACCATGTAAAGTCGTTGTAGTCGTTGAGCACGCTCTGTGATTTTACGTGTTCTTTTGCTTTGTGGCTGAGTTGCTGTTGTTTCTAAACACTTCTAGTTTCTGATGATATCCCTTCCAACTGACTGTGGAATATCCAGAAGGGATGATATTTCCGGAACCGTCATATTGTAGAGGTGGTATCCATCACAGTGCTAAGCTTGAAATAAATACTACTCCATTTAGGACATCTGTACATCATAGGCTCTTAGTGATTTATTAAATTTATTGTTTCCCATTTTGTCCAACAGATTTTCTAGAGCTATGAAAGAAAATTTGTTGAAGACAGGAGACAGGATGCAGGGAATTTCTACAATTAAGAGGCAAACCTGCAACATATGAGTGTTCCTCAGGATAATCATCCAACAGCCAGTTATTTCTGACTTGTTTCTGCAGACAATTTCGGTTTTGCTCTGTAGTTGAAAGACACATATTTTTCCAGTTCATCCTTGTTACCTAGCATGAGTCCTCTGCCCACTGCATTTAAGTGAAATGCAGGCAAAAGTGTGTCCCTCCACACCATGCTCCCACAACACCAAGACACCCGCAACACATCATTCACAGCCCTGCAGTGCTTCCCTCTCCCCCTGCTGTGATAGGTGCTGCATCTGCTGCAGAGTAAGCAGCACGGGGGGAGAAAAGTAGGGTGGGAAAGACTCATTAAGAAAACAGCTCCTTCAGCTTGGGCGCGGAGGCAGAAACAGATCAAAGCTCACTGAGAAATAGGATCAGCTTGCATTCAGATCCCACTCTCTCTTTGATTCATTCGTCTTTTTTTTTTTTTACTGTCTCCTGTCGTCTAAATGAGACATACCTGCTTCAGTGAGCAGAGATTGTTTAGTTTTGTATTTCTTTTCACTGTGGAATCCTTTGTAAAAACTGGACCTTTTGACAAGTGAAAGAAAATGTCCCTGATCTCATTATGCACAGAGAACTAATGAGACACCAGAGAGCCTATGCTTCTTTTATGAATTATTTATTTACCAGGTGATTTTTTATTCATTTTATAAAGGATTTGTGCTTTCTGTCCTCTTCTTGTGACTCACTAACTGTCGCTAATGAATCCATTGAAACCAAGGGGCCACCTCTGTTATTGAGAAGTGAAGCCAATATTCAAGCACAAAAAAAGAAAATGTTTCCAGTCCCATTGAGGCTCCAAAAACCCTAAAAGTCCCATCAACACTGGTATTAAAATGCCAACTTTGACAGTAGAAGTAAACAGCCTGGTTAAAATGACGGTCTGAATGGCTCATTTATTTACTGGTAGACACTTTTTGAGAGAACTTGTCTGTTTTGATTGGCTCAAAGCTCCTCTGAGGAATTTTGAGAAAGACATGAAACACGCTGATGCCTCCCTAGGAAATACAAAAGCACAGACAACCATTAGCCACAAGATTAATTATTTGTGTTTAATCATTTCCAAAAGTGTTGCCAGGGGGAAGGTGCCATACAAAAGCCCAATTCACAGTGCAGTTTAAAGCCGTAATATTTACAGCCCTGTGACATTTCGCCTTCACGATGAACTGCAAGGAGGCATAATAGGAGAGGGAAGGGATTTCCCCTTTGTACCATCTTTGGGAGTTGTAACAGAGGCAAAAAACAGGATTAGCAGAGTGAGAGGGGTTGCACTGATTATATGGATCTCCCAATGTGCGTATTGACAGCAATGCACTTTAAAAAACATCTAAAGTTACTAACTGCAGTCAGTGGAAACAGACCTATTTTAAACATGTTCCTCAGTAAGGATTTCAGGTGATGCATTTGTCCATAGAAAGAAAAACATGTTGCTTTTCCACAGCAGCACCAAAATTGACACAGATTGTAATTTCCAACAGAAGCCTAGAGGCTAATAGCTGTGCATAATTAGGAGCATAGCTAAGTTGACTGACAGGGGTGCTTTGTGGCTGTTTGCCAGGAGGCTAGAGGGTCCATTACTGCTTTTCTTTGTGCTGACAGAATTTCAGAGCATTTCTCACTGTTGCTCATTGTTGCTGAATGTGGTACCATTGTTTAAATTGCTCTGTATTAGGAGTTTGATATTGGATTTTTGCTGATATCCAACCTGCCAATATTACAAACAAATTAATTTTAGAAGATACTGATACTGATATTTAAATGTATTTCAAAACTAAAACTTTCATCCTTGAAACACACTTGAAAGTGTAAGGAATGATGAGGAATAAAGAAGGAGACTTCAGGTCTTTTTCTCGAGCCTTAAACTCCTCTATCTCATTAATTTGTATGGCCAATATTTACAGCTGATATAGGCAGATTTTTATAGTGAAAATATTGGTTGTAAATATCTTAAGAAATGCACCGATAATTCACTTTTTAGGCTAATATCCGATGTGATACCGATATCATTTTGCTAATATCATGCAATGCTACTCTACATGCTTATTATTTGTTTTTATTTAAAGAAACATCACAGAGAAATCTTAAAACTGGAATCATTTACAAGAACTGGGTTCTGATGTGAGCATTTTTAGGCCTGGAAATTGTACCATCAAAAAGATAGATCAGATTGGTTTCTCCCCACCGTTGTTGTTAAAAAGCTGATGTTCAAAGTCTTGTCTCTTCTTGATTTTGACTAGCTGACTAGTGCAGCTGTGTGTTGAAGTTAAACTATGTACGTCTGAGATGCTGTGAGTGAAGAGACAAAAACAATGCACTTAAAGGCTGTTTATCGTGCTCAGATGCTGTCAAAGCAGCTGCCATATGTTGAGTTCAATCACCTAAAGTCACCTCTGTAAAACTGACACCCCCCCCCCCCCCCCACACACACACACACACACACACACACACAAACTCAGCATTTCCAGCGAGTACTCCTTGTTTTGAAATGAAGGTCCTCATAATGTGAGAGAAATGCATTGAAAAATGCACTTCCAGGTTTGTGGTGGAAATAACACCAGAATGCATGTGCGTCCTTGGATGCGTGAGCACATGTTTTTTCAGGGGCCACTTCCAATGCAAATATGGAATTGTATTTCAGAGTGTTTGTCCCTTATTATGAGAAATTTACATTTACAAACATTGGTTTTCTGTTTAGTTAATATGCATGATAGGGATGCAATGAGTCGTGGCCGTTGTCGACAATAATCGACGATGACTTCTGTCGCCAACAAACGTTATTGTCGATGATTTGTTTGTTGCGTCCACACACCTTTTTTCAGGCAGTGTGTTGCTGTTGTGTTTGCAAAATGTTGTTTTCTCAAGCTGAGATGCTTGGGAGTTAGCCATCTGTCAATCACACTATCTCTGTTGAGAGTTGTGCATGCTCAATGGTGATCGACAGGAAAAGGAAAACAGAGAGAAATGGCAGCACTTGATGCAAGATCTGCACATCCTAAAACTTAGAAAGTCTAGGAATATTTCACTCTCGATGGTTCAAACAGAAAGATCGCTTGTAAAATATTTAAAGCAGACCTTACATATCATGGAGCACAACGGCAATGAGTTTTTACTTTCTATGCTAGTGAAGATTGGTCATCCACTGGCGATGTCATCCTGGCTTTTAACATTAATGTAACACTACAGTGCTGCAGACAGAACCCGACACCTTTCCCTTTTTACTTCTAAAGCAATAGCAAAATGTCATGGTGTGCATTTTTTTTCTTATTTAGTGATGCACGTCGTCTCTTTCACTACTTGTCAACACTTAAAAAGTGGAGTGAACTTTAACCAACATACAATTATTAGGCTTTACATTTGTAAAAGAAGATCATTCAACTTTATTCTACACTAATTATGTCAAAAGCCAAGACAAAAATATTTTTTTAAATGAAAGTTAAATAGAATAGGCAATTAAGTGTTATTAAATACATTTTGAATGAAGAATTCTGACTTATTTTCTTTATTTTTAGTTCATGCATGTTTGTAAGGACGTCAGAGCACCTTTTTTTAGCTGTTGGTAAAAAAAAAAAAAAAAAGAAAAAAAAAAAAGCCATCAAGGGATCTCACAGTGCAGCACCCAACTAGCCGACTACTCGTTTCAGTGATCGGTGATAGTCAACTGTAGGGATAGTCGTTGTTGTGCTTGATGTAAATCAGTGTAAATTGATGTGCTTCATATTTCTGTATTTTAAGGAAATTTCACACCGAAAACATACAGACAATTTAAAGGAATCCTGTCCCGACAGAGGCAGAGGTTGCAGACCGGAAAACTACCCTTGAGAAAAAATTAAGAAAGACTAGGTAGATCTGTCAGGTTTGCAAAAAACTCAAAACGGAGGATCCAAGTTGTAGATAAAACAAAATACTTTTAATTAACAAAAATCTCTAGGAGAACTCCAACAAAACTTACTTTAAGAAAATAACAAACCAGGTAACAAAAATCCAGAACACGAGGGAGACTTCACATGCAGCAGCAAACATCAAACAATAAACTGACACTAGACAGGGAGAAACACAGAACCTAAATACACAGGGAGTGATTAGACAAGGAGAGACAGGTGTGGTAAATGAGACTCAGGTGAAACTAGCAAGGGTAATCACAGTGGAGGGAAACTGAGGCAGGAAGCAAAACTGGAATCACACACAAGGGAAGGCAAATACAAAATAAAACAGGAAACATGGAACATCTCACAAGAAGCAAACAAAGACTGAAAGACAACAAAACTATACACTAGAAGCTAAACAAAGGAAACACTGAAAACACAGGAGGATACAAAGAACCAAACACAAGGAGGGAAACTCAAACACAGGGAGAACAACTGAAACAAGAAACTAACAGAGAACAAACTTTTCAATATACTACAAACTACAACTAAGGAAGGCCTTAAAACACAGGGAGTTAACTAAACATGAAACACAAGGAGTAAAACTAAACATAAGGCACAAGAGTAAAACTAAACATGAAGCACAAGTAGTAAAACTAAACATGGAACACACGGAATTAACTAAGCACTAGAAACATAAACTATAGAGAATAAACACAGGAAAACACTAGACTACACAAGAATTAATGAAACATAAATGCTGATCAACTAAACACAAGGAACATGATACAAAATACACAGTAACACAAGGGCTATAGAGCAACTCCTAATAATCTGACAAATACATGCTGAGGATGTATTTTTCTGCACAGGGAGCTACGCGCAAAGAATGCCTGGACTTCATTAGTTTTGAATTAAATATAAGCACTGCCTGCTCTAAATAAGCTGACTATTGACACAGGCCCTAAAAAGTCTTAAATAAAACACAATATGAAGAACAATATATGTAAAATGAATCGTAAAAACACAACCTAGAGCTTTTACTAAGCTCATACTAATATGGAAACTACTACCAAGTAATGCAATATGCAATATAGAGATGTACAAATGAGCAATAACAGTGCAGGAAGAGCCACCTAAAGGCTAACTGCAATTTAGTAAATGAATAGCACTGGGAATAAATGAAACCTGGAGTCTTGTAGTCTTCTCACTGGAGCTTTAAAACGACAGCCTGAGGGCAAAAGCTCAACCTGCTCTGAGGTGGAGCCCTAAGGCATTAAAATGCCTCTTCAGACACTGATGGGTGACTTCACTAAGACTTTATCCTTGTTTCATGCTATTTAATTTGAAAATGGCTCAGACTAGAGCTTATACAGACGATTTGGCCTAAAATATACCCTTTTTTTCATACACAACTTGATGTAAGATATTGATGATTTCCTTTCCTGGTTAATTTTGCATCAGATACGTGAGAACAAGAAAGAAAAAATGGATATTACTGACTAGAACATAAATCGTTTAGGGGATAAAGAAAATAAAAATGCTTAAATGGCTGGAAAATACACTGAACCAGCTACCCTGTTATCATCTGAGAGGGAAACACCATGTAGTCAGAGAATCACCTCTGTTCTTCTGCACACTTGCTCAAATGCTTGTGTGTATTAATGTGTGTGTGGAGAGGGAGGAAAGATGGTTTACAAATGTTTGCTGCTCTGATGAGGTGATCCATCCAGTTTGGCTGTTTGGATGTTCAAGAGAAAATCTACATTTCCTTTTTAAATCTAGGTTTTCCACAGTTAGGATTAATCAATAGATGTGATTTATTGCTGAGGCCAAGTTTAAGTCTGCAAGCTCAGTAAAGTTTGTTTTGTTATATTACAGTTCCACTCTTAAACTCATTTGCAGCAGGTTAACCCTGGGCAACAAAAGGCACACATTCAATAAGTGAAACTGCAATAAAGTACAGTTTTTCTGTTTTAAGTGGACCAATACTGAAGTAATTTTCCACACCTCTTTGGATTTATACCCTTTGTTTCACCCTGTGCAGGGCATTTTGTCTCTGCTGTTAATCAGTAGAGTTTGTCAGCCAGAAAATAAGAAACCTGTTAAATGTAGCACAAGGGGCAGAGAACATTGCAGTAAAGTTTTTGGATCAATTTAAAGTCATTCAAGCTGGTATTTTGTCCTTTTTTTTTCTCCCTGTAGCTGCTGGATATAAACTGGACCGGCCTCACCAATATTCTTGACATTCCTGGGCTCAAGTAAGTCAACCCCCACAGGCTTTTCTGTCTTATGAAGAAATGTGTTTGTTGGTTTAAGAGCAAGAAGAAGGTTCGAAGTGTTTGGATTTAGAGAACTGGGCATGTACCTGCTTTCTTTTATCCCCTGTTGCATTACAGAATCCACGTGATGCATTAGTTAGAATACTGTTTTAAACTTATACCTTTCAAAATGTGGAAATGACATTTAAAGAATCTCTAAAGTATGTCTGTGGATTTAAAGTTTAAAGAACAATACTAGAACGACAAAAGGGGCACTTAACCTGATGTAGAGGGTATTTATCTGCTGGATGCTGCCTTGTGCAGCATTTAAGAAGATAAATTCCACCAAATGTGCTGAAATATTTCCTGCTAAAGGTTTTTTAATGATCACTTCCTTACTGGTTAAATTTCTGAGACGTCCTTGTCCTTGTTATCGCTGTGATAAAGAGGTTGGCAAGACTGAGCTGTTACTGAGTGCTTGTTTTTGCAAGCAAGCACTGAATCAAAATTTGTGCAGTTTGCTGAAGAATTATAGGCACTTAGTAATGAATAGAACCAGATAATATCCCTTTATATAATCTTACTGTGCTCAAATATGTAACGTCAATAAATTACACTTCCTGTTTCCTCATTCTTACTTATTTTGTCTTGCTTGTATTAAGTGTTCTTCCCCTCAGGTGGTTGTGTGGGCTGAGCAGGGAGTAAATGAGAGTCGATTAAGAGTTGCTAACAGCCAAACACAATTACTCGCTGCTGTTTTGAGTGGTTCATCCATTATTTACACCCCAAATAAAACCCCAAACGCGTGAACGCTGCATGTGATTTTCGGGGTTTACAGCTGCCTGTGTAATTCGGTCAGACATGTTGACACAGCAGTGACCGGCCTCCTTTAGCTCCTCTGCCCAGTCCTCTCGGGGGTGAAATGGATCTAGTTTGTGCAATGCAATATATGTGGGTTTTGAGTCTGTGTGCATTAATGCCTGTGTGTTAGTTTTGGAGGCAGGGGAGCGCGTGTAGTAGAAAAGAGGTTAGTGAGCTGCTGTAGGAGAGGCCCAGATGGTGAAACTGTAGCTGCAAGAGGAGAGTTCCTTGAATGCAGTAGACAAACAGACGGCATCAGCTGCCTGCTTGAAGGCTCGCCCACTGTGCCTCGCTGCAACCCATCATTATCATTATGCAACACATCTCTCAGTTGTTTACATGTTGTTATTTGTTAATGCTGCATTAAAGCTCCAATAAGAAGTTTGCAATTTGGCAATGAAACAAACTAAAATTTATACTGATGCACCTTCATGGCCTACAAAAGTAAACAGGACCATCAGCATAAAGATGCTTCTCTTATGGCTACGGTTTTTAAAAAAATCAGCTTTATTCATAAACAAAGTCTGGCAGTGCTATTCATGAAATAATCACATTGCGAACATTACAAACTAACAAACATTTCATAAATAAAACAGATAAAAGATCAGAGGTCTAATCTTGGATTGAATTATCTATAAACCTGTTTTAGAAGTAGTTATAAGAACTGTGGCTCGCTTTACCATTGTTAGCTTTAGCTCAAGCTAACATAGCTACACTAGCTTCATAATTAACGTTACTACATAAGCCAGTGTAGCTTAAGTAGTTTTAGCAAACATAGCTAAAGCTAACTTATCTACACAGATAACGTAGATACATAGCTTATGTGGCTGCTTTGTGATTTTATCTTTTGCTACATTAGCTACATAGCTGCACTGTCTATGTAGCTTACGCAGCCAGAGGAGCTACATAAGCTACGCTGACTGCTTTAGAATGTTTTCATGAAGTTTTTGTCTTTTAACTTTTGGTATTCTTACCCTTACCTTAACCCTGAACATAAGTTTTATTTCAATCATTTGATTTTATTTGGAGTGTTTTAGCTGTAGTGTATTACTGTTCTGAGCTATGTGGTGCCTTAGATCAGTGGTTCCCAAAGTGGGGGTTGGGACCCCATGGACACTGAATTGGGGTCACGAGATGCCTTCCAAGAAACAGAGAGTATTTTTAAATGGTTTTAAATTGTATATTTTGCGCAGTAAATGCATGAAATTGTCTAAATTGAAAATATAAACATGGTAATTTGTTGAAATGTATGCTGAAATCAAAGCAGTGTTTCAAAAGTCCTACACATGATGATTCTTGAGTGTGCATGGCTGTGTTCAACTATGCCACAACTGATCTTCAGGTCAGTGGGGGTCGTGGGCTGAAAAACTTGGGAACAGTCTGTGAGAGTGGCCATCAGGGATGAATGCTCTGCATCCAGACTGTCTTGAAAAAGTTGAGGCACTGTGTGAAATGGAAATATAAAAACATAATGTAGTGATCTGCACTTTTCATAACCCCATATTTTACTCACAATAGAACATAACATATAAGATGTTAAAACTGAGATATTTTACCAGTTTATGATGGCAGCAGCATATCTCAAAAAGTTGGGACAGGGGAACAAAAGTCTGGGAAAGTAAGCTGGAGGAGAATACTTTTCAACTAACTAGGTTAATTGGCAGAAGGTTGGTGACATCACTAGGTTTAATGAGCATTTAGGCAGAGTCTTTCAGAAGTGAAGATGAGCAGAGGTTCACCAATGTGCAAAAAAACTGTGTCTAAAAATTGTCGAACAGTTAAACTGTTAAAATGGACTGATGGAAAATGATGTTCTGTGGTCAGATGGTCAAAATTAGAAATTCACGGACGCTGTGCCTGCAGACCAAAGGGGAGAGTGACCATCCAGGTTGTCATCAGTGCACAGTTCAGAGGACATCTCTGGGGTTGCATTAGTGCCTATGGCGTGGGCAGCTTACAAATCTGGAAAGGCACTATCAATGCTGAAAAGCATGCAGTGGTTTTATAGCAACATATAGTCCCATCCAGACCCTACTCTTTCAGGGAAGCCCTTATATATTTCAGCAAGACAATGCTAAATCACATGCCACAGCCATCACAACAGCATGGCTTCACAGTAGAAGAGTCCCAGCCTGCAGTCCATGACCTTTAACAAATAGAAAACATTTGGTGCATCATAAAAGGAAAATCTGGGAAAGAGATCCGGGACTGTTGAGCTGCTAAAATTCTACATCAGACAAGAATGGGACAACATTGCTCTCCCAAAACTTCAATACCTGGTCTCCTCCCTTCCTAGACATTTAATGACTGTGGCTAAAAGAAGAGACAACGCTACACAATGTAAACGTGGCCCTGTCCCAACTTTTTGAGATGTATTGTGGCCATCAAATTCAAAATGAGCTAATATTTTCATGAGAGGGGAAAAGTTTCAGTTTCAACATCTGATTTGTTGTTATGTTCTATAGTGAATAAAATATGGGTTTATGATAATTGCAAATCATTGCATTTTGTTTTGTTTACATTTCACACAACACCCTGACTTTTCCTGAAACCCACTGCTATAGATAGGAAAAATCATGGGTGTAGCCATATTAACAGGTGTTTATCCTCTGGGAGCAAAGAACAAAGTTAAAAGTGAGATTTTAAATGCTGTTCCAGTCTATTCAATGGTTGTTTTATTTTTCAGTGTGCACCAGAGGAGTCGACTGACAGCCCTATATTGCCAACCCTAGTGTCATGCCGCTAGCATGGCTGTCAAAGGGATGATAAATGCTCATCTTGCTGTGGCGTACAAGCAAGAAAAACAGGCAGTGCCATACTGTACAGACAGTGTTATAAAGTATGTGTGTGCTCTGAGTGTTTGTGCAACACTGCAATAAAACTACTGTACAAACAGCCCAATCTTCGTTACTGTACATGCGCTCACTTACACAGGAAGCTGTTGGGGGCTCTCCAGCGATTACGCCAGGGGAACGACAAAAATGCAGCAATAAGCGCTGATGCAGCAGGAATCCTTTCACAGCCTCGGATCTCAGCAGGAAGAAAAGCTCAGACCCTGATCATTCCCCCACCATAGCGTCATAATGTTTCTAATCTGCTCACAGCTGCCGTTTCATTGGACAATAAGCCGAGGTTTGATCAAATAAATGTTTCGCCTGACAACAGGAAAACACAGGCGGCTAACCAAGTTTATTTCAGTTTGTCTGAGCAGGATGTGTTAGTGCTGCTGTTTCAGAGAAGATAATGTTTCTGTCTCTAAAGGAAAGACACCTTTGAAATATTCACCTATTTAGCTCTGAAAGTAATCACCCTCATCTGCCTCAAAACTTTACCATTACATTTTATAGCAGGAATATATTGCAAGGTTGTAATTAACTGCAGGCTTTTATTAAGAAGAAATCAATTGTAAATTACTAGTGTCAGACAAGCTTCACTGTATTATCTTGAGCTACACCTACAAGAAATTCCTGTAAACTCATAGCTACTCTTAAAATGTCAAACAGCTTCTGGCTGATTGTAAATCGCTGACATCAGGATGGTTTGACATTTAGAGAGTTTAACAAAAATCAAACTCACTGTCTTTTATTGACTTTGAGCTGCTGAGTCAAACAGATCAACTGGCCTGTAGCATTCGTTCTCTCATGTATGTTAGGGCCAAGGAAAGGACTCTAAATGCTCTTTGAATAATCAGGAAAGGGAATTAGTGGTTGTTATAGATTGGCTCTGAGTTAAGTTGCACCTAACTACTACTTTTCCTCATTGATTAATCTTGCTGTCATTTTCTCAATTGCTCAGTAAAGTTGTTTGTGCTTTAAAATGTTGGAAAGCAGTGAAAATGACAGACCCCAAAGCCCGGAATAATGTCCATCCTGTGACAGTTTATTCTTTTAAATGAATAAGAATGAGAAACTAAAACGTGAGCATTTAAGATGCTTGAATCACAGTATATTGAAGGCTGTCCTTAAAAACACAAAGAACAGTTATGAATAATTAAAAAAGACTTGAATTACTTTTACTGTTACTTTGACCATAGCTGTAAGATCATAGCCAAAGCCATAAACCTTGTAATCATAGGTTAAATCTTCATTTTATGCCTCCATTGCCAGCTATTAATTTTTTCCACACACTTAACTAAGAAAAGATAACCATAAGATACTGTTTTTTTTGTTTAGGATAAGCAAAATGTTACTATCCAATTTACAAAGAACTACCTGCACTTAATCAGGACTAGTTTGTGATGTGGCACTTTTTTCCTCAGATATAAGGGAACTTAGCCACTTACCTATCATTAAGTAACAACTGACTGTATCTAAATATGGACAACATGCCTCTGTCTCCCTCTATTATACAAACGTAAAGCCAAAGTACCCCTGCAATAAGAGCTGATTGAGTTCGCCTGTGAAGTAAGTTGGAGCCAGTACATTGTTGTTCCGATTCTGATAGCAGTATCAGAAATGCATCAGAGTACACATGTTTATGTACCTTACACATACTTTATAATTTGCTTAATTTAGCCATGCTATATGTTAGCGTTATAAACTGGAAATCAATCCGCCTCAGTGGAGGTTTGTAAGAGAGCAAGCTAAACAACAGCAATTAGGCAGTATGTAAGGTATAAGTATGCAAGGCTGTAATTTCGAGGGTAGGTGCCATTGATGCAAACCTTGACATAAACAACCTGATAAAGCATTTGACGAAGCATCACATGAAGGAGATAACTGCAGTAGTAAAGTTTGGAAGCAGCATTTCAACAGCATGACAAATTTCACAAAGAGTATAAAAGCAGTAAAGATAACCAACAAATTGGCTAGTTTATTTTTGAGGATGACCATCATTGTGAAAAAGTTAGCTACTTTGTGGAGCATTTGGAGCCACGATATAGTATGCCAGGTCGAAAAGGTTCAATCAGAGACAGGGCCTACATTAATGATCCCATCTACTTCAAAATAGGGGCACTGTACTGTAGATTATAGAACGTGAAGATAAATGCAAAGTTGTGTGCCTTGAACTCTAACAGATGGCAATATTACAATACGAAGTTCTGATGTATGAATGACCCTTGACAGTGGTGACATAGGCCTATGTGTGAAATGTGAGTTGTGTTTTTTATATTTAGCTGTAAAAGTCTGAATAATTAGCAGGAAAAGCACCTATGTGCTAAAGAGGGGCTGTACATTACCATTGTTTGTCTCTGGTTAATGACTCTTGTTTTGTAGTCTTTGTTATGTTCCCTCTGGCCCTTCCTTCTCTACTCTGCTAATCTTGGGCAAACTTGTCAACAAATGATCTCTGAAAAAATAAAACATGGAAATAAATTAGCTTGATAAAAGCTAGCTTTAAAGACAGAAACCATGTTAGAGAAGAAATTATCTTAAGTGCAGTGTTTCTTTCCCACACACCCAAGTATATTTGCTAAACTTTTTTTGGATTCTTACCTAGTCACCTTCTGTGTTTGAAAGATAGACATCTATATGCACATCCCACAACTGAAATTCATATGCTGTCATTCCAAAGCTTTCTGCAGCGCCTTGCTGCCAGGATCATCCTGCATTCCTGAACTCTCTGATGATGGTTGTGATATGCCTCCTCAGCAACAGTTCGCCTTTAAACACACGGCTTACCCATAATGACTAGAGAATAACCAGAGAAATTTTTCAAAAAGCAAGTGATGTTATTTGATTGTCTTTATTCAGTTTACTGCTGATAGATATTGTCAATATAGTTCTATACCATAGCCATTCAGTTTGAGGAGCTTTGAATGCCCTGGCTTCACTTCTAGGTAGTCATTGTGCTGTCCATCTTTGAGTGAAACATTCTAACGTAGGAAATGTAGCTTACTTAACTCTGTTAACTGAGTAAACTATGTAGATAATGGAGCTACGTAACTAAAGCTAGAGCTCATGAAGTTAATTTATATCTATACTGATGGAGCTATGAAGCTTGTTAGCTATGTAAGCTACATAGCTTACATAGCCGAGGTAGCTGTAACTACAGTTGCTGAAACCCACAGTGCTAAAGCTCACATTGCTAAAGCTAACTTTGCTACATTGGTTAACGCAAAAACATTAACTATAGAGCTACCATAGCTGTGTTAGCTTTAGCTTTAGCTAAATGCTACAAGGCTAAAATGAGCCCCCATATGTGTATCTGCCTGTCAGTCTGTCTGTCTGAGATCTACAGTCTGCAGCCAGGCTGTCTTGAAATAAAAAATTTATTTATATTAGTATTTCTTTGAATAGAAAATAGATGCCTAAAAGTCTGGCTTTCTCTTAAGTTTCACGAAACAGTCGAGGAAAATGTGTTTTCATATTGCAGTACAGGAGCTCTCATCAGTATTAGTTAATGCTCTTTGTTTGGGCATTGATGCTTCAACACAGGAACTTTTTATTGAAGGCATCCTCAGCCTGGCGCAACAAGACACCTGGGATAGTATGTCTTTTAATCAATAACACCAATTACATACAGACTGTCACTGCAGCTACTGTAAGTCACTACACTGGTGGACAGCTAGAAAACACATGGGGCAGGTAGTTCTGATCTTTGCTGAGCAAATGTAAATTTGATTAGACCCCTTGTCAGCTGATGTTGTTGTATCCAGTATACTGCAGGAATGAAGTGTTTCTCACTGACTGTTTTCTGGATTTGGCCGGCGTGTTTTCAGTGTGGGATCACTTCCTGTTTCTTGGCAGTTTGAAGAGACCTTCATTCCACATCATAATGTATGGACAGCTGTGCTTTAATCCTGACTGTTCTTCCTCTGGGGACAGGCTGAGCAATAACACTACATGATGAATTTTTAAAGTAATTTCATTTTTCCAGCCTAATTACAATTTTCCAGCTGTGCCATGAATGCTAAACGAATAAAGGGCGCCCTGGCGGTAATGCCATTTTTGTCCCTGGCTGTCATTGTCGTGAAGTGTTGAATCATTAGTGGATCAGAGAGACATTCAGAGGTTTGTTGGCGAGCTGCGTCAACATGCTTGAATCAGCTCCAGTTTTCCTACCTTCTTATATGTGAAGCTGAAATGTATCGTACTAAGCTGAGATTAAATGTGAATATTTATAACCCAAGGGCAACCTTACTGTCTTAAATAATTCATTGCTTCACTCTGTTTATATTCCTTTCCTCTTTTTCCTGAACCTCCCCTTGCATTTCCCTGTTGGTCACAGTGGCTTCTCTGACAGCTTGATTCAAGACATCATTCACAGCTACCTGGTTTTACCCAATCGTATCACCATCCCACTGGTCGGAGATGTGGAACTGGCCAACCTACGCTTCCCCATGCCAAAGGTATTGATGCAATTTGAAAAAATGCAGCCCATCGTGCAGAGGTTAGCTGTGCCTCCTCTTAAAATTTGCTTTTGTTCAGGAGCTGACTGCTTCATGGTTAGAAATTCAAAGACTTCCGAGTCTGTGTGATGTGTTATTCTCTCAGCTATCAGGGTTCTGTAAGAAACTCAAAGAATTTAAACACAATAGAACAAAAAACAGCAAGAGCACCAAAGGTATTTCAAGGCTTTGTCACTAGTACATGTAACCATAGCAACAAGATAAACACTCAGTTAAAGCAGAATGCATATTAAGAGGATGTTACTTTGTGATATTCAAGAGATTTCATCCTGTAAGTAATGTATTAGTTCATGCTCTGCTCTAGTAAGTCTGCCAGTATGACCTTCACATGGAAACACATTAACATATAGACACATTCTGAGTTTAACGCCTGCAAGTCATCTCAAAAAAGCTGGGACAGGGGCATTAAAAGACTGGGAAAGTTATGCAATCCTCAAGACCACTTGAAAGATTCCACAGGTATGTTGGTTAAATGGTAGCAGGTGATAGCATCATGATTGGATTTTAAAGGAGCACCCCTAAAGGGCTCAGTCATTCACAGTCAATAAAAGTCACAAGGTTCTTATCACAAGGATGTATATTTCATATCCATCTGGACAACTGCTCATAGTCTGCATTTGGGAAAGACAGAGCCTTTTGTAAAATTATTCGAGGGGGATTGGACGAATGTTCTCTCACATTCCTGACAGGTCAATCAAAGCAACAACACATATGATGTAGGAGGCATGCACATCCTCGGGGTGTCAGCTACATTACATGAGCTCAACAGGCAGCTATTTTCATTCTTCATCACCATTAAAGCCAGTTGGTGAGTCAAGTTCCGGTCGAAGCCATTTGGGATAAGAGCAAAAAAATCTTTTCCACCAAGAAAAAGTTTCAGTGGGGTTCTTTGCTCCTTTTTAACAAAGAAATACTGTCCAGTTGTGATTAAACTGCTGCTACGGCTACATCTGAGCTAATTGCTCCACTGGTGGCAGCCATTGTTTACCAGCTTGCAGTAAAACTGAATCCCATCTGTAGCGGTTTCTTCATTCTCATAAATTACACTGATTGGCATGTACATTTTCAGACCGGGCACAGATGTTTCAGGTTAAAGCTTTGCAATATGGATCTGCCTTAATAGAATCTGGCCATTCCATGGGCTTTGCAATTACAATTATAATACTAATGATAATACTTATTTGTACAGCACTTTTCAGTAAAAGTAAAATGCTTCACAAAACATATCAAAACAGAGCAGATAGTAGACAAAATCATACAACCAAGCAATATAAAAAGTAAAGCAATTGAGTGAAGGATAAAACATTAACAAAAACGCTTTCATATGAATGACTGTCTAGAGCAGAGAAGTAAAATGAGGGACTGACTCTGCAAGTCTGATCTCCTCAGGCAGGCTGTTCCAAAGTCTGGGCCTCTGGCAGCTGTGGTTTCAGCTTCAACCTTGGAACAACCAGCAGAGCTTTACTGAGGGTCTCAGACTGTGGCCTGGTTCATAGGGGTAAAAGCTCAGAAATATATGGCCCTCCATATATTTCTCCATTTTGTGTCTTAAAAGTTAGTAAAATGATTTAAAATCAATCCTAAAAGCAACTGACAGCAAATGTAGAGAAGCTAAAATTGGGGAAATTTGAGAACATATGATGGTTATTGTTAAAAAAACGAGCTGCTGCATTTAGCACTGTCTGCAGGCAATAGATTGATTGCTTTTGTGAGGAGTTTAGAGATTCATCTACAGCTCATAATATCATAAAAGATTTAGAGAATCAGGAGAAATTTCAGTACATAAGGGGGAAGACCAAAACTAACGTTAAATGTCCATGACCTTTGATCCCTTAGGCAGCACTGCATTAAAAAGCTTCATCATCCTACAGTGGATATTACAGTGTGACATGGTAAGTTGTGGTAACATTACAAATTTCAGTCAGACTTGTACTTGGGTCCGAGCTCCTCTGAGATGTAGCTGAGGAAGGTGGGCTGTGGTCTGACAAGTCCACATTTCAAATTGTTTTTGTAAATATTGGCTGTTGAATCATCCAGGCTGAAAAGAAAAAGGACCATCCAGATTGTTGTCAATAAAGAGTTAAAAAGCCAACATTTACCACCCATGGCATGGGTGACTTGCACATCTGTGAAGGCGCTAGTAATACTGAGCAATACATATCGGTTTGGAGCTACATATGCTTCCAATATAGACAAAGTCTTACTCATACCTGCTTGTTTCAGCAAGACCAACATTTGCATGAGTTACAACAACATGGCTTCACATTGAAAGAGTGGATACTACACTGGCCTGAATGCAGTTCAGACCTATCTACCATATCAAAGGTATGGCTCACAAAATATGATAACAGAAACCCTGCACTGTTGGAAGAAATGGTGTTGTAACACATTAGTAAACATGCTCCCATACCAACTTTTTTGAAATGCACTGTGGGCAATAAATTCAGAATGTGTGTATGTTTTTTCTTTTTTCTTTAAATAGCAGTTTGAACATTAAGTATTGCGTTTTTGTGTGGCATTCCTTAGAATAGAGGTTAAAAAAAGGGATAACCAAATCACCATGATTTTGTTTTAATTGAAATTTTAATTACCTTTAGAGTGAAATATTCAGTTGCTTCTTTATCCAAGTTATGTGCACCAGGTCTGTTTTGCACTAAGCATAAAGCCCAGCAGGTGATGTCAGCTCTCATCAACTCTGACTCCTCTTTGGCCTGGAAGTGTCAGATGCTGCTATTTCAGTGTAGCTAACGCTGTACTCTGCGTTTTTCCACAGGGAGTCCTGAGAATTCACTTTTTGGAGGCTCAGGATCTGGAAGGGAAGGATAAATTCCTAGGGGGACTGATCAAGGGCAAATCTGACCCTTATGGCATCCTGCAGATCGGCAACCAGTTGTTCCAGAGCAAGACGGTCAAAGAGAGCCTTCACCCTAAATGGAACGAGGTTTATGAGGTGAGGTTTAATGACAGTATCGTATGTTCACAAGGAAGTCAAGTGTATTTCCCTAACTTGCATGAACACCTGTCTATTGATTGGACATGCCTGCTTTAACAAGCATCAATAAGTCATTGTCTTCATCAGGCGTTGGTGTACGAGCAGTCTGGTCAGCACCTCGAGATCGAGCTGTTTGATGAGGATCCAGACAAAGATGATTTCCTGGGAAGGTGAGTTGATCTCATTTCCTCTCCTGCTCTGATTTAATCACACAAACTTCATGAGAAACACGGTCTGTTTCACCTCAGAAATGTGAGTGCTGCAGGGGCAAGCTTTGCTGGTAAGCTGCACACATATAAAGAACAGCTTTAGATCTGGTTTGGCATTAAATTTTGTGTCCTAAACACATCCTGGGGACCTGAAGAGAAGAATAGTTGTAAGTACCTGTGCTACCAAACAGAGGTTAAAGTAAGATTGAGAGGATACCCCATAGTTCCAAGCCCAAGGGCAGAGTCAATTGATTGTGGCCGAAGGCTGTAACACTACACCCAGCGCTGACAACACAAAGAAGCTAATCGATAGCTGGACCCCCTTTGGTCAGATTAATTGCTGTGATTTGTCTGTTTACTGTTTGCTATCCCAGTTTGAGTAATTATTTGTCATTATCCACAGCCTGATGATCGATATGACTGAGCTGCACAAAGAACAGAAAGTTGACGAGGTAAAACTGAATATCTATATCCAAATTATTGTACTAAATGTTTGTGTGCTTAAGGACTAGTGCTGAGGAGGTTCAATTCCTGTATAAATAAAATGAATGTGCATCCAAAAAGCAAAAACAGGAGCTTTCAAAGGCTAATAAACATCCTTGTCAAAGCCTCTAATAGCTCACTATTATAGCATTAAATTCTGTTGGTTTTTTGGCAGCCTCACAGTGATGATGAAACATAAAGAAATGACTCCACCCTGCTAAAATATGATCCAATAAATGACCACCAGAAAACCTCAAGGTGTTGTTTTACACCTTTTTCAAATGCTGAACATAAAATGATATTGTAGGTTAAGTGAGCCCTAGAGCAGCAGAGCTGTCATGATTCTAGAATTTTAAACTGCAGGATGATACTGGAAAAGATCAAATAATAGCCATACCTGTATCTATATCACAGCAACAAACACAGAAGACCCAGGGACCCAATACTGCAAACTTATTTCCATACCAAACCTTAGACAGTCAAAATTGCATAAATACACTGGCAACACGAATTGTCTTGTAGGAAGCTGGATTAGGAATTAGGAATGGTACTGAGCAAAAACCTGCATTGCAATAGTGTTGCTTTTTTGATATACCTATAATGCAGTTTTTTTTTAATAAATAGGGCTGTCTTTATGCACATTGATTAAGTTTAAATGATGATAACATTTATTACATTATATTTTTTCCAAATATCACACACTGTGTAGCTCTTTCACAGTGACTCTGTACTTCTTATCTAATCCTTATTGTTAAATTACTTGGCTATTCCTGTTAAATTAAGGATGCACTGATGTATCAGTTGAACACCAGTATGGGCAGATATCAGATATCAGCCCTCATGACAAACATCAGCACATCTGCAAATAATCTGACATGCATCAGAGGCAGCAGTCAATGATCAGCAGGTCATTACACTGCCAAGGTGCCTGAATGATAAATACTCAGTATCAGCATTGACATCAGCTCTTAATTGTTATTTTAAACATCAGCATCAGCCCTTATCCTCACAATCAGTAACTCTGCTTAAATTATTACTCTTTTTATATTTCATAAGCGCAGCCTCTAAAGGTTTTTTTTTTTCTTAAATTTAAATTTTTATTATGAACAGAGCCATAACATTCCACATCACAACTTGGCCACAAGACTTCCTGTTCCTTTTTTTTTAATATAAAAAAAACAGAACAAACTGAGCCAAAAAGGATGTATACAGCACAATAATGATGATGACAATAGATAAATAATCAGATCTAAGTCCTTAACCCTTGGCACATTTTCACAAATAGCACACCAAATAAAGATATATAAAAAACAATAAAAAATTAAATAAAATAAAATAAATAGAAAATAAATAATAATAATTGTAATAAATAAATATCTTTTTTTAATAAAAAATAATGATAAAGCCCAATTAAATTAAATTAAATCCATTAAAACAAAAACAAAACAAAACAAAACAAAAAAATGACATCAGACAACCATGTACACTTGAGTAGCTTCTCTAAAGGTTTTTAATGCCATTTTTTAGCCAGATGCCAAAAAATCAACACTCCAGTCCTTCAGTGACTTAGCTCAGCTGTTGAACTCTGATGTATTCCAACATTTCCAGTGGTTTGACCTCGAGGAAACTCCCACAGGGAAACTCCACTTGAAGCTGGAGTGGCTATCTCTACTCTCCACACCTGAGAAGTTGGACCAGGTACAACACTGAAATAACATTTTCCTCGCTTTCTTGGTCACTATTGGCACATTCACAGCTGGTAATAGAGGTAGAATAAATACCTGTCATCCCTCACAGTTTATTTCTCTTTTTCTCATGTTCTGTCAGGTGCTGCGAAGTGTGCGTGCAGACAGAAGCCTGGCCAATGACGGCTTATCGTCAGCGCTCTTTGTGGTCTATCTGGACTCAGCAAAGAACCTTCCAGTAAGATGCTGCAGTGTTCATTTATTTTAATGCTAGCAGTGCTATTGTTCTGATGCTTTAGCTTCTGCTTAAATGTAACATCAGGCTTATGAAGGCTTATTGTTCTCCACCCTAAAAATACACCACATTAAGCAACACTCTGAACCAGTTTGGTCAGAAGTCTAGCACCCTTGTTTAAATAAGGATTGTTGACCGTTGTTCCTGTTATTTCCATGACAATTGTTTCTTTGTGACACTCATGACTTTGCTTTCCATGTCCTTTGAGATCTGATTTTCACTGAACCATGGCCTTAAGGTGAACCTTTATTATTTTGCTCATTATCATATGTGTTTCCACTAAGCACTCTGATTTGGTTCAGTACAGTTTGGTACAGTGTGACACAAAAAAACCTGATCTTGCTTATGGTTCTTCAGCATTGCCCATCCAGCCTTCCTTTTACTGATGGAAATTACAGCTCTTCTCAGAGATCCAAATCACTTGACTCAGCTCAGTAATAAGAGTGAGGATTCAGATCCTAAAGGGCTCTTAATTTTGTATTGTTTTAGTTTTTATGTATATAAAACAGCAGCAAAAGAAGCCAGCTCTCAAATAGGAGCCAGCTCATGTTGTTCACATAAAGGGCTGCCTCTTAGAGCCAGTATAGTATATGACTGTTTCCTTTAAAATAATGTTTATGACAAAATGAGGGAGACTAGCTTTTCAGCTCAGTATAAAACATGGGGTGTTTTATGCTTATCCATTATAGCTGCACAGGAAGCAAGTATTCTTTTAACTGCAGTAAGTCTAACTCCAATCTTCAGGGTTGGATAGAGCATAGTACCCCTACAGAAGGGTGCCAGTAAAGTAGAATAGCACTGATTGGTTAATTTGGAAACTTTCCCAACCATACTGTACCAAAACAAACCAAACTAAACCAGACTACTTAGTGGAAACAGCTTCAGCTTCCTCAAACCTGCCATAAAAACAGTAACTGAATGTGTTATGGGTCCTTAAAGGGGCCATAATCACATAGGATTCTGTCCGATGTCAAATCAGGGTCACTGTTGCCATGAGGAATGTCTGTTTTCCTGGTAGCTTGTATCATTTTAGTTTATCTATCATGCCTTCATTTAAAACTGTTGAAAGTTACATTTAAAGCCCCTGTGAGGAATACAGACCAGAATAGAGCCTGTTTATGAAATTCTATTGCAGACATGATAAGGGACAAGTTTGAGTATTTCTATTCTGTTATCAATACCTTAACTGCTGTTTCAGGGTAGGTGTCAGTCTAAGTAAGTAACTATAGCACACACAGTCTCAGACCCTGTCTATATTTGGCATTAACATCCATTTTGGGCATTTAGATACCAAGCTGACTGCATTTATGTGTCCACACTGTACACCAACTACATATCTTCAGTGATGGCCTGCAATCAGAACTCACTTGCTCGTCTCTATGCAAATAAGAGTTCATAAATAATTTTCATGGCTTACTGTGGCTGGGTATCCCTGCATGCCATGTGCTCTAAAGCTGCATGAATGAGGCAAATTAGCCACAAGGTAAGAAGTTAGCAGGGCCTCTTTTACAGCTTTTCTCCCTCATTTTTCATGAAAATGATTCTAAAGGAAATCGTGATATATCTAGCAAATTAACCTTGTGCTCTGGTGGTTAAACTGAAATGACAGCTCAGATCTAGCCCACAAGTGACCAGTGAGTGGTGATGTATTGTATCAAATGAGCTGGCTCTAAGAGCCAGGTCTTTTTGTGAATGACAGGAACCTGCTCCCATTTAGTCTTTTCCCCTTTTTCCATTCAGTTTTATTTTAATAGACATAAAGAGCTGAAATGGTAGGAAAATGAAAAAGTTGTTTTGGAGCTGAAAGACTGACTCTTTTCCTGAGGCGAGCCAGAGCCCCAAATCCAAACACTACAACAGGGTATCCGCAGGGTCTTGAAAAGTATTAAAAGGTGATAAATCAATTTGGGGAAAATTAAGACCCTTAAAAAGTATTGAAAAGTCTTATCACGACTTTATAAAGTCTTAAATTTTGTAAAGTATTTTTTCTGAATTAGCTGTCCAAGAGTTTGAGTCCCAAAAACATTGAAAAAGTGTGTGATTTATTCATTTTTATTAGGGATGCACCGAAAATTCGGCCACCGAAAATGGCCCGAAAGTGCATTTTTCGGTTTTCAGCCGAAAGACTTTTATCACCGAAACAGCAAGGCCGATACACGACGTTGTGATAACGCAAGCAAAGACCGCGGCCAGCACGCGCTTGGATCAGTGGTTCTCAAATAAGGTTACGTATACGTGAAGGCACTCCAGGGGGTAGATTTTAAACTACATGCTGACTATTTAAGAAAAATAGCGCCTTTCTTTGCACGTCAGGAGCTACACGAGTATATTACATTCTAGAAACGAATTCGTGCTGCGAACGTCTGCGGTGTGTTTTCTCTGTCCTCTGATAAACAGTGATATTTATTGAAGCAGAAGATAAAAGGAGGTTTGTCCCTCTCTGTCCTTCACTCCGTGCGTAACGTTGCACTTTTACGCACAGCCAGGACGTCAGTGGATGAGGAGGGGCTGACTTTTCATTCATTCCATGTCAAATATGATCAACAAGAGTTATAATACCGCCCAGCTGAGGCTTGCGGTGAGAGGAGTTAACTCTCTCCACAGCACACAGACTGGCTCACCTGTTTGTGTTCCAGACTGTCCAGAGGAGTCATTTAGCTGGTTGATCCGGAGCATTTATAAGTCGTTTGTCTGAGGTCAGAGGAGACTGTGTTGGTAAATATTTCACTAAAGTCCCGTTAGTTTAGAAACAGCTCCAGCTGTGTGAGTTTCGCTCCAACGAGCTCATATAGTGGTGGTGGTGCCGATTTTTAAGGCAGGCAGAGGAACAAAAACGTCGTCCTCTCCAACACCACCTGATGTTTGATATTGCCTCATATCCCTCTGTATCAGTGCTTGTGTTTTTGCCTCTTTTTTTAGCCTGGTACAGAGGGAGACAGGCAGCAGGCAGCCCGACATGTCCACATGAGCGCAAATGCGCTACTTAAATATCGACAGCAATGTCGCGCTGCGAAATGATGTTGCAGGTGAGGAAGCTTGCTTTGACTCGCTACAGGTTCTAAATGTAAACATTTTGTGTAAATAATTTGCATGAAAAAAATTGCGCTTAGAGTGTAAGGACCTTAAGTTTATAAACTGGAGTTAATATTTTGTAGGCTCTTAAATTAAAAAAAAAATAATAATAACCTGAGTCTCCCCCATGGCAGAATGGTATGACCCACACTGGCGCATACCTGTCAATCACTGTATTCACTCCCTTCATAAAACTGTTTATAATTTATTTTTTGTGAAGAAATGCTGATCTATAACTAAGTTCCTGATTTCAGTTTGAGAAGAGAGAAGTCTTTTTATAATTTGTTTATTATTTACCAGTCTTTAGTTCTTTCTAGCTCTAGCTATGTGTTTATTTCCAAATTGTTCCAGAGACCACTGCAGCCTAGCAGAGTTTTGCGTACTTCTGGGTTTAAAGCCTTTCCAGGCTTTTCTAACACAAATATGTGTCCCTGGCCTGTCCACAATCCCCTCAAATACCAGAAAAATCCATTCCCTCTCCCCTCTCTTTCTCCACCTTTCAGAAAATGTGTGCTGAAACAAGCTGTTCTCAGATTTAGCTCCTGTTGACCTCACCAGGAGCGTGAGCACCCGCCCCCAGGTTTGGTTGGCCCTCCCCCACTTGGAGGAATGTTCTGCCCTCCTCTACTGATCCTCTCAGCTAACAGTTGATAGCTCAGTTGGTTATCCTACTGACTGTGGTCTAGGAGGTTGATGGTTCAAATCCCAATCAAGTTCTAACTTTTGGATAAAGGTGTCTGTTGTACCAGGAGTACTGCATCCATTTCCTGAAAGGGGTGTGGTCAGGGGCGGAGTCAGACAGCTAATTACCATTTAAAGCCACAGACACAGAAACGGCTCATTCTGAGAAGGGCTGAAATAGAGGGGGTTTTAAACGTACAAAAATCCTATACAGGAGTGTTTTTTCAGCAACAAACTTCACAGGCATGTTTTGGGGACCTCTGAGGCCAATTTAAGCTTGTCTTAAAAGGGTATAATATGTCTCCTTTAATGTCTTTCTTTTTGGCCAAAAGCTTTGCGCTGTTTAGGGGGTACTTGGCTGAAAAAATACTTCACAGGGGGTACATGACTGGAAAAAGGTTGAGAACCACTGATTTAATGTATACATGAGTATGGTCAAGTTAAAAATTTTATTTTGTTTTTTATTTTAATTTATATTGTGTATTGTTGGAATGAAGTGCTCTATAAATATTTACATAATTCTGTAATTGCAATTGCAATTGATTTTAGTGAGGTTAGTACACAGTCATAGCCATAAATGCAATGGTACTAATAATTGGCATAATAATTTCTTTCTGTGTTTCTGTTTTCGTTTTTTTGGTCTTGGTTTCCTCATTTTTGTTTTTTTCGGTTTCGGCCAAGAATATTCATTTCGGTGCATCCCTAATTTTTATTAAAAAACAAAGATGAACAGGTACATAAAAAACTAGGCTATTGTGGGTGCGTTCGTAAATTGTCTCTGAGAGCGCCAGAGCGAGCTATATCACTTATGTAAATGGTTACAGCTTGAAGTGGCGGTGAGGTATTAAAAAATATTTAGAAGGTCTTGAAAAAGTCTTAAAAAGGTATTGAAATTAACTTCAAGATTGCTGCATATACCCTGTACAAGTAATGCTGGACGGATTTAAACAAGCCATACTTTCTGCTTACTTGCAAACAGTCTGAACTATTAAATTAAAATCATGTTCAGTACACACTGAGATGTGTCCACACTGCTCACTAAGGATAACCACTTGGTATCTGAATGCCTTAATCTATGTTAATGTATGGTTTAAACGGGGTCGCAACTATTACTGTCTATAATTTCAAAGGCTGGTTATATACCACATCAAAGCCAACCCTTCTCAGACATTGAACCAACTTTAGATTGTTTTGAGCAAACAGATTGATGTGAAATGTCATAATACCTTCAAAGAGAAATTTAGACAGAACTTCTGAATTTCAGTGTCCCTAATCCTCCTCATGACTGAAAAGAAAGCAGCATTCATTTTTTCACCAGCAGCCTGTTGCACCAGCTGTATGTAAGTTATGTCTTAAGTTAAGGTGTAAAGTCTACACTAAAGTAAATTTACTGAGGACTTTGCACCTACTAGGAGTTGGGTGTAACATTTAAGTTATAACTTAAGCCTATGTTTAAATTATCTTAGCTTCTCCAACTCTTGTTTAACCACAAATATAAGAGGATGGTAAACTCCATCTCATGTTTGAACTAACGTTCAAACTAGGCTTTATTTAAGCTGCCACATAGCTGATGCAATCCATATTAAAATCAGAAAGTTCCTCACAGGAAAGGTAAAGAAGGTGCAAAGAAAAGACATCCTTCAGCTTTAGACCAAAGACAGAAATGGCAAAATGATGATTCTCAGCTTCCTCAGCTCTCATAACTTCACCTCTCCTTTTTTTTTTTATTCTTTTTCACTCAACCGGAAGAGCGTCTTCACAGGCAGCTTAGGCTGTGGGAACTTAAGTGAGAGGAGAGCATCTGGGCTAATCTTTTGTGAGAGCAATACCTCAGAGTATAGAACAATATGTGTGAGTCCCCTGGTGCTTTCTGCATCCTGAGAGTGTTAGCGTTAGCGGTGTGTGATGTTGTGGGGTTGAAGTGTAACAGGAGTCCTTTAAAAACCTGCATCTCTTAGCATGTGTTAGCTGCACGGTGTTACTGCTATGACAATTACCCAGAGTGACTATAACCAATAACATGAGGCAGACTATTTGCAGCTATGTATGCTTGTTAGTCAGATACATATTCTGCAACATTAGGTGCTTAGTTCAAGGCTGGGATATAAACCTCGGTATAAAGAGTGCCGTGGCAGAGCTCATAATGGTTTCTGCCTGTATTAGTGAGCCAATTAATCTGTAGCTGTGCTGTCACTGAACCCCTGTAGCTTGTTAGAAAAGTCACACAGTGTTTCAAAGTTCTTCTCTGAGTCTCCCCTAAAGGAAACACCCTCATTATCGAGGCCGGTGTTATCATTGTTAGCTCTGCAGTATCCAAACCATCAGCCTCCATGCTGCTATAGCTATTACCCATTGTGTTCATGTTTCAGCACATTTTTCAACATACTTTTCTGGGTTTTTCTCATGCCTCTCTATCATCCCCGACCACTCCCGACCTACTAACTATGGGTGTGATTTTCTCCCCCAAATCTCCTTGTGGCTTAAAGAGCAACCTGTCAGATTTCACCTATGACGGGTTGAAGCAAGTCTCAGTCTTTAAGGCCCTGAAGGTAATGTGGGAAAAATGGATTGCATGTTCAGATCACACACCCCCTTTGTGTCATCTGTGCTTTCTATCTGTGCACCATCCTGTGTCATGTGACTGTGAAACCAGTAGATTGAATTGTCTTGATGTGCATGAAGATGGATGATTGCATTGCCCATTTGTGCCCTTCTGTTCTGTGCACTCGTTGGCTCTTATTAGTCATGGTACCTTATTCTCCTCCTTCTCTAGCTCGGGATCTTGCATGCTGAAGTGTAATTTTGCTCTCAAATATTTTTAAAGAAATCCGAAGATCATCTTTAATTTCTATGCTTGATTAAACCAGTGTCATTTTTGCAGCTTTACACTGAAAGAGAAATCCTTTTCTCATTCCTACCCAGTGCTCTTTACATATTTTTATTGCATATACACAAATTCTTTGAATGCCAAACCTGCAAGGAAGCCTGACCTGTATTAGTCAATGAAAAAGCAGATATTATCTGCCTCATTTACCTCAAACTAATGGTATGGAAAATAAACTCATTCCTGTCCAGCAAGCATTTCTGCATTTTTCATTTGTCTGGAAAAAAAAATGCACTACAGTTAAATATTGAGCTGGAAAGATGACTATAGCAGCAGGAAAGTAGAACCTGAGGGCCTGATTCACTGAGGATGCTCACTTTATTTGCTTTGTCTCAATGTCTAATTTACAAACTATAACGTGCTAATGATTTTAGACGCCATTAAAGTTGTCTTGCTTCATAAAGTTTGCTTTTGTTTTATGTCGTAATGTCGAGAAAAGCTCAGTGCAACTTAACTTTGTGTGGAGCTGCCTCTTATGCTGATGGAGCTCAGTTTTGACCCCATAAAGATGATGAACTAGGGCTGGAGGGGAAACTTTTTCAAGGTTTATTCTAAAATGAGTTTCACCATTAAAACAAAGTTTCCTTCCTGAATGGAGCAACCACGGTCATCTTTGAAAGAAAAGTTACCAGTCTTGGAGAGCACAATGGCTCAAGAACTCTCTGAGATGAAGTGACAGCACTGGACCGACTGAACTGCTGGTTAGGATTGAGAATTATCCATTTTCAATCATTTTGGAAAAGAAAAGGGCTTTCTCCAAACTGTTGCCACAAAGTTGGGAGCATAGCATTGTGCAACATGTCTTGGTATGCTGAAGCATTAAGATCGGCCTTCACTGCAGATAAGGTGTCAAGCCCAAACCCTGAAAAACAGCCCAATACCATTATCCCTCCTCCACCAAACTTCAAAATTGGCACAGTGCAGTCAGGCAGGTAATGCTCTCCTGGCATCCACCAAACCCAGACTCGCCTATCTGTCTGCCAGAGAAATGTGATTCGTCACTCCACAAAGCCCCATTATCCAGTGTAGGAGTGCTTTAAGGTCGACTCAGACTACATGATTTTTTTGGTCTTTCATGAGGGCACCATGTCAGACTATACAACGAAAATCTTGGCTGATAACCTGGCCACACTACCAGTGTGATCCTGAATGCTCTCCTCCACTGTGTACGAGTTCACAGGTCGTCGGGGTCAATGAGTCAGTCAGTCAGTGAATCAGACCTTTGCGACAACATACGTAGGTGCTCTGTGTGATGTTAATGGTCTTTTGCTCTGAAAAGAAGAAAAACACAAACAAGAAACTCATACCAATGTATCAAGAGGAGGACAATATGGACCAGCTCTCCTTCAGATAGAATTTGAGGTATGAATGTGATAAAAATGTCCCAAAAAATTACCATATTTACACATAATTCCCTGGAAGGACAAAAAGTAGGGGCTTTTTTTAATGTCCCTCTGGTAAATGATTATGCAAAGATAAGAGCAAATGCTCTCCTGTTGGAAGATATCGGGATTGATGTCGTTGATGAACATGCAAAAAAAATTCTGACATGCAAGGCTTGTGGAATAGTTGGGCATCTTGGACGCATCGCTGATTATGTCACACTACAAGAACGTGTCATTCCCCATGCTCATAGTCGGGGCTGACATTTGACGATGAGTTATGACGTTGCAGTTGGGCCAAAATCTGGCTAAATTTGTAATGTCTAAGCTTTACACCACTTCATCTGACGCTTGGCGTTGAACTTTAATGTGAGTCTTGCATGCAGCTGCTCGGCCATGGAAACCCATTCCATGAAGCTCCTGCACCATGCGCCTTACCAGTCTAAGTGGTTTTATGTGGTCTTCCACTTTGTGGCTGAGTAGCTGTTGTTCCTAAATGCTTCCACTGTGACTGTGGAATATCCAGTGGGGATGGAATTTCACAAACTGTTATATTGCAAAGGTGTTATCCATCACAGACCACACTTGAAGTCACTGAGCTCTTCGTTTTGTATCACATATGTTTGCAAGTGGAGACCGCATGGCGAGGTGTGTCAACGAGTCTGATTAAAACACCTGAATTCACTATTTAACAGGTTTGGCAGGATACTTTTGTCCCAAGTAGTATAGTTTTATTTCCAAGTCATACAGAAGCAGAACTGTTGTCCTGATTACTGAAAAGTTTGTGTGCATCATCTTTTGTGGCACAGCTGCCACAGAGTCTCAACAGACAGTTATTGCTCCTCTCTAAAGCAGATATAAGTGCATCCCTTGGCATGAGTTTAGTGAATTTGACTGCCTTCCTGTCTGATTCGCAAAGGTTTAGAAGGTGCAATAATCTCTAATGCCTTTTTGTGAAACAGGCCCTGTGTGGGTATACTTTTATCAGGTCTGTTAACCGGCCCAAACATCACCAGATAATTATCTGTTCATTTCCAACAGTTTAAGGTTACACAAACACATAACTCAGTAATCAATGCCTGCATGCTTCCAATTAGCACAAGTTATTTCCTGCTTCTTAATTCCTTCCAGGAGGTTTCAGACCCTTCTATTATCTCACACAAACACCAGCCCTCCCTCAGTGTCACTTTTATTTGCCATCACAGTGCAGCTGGAGTTCAAATATCTGGTTTCCTCCCCATAACTCACTCATTGTTATTCTGACTGCAGTGCTCCTGCTGTCTGGCTGGTCTTCATGATTTAATTATCTAATTTGTGTCTGTAATGGAAAGAAATCCTAAGGTCAACTTTTTTTGCCAAATCTTTCTTCCAAAAGTCTTCCAAAATCTATTGGTTTGACTAAACTCAAAGTATTTGCAGTAATAGGTGTGTCTCTCTCTTTAAGGTTTGGTTTAAATAAAACAAGTTGAACAACTCCTTTGACTTACAATGCTAAAAATTTTAAGCATTCAGCTGTTTGCCCCAAGCAACGAGGTTAAAGAAAGGTTTTTGACAGTGTTACCAGCTTGTGTTCACCTAAGAGACAAGTGTATGCAAATGATATTCAAATTAGTCACAAGTCAGTTTTTATAAAGAGGCAACAATCACAATGTTGGCTGGTATGTTTCCACTATCTTTAAAGCCTTGATTTAAATAGGGGAGATTAGACTTGAATCTGCAAAGCACTGGAGAGTATAAGGGACATACATTGCCCAGAGCAGTGACACAGCTAGATTTATTTGTGATTTATTTGTGAACTTTTAACAAATAGCGTGTATTTACTCTGTTTGATTTCACCTAACGCATCCGATCAAAGAGCTAGCAGTAAAGTATCCTGTATTTGTTTCATTTCTGTCTATATATTTTTTTAAACTTTTAAAATAGTATTGTTCCCATGCCGATACCCAGAAAACTGATATCGCTGAAAAAGTTTGTTTTGGTTTCAGCGAGAACATGTGTTTATGCACTGATCGGATACTGTTTTGTTTATGACCCTTCCAGACTAGTGTTGTCATATACGACAAGAAGCAACACAGGCAATTAGAAGTTAAATAACTGTTGAACCATAAATCATAGTCCTCACTTTTTCCCTCTTGATGTTGGCCATTGTGCTGTCCCATTGATGCTATCCATTCCTCCATAGGCCTTACAGAAGCGTTGCTCTTGAGCCTGGAACTCAGGTGACTTTTCGGGGACTTATTAAATCCACACTGGAAGATCCGATGTTGAACGTATTTTTTATCAATTTTTAATCAATTTTCAATCATTTATTGGCTTTAGCTCAGAAGCGAATGGCCATATTTTTTCCCTAAGTGCTTTGTAAGGGGCCGTCAGCCAATGGCTGGCTGTTCCATCATCACATCATGCATCAAACTGCACATGTTAAAACAGATCATTATGGAGATGGCCTGAATTGTGCATAATGGAGAGACAGATAGATAGAGATTTTTCAATATTTAGTGGTAAAACTCTCAATAATTAGCAGGAAAAACAACTTAGATTGTCTGAGAGAGGCTGTATGTTACCATTCTATTTGTTGAGCCATGTTCTGAGGTCACTCTAGACCTAAACCAATAGGCCAGTTTTCCACAGCACAGTCATCCAGAAAGTTTACACTGTATCAGATCAGTACTCCATAGTCCATATCAGCCTATACCCAACAGTGTGATATCCTATCAATCCAATCCACTTTATTTATATAGCACATTTTATAAACTGAACATTTCCAAAGTGCTGCACAAAACATCATTTAAAAACAAAACAATTGTTATACCAGTGCTCCAGATAAAGCCAATAAAACCAAGAGAATATACTAAAACAATAGAATCCGGTCAGTATCAGGGAGGAAAAATAGTATTGGAACATCTCTATTTAAAAGCAAACAACAGAGTGATAACATATTTAGTAAGTTCCTTTAGCTCTATTTTCAAGGACCTTAAAAAAATGTCAGAATTCACATTTTTAAATACTACCAAAAAGTGCCATATTGAAATGCAAAAAGAGCTGCATGCAGCCTGAAATTTGTATCAAAGTCTTGTCTCTGAAAAAGTGCGTAACCAATCATATGAGGCTTTTCCACTATGACTTTTGACCATGCTGATCCAAATCAAACCGTGCTGATTTACTTTTCCATCATCAGTTTGGCAGTGCAGGGGTAAGCCAGGCCATGCCCAGAATTGCCAATAGAAGAAGAAGAAGAAACTTTGACAGTGAATCAAAGGCCAATTGGGCAAAACAATACTTATCGCAGCACAGCTGTTTAATGTCATCGACTCAAAATGCTCTAGATGCACCTTCAAAATTGTATCTCGGTTTTGGTGGCAAAGCGAATCCCCTGCTGCGCTGAGCTGCCGTTCCGAGTCAAACCAAGTAGACCCAAGCCACTCAATAAACATTAAACTCAATGGAAAAGCCCTAATAGTGTTTGGCAGCTGGAGTGACATTTCCAAGCTGGCCATGGCCACCCTTTGTCACCAGATTGCATTATATCATATTCATGATACTTAAAGTTGGCCTATCAAATTTCATATGATAATATAAAAATGTAGGATGCACAGAAATATGGCAGCAACAGCAATAAAAACCAATGACACATGTAATGTCAAATACCATTTTAAAAACAATGTCTGTCAGAGTACATGCCAAGAGTATGCTTCTAATGTTATGTCACATTATGTTACATTTATTTATACTACATTATGTTACTTTGTGTTATGGTTTGTTACCATAATTTTATGTTATAATATTTAAGGCTCCATTATATTACCTTAATTTAGGTATAATTGTGTGGCCTTGACTTGTGTTAGAAGACTTTGACTTACATTAGGCTAAGTAACACAATGTTAGATTATGTTTTAAGGGACATTCCCTGCTGTTATCTTAGGAGTAAGTTGTGTTGTGTTAAGTTATGATATGCTAGTGTAATTCCTATTATGTTTTATGTTAAGTTGTGTTGTGTAGTTGTCTTATTGCTGGCTGAAATTTAAACAAACCTTGTAATTCATCTTTTTTATTATAAATAAATGCAGTGTTTTCAAGAATTGACACTGCAGTAATAATACAGTAAAATTTAAATGTAATCCTAAACTCTTACAGAGGATTCCACCTTCTGTGCAGATAAACACTTACAGTGCATGTTTGATTAGGACATAGTAGACAGAGAGAGCACTTTTAGACAAATTAACCTCCAGAATGCAATCTAGACTTAGTGAAATTCTTTGCATTCAAAATGTGCTTAGTTCTTTCTTAGATTAAGTGGTCACATAATTAGCGATGTTGTGATTGTGTCACCCAGCCTGTCTTTGCACAAGCCTAATTATAATGCTGTTGAGCCATCTAAGCACAGTCCTCAAGAGAAAGTATAGGTTAATGAGTCAGTCAAGGCTCTCCGCCCCTGTCTTTTTGATATGTGGAGCATTATTATTTTTCTGTGAGGAATACTGAATAATACTTAGCTGTCAGAGCAAGCATGCTAAAATTAGAAAGCAGAGGAGACAAAGCTTTGCAGTCTCCTTGGTAGCCTATCTGCCTGCAGCCCTGCTTGTGCTGTACTGTAATGTCTCTAACCTTTTGAACCCCTGAACTGTGTGCTTGAAACTGTCCCAGGAAGCTAATGTTTATTTTAATTGTGTTATCTGTTAGTTATGTTTGTGTATTATATGTCACAGTGAAAAATCCTTTCTTTGATTCTCTGATAGTCTGCAAAGAAGAGCAGCAGCGAGCCCAGCCCTTATGTCCAGATGACTGTTGGACACAAAACACAAGAGAGCAAGGTGAGTCATATTAATGAGGATCCATTAGTATGATCATATTTCCTTTCTCGCCTTTGGCAATCTGCTCAGATATGATAATTTTTTTCGAGGTTTGCATTTCATCAGGAATTTTAATTCTAAAGGACTCTCTGTCATCCCATTTTGAGCTGGCCTTTCAAGACCAAAGCTTGAGTGCAGCATTTATTTTTACCAGCATGTATGTGAGAGTCTTATACACAAAGAGGTATTGAATTTAACAGGCAGCTCATCTCATTCTTTAACTGTCTTCCCCAAGGGCTTTTTATGACAGTATGTTTCCCTCTGACTGTTGAATTCTCAGGCAGAGGAAGGGAAGTGGTTGTAAAAGAAAATGAAATTAAGTATCATAACCGCCAACACACCACTGAGTGTCGACTAAAGGGCTTCTGCCCTGATGTTGTGTTTACAACCTTCCTCTCATGCGAAATTTCTATTTAATGTTCAAGAGGGACTTTTTTAAGGTGGAAAAACCGCCTTTATGTAGCACTAATGTCAGTGCTGAAACTTTACTGCAGCACTCAAATGGGCTTCAGGAGGTTTGATGTATTCGATTCTTGTGGCAGAGTTTAAAAAAAAATCAGAAAGATCTGGACGCAGACATATTTCTCAGTGAACTGGCTTTATACTGCAGCACTTGGGATTTTAATGGGAAAATGAAACTATCACAAAAGGAGCTGAGACAAAGTCTCACTGTGACTGTATGTCATTGTTCTTACTTGAATGGCCTTACTGTATAGAAAGTGCCAAATATATATTTTTTCTTTGAGATTCCCATGCAAATTTAACTCACTAGGTAACAACTTGAATGACTTATCATGGTTGTAACATCAATTAGGGTCGTATAAATTAAGTTAACTGGCCAGAAAAGAGGCTGATGTTGAAAAAACAGAGAAGAAAGAGGAGGAACTGACACCAAATTGTGTTGTCAAAATACATGAATTCTGCACTTTATCATTTTTGGTAACCTTGTAGTTCCCATGTTTCTCACTGGCGAATCCATCTTGCAAAGCTCCCATCTGAACCGTTTTGGCCCAGTTATAAAGTGACAGGACCAATCAGCGTCGAGGGGTAGTAGTTTAGAGTGCGGCGAAGTTGTGACGTAGGCAAGCGACGAGAAGAGACCGGTGCAATTATGGCGAAGACATTAGCATGGATGCTGCTAAAGCATAAGTTGGATCAGAACTGGATGGCATGTCTTTGTTAAAAGAAGAACAAAGAACAGCAGTGAGTTGTTTTCTTTTCAAAAATGACAAAACTCATGTACTTACATGTGTACAGACGCTATAGTTGTGTCATGCAGTTCTCTATGGAGTTTGCTCCTCGGTAGGGGCTCACCTTGGTAGCGGCTATGCCACGTTTTTGTTGCTCTGACTGGCCCGTTAACATGTGACAGACAGAATGTTCATCCAATCACACTTCTTTTTCAAAGGCTCTGCCCTTTCCCAAACGCTGTGTATGAGAGGTTTTCCATGCCAGGTTACGTTTTTGGGGCATTTCGTATTATTTAACTAATCAGATATTTTTGTTCATTATTTGTAGTTGTTCTATAAAGTACCAAAAAATGCATCAAAACTGTTGTATATTAAAAAGTTGTTGGTGCGGTTGGGAATAGGACAGGGCAACTTAGTTGACTGATTCATCAAAAATGTGTCCAAATCCCTGAATTCTGCAGGTTTTGCTTTTAGTTTTGTAAACACTATCTTTAGCTCCTACCTACCCGTAGCCTCTCACATTACTAAATTTAACAACGGTAAATAAACATTTCCTCCTGATATGAACCCTGGAAGTTATGAATTTGTGAGATTTTTTTACTTTTGAGGGTTGTGCCTCTGTATTTTCTTGCTTTCAGATGAAGTGTTTTTTTCTTACTAAAGTGATAAATCTGTGATGTAACATTGTTTATAGAAATTTTTTATTTTGATCTTCTAAATCCACATCACTGTGTCACGTCCGTTTAACAACTGCTTTGTCTACTTTGTCATCTGTCCTGTAAGGAGTCTTGCCAGACAAAAGAAGTGAAACTGCTGACCAACTCAAGAGTGGCTTTTCCCTGGCTTTTTGTCTTCAGTCTGACACTTCAAAAATGAGAATCATGTTTGTCTGGGCTGAGTCTGGGGGAATGACTTGGCCTGTCTGTAACCCTGGCTTGCAATATAACCTCCTCTTTCACTTTCCCTTTAGAAACTTTACCACACCAATGAAAAAATAATCTTGGAACGTCATTGCCGTTTTAAAATCTGCAGACAGAGCCATAACTGTTTAGGACTTTCAAAATTCTTTATTAAGATGTTGAAATTTTGGAATTGGGGAAATATATCAAAACAAGTCAAAATCAGTTGATAATCTGTTGATAACACAAAATCTGGCTTGTTAAAATTGTTAAAAAAGAAAATTTGAAGTGAGTGCCTTATCATTAATGCAAACAAATCACACAACGTCTATTTTATGCAAGTTATGAAAAATAACACAGGAATGTTAATTAAAATGGACACGAGTGTACTACAGTGTTTGCTACCCCTGCTACTGATTCAGCCTTTTAGAGGAAAATACATTTCAAACTGCTTGTTTATCGTCTGCCAGATGAATTGTGTTTTCAATTAGCTGCACTCAATTGTCTTTTAATTAACGATCGATTTTCCTCTCCACCCCTAAAGATCCGGTATAAGACCAAGGAACCTCTGTGGGAAGATTGCTTCTCATTCCTTGTTCACAACCCCAGGAGGCAGGAGCTGGAGGTGGAGGTAATACTGCTCACACTCTCACTAATGACATTTTTTTATAAGATCATGCCCCAAATGATGGCAGTAGCTAACCTATCTTAAGCTGTAGATCTTCTGCCTCTTCTAATTCACAGGTAAAAGATGATAAGCACAAATGCACCCTGGGCAATTTGACGGTGCCTTTGAGCAGCCTGTTGGAGGAGGAGGACATGACGCTGACTCAGTGCTTTCCTCTCAAAAACTCCGGGCCCAGCTCCACCATCAAACTCAAGATGGCCCTGAGGGTAAAAATGGACTCCATCACTTCTTGCAAGACTTTTATGCATATGTTATGCCAGGGTTATTCATTTCAGGGAACCACAACAAATGTTCAAGGTCTGCTGATTCAAGCAAAAATCGCTGAATGTGCGTGGGTGGATAATAACAGCACCGAGTGGCACAGACATAGCAAAACAGATCATGCAGGGTTGAGCATAAACTGAAAACTTAATTACTTAATATTTTATGCTTTAAGACAAATATTTACACTAAGCTCCTCTCCTCTTTAAGAAACGTTTGTGACACATAGCTTAATGTAAAATAATGTTTCAGCTTATAATGCCTAAGATGTCATCTTCTTATTAATACTTACTAATATGTAACACCAGTGTATAGACTATATTGAAGTAAATTTAGCAGTGTTTTTCATTTTTAGCACACAAATGTGAAATGTAACTTTATCCTTGGTCAGGTGCCTAACCTTCTAAGAATCTGTTAATACACCTAGTTATCTGTAAACCGTTAGCTAGGAATGAACATATTTAAATTATATAAGCTAATAAGAAGCAAATGTCTAATTTTAGCTCAAAATATTTAAATTGTTTTCTCTGCTTTAAGCTAATTTTGCTCTTAGCTAAGCTCCTAATTCCTCAGAAATGTTTGCGACATTTAGCCAGCTAGATATCAGGCCGTAGATATCAGCAGGGGGCACGAGACTCTGTCTGCTTTCAGTTTGCCAAAATTAGACTCACTCATACTAACTTAAAGGTGCAGTGTGTAATATTTAGCCTAGTAGCATTTAGCTGAACAAACTTGGTAAAATAAAGCAAAACATTTCTAAGACGGCCTATCTAAATAAGTGTTTAGTCATCTAAATTTTAAAAAATAGCTATTTTGAAAAAAAAAACAACACAGAATAAACATTTAATTCATACATAGGGAGGGTCCCCTCCATGGATGTCGCCATCTTGGATTTTTACATGTTTCCATGGTAACATAGTGGAAAAAAAGGATAAATAAAGTTATTGTATTGTATTGTATTGTGTTCATATTACAGATACACATTAAATTCAACAGGTTGCAAAAGTTTCCAGCAGAGAAACACAATCTAGAACCCACTTCTAGATGTTGATATTCAGTTTTACACACTGCACCTTTAAATCATGATAAAACACTTATGAATCGTTCATGCAAAGGTCTCTTGATAAGAAAACCTTTCTGTGAGGCTATTCAATATAGATTTGAACTGTGAAAACTTTAAAATTTGATGTAATTTTTGACCTCTATGTATCACCTTTTGTTTGTGTGGGTCTTCCTCAGCTCCTCTACGATGCAAGTAAGGGAGCGCATAGGAAAAAAGGTTGGGAACCTTACACAGCTATTGCTAAGACTAGCTAGCTGTGAACTGTGAGCTGATAATTGCAGCTGATTTAACTCTCAAAGTTTGGAATAGTATTTGAAACTTGAATTCTTGATCTAGAACTATCATTTAAAGAAGCAACTGTAAGAAACATTTACAGTGTGTCCAAAATCACATAGTGCTCTACTTAATACTAAATATTTTGAGTACTTAAGTGTGCAAAGTGCATTCACACTGTAAAGTATACTCAAATACAGTATACTACTGACACACCCACAATGAACACCATACTGGTGAAGTAGCAGATATTATACTGGTAGCATGCTTGCGAACTAGCTAAGATTAGCATCTACTAGCTAGCTAATGTGTTAATAACAGTGCAACAGATTTCAATTTTGAAAAAGGGAAATTAACCCTTTAAAGCCAATTGTATCATATTTTAATACACACTTTTGTGAGACCTCTGTCCAATCAACATGATAAATAGCTTTAATTGTATAAATGAATTAAAAATATATGAAATTTGATGGCAATTCTTATTTTGGGGGATTTTAGTAAATAAACATCTCAGTTTCTAAAAATTTGGATTTTCTAGCTGTTAAAGGTATTTCGCTCTAAATGGTAAGGCAAAAAAGGCTCACGGTCTTTAAGCAAATCATTTTGATATGAAATATAAGTTGCATGATCTGAAGGTGAGTGAAAATAGCAGTGACATTTTTATTATCATAGCCAATTGTCTGTTTAAAACTTGCTGTTTTAAAACAAGTACAAAGGAAAACTGTGACAGCGGTTGAACCGTTGTCACTCATCAATTCTGGCACTGCCATTTTGCAGAAACAGAAAGTGACGATGATTTAAACCGCCTCTGTATCCTTCTTTCACTTCTCTTAATAGACGTTAAGATGGCGATAGGCGATTATAATTGAAATTTGATGGCTATTTTTGCTCACTGTTGAATTCATGTAACCTGTATTTTATGTAAACACTGTTCACTTCAACGAAAAAAAAGTGTTTTGCATGAAATGCCTTATTCTTGATTGAAATGTGCTAATACAATGTCAGCTAGCCAGCTGAGGCTAATGTCACCTAGCAGTTGCTAACGTTAGCTAGCATCCAAGCATGCTAGCAGTCCAACCTCTACTATGTCACCAATATGGCCTTCATTAAAAGAGTGAAGTGTCCATCGTTACAAACTTAATTCTTGGATGTTTTTGAGTTCACCAGCCTGACACTGCACTTGAGTTTCCTTCTTTGTGTGACACGCTGTGTGCATTTATGTACTCAAATTATTTAGTATTAAGAACAGCTGCGATTTGGGATACACTGGCTGTTATGCTACCCTTTGCTAGTCATTGCTAGACTTGGCTGACTTTAAACTTTTTTCCAATAAACTTATAAAATCTGAAAGGATACTTAAAAATATGGACCCTTGATGTTAAATAAACTATAAAGTTGTGAAGTTAGAAAATAGCTGGCCAGTTTTGTCAGCTGATGTAAGTGTTCATGCATATGAAATATTATTTCTTTTAGTTTGACTCAGGTTAAACTATATAATTTACATTTCTCATCCACTGTAATTTCCCCCTATGTCTTTCACATATTTTAAGTTTGAACTGTCGTGCCACCATAAGTCAGCTAATGTGATTGACTACAAGTAACAAAGACTGAAAGGTGAACTTTGACCCAGAAAGTGCTCTCAGTGCTATATTGAAGATCATCTGCAAAGGTGGGACCACTCTAACTGAGAGGGTAACTTCACTCATGGTGCAAGATTGTCTAATGCCCAAAGGCAGCCTGGGAAACTATGCAGATTAAGGGATGATTACTAAATATTATGTGAAAAATGACAATAAGTACTTAGAGTGATCAAGTACTGTGTACTTAAAAAAAGAAAAAAAATGTGTTCCATCATCTCAGATACCTTCAAATCTTTTTCATGACGGTGCATTTGCAACACGACAGCAAGAACATATTGGCATTCTAATTTAGCCCTAATAAATAGAAAGCCATTGCAAGTGAATTGCTTTGCCCTATATGATATTAAATCATCACAGTTGATTCAATAAAAATAATTGCAGTTGTATGAAAATATCGACCTGCACAAAAATAGATGTCCTGTATCAGATCAAAGCTGACATATTAGGACTGATAACAGATATTTGAAAAAGGGTAATGGCTTGAAGTGCTTAGTGATTGTTTTGGCCCATTGCAGAGGGGAAACCAGCCCCCTCAACCAAATCCTCCTTAAAATCATTACAATATTGCAGGTAGCTTTGTATTGGGACTGATATTTTACCTGAGTTAGGGCACTCTTAATATTAAATAACATAGGTTAAATACTCAGAATGTAATCCAATACCTGGCTATAGTTCTTAATTTTTTTCCAGTAATTGCCATTTTTCTTCCCATAGATACTGTCACTGGAAAAACAGGTATCCTCGGACCAGCCCTCTTCTGTGCGGGTCAGGAAGTCTAGCATGCCGCAACCAAACACGATCCCCTCCCTCAGACTGTCAGCCTCAGACTCCCCCATACCTCCTCCTACGCCTCCCCCACCCATAGATGCTTCCACCCTCACCCTCCCACGTGACGGCGAGCCGTACTCAGCCAGCCCTCTACGCAGTGTCTCCAACCTGAGCACCTGCATGTCCAGCTCCCAGAAACACCTGCCTCACAAGGAATCCACGCCCAGCCTGGCCTCGGATATCTCCTTGCCGTTCGCTACTCTGGAGCTTCAACAGCGACTCCGTCAGCTGCAGAAGTACAGTGATACATCATTTCTTTTATTTGTCCTTATCTACTGTTTCTATTCCCGCTGATATATGGATCCTTGTATCTTATTTTCTTGATTTAATTGGTTTTTGATTTACTGGGGGTCTCCCCTGATAGAATGTCATTAACTTTTCCAAATTTCTAACTTTAAGAGCACTTTATCTTCCTAACTGTCAAATATCCAACTACCCCTGACTCTTGGTGCTGTGTTAATTCAGCTGCAGCGTCTGGAAGTGACACTAACTCACTGTGGTGTGTTTATAGTGGCTCGGCCCCCAGCCAGTTCCCCCTGGGTGAGGTCCAGCTGACTGTTCGACACAGCGCCCAGAGGAATAAACTCATCGTGGTGGTGCATGCCTGCCGGTGAGGTCCAACAGCACACTACATTTTAATTTGTTTTTCTGTTAGATTTATGATGCTTTTATTTTATCCCGAAATACTTCACCCTCCAGGTGACTTTGTCCTTATTTTTTGGCCACTGTCTTGGCCATTTACTGTAATTTATGGGCGGCGATTCTTTCATATCGGATTGCTTTCTAGGGAGTAAATAGGCACAGTTAAAGCCAACATGTGCCTGGTAACATGTGAGTGAAACTATTTTGTCCTGTGTGTCCTCAGTAACTTGATAGCCTTCACCAAAGACGGATCAGATCCCTTCATCCGCCTCTATTTGCTGCCTGACAAGAGCAGGACGGGGAGGAGAAAGACGGGCACCATGAAGAGGACGCTTAACCCTGTTTTTGATCAAACGTAGGTATAATACTGTTACAGTGACAACTGTAAAATTCATGAAAGTTTTTGGATATTTCAGACATTGCTGCAATTTTTTTTTTTCATTGCTTGATCACATATTCCCCTCACAACACATTTTTTTCTCTTTTGATTGGAGGAGAATCATAGGAAGCAAAGTATAACATAAAAACGATGCACCAAGATGGTGAACAAGCAATAGAATCGGACCTTATGATGGCAGCTTTACCTTTGTATCAGTGTTGTGAGTAACCGGACGTCAGCTAAAGAGCAGCAAAGAACATGCTGGCAAACAGAAAACATACTGAAGCAGTTTCATTTCCTAGTTGCAGGATATAATTGTCATCACCTCCTTTTGTTCCCAAGAATTTTTCCTACGTTTACACGTCAATTTGGCTTAAATTTACACATTAATTTTACAGGAAACTTGCTGGAAAAAGTCTGAGTAGAGTTAAAAAGAAAAAAAACTGTCTATGTCCACACTAGAGATGGGTATCGAAAAACATGCATTTTTTGTCTGTATATGAGTGATCATTACTGAACGCTTAGTTAAGCTCAGCAACACATGGTACTCCTTTACAGTAGCATTTTATGTTTACCACCATCCAAGCTTAGCAAGGTTGCCCATAATGGAGAATAAAGAGAGAGCTTTCTGGGGCCCAGCCAGGGTGTAAGAAAATAAAGTGGAAGAAACTGAAACAGAAAAAAAGGAAAAATGATAAAATAAGTGTTAAAACTGGAAAAAACTGGTTAAATGCGGCAGGAAAATTAGTGAAAAGGGTCACAGAGTGGACGTACAGGCTAAAAAATTGGGTTTTTTAAGGCTAGAATAGTTAAAAATTGGCTTTAATTGATGAAAAGTGGAAAAAGCGGGTTATAAGAGGCAATGAGAGTAAAAGGAAATAATGACTAGGAAAAGAATGTTTTTTTAAGTGGCAAAAATTGGTTTTAAGTGGTAGAGATTGGTACAAAAGTGTTGAGAAGGTGTTGAACAGTGGAAAAATAGGTTGAATGTGGCAAGAAATGGGGTTATAAAAAGCAAAAAATGGGTGAAAATTAGTTAAAAATTAGTTAAAATTGGCAACAAGGGCAAAAAGAGGATAAATTTGGGGGAAAAAAACTGTGAAAATGAGTTTAAAAGTGGCAAAAATGGGTTATAAGCAACAGAGTTGGTCAAGAAAAGTGATGAAAAGCTGTTGAATAGTGGAAAATTGGTTGAATGTGGCCAAAAAAATGTGTTATAAAAGGCAAAAATTGGTGAAAATTGGCTGTAATTCATTTAAAGTGTCATAAGGGGGTTAAAAGAGGCAACAAGGGCAAAGGGAGAAAACAATTTTGACGATGGGTTAAGTTTTTAAAAATGTATAAAGTGAGGCAAAAATTGCTTGAAAAAAGGGTGAAAAGTTACCAAAAAATGTCAAAATTTACCAGAAGAAGTGCTGAAAGGAAGTTAAGAAGTGTTGGGAAGCGTTTTAAAGGGCCCATTTATTGAGATTTTCAGGGGCCCAAAAAATTCTGTGGGCAGGTCTGATGCTTAGGAGTGAGAGTCAAAAATCTGGTCCAAACAAATCAGACCCGTACCATACTGAATTACAAGACAGATTTGCGGCTTCATTTTGGTACCCTGCAGCTTCATTTTTGGTACCCTGCTACCCCACCGCCAAAGGAAAGGCATGAAATATATTATGTGAAGAAGTTACACCTGCTTTCTCTTCTTCAATGTTCTGTTGGCATCTTATCGCAGAATTATTTGTGATACAGTGAAAGGTTTTATTCAGCCACCATTTTTAGAACACTTTTTTCTCTAAAAGGTATCAGTTCAGGTGCTATTTAGGCACTGGCATCTTTTAAAAGTACCAGTCTAGCACTGGTATCAGGAAAACAAAACAATACCCAACCCTATCTATAGTGGGCCTCCTGTTAGCACCGGCTGTCATCAAACAGCAGACAGTTGGAACATCTACAGCCAGCTTCTTTTTCTCTGATAAACAGTGTAGACAAACAAATGGCAGTACATCTTCCCTGTACCTTTTAGACACCCGTGCCACCATTAAAGCAAGGATAACATTGCATTTGTGTCAGTCCTAAATTTTGTTTGTGTCTGTATGTGTATGCAAAGGCTCAGTCAAGAGAAGAGGGAAGTTTTTGGTCAATATGAGCAAAATAACCGAAGTAACAAGGAAGAATTTCCTGCAAAGAGAGGGCTCAGTGTCATCACAGATAATACCAGCTTGCAATATGATGCCTGCACAGAAAAACTTGTGTCAAAGTTAATGAATGAACAAATCACCGCATTAACTTTATGCATCACATCAATCATATCCGTCTGGGTAAAATGATAAGGGGAGGATTGTAATCAAAGAATTATTGTCTGCTCCGGGAGCAGACAAAAGTCTTGTAATAACTCCTCGTATCATGGGGAGGATCAATCCTTGCCTAATCAATAGCTGTCACCGTTGTCCCTGTTAACAGAGATGTGCTGTGCATAAACAACCAGGATGTACCTGTGGGCTGTTACCTTACATTAAGCTCCAGGATTTGAACACTGTTTATTCTTGTTGTGTACACTCCTCTGCCTGTTTGCATGCATGCACCCTCTTTCTCTCCTGAAAGCTACATGTACTCAGCACATGTACTCAGCATGTAAGCTCTTGCACTGATGGCCTTGGAGGACATAATGCGAGACACATCACATCGCTGAGCACATTGAAGACTCTTACATATTAATAACCCAATCAAGAAGTTAAAACAAGGGGAAACCACAACACTTTTCATAGCAACATCAGAGTTTCAAAGTTATTTAAAGGTGCAGTGTGTAATATTTAGCCTGGTAGCATTTAGCAGAACCAACCTGGTAAAAATGAAACATAATGTGTATAAATAGGCTTATCTAAATCAGTTTTAATCACCTGAATATGTAAAATTGTTTTAAAATAACCCTCATGTTCATACATGGTGGGTCCCCTGTATAGAGTCTGCTATCTTGGTATTTTGTATCTCACATGTTTCTATAGTACCACAGAAGGAGGCAAATAACAAAAACCCATTTTTAAATTCCTCTGATTGCTGCAGTTACCACAAGAACTGAGCATTGGGATCTAGAAACTGTTTAATGTTGCTAACATTCCCCAGTTTCACACACTGCACCTTCAAACTGTCTTAGGATTGACCCGGGGGCCATATCAGGCCTCCCTAAGCTCCCCATCTGACCCCAAAAAGATGATTAAATTCAGAAAATATGAGGAGGATTTCATGTGAGGTTTCTAAATTAGGATTAATTCTTTGGAGAGTATTTAATGAAGGTGTTAAAGCAGCAAACAGCATTCTCTCACAAGATTTGTCTTTCAAGTTTATATGTTTTTTACACTTATCTATTTTGATCGGTATTGATGAGCAGCATTGCTGTCAATACTGGTATTGATAAAATCTCAACAATACCCATCCCTAGTTAACACATGCATGTTTACCTTAAATTTCCCAGAATATTTCAAGAGTTTTCTGTCCGTGTGAAAACAGCTCAAATGGCATCATTGTGATCATATTTTTTTAAAGTCCTTGTAAACTTATTTAAGGTTTGTTGTTTAAAAGACTTTCAGTCATGAAAATCATCTCTAAGTTTATAAAATTAAGCTTCAAAATCATTAAATTTGAGGTAGTAAAATCTGCTCACGAATGGTGTGGGTGTGTCATTTTAATGAGCGTAAGCCATGCCCACTCACAAGAAATATGATCCTCTCAGATTTAAAAAAAAAAAAAGGATTGCTTCTGATCAGAGCATAGCTGCCTGGTTTTTTGCCAGAGCGGAGGCACAAGTTGGGGATTAAGTTTACTGTTTTCTGGCACAAATCTCTCCATTATGACACCTTTAATGACCCATAGGCAACCATAGTTGAAAGAGTTGGGAAATTTACTTCACAGTGAACAAAACCACAGCATGTTTATCACAGCACGTAGCTGGCTGTGAACTTTAAATGAAATTACACTGGCTATCAACAGACTGTACTGAGATGAACTGCTCAATGATTTCATATTGTTGTGGCATTAGGGGGGCGGGGGCAATTCCCCATCAAGCCTGGTGATGTCATGGGCTCATATATTTTCCCTGCTCAATTTAAACCAAGCCAGGAAAGAGGTGAACAACTTTGCAACGGTCTAAATCAAAATCTCAGTCGCTCATAGATCTCAGTGATTTCTAATGTTTGCAGCAACCTTATTCCAACATATCAAGTGTGTTAAAACACAAATTCATATTCAGATGTACAGTGCTTAACAAATTTATTAGACCACCACCCAAAGTAAGGTTTATGCCACAGCTGCCCTATAATAACAGCATTGGTAATTACCAAAATCATTTTTTATGTTTCTGCAACGGTTAATACACCAATATGTAGAAGCTCTTTAACCCAAATGATATTTTTAATGCTAAAATATAATTATTATTGTTATCCATGAATTTTCAAATTTACTGATTTACAAAAAAACAGAAAAAATAGTAAAGCACATTAATATTTCTTGATTAATATGTCAAATGATAGTTATTTACTTGCATTCCTGAACAGAAAAATGAGTTTTAGTGGTTGAATGTTATGCTTGATTAGGTTCTGACTTCTCAGAGAAGCCCAGTGAGCCGGCTCAAATTTGGGTATAAAAAGGTGAATTCAGTTTGAAATTCCTTATTCCTGTTCAAAATGGTAAAACATGGAGAGCTCCCTGAAAATGAAAGAGTCCGCATAAAAGCACCTTATGATGCTGGATGGTCTCTGAGACAAATATGTCAGGTGGTCTGATAAATTTGTTAAGCACCGTAGGTTGCAGGTGTCTGGCTTTTTACATTGGTTCTTTACTTGGATGTTTAAAGGTAATTCTTTGACATTCTAAGTCTGTTTAAACTGTGTTTTACAGGTTTGAGTTTAGTGTATCTATGGTGGAGCTCCACAGGAGAACTCTGGATGTAGCAGTAAAGAACGGAGGGAGCATTCTTTCCAAACACAAAGGGCTTTTAGGAAAGGTAACTCCTGCAGATTTTATTGTTGTAGCTGAGATATTACTCTGTACTCAAAAAATCACTAATTTTTCACTGTGTTTAAAATTGTAGGTTATGGTAGATTTAAGTGGGGAAGATATATCCAAAGGATGGACACAATGGTGAATATTCCTTCATCTTTCGCCCATTAAGAGATCTCTTTTGCCTTTGTGACTGCTTAAGTGTGTTTTTATCATCTCTGTTATCTTGCAGGTATGATCTGAGTGAAGATGGCTGGTCTTCTCAAAGCTTAAGAAATATACCAGATCCTCTGCTCACATAGTGGAGCCACCTCCCTGCTGTTAATATTGCAATCTTGTTAATATAAGGGCACATCATTTTGTTGTATTCATGTACATTTTTCATATAGTTTACAGGAGTTATTTCAGCATGCAAGAAGTTTTTCAAACTTTTCTTATCATTATTTTATTATGATCCAGAATGGAGGATATTGTAATGCTCTAAAACACAATGACTGCCTTGTCTCTCCCTGTCTTCTCTGTTTTATGTAAATACAAAGTTGATATGATATAGTTAAACTAATTTACAGAGGCTTTCATGGCTTTATGATTCTTTACGGGAAACCATTTTAAAATCTTTCAAAATTGTTATTGCTTTTTGTTTAATTTGTTAAAATGTGACAAATTCTGAAGTGTCATCTGAAAACTATTACCAAAGGAATGTTGAAGTAAACAAAAACAGGCAGAAGTAGCAGTCTATACTTTGGTATTTTTGTCATGCAGTGTTATCTGATTGTTTACCTCTGATTCTTATCATGCTTGATTACCTACATGGAATGCATAAGTTATTTGTCTGTATACTTTAAGAAGACTTTGTGCAATATTTTGTTCTGATTGTTGTCTCAGACATGAACATGAGGGCATTTTAGAACTATGAACAAGTGCTGTACAATAAAAACAGCTAAGGATACTTGAATAAGGGTTTAAATGTTATAAAAATTAAATGCAAGTCAAATTAACTAAATAATATGTGCAGAGACTTCATATATTGCATTTTATGAGCAGGGCTGCCAGAATGTGTTTTGAAGATATCAGCTGAATCTTGTAGATGTTTTGTTCCTGTCATGCAGTCATAACTATCTGTTGGAGCGATTAAATACTTTTGTTATCTCTCCTGTGCCTTAAAAAAGCTATGTAATTTTTTGCCTTGTCAATGTTATTTTTTGAATGATATGATGCCTCAAGGGTTTTGAAGACTAAATGGTTTCTCCAGTGAAAATTGTGTCCTGTTTTTTATTCCTTGCAAGAACAGCAATGAATTATTTTCACCTTATATCCTTATTTTTTTGTGTGTGGATTGCCTTTGGTTTCATTGAACTTGACCTTTCAGTATGATTTCTCTTTAGGATCGAAGATGTGATGGATAAGGCATTTTTCTTTAAATAAATAAAATAACTGGCAGCTGCAGTGCTACACCCCTGTGAAGTCAAACCAGCTGTAGAAGAAGGAAATTTTGCAGAGCATGAAGGGTATATGCTGTGCTTTGTCGCTATCTAGTGGTAGAAGAAGAAAACTACAAGAATACGTCACCATCAAAACACTGTGGCACGATAACAAGACGCAATGAATGACAACCCATGAGGGACAAATTAATATAGAGTAGAGGGGGGTTTTAGTGCAAGTCATAGTTATATAAAATAATGTAATACTTGTAATTTAAGAGAGCTACACCTCATGTTCTAATCAAGCGGTTTCGCAACTATTGTCACTTTTGGCTTGCCATAGACGTCACGACGCACGGAGCTTCAACCAGACGTTATACAAATTTGCGCGGGGAGCTTCTGTTGTGGGTGTCTGTCATCCGTCTGTTTAGAGCTCCGGTAATCGTTGATGAAACGGTAAAAGTTCGAGTTTTTTGTTCATTTTGATGATTTGAGATAAGAAATCGTAACATCGCTAATAGAAACTGATAGTGAATGTTAAGTGTCCGCATTTAATGCTGTTTTAAACGACGAACGAAGCTGCCATGTTTGTTTTGGTCCTATCCCTGTAGTTTTTGTTAGTGCAGACTCGGTACAGCAGGTCAGAGTTGTTGTCTTTTATTGCAGGTTTCTGGTGTTTTAAAGTCACGTCGTAAACCGTAAACATGTCCAAGCGGGAGGCGTTTTTAGAGGCCGCTTGTAAGGAAAATGTACAGGACTTCCTTCGCTTCATCCAGCTTCATGTAAGTAATGCACTGCAAAAAACTATCAAACCAATTATACAGTATAAAACAACAAATGTTTGAGGAAAATACGACACCGTCCAAAAGTCTTAAGCATCCATTACTAGATTTATTATTTTAGCAAAGGTTGAATAACTATCTATAATCATTACAAAGTCGTTTTATTAACATTTAATAAAGAAATACGGGAAATGTGTACAAAAAATAAATACCTGTTTAAACATTTTGACTGTTACAAGTCAAAGTGTGTCCTCTGTTTGCGCCAGCACATCTTGAACTCTTGAGTATACTTTCATAAAGTTCTCCCAGTAATCCTGTAAATCACAGCAGGCTTCTTCCTTCACCTTTCAGCTCTTTATATCATCAAACCGTTTCACTGGTTTGTTTGTTTATTTCCTATCCCATACAGCCTTTTTGATAATCAAGTTTGGACCGTGAGAGCAGCTTCTGGAAAGTCTGTCCATGTTTTATCAGCTGTTATTGTCTTATTTCATTTCATCAGTTGTGTGCTACTTGGTAGTGCTGCATAATTAATCTAATTGCAGTTATTCTGTCAGGTTGTGCAACAGCATAATTGCATAAAAGACTACAAATATTTATTTCTTGAAAGGTTTGCAAAAATACCAACAGAAAGGCCCCCAAGTTTAAAACGGTGACCCTGTCACACTTTTTAGCATTACTTTAATTATTAATTAATAAAAAAAGGAAAGTACTTTTTTAAAAATATTAAGTTATATCCAAAGTAATAATGTAAAAACTCCAGATTTTTATATTGTTTTTGCTTCTTAATAGTTGTAGGTTTTAAGTTAGAAATACACTCTTTTAAATTACTGTTATTCTCTGCGTTTACCCTTTATATTATGTAGTAACTGCAATCACAAATTGCATTGTTGTCCAGTTTAATCATAGTTGCACATTATTATCAAAATGTGCAGCACTAGTGCACAGTATCGTCTTGCTGCTGAAAAGTAAAGCTATTCCCAATCAGTTGTTTTCCAGAAAGAATACCATAATAAACTGCAATAGCATAACCAAAACAACACAGACAATGGTGGCTAAAGAAACTTGGATGGAGCTGTTTATCATCAGATCTCAAAGAAAAATGCAAAAATAATACCAGGTAGCAGCGGTCAAATACACAAGGTTGTACCTGTATCACTGAATCTTTTGTATTGTGCAAATTGGGATAATTTTATATAAAATGTGTCATATTTTAAATGTAACATTTTACAAGAGCCCAGTGTTAATTTTGTAACCCCAGAAAAAATGCAACTACTATATCTATTAATTCAGAAAACATTTCCCTGAACAACTTCATATGTTTCCCACTTCCTGGTAGGTATGTCAGAAAATGTTAATACCTTACTATACCATGTTTTTTTAAATGAGGATCTTGATAATTTTTGTAGTTCAAGTATCCAGAAGTGTCAACACTTATAAAAATGAAAGTTTTTAACCCACAGCTGCTGCGAGAAAGAGAAAGCACAGCCAGAGTTCTTCAAGTAATGTTTCAGTACTGTAGTTGTCAACAGAATTATGTAGTTTAGACAGTTTTCAGAAGTTAATGTGCATTTTTCTTAATTAAAAAAGAAAATACTTTGAAATTGAGGGGCTGGACTTGTATTTCTGGTATCAAAACAGTTATCAATATTGTTTAAATTGTATCATCATTGTTGTTTCAGGCTACTCCTTGGATTGAAAACACTTATAGTTTGCGAAAGTTTGCAGTGTATTTCTGCTGTCGATGTTTTTGTCATGTTATCTGAAGTTGTGCATCTTCATGCATTGGTCTGCAGAAGGACAAAGCCGAGCCTTTCGATGTGGAGGAAGTGTTACAGGAAATAACCCGAGACCAGAGACAGACTCTGTGGGCCAAACTGGCTTCACTCCTTCAGGATGTCCTGCAGGAATTACCTGAGGAGGAGCGCAGGGAGGAGGGCATGGAGCTGGAGTCAGCTGCTGACCCTGTGAGTTCTTCAGTTTTTTGTATAATTGTTGCATCCTCTTTTAAGGCACCAATGTTCAATGCTGTGTTTATTTAGGGTTTTTAATTGATCATATGTATAAAATAAACACCCACCTTTATTTTCCTCTTTTAGAAACATGTCATGGCTGTTGTGGACGGTGTGACACTCGTAGCTTTAGCATCCTTAAAAGTACTACAAGAAGGCGACAGCTACACTTCCCTTCTGGAAACAACACACAGGCTTCATGGTTTGTGTCTTCACTATGTTTTTATTCAGCATAATTTCTGAAGGGAGATGGCTCTCTGTTTTTCCCTTTATGGGATGAATTATTCACATGTGTTGCTCCTACAGCTGTCTTGGAGTCGCTGCCTGTGTCGGAGGCTCCTCTGCAGCTCCAGATCCTGACTTTGTGCGAGGCCTGGTGGAAGAATGGCCTGAAGGAGAAAGAAAAGTTTGGTCAAACTGCCCTCCTCCTCTCCTTGCAGAGGTCTTTCACTGGGAAGAAACCAGTCAGTAGCATTGCTTTCAATCAATTAATATTGGGATTTGTGTCATGAGGATACGGATGTTCATAACTTATCTGTGTCGTCAGGGTGTCGAGATCCAAAGAATTTGGCGTCTCCATGATGTACTCTCAAGCTTAGACTTCACATCAGAGGACAACAAGAAGGCCACCGACCTGTTGCTTCAGTGTTTTCAGCTTCCTACTTTCATCAAACATGAAGATGTGAGTACAGTGATCAGAGCTGTGATGTTTTTTTTTTACTGAGGTTGTCAGAAGTTTAATGGTATGTGTTTGAACAATCCCACTAAGTTTCAGAGCTTCTGAAGAAAAAAGATCTACAGTCATATTTGAACCTAGACCTGCTGCAAGCTAAAGAGAGGTTAAGAGAGCAAGCTAATGAAAGCAGAGTGAAATATCAAGTAGGGCTGAAACAATTCCTCGAATTATTTGTGTGACTCGATTTAAAAAAAATAAGCCTCAAGGCAAATTATCTGCCTCGAGGCTTCGCTTAAATCAGTATCCATATACATCCATGCTTTAAGCTTGGACATCGCACTGTGTGTTGCATGGCGTGCTATGTTTCGCATGGACAGCTATTTGTGTGGCACAGTGCACTTGTTTTCGCTTTCACTATAACGTAACATGCATGATGTGAGGTGTGAAAATCACAAGGAAAGGAAAGAGAAGTTGATGCAGTGACGTTTACAGGCACGTGTCCTGCGTTTTTATGCATCCACTGCCTGTGGCTTCATGGCTAATATGGCACTATGCCTGCACCGGTGAACCTACGCAGATCTCTGAGTTTACACGCTGCCTGCATGACTCGCTGGTATGAGACAGCACTCAATTTGTGTCTGCAGACTTCAGGGAATTTCATAAACTTCTCTGATTGACCCGATGGTTTCACAGAAAACCGTCAGGTTTCGTGATTCAAGTCCTGTTTTGGTGCTTTCTCTCTCTCTCTCTCTCTCTCTCTTCCGTGTGCGCACGTTACATTTAATTAAAGATTATTTAAAAATCAGCACACTGATTTGATAAGACTTATACTGATAATGAATTGACACCAATTAAATAGAAACACCTTATTGCCACAGACAGTGACTGAGACTGAATAGGTTAAAGTTCATCATCATACAGTCAGGATTGAACAGGTCATAGAAGTAGCTTTATCCCTTTAAATGTGTTCTTCATGTCAGTGGATGGTCTTAAAAGGTCATATTTTTATGGTGGATGAACTCACAAACAAAAATGTGCAAAATTAAAAGTGAACACCTTTTGAAAAAATAGACCATAATCCTGTAATCTAAAGGTACAGCTTTCAGACATCATCAGACCGCTGTGTGAATGATGGAGCTTTATTCTTGCTAGAATGTGAAATATTACTTTCATGCATAAAGTAGAGGATGTTAAGATGATTGTGTCCTTTTACTTTAAAGACAAACTGGATAATAAAAATAAACCACAATAGAAGAAATAAAGTGTTGGCACCACAAATTTCCTGGGAGAGGATCCCTAAATTTGGCATAATCTAATGCCATTATTTAACTTTCTTTCCTTTTAACTTTAAGAAATGTGAATTACCACCAGGACTTTATTGCACTTTGTAAAATATATTTTCTTTAAAGAACCTTTTAATACCAATTTTTAATATAGAAGTAGTTCATTTAAGGAACCCAGCTTCTTTTCTCATTTGTCTAGTACTACTTCTCTTGAAAAAAAAGCAAAAGTGACTGATTAAAAATGCAACATTTTCTATTAGAGTACTCTATTAATCACCAGAAGAATCGATTGAGTACTCAATTACAAAAAGAATCGATTTCTGCAGCCCTAATATCAAGTTAGAGGAGCAAACTAACTTGGCCACACTGCTGCACAAATTTGCACAAAGGTGATGGTTTTGTGTGTTTGCAGCCAAAGTTGTGCGTCATCCTGCCAGCTGTTTGTGTCCTTGTGCTCTGCTCTCCATGAAACACCTGCACCTCTCACGCAGCCACAAAACACACCGAGTTTTCAAATTCACAGGCTGGCAAACACTGACATTTTGACAGCTCTTTTTGGCATCTCACAAACTGCAAAACATGAAAGGGCCTGCTGGGGTCCCTATAGGTTTTCTATTAGTCCTGATTTGTGGACTTAGACTGGGAGCTTCACACCACAGCCTCAAGGTGAAATGTTCAATTTTTGAGATCATCAAGTCTTATGTTTACTGGAAACCTTTACTAGGAAAGTTGAAAAAGTTGTAAATTTATACAAAAAAAAAACGTTAAAATTCTGAGTTGAAAAAGTCATAAACTTTAACAGTAGAAACTCAAAAATATCAAGTCTTTAATGTCAAAAATTTAAGACAGTGTTAAGTTAAAATTCATAAACTAAACTAAAACAATAGTTTAACTCAATTTACACAAGTGTTGTCTCTATTTTTCTTAGTATGACTGTTTTTGGGCTTCATGTATTTATCATCACAGGGAAAGCGATTTCTGGTCGCTCTTTTCAGCTGGAACGTCAGCTTCATCCCAATGATTCACGGCACTGTCAAAAATGAGCTGGAGTTCTACAGCAAGTGAGATGCATCCATTTTTTTATCTTCAGTTATAGATGTGTCTTCATATTTTAAACTGTGTATTCTTCTTCTGTCCAGGACTACAACTGCCCACATTACAGAGGTCTACTTCAGAGCATGGAAGAAGGCTAGCGGGGACTTCCTGGAGGAGATTGAGAGCTCATGTGTTCAGGATTTTATGAGGAGTGCAATCTTACTTCCTAGAAATTCTCCTGTGTTTGACAAAGTCCGGCAGGTAGGCTCTCTACCCAGATTTTGTTTGTATTTATTGGTGCTTTGTTTCAGTTGCATTGATTATAGCTTACTCTGTTGCTTGTGTGATCTCTTTGTAGGTTGTGAACTATTTCCACAAGAGGAAGAGCTGCCCCAGGGTGGAGAAGATGCTCTATAACCTCTACAAGCCCATTCTCTGGAGAGCTTTAAGCGTACAGATACTAATTTAATACTGACTTTAAAAGATTGTTTTAGTGTTTATTTCTAGTCTGATGTCTAACCGTTTGATCTCCTCAGGCCCCAAACTTTGAGGTGCGAGCAAATGCTACACTGCTTTTCGCTGAGGCGTTCCCTATCCATGATCCGGACCAGAGCTGCACCAATATAGATGAGACCATCCAGAAGCAGCTGGACACAGGAATGGTGGGAACCCTTCAAACCTTTAAGACACCTGTTGTGTGATTCAAAAAAATGTAAATTCAGCATAAAAACAGGAGAATCTTTCCTCAGAGACAAAATGAAACTCACCTGTCTGTGCTCCTCAGGACCTCATCAATGATAGCCATCCCACCGTTCGCTCCAGTGCCACCCTGGGAGTCTGTAAGATCCTTGCTAAGTGTTGGGAGCTCTTTCCTCCTACAATCATCACTGACTTCCTGAAGAAGATGATGGATCTGGCAACCGACAGTAGCTCTGCTGACGTCCGGTGCTCAGTCTTCAAGGTAGATAAACAATACAATATAAGTGCATGTAAGAAAGCTATTTCGTTCTTTTTTTATGCTTACCAGCATTTATTCTTTCTTTTTCACTGATTTCTGTATTATTTAAATACTTCACATGCTAGAAGGCAAAAATACTGGAGTTTTATAAAGAATTTCAGAGGCTTACTGTATACATGAAACAGGCTTATGTCTAACAAACTGGAAGCATCAAATCAAAATCTTGATGAAAAAACTGTATACAGACATTCTTTTCCTAATGTGCGTGGAAGCCAAACTTTAAGCAGTTTTGTCTCGACAACCAGACCTGGTGGGGCTGTTTTAAACCGCAGTGGTCAATCAAAGTTTATTTATGTAGCACATCGACCTCAAGAGATTGGATCTGTATTGACTTGTGGTTTGTGTTCCCAGTCTCTGCCCATTGTCTTGGACAACCCTCTCAGCCATCCAATACTGGAGAAACTCCTGCCCACTCTGAAGTACAGCCTTCACGACAACTCTGAGAAAGTGCGGGCAGCTTTCATTGACGTGCTTATCAAGGGCAAGGAAGTGCGAGCATTCAAGGTACTGTGTGTGGAGGAGTTTCTTTTTTCTTCTTGTAAACATTTAAGTTTTAATTTAAAAGATTTCAGTCTTGCATACAGTTTTTTAAAAACTTTTTTCTTCTAGTTTTAAATATTAACCAATAAAGAACATTTGATCCCCCATTGACTGTTCTTTCTTTAAAGTGAGTAATTTTATCCTTTATCCTCATGCTACTAACTACTACTGTGTACATAACTGGCTGCTAGTAGGTGTACCATATCACTTAATACTAACACGTCTATTTGTAATTGTTAGTGACTAGACAGGATGTTAATTGTGTATACATCCTGCCCTTTGAACTTTATTTTATTTTGTTCATTTATGTTGCTTATTTTTATTCTTTGATTCGTATTCTGTTGTATTTTTACCACCTTCTTCCTCATTTGTTGCTGCAATGCTAGCATTTCTCCTCTGGGGATCAGTAAAGTATTTTCTAAACTAAACTTATCTCAACCTGTCCAAACTTAACTTGCCTTAACTCATTGTATCTTAGCTTATCTTAATTTATCTTATCGTGTCTTATCTTAAGTGAACTTAACTTATCTCAACCTTTCCTAACTTATCTTAACATAACTTAACTCAGCCTTTCCTAACTCATCTTACCTTATCTTAACTTAACTGAACTCAATCTTTCCTAACTAATCTTAATTTATTGTAACTTATCTTTCTTTGTTTTTCCAGGTTAAAAATCCCACATAAATTGATAATTACATTTACAATCACAGTGGCTGTGATCACATGGAAGATGACAAATCTAACACTGACACATAAAAACATGTAGGCACACTCTTTAAACATCGTCAAATACTAGAAATAAGTTCTAACAAACAGATTAAACCAGACAAAACAGAAAAGTATTCAAATATCCAGTATGCAAAAGTGTCCTTCAATGTCTAAAAATGAAAAGAAATCCCCTCAGTATATTAAACATATACAGTATAGTGCATACAAATTTTTACAAATAAATAAATATATATAAGTATAGACAGCTGTTTTCTGTATATGAAATGATGCAAACAACAGCAATGGCAAAGCAGAAAACAACGTACTGTTACCTTTATTAATCTTAGACTTATGATGAATTGCTGTGATGTGTTTTAATGACAGAACAAGCTTATTCTTATGTAGTGAACCCTTTATTTCATTAATATTTGTACAGGATATATTGTTAGTCATAAACTTTCCCACATGTTGTGTTAAAGTGATAAATATCCCATCCCAACCCCTTGATTTTTGTGGACAAAGGGTTGCCTCTTAACCCTGCCAATTTTCTCCAATACATGAGTAAGTTGTATTATTAGCATAAAAATCTCCCCCCAGCTTCACAACAGTAACATTTGTCTTTCACTTGGAGTCATTGCTGAGGAAAATGTAAAATAATAGCTGTTTCTGCAGCATGTTAATTGTGTGTCAGCAGTGGTTTGGGAGATTATAAATAGCTTTATACAGATAATAAATCTTGTTGCTAATGGTTGTCTGTAGTGTTTCATATTTGCATCACTATAAACTTAATCCTGCTTCATAATGACAATATAAAATCCTTACAGGAGCTTTGATGAGAGTTTTTCTAAATTGAGTAATTATTTAAATACTTGGTCCAACTTGAGCTGTAGTCCTCCAAATGAAATGGCCCTGATGCAAGATTCAAGTTGGTGTAATAAAGTGACTTATTTTGTATCCCTCTCCAGTTTTGGAACGTTTGCAACACAGACCACCTGCTGGCCCGTCTCGCCATCGACACACATCCAGTTTCAAAGCGCATCGTCAACCTCCTCTCCAAGTCCTTCTTCCCCGTCAGTGAACCGGAGCGGGAGTGGTGCTCGCGCTGCATCACCCTCATCCAGATGAACCCCATGGCTGCCCGGAAGTTCTACCATTACACCGCACAGTTCACCGCCTCTTCTAACATATGTAAGTACTGTTAGGCCGTTATTAAAGGCTCACCAGTCAGCATGTTGTGTTTGTCGTGTGTCAATGTTATGTCCTCTCTTCCAGTAAACTTGATGTTAGCCATCCGTCGGGTTCTGAACAGCTGCATCCAGAGTGACAGCGACATGTCGGACATTAATGACAGCAACAAGGAGAACAGCGGCGCAGTAAGAAAGAAAAGCTAACTTTTGATTGAGATTAAAGAATTTTGATGTTTTGGGTTACCACTGAAATTAACAACTATATACACGGATACAGTTAATTATTAGCTTGATTTTAACGCTGAGCTTTTGTTTAAGGTGTTAAGAATGCAGCTAAATATGTTTGTAAAACAACAAAAGGCAGATGTTCATAAAACTGAAATATTAATCCAGTGCTACAACACTTTCATACATGCGTAAATAAACTGATTTCATTAAGATCCTCATTAGAGTTTAACCTCAGCAGGCTGATCCTCTGCTGGACAAAATCACGATTGCTCGTCTGCTGGAGGTCATCGCCATCCTGTGGAAAACTGTGGAGCAAGCACTGAAACGAAACGAAGAGGCCCAGAAGTACATGTTCACCAAGTTTGGAAGTGTCATGTCCAAATATTTCCAGGCTTTTGAGGTAATTATTGTTAATATTTTTACTCTTCAGTTGTTGTTTAATTAGAGATTTTTAACAGTTTGTTGAATTTGTTTTTCAGGATGAACAATGCACTGCTCCTCTCATACAGCTGGTCTCATTCATGCCCCCAGCTGCAGTTCCAACATTCAGGTGTCTCATTATTTGACTTTTCTACACCTGCTGTTTTTATTTTATGTTTTTCTGACCTGGTCTAACCTGTGCGCCATGCTACCTTCTCTCGTTCTCAGCTGTGGTGTCCTGTCCAGGCTGCGGAGGATGGACTCGGGAGCGGCTCCTGCACAGTACGGCCAGCTGTTGCACTGCGTGTGCAGCTGGGGCCTGGGTGCAGACGTCCTCGAACTCATCACTGACTGGCTCACTGAGGCTCTGCCCAACCAAGGGGTCGGTGAATGCAACAGCTGTGGCAGGGAGCTAAAATCATGTGTTGCTTCATAAAAGTAGAACTGTGAAGTCGCTTGTTGCTCTTTATAACAGTTATGTTACTTTTCACTTAAGGAGGAGGGAAACTCCAATAGAAGGGTGCGCATTCAGGAGACAGTGGAGGCCAAACCAGACCTGGCACTGATTTATCTGGATTATCTGCTCAACCACGCATCAACACGGGAGATAGTCCTCGGACTCGGTGAGGGGTCACTGAAGCAGCTCCATACAGTTCTAGGAAACTGGCAGGTATGTTGTTTCTCTCTGCTGTAGTACATTCATCTTCATCATTTAACACACAGTAGATAAATGAGATTTTTATGTGCGACTCTGGATTTGTCTCAACAGTCAGTGCTGTACTGCCACCTCAACTCTGCCACAGAAGATCCTAAAAGTCCTGATGTGGAGACGGCGCTGAAAGCTTTTATGTACCACAGCCGCCTGGGTGCACATCTACAACATAATGTGAGTTTTTCATTTAAAATATTCAAACTTTAACTGCTTAAAGGTACTCTCTTTCTGGCGAAAGATCTATTCTGAATTAGAAATCATATTCGAGATAAAAAATTACATTCAACTGGGATGAATTTTTTTTGGACTCTTAACTTCTACGTCCACAAACATTAGAAATAAGAAACTGTTTGGAATACTGAGTGCAGCAGCTAGAAAAGCAATCACAAAGAAATTGCTCAAACCAGATACCCCGTCAGTTAAGGAGTGGTATAATATTATATATGAAATTTATGTAATAGAAAGAATTACTTTTTCTTTGAGGCTTCAGGACAGTAAATTTGAGGAAATTTGGAAAAAGTGGAAAAAGTGTATTTCCCCGAAATGCCCGACTTTTGCTTGAAAAAAAACATATCAAGCATACTGTCTATTTATTATTTGTTTTTTTTTGGTGAGATAACACCCCATGTTCTGTTCTAATTTTATGTTGTAATACGATGTGTATTGATATACGTAGCATAAAAAGAAGGGAAAAACAGAGAATATGGATCAAACTGTATGAATGTACAAAAATGAATGTTACCCATGATGACTAGGTATTTTATATAATGATCCTAAATAAAGAAAAATTAAAAAAAATAAATAAATAAATAAAATATTTAAACTAATCTTGTTTTGCTCCAGAATGATTAATTCTACATTTACAGAGTAACCATAGATGTTCCTATCGACTTATTTCAAAGTTGACCTGGCACAAAATTAAATTCAGTGTAGTTAAATAGTCTAAAGTAAGAAAACATTAAAAACTTAACACAAATATACTTCATGCATATATATTGGAAAACTACTGAAGATTGTCAGTGGATGAATCGAAGGAAGCCACCCTACTTGCTAATGTTTAGTACAGAGGCTGTTGATATATTTAGATCACTTGTAAACTTAGATTAATTCTCTAATTTTAAAATCTATCAGTTAGACATGTGACTAGATTAAAAATAAAAAGTTCTGAATAATGATGTCATTTCTTTATATTCTAGTTCTCAGAGAGTCGAGACTATCTGCTCTCTATGGAGCGTGTGGCATCATGGGTAGCTGAGAAGGTCCTTCCCTTCCTGACTAAACCAGTCAACAGTGATGAGAGTGAACAGGATTCAGACAAGTCACAGCGACTGGCTGCAGAGATAACTGAGGTAAGCTCCTGTAAACAAACATTTACTTTTCCAGATGAGTCAGTAAAACACTTTAGACCAGAAAAAGTCCACTTAGATCTAATTGAGCCTAAAGAATATGTGTCCTAAGTGTCTTTAGAGCGCCGCCAAACTGCAATTAGTGAAGCTGAAATGACTTTCAGAATGTGTGAGGCTGCAGTAAGCTCCGGATTTTAATTTGAGCAAACAGGGAAAATGATTGTGGCCTCCATTAAGGGAGATGGGACCCTTTTTCTCTACTTTATTAGTCCAGATGAGTGAGTCAGGAACACAAGGTGGGCGCAGTTTTTATAATGGAATATCACACAAAGCAGCTGCACATCATGTGTTGAGCGTGTTACAACCTCCGGTGGCGAAAAATGAGCATGTGGATGTGCAGAAAATGCAGTTCCTTGTGTGTCCACTTGAGACTAGCTGCAAAAGCAGAGGACTCCCCGGTCCTGTATTAAAATGGCTATTTTTATAGGAGACATAAACATACAGCTTACATCATCAAACACATTTGATATGGATAGCTCGTTTCTTTGTGGGTTCAGACTGTGTTTTTTTCCTGAGAGTAATTTAAAAATGTTCATAATATGGGAACTGGCTGAGCTGATTTGTAGCTGTTTACTAGGAGGCTTGAGGCCCGACTTAGCTTTACCTCTGTCTGTTGCAACACTGATCAGAAGATAGGTTGTGATTAAAAATCACATTATGCAAGTAGCTTAAACCAAGCAAGCCTCAACACCTTTCATGCTTTTATGCAACACTGTCAAAAAGCAGTTTTACCCAGATTTATGAAATTTGGTGAGTAGATTTTGCCACAGGAGATCTACAAAGACCCATTGGGGCTATTTTTCTTTATTTCATAGGAAATCCTCCATTTAAAATAAATTTGCAAAAATTGGGGTGCTCAACCTGTCTCAGGGTTCATATTTGATCTAATAAATCTGAGATATTTCATCTGATCCACTTCCACTCTGGCATATAGCTAAATGAGACCTCGATGATGATAAGATCTGCAGGACATTTTTCACTAGTCAAAGGCACAGCCACGGTGAGCCCTAAAATTGACATATTTTTGGGAAAATAGGAAGTTGTTTGTAACTCAGCTGTGCATTGTCTTCTCAGATTCAAACTTTCTGTGTTAATAAAGGCTCTATGCCTGCACACATTCATAAAGTCAAATTTATCATACATCATAGTGCCTCCTAGTGGTGACGAGAAATGTCAAGACTATCCAAGATATCTGTCAACAATCTGTGTCTGGAAGGCTTAAAGAAGTGGATTAATGTCTGAGCAAAAATAGAAGGGCATTGTGAAACTGAATTGCAAAATGTTATATATGTAATAATATCGGATCGTGACCCCAGTGTCATGATAATACCGTATCGTGGGGCCATTAGTGATTCCCACCCCAATATTTAACCGGAGTGTGACTGTTTTTGTATTTGTGGTTCAGGGGTCACGGTTCGGTGTACGTAGTCCCACAATGAATACGTCTGAACTATTTAAACAAGGGGGTAAAATAATACAAATATCACAGTATTTACTGTTGATCCCGGTAACAGTAATGCCGGTGGGTGTTAAGTGCTATTAAATCACTAACGAAGAAGGGGAAGTAGACAGTCTGGCATATGAAAAGACTAAAGAAAAGACTAGGCAGAGACAGAGCAGCGAGAGCTCCATGATGTTTTGTTCCCCCCACCTTGCCTGTAAGGCAGTGGCTGTGAGGCCCGCTGCCTTTTTCTCTTAATCTCTATCTCATGCGGTTTTACAAAGCCTCTGTAAGTGAAAGCAGAAAGGCTTGATACATTACCACTGCAAATACATGTTAAAGACTATTCAGGGACCTGTAGAAGCATAAAACACCGACAAACAACGTCCCTTCCTGTGTTTGCATGAGCCAGTCCGTGGTCTTTCACTGACGAACATGAGTCAGGATTTAGAATAATAACTACTGAACTGGCATTTTATTAAAAACGATCTGACAGTGCAGTTTATGAAGCATAAATATGATAAAGTGCTCTAAGAAGCAGGCATTTAATGTTCATTTTATGTTGTGTTCATTTTTTTTTTTATTTCAGGAGATATTAGGTTGTTTCCTGTGATTTAATTTTGCATGGTTTTTTTTGTTTTCCACTTTTTGTTTCATGTTTATTATTTCACAGGCTGTACCAACCATACTCATAGTTCTAAATAACATGATGGAGCAAAAGGATTTATTGATCTGAATATATGTTTCAAACATGTAACAAAGGCAATAGCTGCACTAATGTTAGTAAAAGGTAAATAACAATAACTGCTAAGGGACCTTTGGGATCATAAATCTGAATTTTTTTTTTTTTAACCCATACACATCATGGCCCAAACCAAGGTACGAACTGATTCGTGATCTCTGTGAGCCGTTACAACCCCAATATTTATAGTATTGCATACATTTATTAAAAAAATGGAAAAATAAAAAGAAATAAAGGGTCATACTGATACATCAGTTGACTTAAGTTTGAAGAAAAAAGTACAGCTGTAAAAATGCCTGATAAAATCATGGTTGTTAACCCAGTGTTGTGATACGTAGCGCATGGCGAGTTGAGCTGGTTACGGCGTAGTTAATCCCTAAATAATAAAAATATCTGATAAATGCCCAACACCATGTTGGATGCATTTCCGTAAATGATTTCTCCACTCAAACTCATTTATGTGAAATATGAAATCAATCCAAGCAAAACAATCTCTCTGCAGGGAAATCAAACCCCCTTGTTCATTTATCACCACTTCAGTTTTTGTCTCATTCACTCTCACCTGGATCCACAGCCTGTACACACTCTGCAGATCAAATTGCAGCTATGTTGTTATCCAGAACATTATGTTTTGTTTTGCCTGCTGCTTCGAGGTCTCTCGGTTCTGCTCGGTAAATTTAGACTCCTCATAAGTCGTTCTGCTCCAGTCCACACACTCTCTCTGTTCATGTCTCCTTCTGCTCAAACTGCCACTCGGAAGACGGTTTATTTTCTTTATTTGTGCCATTATTTTCCAGCCTGTCACCACGAGCCTGCTGCCATCAGATATTAAAAATATTCCTGTGTGGGTTTCTCAGTGTTTATGTTGTAGTCTGCAGCTTCAACAGGCTGAAATGCAGCTCTAGAAATGAAGACTTGGTTGTCTTAGGGAGTTGTCATGGTTGTCATGATAACAGAATTTTAAACTTCACTATCACACTTGAAGATTTTTAAAAGTATTAATGCCTTTATTAATAAGTTTATTAAAAATATAAAAGTTTGAGGAACCCAGTGTAGGTTATTTGCAGAGGATGTGACACCAAAGCAAAGAATTTCAGACTGGGGAGAGGCATAGAGAGAAGCCGTCAAAAAAAAGTTTGTGCTGTTTTGGCACCTGTTGGTAGAGCAGGCGCCCGTATGCTGATGCTATAGTCGTCAATGTACTGGTCTTGGGATCGATTCCCGGTCTCAGTACATGCTTTCTCTCACTTTCTCTCCCCATATTTTCTGTCTCTCTTCAGCCATCCTATCTAATAAAGGCAAAGAGCTCCCAAATTAGTTTTAATATAAAGTATGTGATGTTTATGACTGTGCCAATTGATCAAATTGAGGAAAAGAATCAACAATCTTAAGCTACTTTTGTGTCCCTGAGGTAGTGATAAATTCAGGCAAAAGAGTTTGATACATTCTCAAAGCAGCAGCATAAGATATGGATTAAAAGCCTGCGACTAAAGCTGGTAACCTTGTGAAGCAGATGGGTTGGCCACATTCCATGTCTGTCGTCAGGCAGATCCATCTTGCCAGGTCTGAGAACGGACTGAACCAATCAGTGTCATTTGAGCAGAATAACGCAGTAGCTTCAGGTGGAGTTTCGTTGTACTGGGAGAGGGTAAAAATGTCTACCGCTGGTGTAGCATTTGGCTCGGATGTAGCCATAGTTATGGTGGCAGTTTTATGAGAGCTGGACCGCATATCTTTGTTAAAAGTAGAGAAAAGCGCCACACCGAAAGAACTTTTTGCACTCTTCCCAACTGACCTCAGCATTAGTTTTATCCACCAATAAGCTCCACTGTTCATAAACTACGACAGCGCCTGTAGGGAATGGTGGCTAAATGGTTAAATTCATGCATCAAATTAGCTGCTGCAAGACTTACAAATCAATTAAACTAATTACCTATCATTTCTATAAACAAGGGACTAAATTTTTTTAACTGAATGATCATTTAAAAATGTAAATGAAGCCTCCTGCAGCTAGTACCTGCTGTTGCTTCAATGAATAGCTGCTGCCTGCCTGTTAGAGCTTCACCAGACATAAACATGAGAAGCTCAGCGTTAAGCAGGTCGTAAGAACAGCTCGGTATGACTTTTTTTTTTAACTAGAAGATTGAAATTAAGTGGTATGTAGGCTGTTATACTCACATATAACTACTCAACCAGAGTGAAAAGAGACCACATATCAAAGCATGATATTAACATGACTACATTACTTTTGTTGTTTTTTAAAAGAAAGCAACTCACTGCTGTTCGTTGTTCTTCTTTTAACAAAGAAATGTTGTCCAGATCTGATAAAACTGCCGCTTTGGCAGCATCCACGCTAATCTCCTCCGCCATAATTGCACCGGCCTCTTCTTGCTGCTTGCTTATGTCACGACTCTGCCATGCCCGAAAGTATGCGGTTAATCCATTGGAAAAAAAGCTTTCTTATAAAGTGTAGGGATCATGCCCAGTGTATATTTTGAATTTCATATAATTGCAGCGTGCATGTCCATTTATAGCTTTAATGTACAAACTTTGCTCCTTTCCCATTGATTCATAACTGCCATTCTTCATTTCCTGTCCCCATCACATACATCCAAACTTTTTCCACTGAGGGCCACACACAGAAATATATAAGGATGTTGGGGCCACTTCGATATCCACAAGGCGAGGTATATGACACTAATCAAGTCAGAAGCAGAATAAAGGAGGAGCTGGGTGGAGGAGCGTTGCAAGAGCAGCTTGCAGAGAGAGTTATAGAGTGCGGAGAGGCAAGACAAGTTTAAATGAGAGCGATTGGCCAATAGCGTGATTAGAGCAAATCAGCTGGACGTCAGCTGATCGAGGAAGACCTTGACTCTGTGGTCTGCCTGAACTAATACTAAACGCTTGATTTAATGGCTGACAAGAAAACAGACAATCAGTGTCAGGTTTTTGGGGATGCAGATTAGATTTCAGGGGGCCTTGTTTGGCCCTTGCTACCACTGACTCAACTGCTATTTGCTGCTGAAATTCATCAGGGAGTTAGAAAACAAGATATTTCTTTGACTGCCAATATTTTTACCATGTACAGAGTTGTCCCAGTTTAGTCACAAAAAACCTAATTGAATAAATTCTTCTTGTAAGATGTTTGTTTCTAGAATTTGCTGTAGGCCACTCAAAAATGGACTGCAGGCCATTTTTGGCCCCCGGGCCATAGTTTGGACATCCCTGACATTATGTGATCACAAAAAACCTAACTGAGGAGTTTAATGTTTTCAATCATTAAAAACTGCAGGATAACTCCAACACAGTCTTAATTGCTCTGAAGTCATTAAATATTAAGAGCGTGTAGGAAGCTGCCTGCTTTTGTGTTGGATTAATTCCTCTCTTATGCAAATATCTTATGAAATAGATGTAGGAGTTTAAAGTTTCTTTGTTCTTTGACTTCTATCAATCAATGACAGGTGGTATTGAAAAAGTGTTTCCTGTTTTTATAACATAAATTTTCAGTTGACTATTATGTTTTCGTATTCATCATGACCATCATGCATTTCACCAGAGCTTCCTGTCAGTGTGCCGAGACATTATTCTCGTGGGTTTGGGTGATAAGACATTCAAAGGTCAAATCCTCCACCTGTGCTTGATCTCAGTCATGTCAGGTGAGTCTGCTTTTGTTTGAGAATGCAGTTTGAATACAATAGACTCATTTCACATTTCTGTAACCGTCATCACTCACAAACGGTGCGCTTTCTGTTTCCAGATGCAGGCTATCTTTGCATTCCTGCAGTGCTGCCTGTTTTAAAGGAGGTGGCGTCTGATGCAGAGAGTGAGCTGGCTCAGGGAGACCAAGAGGACCCGACATGTAACAATCTGGGTGTGATCGCTAAAATCTTCCAGGTGATCATAGAGCTCTTAGCCCGCCGTCTGAAGAAGGAACCAGAGGAAGGGCTACAGGTATTAAGACACTTTAAAAACCTTTTTTATCTGTGTTTTACTTATTATTGTATACATTTGGTCTTAAACTTCCTTCTTTTTTTCTTCATAAACTTTTGATTATCTCTGTAATGGATCTGTTTGCTCCTCTGTTGGCTGTTACTTCTACTGGTCTTGTTTTTTGCTGCTTCTCTAAAAACCCCTAGAGTTGCTCTGAATTTTTATCACTGAATCATTAACACTGTTGAAAAAACTCTTGTTTGATGTCGTAAGAATCAGTCTGGTTTCTGTGCCCTGACTCAGCTGTGCCAGTCAGCCATCCCGGGCCTGACAGACTTCCTCCAGGTGGCTCAGACTTGGGACAGAGAGTCGCTCTATGGGATCTTTTCAACTCTTTTCGCTGTCATCATTGTAGAGAAGACACGTTTGCTACAGAAGGTAAGAACTGCAGCAAAACGAGAGGCTACAACTGTTTTTTTTACCCAGAATTGAAAAGAAAAATGGTAGATGACTGTCTGATGAGGATATAATGAATGCTGCATTGTAATTTTTAAAGATGACCCATCCTGAGGAGATGATCACTCCAGAGTCAGTGGACAACATGCCTCCTCTGTCCAGCGTTCTGCTCTCTGTCATCCTAAAATCACCCTCTGTTACCAGGTAAACTTCCTCTCCTTCTTGCCATGTCAGTCTTTTGGTTCTATAATAAGTTCGACATCTGTTTTACCAGTACAACAAAAATGACATATGCATACTTTATCTGTCTTTGAACATTAAAAATAAAGATTAAAAAGAGGCACTGTAGATGAAACAACACAATATAGACTGGTAAAACTGTTTTTTTCTGTTCCCTTGTTTTGTTATGGACAGACAAGTATTTTCAATTGTTTATTGCCTTGACAGATTGCAGCAGTCAAATGATAAACACTTGAAAATACTCATCTGTCAACAAGAACAACACACAAGAAAAAGGAGATTTTGTGGAGAAAGTAAGAACCGCTTTGGGCTCGTTAAGAATACAAGAGTCAAAAGACATTAAAGTAAGAGATAAAAACAAGTATTCAACCTTTTTGACAATAATAAATAAGCAGAGTTCTGACTGCAAATGCCCAGTCTCCATTGGTAGAATGTCAGGATTCAGAAACATTCAGCAGATCTGTGTGCAGGGAGCTAAAAAAAATCACAGCAGGGCTATTTAAAGCTTTAAAAGCAATCAATAAAATCTTACAATCAATACAATAAAATACCAGTTTGAGAGCTGGCAGGGAGAAGAGTGGCATGCTGGTATTTGTGGGTGTCTGTACAGGCTCAGGCAGCAGTATTGGAGGGAGCTCTGACTGATTATTATAGTTAATTAAAGCAACACATGTAGGATCTTAAACAGAGATCCCCGTGCACAGCCTAAGTAGTCAGGTGCCGGTCGGAAGCAGGTCCAGACTGAAGTAGACTTTACTTAAAGACCCTGTAAAGTGAAATCCAAAGTTTTTGCCTTAACACTCTAGAAATGTTGGAATATGGTTGCTGTAAACATGTGAAAACTCTGAGATCTACATGAGACTTAATTCTGGATTTAGGCCATTTCATCTCTTTCCTGGCTTGGTTTCATGTGGGTGGGGCCAATATGTGGGCTCACTATGTCATGAGCCCACAGTAGAGAATGACCCCGCCCCTCTAACACTAAAATATTGTGGAAGGAAGCAGTCACCTGGAGCAGGGACTTCTGGTTCATTTTGTGCAAAGGAATTAAGTCTTGTACTCTTGTACCGTTCTATAATGTTAATGTTTCATTGTAAAATTATAGTTATGCATGTTTTGTTTATTGGTTCATGTTTGTAGGGGAAAATATTTTTCCAAGTATGACACCATGAGTGAGCGGGTTAATGCTGCAGCCTACCCGTGTCCTGAGTGGGCGTGGTTTCAGCTCATTCAACAGACACGCCCACACCATCCTGGAGCAGATTTTACTGCCTCATTTTTCATGATTTGAGGCTTAATTTTATAAACTTGGAGATACTTTATGTGACTGAAATTTGACCTGGGGGTTCATAACACAGTGATCTATCATACGACAAACCTAAATACAGATTTAGTTTTATTTTACAGGGTCTTTAAACTTTAGTGAGCGAACAACACGTTTTGCCTCTAGCTTCTTCTACTTGGGTTGTCTTTGTGAGATATTAAAATTGGTTTGATGATCCCTGTGATAAATTTAAGTGTGATAGATATGCAAAAAAAAAAATCAGGAATCAGAAAGGGGGCAAATACTCTTTCACAGCACTGTATCTTCAAAAAAAGATATTTTAAATCTTAGAAAAGAAAATTCAAGTAAAATAAGGAAAGGTTTGCCAAGAAAAGCCTGTTTTAAGAGAACACTGACTGATTCCCTATAATGGATTTAACTCAGTTTGTAAATTCACCACCAGGGATCTGTACGTCAAAACAATAAGATGATGAGTAGAGATGAACCGCTCAGTTCCACCTGTTTTTTGTTGCTTACTTTTTTAAATTGAGTCAACAAAAACTGCATGCATATGATGTGTTTGTTAAACTCATCCACTGTTTTGATTTCATTAATGAATTTCACATAACGAGGTAGAAAAGCTGTTAAAAGAGCCTTCCTAGTATTCTGGGATTTCTTGCAGCACACACCAGGAAAGACCACTTTTAACCGCTTTTCTCCCTTGTTATGTGAAATTAATCAATGAAATCAAAACACTGGTTTATTGAACACACTGAATGCAGTGCAGTTTTGTAGTCCTCAAGTAAGCCATCAAGGTTGGCGCTGAACAGCACATCTGCTCCAACACAGCACCACCTTCTAGAAGCATTTTCCCCTGCATTATATAGTTGCTTTCAGGTAACATCCTATTTTTCTCTTATAAACCACGGCAGTATTAACTTTTTGGTTAATATAAACATTTCGAGGCAAAAACATCTTTTCTTGTAGTTTTATAGTTAATACCAATAGGAATTCACTCCACTCAAATCTCATAGATGTACAAGTAGCTTTAACACTTAACTGTTTTTTTTTCCAGTGCATTTTTGAAAGAAGTGAGCTCAACTTTGGACTCTGAGGACATCAGTAGTCTAAATAATCTGGCTGCTGTGCTGCACATCTTGGCTGTCATCAAACAAAGTGAGTTTGACTAATATTTAAGTATTCCTGTTGTTACAAAAAGCATACCCGATATCTTTCCTGCCTTTATATCCTTGTGAACTTTAATCAAACTTTTGTCACTCGTTCTATTTCTCCAGCCACTCAGTCCAAGGCTAGCTTGAAGAGCGCCGCCGTGTCTGTCCAGCAGCAGCTTCATAAACACGCCGTCACATCGACAGACGTCCAGAGGTGAGTGGAAGGAAAATGTCTGATGTTTTCTTGAGATTCTAAGTTAGATTTTTGGTTCATCCGCTGCAATGATTAACCTTTTCATCCCTTTCTGCCACAGGGTTATTTATGAATCTTCTGTGAAGACCTTGAATGAAATTCTGGCTTTATAGTTTGATATGAACTATCTTCCTCTTGAAGCCAAGCAGAGCCATTTGATATTTGCTTTAGTTCTGCTGTTACAGGCTTCAAAGTGCTGGAGAGGGGGAAATAAATATTGTGAATTTGGTGACTGGGATTTAAAAACATATGGTTTGGATTGAGAGTGTCTGTTTTCATGCTTTTCCAAGAATTGCTTCTCTGTGTTGAGTTGATTCCTGTCTCTAAGCTTTTAACATTGATAATGTTTAAAAAAGATTAATCCACACTGTAAAATCTGGTTTTTTTTGGATTAAGTGGCATTTTTTTTAAAAACTCACTCACCTCTTAAGTACTTTTTAAAAAATATTTCACTTAAAGGCATATTTTGTTTTCATGTGCTACTATCTATTTGTGTTTGTCAGCATACAGACTGTAGCGTCCTACTAAAAGAGTAAAATAAAGTGTATCTTCATGCTGTACCCAGACGTGTATGACCATGAGTTTGCCACTTAATAATATTTATTACATGCTTGCAGATTAGAGACCGTGCAAAGTGACATCCAAAATTTTTGTCTTAACACACTAGATATGTTGGAATGAGGTTGCTGTAAACATGTGAAAACACTGAGATCTACATGTGACTGAATTTTGGATTTAGACCACTGGAAAGTTTTTCACCTCTTTCCTGGGTGGGCGGGGCCAATACGTGGGCTCATGATGTCACAAGCCCATAGTAGGAATGACCCCGCCCCTTTAGCACTACAATATAAAATCACAGAGCAGTTCATCTCAGTACAGTCTGTTGTTAGCTGATGTCACTGCCTTTATTCAAAGTTAACAGTCATTTAAATGCTGTTCTTTTGTTCATTGTGAGGTACATTTGCCAAATCCATCAGATACAGTGGTCTATGGATCATTTTAAGGATAACAGAGATTTGAGCTTCTTCTAAGGTCAACAAAAGGTCAAGAGGCATGCTAATGGTGTGAGTGCTTTCCTCAACTCAGATTGCAGCATTTTTTTTAAGTTGAGAGGATTGTATTTCTCCTGGGTGGGCGTGGCTTCAGCTAATTCAAGAGACACACCCACACCATCCTGGAGCAGACCATACTGCCTCATTTTTCATGATTTTGAAGCTTAATTTTCTAAAATTGGAGATGTCCTATTTGACTGAGATTTGACCTTGAGGTTCATAACGCAGTGACCTGTCATTCAACAAACCTAAATACTGATTTATTTTCACTTTACAGGGTCTTTAAGCGTTTCAATTAAGTGAAAAGTCCAACTACACAGCAGTTTGTAAAGTAAGTCAGCACATTTGTACATTCAGTACTTCAGATTTATTTTCAGTGCCACATTTTAATTTACAAGAGAGAATATTTACAAAGTGGCTTTGCTTTTACACACAGAAGCTAAAGCATCAAGGGGCTTGGGTCATCTCTAACAGGGTTATATTGTCACTGCACAAAAATGTATCATGGATGCTCTTAAACCCACAGACCAGGAAAAAAATAAGTTGAATTTAGATATTAGCATATTATCACCATGAATGTTATAAAATGTTTGATTGCATATCAGTCAAAACATGAATTATTTATCTAACAACACTATAAAATGACTAATGGCAAACAGGAGGAGTAAATAAAGCCGCACAAAGATAGACATGCACACTGGCATCCTCATGTGGCCCCATGAATAATGACATAGTGGCTGAGCAAAGATGAAAATACTCCAGTCACAGCTTAGTAACTAAAAATAAGTGTGTAGAATTATTCATTACAAACAGGTGTGCATGCATTTAAAACTACAGAAGCCCAGAAGGTTCGAATTTTCTTGGATTTTATTTTGCTGTTTTCCCTTCATAAAAAGAATCATTTAGTTTTCCAGAAATCTTAACTTATTCATTATTTTAGGACAGAAACACTGGATTTTAACACATGAATGGAGATTAGCATTAGTCTCTCCACTTAAAGACATAAGTAAGTACAGATTTCAATAAAACAATCTGTTTACTTTGTTTTTTTTTTCAGTGCTGTTTTTCCACCAATCAAACTCTTTTTGTAATATCCAGCCTTTTTGCAGCATTAGCTTGTCTTTTCACTCACTTCCCAAAGAGAATTATAATCAATAAATTGTAATTTCATAGCTATAATAATCAATAATATACAGCTTCAAACACTGAAAATAAAATAAATGCATAAATTATTTACATGGAAATACTTTGAAATTTTCTTAAAGAAATAAGGACTCGGATACAAATATCTAACAAATGTAATAATGCCTGCACAAGTGGATTGTGCAGACATACTAAACGGACATACACTCATGCATTTTATTCTACCTTGTAATTCCTGACAAGTAAATAGGGTTGTTTTCTTGAAATCTCGACACATTATGTTGTGTATTCTTGATAACAACGCTGGTTAATTTCAAGTTGTCACCAGAAGTGTGAGAAAGTAAAATTAAAGGTCACATATTATGCAAAACACACTTTTCAGGCTTTTCTAGGAAAAATATGTGCCCCTGGCCTGTCCACAATCCCCCCCAAGAATCAGAGAAATCATTACCCCACTTTCTCCACCTTACAGAAAATGTGTGCTGAAACAAGCCAACAGATTTTTCTTTCATGGTGTCATGTGGGGAGTTAGCCCCGCCCCCAGGTTCGGTTGGTCCTCTCCGCTTGGAAGAAAGTCCTGCCACATCCATTTCTTGAGAGGGGGCGGAGTCAGACAGCTCATTAACATTTAAAGTCATAGAAACAGCTGAGCAGGGCTGAAACAGAGGGGTTTTTAGACATGCAAAAATCCAATACTGGAGTGTTTTTTTAGCAACAAATTTCACAGGCATGTTTTGGGGATTTGTGAGACCAATATAAACTTATTTTAAGGGATAAAATATGTGACCTTTGACAATCTATATAAACTTAAAACAAAAAGTAAGGAAATTTGTATTTGGTACATTATTTCTTTGTCGTAACAATGCTTTTTGGTAATAAATCTTATACCGTTGGAAAGCCTGTTTGTTACTCTTTTAAATGATGCCACATTTGTAAGGATCATGCATTTGTGGGATGAGCAGCAGAGCTGAGTATTTTTACAACAACAAAGAAATAATGTACCGAACACAAATTTCCTTTCTTTTTGTTTTATGTTTATATAGAGTTTTTTTTCATGTCAGGCCTTCAATCCAGGTCAAATGCCCCGTCTAAAATGTTGCTGCCTGCCACAAGTAACCACTGTAGCTCCAGTTATTGGCTACTGTCTTTCTGCTACAGTGGCTCTGTAGCCCTATGCAAACAACAGTGAACTGTTAGCAGCTAGTATGACAATGTGGTTTAGCACTGTTTTAATCCAGAAAATGGGGTTGAAGTTGTACGTAAATTGTGTCGGGTTATAAGCACACATAACTGAAGCAATGAGTGATGACATTCAGCGCAGGAATGTAGATGACCTGAAAGAAAATCAGCAGTGCTAGCTCTGCTAACGTTAGCCCTAGTGTGCTAACCAACGTCAACCAACGCTGTGTCCTGTTGTATGTTTTAAAAATGTGGTTTTTTTCTCACTATTTAATAACTTGTATGGTTACATTATTCCCTAAAATAGAATGAACTTATTTTGCCCTGAAAGCTTTTTAATGTATTTAAATGTGCTGCCAATGCTTATAACAGGTTAGTTAGCTAGCTAGCGGATGCTAAGGTTGGCTAGTGTGTTCACATGCTAACAGTGCAACGTCTGCTATGTCACTAAAAAGGTATGCATGTAGGGCGCGAGGTCCGACGGGGGTCACACACTTAGTTCTTGGATGTTTTTGAGTGCACCACTATACTCCATTTGATGATATTTCTCAGTGTAAATGCACTTTGTACACTTACAGTCATGTGCATACATTTAAAGCACGTAGGACACTTAGGATTCGTAATGGGGCCTGATTTGCCAAAAACCAGGGCTAGGGAAGGAGGGGGGTAAAGCTAAAATAAATGACATGTGTGTATAGCTCAGCAGCCAAGGTCAAGATTGATGGTATCTCTTTTTTCAGGGCATTTTCACCCCTGGTTATTCACTGGCAGTTTTCAGGCCCTGGGGACATCCACACCATCACGAGGGGTTCATGGCAACCCTACTACCCGCAGAGATTGTACCCTAGGCTGTGCTTACTAACCACCTTACAAACCCCTTACTCCACCCTAAAGGAGTGGATTTTGTTATTTTTTCAACAGATAATTTTCCCATGGTACTGGTATTATGCAAGGACATCCAGAGCATGATCGGGTTGTGTCAATCCTTCATGCCAGACGGTGCCCTCAGGCGGAGCAAGCTAGCTAGCTGACAGGAAGTCGAGTTAGTGGGCTGTTAGGTTGATCCAAAGTTCAGCTGAGAGCGATTTCAATATGGAAGCTGCCAAGGATTGGCTTCAAAAGCTGTTTGAGTCCGTCTATTGTAAGCAGACGGCTGATGTCACACGGGCTTTGTCCAGTTCTTTTTATAGTCTATGGCTGTGTCTGAAATCCCTCCCTATTCACTAAAGTGCACTATATAGTGAATACGCCATTTTGTAGTGGTGTCCAAATTCTTAAGTGAGCATTGTTATTCACTCATTCTATCCCATAATGCATTTTGAAAAGTAGTGAACAACCCAGCAATATTTACCATCATGCATTGCGGTTGCTGCTCTAAAACATGACAAACGAATGAGAGGAGCACAAGAACACGTATAAAAACTTTATTTAATACTCTTATTTTTTGTTGGTTTTAACCAAATCTGTAAGAAAATGTTAAGGATTTAAAACGGAGTAACCCTGAGGATTACAAGACATGAGACCATCGTCTTTATGCAAAAATAAGTTACATTACACACAAAAATGTACACTATTTTGCCACTAAAGACACAAGCCTTTTTTATCAATTAGTATTTTTACTTTGGGGGGGGAAATACATCATATTTACTGTCGGTTTTCAGTTAAATTCTACCGTTAATTTCAATCCTCAGCAGATGTCATCGAAATCTACGAGCTGTTGTTGCTAAACGTTTTAATTGTGAGACGGTGATGACGTCATTGCTCATGGCCGGAGTAGTGTCCAAGGTCATTTTTGTGTTTTGCAGGTGAGTCCACTATCTAGTCCAATATGCTGCTCACTATATAGTGGATAGGGAGTATGCAGTGTCAATTTTGGCAGCTATTTTTAATTTTAGTTTGTCTTTAAATGAAATGCTTTTTAGTTTTAGTCACATTTTAGTCATTTCTACCCTTTTTATTTATAGTCTAGTTGATGGAAACTCCAAACATTTTAGTCTAGTTTTAGTCCATAAAAAGTCCTCACATTTTAGTCTTTACTTTCAGTCCAAGCATTTATTTTCTTGCCTAAATCTGGTACCGAGTCATGGTTGTGTGTTCTCTGCACCCTGCTTAACCTGGAGTCCCTGCTTTCTACAGCTGAGAGGCAGAAGAGATACAGCTGCATTGCATTTTGACAGATTTACTCACAGTGGAGAAATATTACAGATTTTGAATGCCAGACGAAAACTAATTTACATTTTAGTCTAGTTTTAGTCATTTTGACAAAAACTAAACTTAGTTTTAGTCATCACAGATCTGTTTTTGTTAGTTTTAGTCTAGTTTTTGTCATGAAAAAAGGCTGTCGACGAATAGTTTTAGTCAATGAAACTAACACTGGCAGTAGGGTATGAGTGAGTGGTTTCGGACACAGACTATGTGTCTATGCTAACCTTCATAGAGCCCTCCATGATTGGGGGTAGTTTCCCCCTTTCTCCCCCCCATGGGCAGTCTTTATCCCAAGATACAAATATGTCAGCATCTCAGGAAAACAAAACAAAAAAATGTACTCATCATCAAACAGCAACACTGGGTAAAATGAAATGCTTGGCTGCACGTCCTCTTAGAGCTTCCGTAGTGCTGTCAGTGTCTACACTAATCTGTTATTCTGCATTAAAAAATGTTTTATACTTGCACATGCTACCGTATTCTGTAGAAAACCAAACTTAGAAAGTTCTCCACGTCGTAAAAGGAGTATATTGAAACATATTTCTTAACTCTGTTGTGATGTTGTGCTTTCTCGTAAATAAGTCTTGGCATTATCTCTGAGGTAAATAAGACGTATCAGCCAACTTCTTTTAGATATTTTGTACCTTAATCGCTCCCGGGCAGTCATCCGTCAGTACACCTGTCTCCTCTCCATACTTCCCTCCTCCATCCATCTTCCCTCCTTCCTTCCAGGCGCTGTTGCATGCTGAACACATCGTCCCTCTTCGCCATGTGTCTTTGACGTCACTGTCTTAGGAGGGGCTCCTCCGTCAGCCTGGTAGCTGTTTGTGGTGCTGAAACAACGCCTGAATTGTCTTACCATTAAGCGGAAAAAAAGCCACTCTTGCGCCTTTTTTCCCCTCCAAACATGCAAGTTTAATCCCGCAGTCTTCACCGAGCAGCTCCCACCTGGGTCGGCGGTAAAACATGCTGTTTTAGCGGGGCTGTAGACATGGATTAGCACCGTACTGAACACAGGCAGGAGCGGTATGGATTCACGGTGGTGTCCCATCCTCGTCGCTACATTGGCGGTCAGCCTCTGCTCCTCACCTGCCCTGGCTGACAGAAAATTTGGTAAGATTCTCACATTAGTGCTCATCTAATTTTCTGTTAACATCTTACTCCCTTTCTTTGTATCCATGGTGTTGCTACATCCACTTCACTGCCTTGTTTTGCCTCATTTTTACATTCACTTGCACAATCTGCAAAAGTTGATTTAAATCATATTTCACTAGCATTTCCAAGTGCATTCAATCTTCCTTTTGCATTTTTTTCTGACTTGTGTTTGTGCTTTTGCTGTTTGAATGAGGTCTCAAGATCCAACAGGAAAAGTTACATAATCCATCAGGCCCAGTGGATGAAATCTTTGCTGTGAGACTTGCTGTTAAACCGCCACTTTCACACACAAAAGTAATTTGCACTGTATGAAAAGGAAAACTTTAACGGCCACTAATAGGATTTACAGTCAGATTGATGCGCATAATTTTAAAAATAATGCATTTAATTTCACATCTATAATGGGGTTTTCGTGCTTTATAAAAATGACTCAACACATAGCCTGAAGGAGCATGCAATTTTAAATCCAGTTAAATATTTAATAACATCCTATGCCTCCTTGGAAAAAAGGGCATCTTTCATACAGCTCCCTTTTTCAATTTCAGATTTGGCTGGGTTGTATTCACATTACCCTTGATTTGTTCTTCCAGCCCTGCCCCTGATACTACACTGTAATTTAAAGTAGTGTGGCACATGTCCAAAAGATGAGATATTATAGAAGCCATCATGATAAATTGCATCCTTGGGATTAGCCCGTCTTATAAAGCACAGTGAAAATGTGTTACCTTGGTTAAAACACAGTAGAAACTTTCTAATGAGCCTGAGGCTCACATAGGTGTGATGCAGACACTTCTCTGATGATTCAAAAAGCATCCCGCTGCATCATACTCCTAATATTTAGAGCAAGCTTTCATATGCAGGCATTCACCTTTTTCATTATAAAGCCTTGCAGCTGCTGACTATTGTTATGTGGAGAATACAGATAAATAGTCAAAACATGGTCCTTTCTCCTTGCAAAGTGGCTAATTTATGCTAAGACTACTTGTGAATGAGTCAGAGCTTATTCCCTGGGTGCGTGTACCTCACTGAATTCTCAGTATGTTTTTCCTCTACGTGTGGAAGAGGTCTCCAATGACAGAGTGAGGCCAGTTATTGTTTTTAAGGAGTCCCACTGTGGATTACAACGTCTTATAGGAAACCTTAACATCAAGGTATGCAGGTATGATGTAGTTTTATGAACATATATGACACAAAATAGCCACTGAGTGAATATCTGTATAAATGGGTGTGTTTGTGTGGAAGAGAGACAGTGTGAGCGTGCTGTGAGTGTGTGTGTGTCCCGCTGAGAGCACATGAAAGCCAGACAGTGAGAAATCAGACTGCAGCTACACGCTCTGGTTTTAAATTTAAGTGCTATCAAATGTAAGAGTTGCGGGTGACTCCATCTGCATGCATATTGTTTGGAAAAAAAACCTGGAACTTTCCCACCGTGAAAGTCGTGCCTCTGTTGCAGTTTCAAGTACTTAATGCACGAGGTATCGGCTCAAACCTATTTAGAGTTCACCCAATTTGACTTTTAAAGCATAGGCTCTGGTGTGAGTTAAGGCAGTGTTTTAATAAAGTAGCTGTGAATATACCAGGAGCAATCAAGCACTGATTTACCACCATGCAAAGCCATAAACAGTAGAAGACATTTGATATACTCGTTACAGCAGAGAGGTTATGACTAAAATCACATATTCTCACACTATCATGAGTGCAGGGGCTCTCAACCTTTTCAGCCCGCAACCCCCAAAATAAAGGTGTCAGAGACTGGGGACCCCCAATGTACCTGAAAAGGGCTGAACACAGCCATGCACATTCAAGAATAGTCACGTGGAGACAAGGCCGCCCATTGGGGGGAAAAATGGCCCAGCCTAACTAGGGCCAGCAAAATCCTGGTCCATTGTAAAGTTATATTTATCCTGAATCATAACCACTCTTATCAAAGAAACTAATATCTTTTTAATTCTGTTGTGCAGTAAAAAGCCCTCTTAAAAATGTTAATCTTTTTGTTTAAGCAGAATTAAAATACTTTAAAAAAATACATTGATAATGGCAAAAAATGCTGGGAAAGGTGGTGAAATTGGAGTTTAAAAGTGGCAGCAATGGGTTAGAAGTGCCAAAAATTGGATAAAAGCGGCTTAGAAAATAACCAAGATTGGCAAAAATTGGTTAAAAGGGTATAAAACAGGCATATTAAGTGATGAAAGGGGATCAAAAAAGTGGCTGAAATGGTGTTAAAGTAGCAAAGACAGGTGGAAATTTGGTGAAATGGGATGAAATATTGATATAAACTGGCAAAAATGGGTTAGCTGAGGTAGAAATAGTCGAAAATGGATTAAACTGGCAAAAATGGGCACATTAACTTGTGAAATGTGACGTAAAAAGTGGTAAAGATGGGTTAAAAGTTGCAAAACTGGGTCGACAGAGCCAACGATAGGCAGAGAGTGGCAAGATTTGGTTTAGAAGTGGCAAAAACAGGCAGAAAAAAAGTGGTGGAAAGGGATTAAAGTTGACAAAAAATGGGTTTTAGGTGGCAAAAGTGTGTTAAAGTTGGTAAAATTGGTGGTTAAAAAAAGATGAGAACATGCTGAACCTGGCAAAATTGTTGTCAAGTAGCAACAGTGTAAATTAAAAATGATTCCTAGTTTTTTAAAGGCATCTGGTGACCCCCTCTCAGTGTCTCACAACCCCAAATAGGGTTCGGACCCCAACGTTGAGAACCACTGCATTAGTGTAACATCATATTCATAGTACACCAGTTGTTATTAACCACCCCACAATGCATTGTGGCTCTCAGACTACTCTTTTAAATGCTTCCCCGCCAGCCAACATTTTCATTTTAAAATGTAGCCTAACTGTACTGCATTATGATTTATTACTGTAAAATAACATCCAAATGACTAAGTAGCTGTATTAATAATGAATGCTGTTGTTTACTTCTATAAAACATATTCTTCTCCTTGGATTTTATAAATCAATCATGGTCAATATAATTAGGCTTTTAGAAAACAAACCAAAAAAGAACTCTAACATCAAAATGAAAACAGATTTCTGCAAAGTAATGTCAAACAAAAATATGTAAGGGAAAATAAATGCATTAATATTAATCCCCTCTAAATTGACTAACCTAATTCAACAGAAGTCCAGGTATTCAGAGGGAACATGGCACATGTATAAATCTGCCTAGATCAGGCCGTCACAAACTAAGTGACTGTGCAAGAAGACTAGTGAGAGAGGCCACCAAGATGCCCATGAGTACTCTGAAGGAGTTACAAGCTTCAGCAGCTGAGATGGCAGAGACCCTGCAGTAAAGAGAAAGTCACTGCTTAAGAAAAGTCAGATTAAATCTCAAAAAGAGTTTGCCAAAAGGCATGTGGGAGACTCACTGGTCAAGTGGAAGAAAGTTTTTTGGTCTGATGAGACCACTAAACATCACAAACACATCATCCACTTTGAAGCATGGTGGTGGCAGCATCATGCTGTGTAGGTGCTTCTCAGCAGCCAACTCAGGTAGTCTAGTGAAGGTAAAGGGTAAAATGAATGTGGCAAAATATAGGAAAATCCTGGAGGACAATCTTATTCAGTCTGTGAGAGATCTATGGCTTGGGGGAAGATTTATGTTCCAGCAAGACAATGACCCTATACAGGACACATCTTATTTGGACAACATCAGAGTAGACAGGGCCCAATGCCCCCCCTAGTGGTGCCCCAAGTTGGGAACCAGTGATCTAAAACATTAAATCGGCCTGATACCTTAGTGGTTTACATCTCTACCTTTGGAATGGGAGATAGGGGGCTTGAATCTTAGTCAGGGCCTGATCAGTATCCAGTGTGGGTCCTTAATAGCATAAAGCAGGGATGTCAAACTCAATCACAGCAGGGGCTGGATTCTGGATTTAGGTGTAACCTGAGGGTCAACAGGGTCAACATTCAACCATAAACTTTAAACCTCATTTTCACCAGTGATAAATTATATGCAAAAAAAACCTTTTGAGAATAAAAAAGGAAAAATGATTAGTTTAAGAGCTTAAGAGTGTTCAAAAGGTTAAAATGCATTATTAAAGTCAAAAAAATATTTTTAAAAAGCAAATATATAAGATAGAACGTCAAAATCATGAGTTTAAAATGTCAAATATTAGTTCAAATTCTACATTTTGAGTCTAAAATCTAAAAAAATGAGATTTAAAGTCAAGTTAGGAGTTGGAAGGTCAAAACATGAGATGAAATTTGAAATATTTAGTTAAAAAGGTTAAAATATGATTCAAAATGTAACATTTTGAATCCAAAAAGGTTGAAATATGTGATAAAATCCAAATTATGAATTGAAAATCATAGGTTTAAGTCATAATTCTGAGATGCAAAATTGAAAATATGAAATGAAAAAACAAATAATTTTTTCCCCCATATTTCTGACTTTTTATCAGATAATCCTTACTCTTTACTTTTTCATTTCTTCATGACTTAACAAGGATATTTTAAATCATTGGGGTTAAATTTACATTTTTATTGTGGGGGGAATCTGCAGACCTCATACTGGCGGGACAGTTATAAGAAAAACTAGAAAAGTACTCGGAGAGTGCAGACCTCCGCCATTAGCCCTATCTCCCAATAGTACAGAATCCTTTAAAAAATTCCTGGATCCAGTTGGTGATCCGGATCACTCCCAAAAATCTAATCAGTTCTTCCTTATGTCATTTCTGACATTTCCTGAAAATTTCATCAAAATCTGTCCATAACTTTTTGAGTTATGTTGCTAACAAACTAATAAACCCTGCCGATCACATGACCTCCTTGGCAGAGGTAATAAGATATGATCATGCAGGCCAGGTGTAACTGTACCATGGGCCGGATTTAGCCCGTGGGCCTTGAGTTTGACACCCCTGGCATAATGGGTACATTTGTTCAAATAAAACATTTGTCTTAAAAAATGCTCAGGACGTGATCAGATAAGAGAAAAGAATGTACTGTTTTGACCACAGGGGGCGCCAAAATCAATGCACAGAAACAGAAGCTTTAATGGTGTATACAAATAATTAAAAAAAAAAAGAATTACTGGTGTTTCCCCCAAAGATTGTTGAAGGGTAGATTATTATTTAGGCAGATATTTTGTAACTTAGTCCTATGGGTCCAAAATTAAGCAACCCCAGTCTTTTGTGTGTTGAATTTCCCTGTCGTTCCAGCACCAGCCTTCAAAAAAGCCCTACTGTATAATAAAAACCACATCTGCGCCATTCTCTCTAACTCTCCCTGATGACATCAGCAGTAGTAAAACACTCAAAGATGTTATTTAGTCACCTTGACTAGATTGTGACACCGCTGCAGTGCCTCACAGGATGACGCTTCAGTCTACCAGCAAACAGGAGAGGTCATGGGCGGGTTAACGTGTACTTCCAGCTCTCCAGATGAAGTGACTCACCAAACCAGCCTTGAGTCCTGTGCTTTGAGGCGAGGGATGATTTAAAATCATGTTTGAGAAGAAGCCACAGGATGAAATCTCTACTAGTGGGAAGTGTTTGGTAATTTTAACAACACTGTGACAGAGTTCAGCCTTGATGACTATACAGTGTTGTTCCTATGAAGGGGGGTGGATAGGCATCTTTTCCGCTCAGTTAAAAGCACACTGAGGAGAAGAATGCCACTGATTTTTTTCTTAATAACACTCAAGCATCTTGCAGTCACGTTTTCTATCGTCTGCTGTTACAATTGTCTCAGCATCTTTTTTTTATTTGCAGAGGTTTCAGCTGTGTCCTGAATCCCAATAGAAACCAATGAAAACCCCACAGTTTGTTAACCAGACAGGCAGCCTCTCTGCCTGCAAGGTCGATATGCTTTTAGCTAGTTTGTCGAGCAGACTGCTAAACCAGTTACATAAATCCAATAAAGCATCATTTTTGAATAGCTTTTGGGATATAATGAGAATTAAAATGTCACTCCAAATCTCATGTAGCGGGAACACAGAGATCAGACTGAGATGAACATTTCTGAAAGCGTGAAAATGAAGAAGTCCTTCCTGCCAATCTTTCTAAGCATTTGCACCAGGCCTCAAAGGATTCTTTGCCAATTCATGAAGACCTTTTTAGTAAGAACTGCCTTTTACTGTTAAATTAAGGAGTGTTATTGATGGATGACGATCCCTGACAAGGTTGGTTATCTCCAATATGTACACGGAGGCTTTGTCCTCTAATGCTGCTCTGCTGGGTCTTTTTATTACGACCGGCTATCAGCAGCCATCGCATAATACACCCCGACAACTTAGATTTGATTCATAGGCTGCTGAGCTCTATCTATTCTGCCAGGGGCCGCCGTCGTCCCATAGATATCAGGACTGAGTGGAGATATCAAACATCTTATAGTGGTTGTAAATCATCTGAAGGGATTGAAATGTGGTGTGATATGAGGATGGATGTTTTACAACCGTGCGGGTTATGAACACTGTACTGTATATATCCTGGTGAGGTTAGACATCTTGCTTTGCTTGAAGTGGTTTGTTTTCATCCTGTTGGTTTTGTGGTTTGTTGTAATGGGTGTTTTTTTTTGCTGAGTTGCTAGGACACTCCCTGTGGGTCCCAAGGGACCGGTTATTTTGATGCATGCTGGGAGCAAGCTTATTATACCCACGGTATTAATGCAACGAGCATTTTCAAACAGTCTTCCTGAACAAATTCTGTATATTTCAATTGGAGATAACATAACTATACTTTATATAGAATTTATGTACTGTATTTGAAGATAAACCATTTACAAGTCTCTTATTAAGCTCTTTGAGCCATGTCATAATACCAAAAGTAGGGATGTACCGATGCATTCGACCTCTGTAACAGCTGTGTTGTATCAATTTAAAGGTCACATATTTTGCCCTTTAAAGACAAGCTTATATTTGTCTCAGAGGTCCCCAAAACATGCCTGTGCAAGTTTGTAGCTGAAAAAAACACTCCAGTTTTGGATTTTTGCATGTCTAAAACCCCTCTGTTTCAGCCCTGCTCATAGCAAGCTGTTTCTGTGTCTGTGGCTTTAAATGTTGATGAGCTGTCTGACTCCGCCCCTCTCAGGAAGTAGATTTGGATTAATGGATGTAGCTCCATTAGGAGGAGGACAGAACTGTACAATTTATGGATTGGGTATTTGGTAAACCTGCCAATTATTAAGTGTAAGTGTTTCAATCAGACCGGTTGTCACCAGCATTCATGGAATGGGTTTCCATGGCCGAGCAGCTGCATGCAAGCCTCACATTACAAAGTCCAGTGCCAAGCTTTGGATGGAAAGGCATACCGAAACTGGACTGAGGAGCAGGGGAAAATGTTTTGTGGAGTGACGAATCACACCTCTCTGTTTGGCAGTCACATGGGCGGTAGAACATAGTTTGGTGGAGAGATAATAGTATGGGGCTGTTTTTCAGGGAAATCATAATGCTTCAGCATAACTAAGGCTTTTTGGACAACGCTATGCTTCCAGCTACTTTAATCCACATAGTGTATCATGGGAAACATAGTTTTTTGTGTTTTTGCCATTATATCTGGGTATTGGGAGTATTACCCAATCCACAAAATGTGAAATAACCAAACTCAGGCCTTTGTTCGTGGTCCTTCTGTGTCTGACAGCATGAAATCTGATGTCTTTTCAGGATTATAGTAATACCCACCCCTCTTATGGTATCTCCACTCACAACCATGGAAGCCCACAGCTGTATTTGTGCCAGCACAGTCCATGGAATAGAGCAGAGCTCACTTGCATTCAAAATTGTAGCTTAAAGTTCTTAGCCTTCTTTTATTTGTGGAACAGGAAGATATAAAAACAAGTCAAATGTCTCTTATCATGTTTGCTCACACAGCACTCGTCTGATATTACTCGCGTGGCGTTAGCTCAAGTCAGTGGAGGAGAAAAACTGAAGCAGTCGAGTGGTTCGACTCAAGACGTCTTTTAAGGCTTGTAGATATACACACTACTTTGAATTTGAAGTGCTTAAGGACCAGATTGTGGCATTAAAGTGAGTCCAGGCCAGACAGAGCATCTCACAGCTGTAAACTCAACAACATCAAATCTGTCCAAGCACCTGCAATAGATGGCATGCTAACACAAAGCTACAACTTTAGTTTAGTAGTAAAAGACCCCCAGATCCTGAGTGATGCTGAAGATAAGAGCATAATACTGACACCAGTTAAGCTGCTGAGGCTTGATTTTTCACAACAGGCTTAGTGTCCTCTGTTTTGTTTGAGAAAACATAAAAGAGAGATGTTGTGTATGTCATTCTTATTAGGATCCATACTGATGTGGATTTATGTAAGGTTAACACCTTGTTTCCACTTGGCTTTTATATATTTTACTAAATATGCTTTGTTCCAGGCAGACCAACTTCCTTATCTGTTTCTTGACATATAATATTAACCCTGTTTGTGTTTCGGTAATTCCTGAAACACATATTCTAAGCTAGGGAAAGGGAGGAAAAATGACAAAATTACACTTTTTCCATGGCTGTATGTAGTCTTAGTGTGAATGTATCCATTTTCTATCTGTAAAAAGTGCACTTCCTGGTATTAAGCGCCAGGAGGCATAATCTGTATATAAACATATATTTGGACATGATTCCCCTAGGTATGTGGAAATGATAACCCGACACACCAGATGGATTTGTTTCACACATCCATCTGGAAAACTTCCCATAGACAATGTTTGGGAGAGGGCAGAGCCTTTGAAAAAAGACTCAGAGGGTGATTGGATGAACGTTCTGTCTGTCACATTTTTACGGGCCAATCAGAGCAATAAAACACATGGCATCATATGTGTGCGCTGTTACGAAGGAGTAGACTCCATAGAGAACTGCATAACGCATCCATGGCAACTCTAGACATGTCAGTACATGACTTTTGTTGTTTTTGAAACGTCGTCAAGTTCTGATAAAACTGACGTTATAGCAGCAACCACACTAATCTTTTCCACCATAATTGCACCGGCCTCTTGTCGCTGCTTGCTTACGTCACGACTCCACCGAGCCCGAAAGTACCGCCTCTTACTCCTGATTGGTCCTGTCACTTTCTTACAGGGTCCAATCTGATTAGATGGGAGATTTGCAAAATGGATTCGCCAGTGAGAAACACGGAAACGTGCAAATCCACCTGCTTTGTAAGGCTATGGAAATTAGCTGTTAGTCTTATTTTTTTTTAATAGCAATTACGTGTCACCTGATCTCAGGGGATGATATGGAGCAATGTAAAAGTAATGTAACTCAGCAATGACTATTTTAGTGATGTAATGCATGATATGATTTGAAAATTTTCTTTAAGTTTTCTAGTGTCTACGAAGACATGAGATTGACTTCAATATCCCTATTCTTATTTGTCTTTATGGGTTTACACAATAATTTTTAATTTTAAGGTTATACAGTTGCTAATTAAACCGTTTATTTTTTTCCCTTTGTTTAAAAAGAAAAGCCAGAAACAGCACCTTCTGCAGGTAAAAAGGGGAACTGCAGTATACATTTGTCAAACAGATTTATTTTGTTCAATTGCCTTTGTGTCAGTTTTTAATTGTATTAAATGTAATAGCATGCTCATTTATGCACATCTGAGCAGAGTTACAATAATAATCTTTAAGTTAAAGTATGTCAGACAGGCGATGAATGTAACACCGGTGATGTGACCTCAATTCTTTATTCAACTGTCTAAGCCTGACTACATCAGTGATACCCAGACGGTGGCCAGTGGACCAGGTCAGGTCCTTATGAGCTAATCATCTGCTCCACCCTTGTCATAATTTTACAAAAAGAGTAAAATAATACAATCATGACAGTTTGCTGACTCCTTTTTGCAGACCATGTGCTATATTAACATAAATGATACATTGCACCAGAGATATAATAAAGCTAATTCACATCAGACCACCTTTCAAACCTGTACTTTTTTTCTAACATGTATGCATTCATTCTTTCATTCATTTGCTTCAGTTTTATTTTGTAAGACATTAACACACAATCTGAGAATTTTGAGTTACTGTACAATACTTAAACACATAAAAGCAACAGTAACTCTGAAAATAACTTATTGAGTAATTGAAGAAAACCTGCAGATATTTTGGCCCTCTGCTTGATTCTCTTGACACAATTTGGCCCTCAGAATAAACAAATAGAAGGACTATATATTGATGTGCTCTCAACAAATCTGAAATGCTCCTAAAAATGGCTGATTCTGTTACTTTCTAAAGCATAATGAGGCATGAATGAACTCTGCTTGAACGCCCTTTGAAACCCAATTAAATTGAAAACTGATACGAGGATAAAAGCTAATAGGACTGCCAGAAACTTCACTGACCCTGCTGTGATGTCTCTAACTTCCTAAGTAAAGGTTGTGTTGCATTTTTCTTACCTCCTCTGTATGTCTGAGTCATCTTGACTAAATTTGTGAGGGGTCTGCTTTAAGCAGCTCGCACTGGCCTTCAGTTTAAACTTTGTAGACACTTGAAGCTTTTGTACAATTCACTGAAAACTATGAGTCATCCAATAAACGACTATCTTTTTTTTAATGAAACTTTTTGTGCCAACTCCTCTTGTGCACACACAGTGCAGTTAAAAAGTATGTTCCCCCCTCTTTATTTCTTTCTTTTTTCATTTTTGTCACATTTAAATGATTCAGATCAAACTCATTTTACAATTAGATAACCAGAGTTAATAGAAATACACTTGGCACCATATGGAAAAGTAATTGCCCTCTAATCTTAGTAACTGGTTGGCCATCTTTGGCAGCAAGTGTTTGTGATAACTGAGGAGTCCCCACTCTACCCCAGTATCTCAATTAGAATGAAGTCCTGACTTTGCCAGGGCCACTCCAAAACCTTAATTTTGTTCTTTTAAGCCATTCAGAGGTGGACTTGCTGGTGTTTTGGATCATTGTCCTGCTACATAATCCAAGTGTGCTTGAGTTGAGTTCACAACTCAAGGCTGCACTAGTATGATGTTGTTTTATCAAATGCTGTGTTAGATTTACGCCAGCTGTAACGGGATGTACACCTTCCAAAAAGTTAATCTTTTGTCTCGTCAGTCCACATAATAGTGTCACAAAAGTCTTGGGGATCATCAAGATGTTTTTGGCAAATGTGAGATGAGCCTTTGTGCTTGTTTTGGTCAGCAGTGGTTTTGAACAAGGAACTCTCCCATAGATGCCATTTTTGCCCAGTCTCTTTCTTATTGCCAGATCATGAACACTGACCTTAACTGAGTCAAGTGAGGCCTGCCCGTCTTTAGATGTTGTTTCGGGTTCTTTTGTGACCTCCTGGATGAGTCGATGCAATCTTGGAGTCATTTTGGTAGTTTTTGGTAGTTTTCAAGTTTTCTCCATTTGTGGATAATGGCTCTCACCGAGGTTCTTGACTCAACAGGTCTGGCAGTAATCAGGCCTGGGTGTGGTTAGTGACTTTGAACTCAGCTATCAGAAAGGGGTGGGTAGGTTTGTAGCTCTTTTCCCTTTATAAAAGGAAATTATCATTCAAAAACAGCATTTTTTATTTTCTCCCGCTAGTTGTGTCTTATATTAAAATTTGTTTATATGATAATAGCAACAGCTGCAGCATTTACCATCAGTTTGATTGGCCTAAAATTGATTTATAATGTCAAAAAACAGCTGATACAGCGCTGTTTCAGTGACAAGTTAAACACTGACAAGGCAATCAAATACACTGATTTTGTTCATTTCTAATATGCAGTCTTTAAAGTGTAAGCACTGAATTTCAGCAAAAGGACGACACAAGGCAGGCTGTATATTCCTAGCTCGGGAATCAGCCACGGCTGGTGTGAGAACAGACGAAGTGTGATGTTTCTTTGTGACTCAACAGATGCTCGGAGGAGTGAGTGCTGGCTTTGACTTGTTACTGAGACGGGGGGAGTGGGAGAAAAGCGGCTGGCTGTGCTTCTGCGTCTTTCTTTCCCAAAAAATGTCAGCGGCTCTTGAGAGGAAGGAAGTCAGAAATGTGTCAAACAGACGTGTCGAGGCAATCCATCTGGCTGTTCCGTGTTTTTTCCCCGCTTGGGTTCAAGGTGAAACTGGAGGAAATTCTGGGTCAAGGAGGAAGTTTGCCACCAGAGAAGCAGGAGAAGGGTGGACTGCTCTTCTATTTACACGCTAATCTAAAATTAAATTAAACTTCAGTGGCGGCTTTTTTTCTCCCTGGAGACGAGGTGTAAGAACATGATGCATTTACACTTCTGTGATGGTAAAACAGTGCAAAGAATGTTCTCGTACTTTCTCACTCCTCTTTGCACCTGAGCTTCACTGCCACGTGATGAAGAAAGTGTGAAAACATCCCAGGGCCTTACAAAGAAAAGGTTCACGCCTCTGTGGTGTCTTTTCACAACTGTTTCATTCCATTCAAATTAAACAGTCCTGATAAAGGGGTCAGCGTGAAGGTCACCTCTATGTTGCAGAGCCAGGATTAATAATGAGGACAATAACACCGTAATGAGGATTCTGAAGGCTTCAGAGTCGAGCACGAGAATTAATCCATACTATCTGAGCTGTGATTAAAGCACTAATGTGCCTGCTCAGTCTTAGGGTATGCTGATTAATGCTCAACACTATTTCTCAGTGCAGAAAGGAAACAAAGTTATCATTATGTGCGGAGGAAAGGCAAAGAAATTATGAAGACGTATGTTTCTGTTTATGTTATACCTCCTGAACTTCATTAGTGGTGTTATCTCTCCTAATTTGGATCCACTAAAATGCATTTTCCCAGCTCTAATAAAACACCATTTTTTACAACCTAAACAATGTGATTGGCTAAGCGCCTGTGTCCACTAATGTAGTTTTTGTGCTGGCAGCAGCCATTTTTAATACAGAACCAGTGCAGTTTTGCCTTTTTAGTGCTGTCTCACCTGTCCCTCGCTGACCAGTCAAATCAAGAAGAGGCGGTACTTACGTAGATATGTAAATTCCTCTCTGTTGTATGTTTCCTTGGTGACATTTCCTGGAATTAAAGCTAATATAAAGCATACATAGCAATTTAAACACTTCTATCAAGGAACACAGAGCAGCCTTGTTATCATGGGCATGGGGAAATAGTCTTTTGAAAAATAACAAAATCCACACTTTTAGGATGGAGTAAGGGGTGGATGTGGTAAGTAAGCATATCCTAGGGTAGTAGCGTTTCCATGAGGCCTTGGTCATAGAAGAGCCTGAAAACCGCCGGTGGTCTCTAGGCACAATACAAAGGGTGAAAAGGCCCAGACAGAAGAAATGCTGTTGAGCTTGACGTTGGCTGCTAAGTGACACACAAACATGTGTCGACGTGTTGAGCTTGTCTCCGGCTTTGTGGTTCCCATTTCAGAGAGTTTTTGTAGTTTATTAGACTTTTAAATAAGAAAAACTGGTACCAAATGTGGGGCTGCACGGCGGCGCAGTGGTTAGTGCTGTTAGCGCTTGCCTCACAGCAAGAAGGTCCCTGGTTCGCTTCCCAGTCAGGGCCCTTCTGTGCAGAGTTTGCATGTTCTCCTCCCACCACCAAAGACATGCTCATTAGGTTGACTCTAAATTGGCCGTAGGTGTGAGTGTGAGCATGCCTGGTTGTTTGTCTGTCTCTATATATCTGAGTGCAGGGTGTACCCTGCCTCTGCCCAGTGACAGCTGGGATAGGGTCCAGTCCCCTGTGACTCACAACGGGATAAGCAGTAAAGAAAATGGATGGGATGGTACCAAATGAGGAGCTGTTTGGGAGCCAAAAGACCAGCTCTTATAACTGAGCTGTGCAAAATGATCCAAAGCTCTAAAAAGAGCTGAAATTACCATCATTATCCATCCTGTTTGCAGTCTAGTGGCTGGGCACATGACTCTAAGAAATATATTAATGTTGCTCTGTGACAACAGTGGAGATAGTTGATGGTATATATTGTGTTTGCAGCTTGTTACTCTGCCCCCAGGGGCAAAAACTGATCTTAAAGCAGCACTAGATGTTTGTGACATCTTTGATTAAATTTACACTCACAACTACTCCTTGGTTTACCTGATTGTTCTGTCTGTCACACTAGAGTTTGATTGTACTGTGTTGTTAATCAGCAAAGACAAAACTGATGGATTTTTGTGATTGTGGATAGATCTTTCGACTCTCCTCAAACCACTACATTGTCTTTCCTGTAGCGATGAGTACAAATCAATCACCTTCATTTGTAAGTCCACATTTTATCTGTTGGTGAAAGACGGCCATGCTTTGTTGAGCTGTGATGATCTACACTTTAAATGAGGTCAGACTTGTTGAAGTCAAATCCTTCGCAGCATCTGGAGGACTAAATTTCCCTCAGGTGTCAGCTTGTATTGGCTCAATTTAAGCATGAGAGGACTTTTATTTGTTTGACTTGCTCTGGTTCTGTACTTCAGCCTCCAATCAAACCCCAGAAGAGGAGAGAAAATCAAATTTCCCAATCATTTATCACAGGTCAAGGAAACAGTCAAGCTGTCCTATTTCTGTGTCCTCCACTGCTGCAGCAGCGCTGCCATCTTTAATTCATGGTGGTTTGTCTGGGCTGTATGACAGCTGAGTGACTGAGAGTGACCCCCATATGTGGGTATTCTGAGTCAAATTCTCTGGAAAGTTGTTGAGGAATGTGCTTGGTTATGTTACTGGATGTTGTGGTTCAATCAAAGACCTTAAAGCCCCCTGACTTCCTGCTTCTGTCTCCTACTCATTATTCATGTCAAATAACTTTAGTTTTATCCTCTGATGCATAAAGTTTCCCTCGAAGGATGAGTTTTGAAAGAACATTTATTTAGTCTCCTGCCAAGAGTTAAATGATAACATGACTTTTTAAAATATTACTGCAGCCAACAGCTAGCTAGCTTATCTTAGAACATGCACTGGAAACCGTCAGCCCATCTGTCTGATGGTGACTAAGCTAGCCTACCAGCTCTTTAAACAGTCACTTGATGAAGGGTGCCAGTTTAAGTCTCAGATGAATTAGTGAGTATCCTGGTTGTAAGTTTTATAATCTTTTGATAATTCGGTAAAGTTATGTTAGCCATTTCCCCTATACCTCTACTCTTGAGCTTAGTTTTCTGTCTGCTGTATTTGTTTCAAATGTAGGTTCAAATATGACAGCAGCTAACTTTTTCATGACAGTCTAGCTGCAGACCGTTGATCTCGGATTCATCCAGACTGTTACTGTTCTCTGTCAGAATGGAAGTGCCTTAATTTGTCTGTACAGCATATTTCCAGTTTTAGATCCTTTTTTTCCCAAAGTAAAACAGAAGAAAAGGTCAGAGGTCAAATCTGAGATAAAACTATGTATAACCCTGCTATAGAAGTACATACATGAATGGTGACTCGCTTTAGCCTCGTTAGCTTAAGCCAGTGTTAACATAGCTATGCTACCTACATAGTCAATGTTACTTTCAAAGCCAATGTAGCTAAGTTAGCTTTGGCAACGTGAGCTTTAGGGACAGTAGCTAATGGTAATGTAGCTACGTATGTTAAATAGTTAATGTAGCCATGAAGCTGACATTGCTAACATTAGGTTTTAGCTTCTTTGGTATAGATATCCATGAGCTTCATGAGCTTAGTTAAGAAAACCAATCCAGGAAAGTTAAGTAAGCCTGCCCTCAAAAGTTGAGAAAACCAACCCACTAAAGTTAAGTAAGCCCACCCCAAAAGTTAAGAAAGCCAGCCAACTAAAGTTAAGTAAGCCCACCCCAAAAGTTAAGAAAACCAGCCCACTAAAGTTAAGTAAGCCCACCCCAAAAGTTAAGAAAACCAGCCAACCAAAGTTAAGTAAGCCCACCCCAAAAGTTAAGAAAACCAGCCCACTAAAGTTAAGTAAGCCCACCCCAAAAGTTAAGAAAACCAGCCAACTAAAGTTAAGTAAGCCCACCCCAAAAGTTAAGAAAACCAGCCAACTAAAGTTAAGTAAGCCCACCCCAAAAGTTAAGAAAACCAGCCCACTAAAGTTAAGTAAGCCCACCCCAAAAGTTAAGAAAGCCAGCCAACTAAAGTTAAATAAGCCCACCCCAAAAGTTAAGAAAACCAGCCCACTAAAGTTAAGTAAGCCCACCCCAAAAGTTAAGAAAACCAGCCCACTAAAGTTAAGTAAGCCTGCCCTTGAAAGTTAAGAAAACCAGCCAACTAAAGTTAAGTAAGCCCACCCCAAAAGTTAAGAAAACCAGCCAACTAAAGTTAAGTAAGCCTGCCCTTGAAAGTTAAGAAAACCAGCCCACTAAAGTTAAGTAAGCCCACCCCAAAAGTTAAGAAAACCAGCCAACTAAAGTTAAGTAAGCCCACCCCAAAAGTTAAGAAAACCAACCAACCAAAGTTAAGTAAGCCCGCCCTAAAAAGTTAAGAAAGCCAGCCAACCAAAGTTAAGTAAGCCTGCCCTTGAAAGTTAAGAAAGCCAACCAACCAAAGTTAAGTAAGCCCGCCCTAAAAAGTTAAGAAAGCCAGCCAACCAAAGTTAAGTAAGCCTGCCCTCAAAAGTTGAGAAAACCAACCCACTAAAGTTAAGTAAGCCCACCCCAAAAGTTAAGAAAGCCAGCCAACTAAAGTTAAGTAAGCCCACCCCAAAAGTTAAGAAAACCAGCCAACTAAAGTTAAGTAAGCCCACCCCAAAAGTTAAGAAAACCAGCCCACTAAAGTTAAGTAAGCCCACCCCAAAAGTTAAGAAAACCAGCCAACTAAAGTTAAGTAAGCCCACCCCAAAAGCTAAGAAAGCCAGCCTACTAAAGTTAAGTAAGCCCACCCCAAAAGTTAAGAAAACCAGCCCACTAAAGTTAAGTAAGCCCACCCCAAAAGTTAAGAAAACCAGCCAACTAAAGTTAAGTAAGCCCACCCCAAAAGTTAAGAAAACCAGCCAACTAAAGTTAAGTAAGCCCACCCCAAAAGTTAAGAAAGCCAGCCAACTAAAGTTAAATAAGCCCACCCCAAAAGTTAAGAAAGCCAACCAACCAAAGTTAAGTAAGCCTGCCCTTGAAAGTTAAGAAAGCCAACCAACCAAAGTTAAGTAAGCCCGCCCTAAAAAGTTAAGAAAGCCAGCCAACCAAAGTTAAGTAAGCCTGCCCTAAAAAGTTAAGAAAGCCAGCCAACCAAAGTTAAGTAAGCCCGCCCTTGAAAGTTAATTAAGCCAACCCAGGAAAGTTAAGGTCAAACCCCTGAATGTGACGAATGCCATAAGGCAACACATCAGTTCTAACCTGTAGGCAGAGGTGTCAGAAGTATTCACATTCATTACTCAGGTAGAAGTATAGATACTAGGGTTTAAAAAGACTTCTATAGAAGTTGAAGTATCAACTCAAGCTTTTTACTCAAGTAAAAGTATAAATGTACTGGTTTCAAAACTACTTAAAGTATAAAAGTAAAAGTAATGTAAGGGGGAAAAATGTCATTAAGGACAAAAGCTTAGGCCGCGCCACAGGGGCCTATAGTGCACTACCTCACCTTCCCAAGAAAAAAACATTTTTCTAAAGGCCATAATGACTATAATGTTATATTAAAATGTTAATGTTGAAAAATTTGGGATGCACCTGTTTCAGCCGTATTTATGCCCAGTGAAAATGAACGCATTTTAGTACAATGCAAATACATTCAAGAACCATATATGTGTACTACCAACCTCCTCGCTGGTGCCTGGTTGGGACATTTCGCTCCAGTTCTCTTGAGTCTCTGCTGCGGAAATCTTGGTACTAGGCTACATACGTCTGCTATTTCCTTGCTGGAGTATGACGTGATTTGTGTCGTGTACAGGTGTGATGGATCGTGTACAAACCAATAGGGTGTTGGAATGGTATTTTGTTTATACTTCTCATCCAACCACAATCAAATTCACTCTATTCTGATGGCACCATTTATCCAGATAGGTGTTTTGGTTTTTCATTTGTTTTTTTGAACAATGACAAGCCGGAATGAAAACAAGCTGAAATGAAATGGGAGTAACAAGACTATTTTTAAAATGTAAGGAGTAGAAAGTACAGATAATTGCTTGAAAATGTAAAGAGTAGAAGTAAAAAGTCAGCTGAAAAATAATTAATCCAGTAAAGTATAGATACCCAAAATTTCTACCTAAGTAAGGTAACAAAGTATTTGTACTTAGTTACTTGACACCTCTGCCTGTAGGACTCACATGATCTAAAAGTTACAGGAAAAAATGTTTTGCTTTAATGAAAAGTAGGTCAGTCAAAGTCGAGACAAGCGTGTTTACCTGATAAATATACACATAAAAAAGGAAAACTGCAGTTAAAAGGTCTCTATGTGGACTGGGGTCTTCAGGATATTACAGAATCATTCAAGCCTTTATAACTGATGGTTTATTAGAATAAGCAGTGATATGAAAAAGGACTAAGGGTAGTGACAGCATGCCTGAATTTGCTGGCATGTGACATGGCAGGCAGGCAGCATTTGACAAGAACAGATCTTTTGGAGCAGAGAAAAGCTTGGAGCCATCTTTAATTTTAGCAGTCGAGCGCCATAATGACACAAGCTGTTTAAATCTGCCGACATGGTGTCAAGCTGATGCTAATTTGTTTGCAGGTGATGTTCCTCTCTGCTGTCCCTGCTCCAGCCACTCTCCCTTTTTCATTTCACTTGCACTTTTATTGCCGTTGTCACCAGCTGCACTCCTCTGAAATGGCTTTTTTGGCTCATACTCCAGGTGTGTTTGAGGAAAAATGAGTCAGGTGTCCTTGGTTTGCGGCTAATAATTATAATAAAAGATAAGTTGGGGGCCCAAGAGAGAGTGAATGAAATATGTCCTAGAACTGCAGCAGGCAAGATGAGCGGCTGTACTCGCTGCCAGACTCCCAGCATCCTCCTTGGCCCCTCAGACTATCACAGATGGTATCCCGGTGTCGGCCAACCACCTGTGAGGGGAAAGTGAACGTTTCAGTCTCGGACTTCTTGTTTGGCCTCATCAGGACATTTTTTTAATGTTCCGGGCAAGGTCAGCCAATTCCAAACAAGTGTTAGAGATGTCTAAAGCTCCTCCTGAAGGCCTTCATCTGCTCACTGAAGCTTATAAAGCATGGCTCCATAATGTACAGGCAGAGATTATCCTGGATATTAATATGGTTATAATATTTCTAATGAGAAACTCTGCCTTAATTGCTTTCCATTTAATGACCTTAAATGAGCTTTTGCTTTTAAACACGCTCCTCTCTGATTTCATGCCTCTAAGGATAAACACCCCAGCTATTATGTCCCTGAAATCGTGCTTTTAGCTGAAGGTGAATGGCTGCAGGCTGTGTGATCCTTGCTTACTTACACAGAGGATGCACTTGCTGCCCTTAATAGCAGTTAGTTATAATAAGGCAGGCAGGGGGCATGATGGGAAAGTGTCTCTCTGCTTCACAGCTGGTGTAGGAGATGTCTGAGCCACAGTTAATTGATTCAAGTGGCCATTTCTGCAAGTGCTTTATGCAGAAGCTCCATACACTGCATGCAATTTGGAAAATAAGACTGAGAAAAAATGTGAGGATTGAAGTCTTCTATCTCACATTTCACAGACTGCTTAGATAAAAGACCTCACCGTAGAAGTATCTTGTGTAAATTTATATTCTTACTACTGCATGCATTGACCTTCTTGCCTCTCTCTGCATAATTTGTGTTTGCAGATGATGTCAGTCATCGGCTATTTTGGGAAAGGAAGCTACTGCACATTGAAAGCACCTGTAGTGAGCTCATGTGTAGTGCTGCTGCAGAGATTCACTGATTGTCAAATCAATTGTGAAAATTGACTTCTGAGGCCCAGGTGCATGGAAATGCTCTGTTTGTTCTATAAGCTGTAAATAAATCATGAAAAAGCTCTATAATGATATTCAACTGTCAAAAAAATACACATTTTGAGGGTCTGACATAAGAGCCTTATTTTTTTCCTTCAAAGCAAACATAGTGTTGTCCCCAGTCATTTGAATAGAAATACCAACATACCCGATCCTAAGTGTAAAATAAAGGAGAGAAATAAACAGTAGAAGTGATGAATTTGTTTTCATGACAGGAAACACATATGATTTGCTGTCATAAATATTTTTCTGTATTAGCAGTAATTAATTTGCACTTATTGCTGTTATTTATATGGCGATTTTGCTGTCCTGGGATCCCCTTGCCCTTCTAGGGCTGTATGAAATCTGTTTTTTGGTTTTTTGGTTTTTTCCAAATTCTGTTTTATTTTTTTTCCAAATTCTGTTTTTTCCGGTTTTTCTGTTTTAATTTTTTGGAATTCCGTTTTTTTTAGCCTTTCCACTAGTTTTACCATAAAAAAGAGTGTCTTGTTTATGTAAATGAATCAAATGTTCACTAATTAAATAGAAATAACTTCAAATTTATTAAAAAAGGGCCACAGTTGGCCCAGGAGCCGTTGATTGTATTACGGTGATATAAAAATTATAACCAGTGTAACGGTCAGATATTTCCAGCATTTCAAGACACATCCACGTGTATAATCACACTCGGTCCTAACCAGTGTTTATAATGTAAATGAAGAAATCCTTAAAGTAACTTAATAAGAAGGTCACATTAAAGTTGAATGGTTTAAAGTAAACCTGTTACCTAAACGTTTCTTTACTCTCAGTCAGGTGATTGTTCATGAAATGAGAGACAAGTTGTGCCCTGCTTTAGTGTTCTCCCAGGAACATATTCCTGGATATACGTTCCTTTTTCTAAAAAAACACAGCATTTCTGTCAAATTCATTCAATTTCTGCGATATCCATGTTCAATTGTAAATTCCGTTTTTATTGGCCAATTCCACGATTCCGTCCGTGATTCCGTTAACGCTGAAATCATAGAGCCCTACCCTTCCACGAGCCTGCATGGAAAGCATCAAGCAAAAAGGGTACACGTTCCTGCCTTTCCTGCACCTACATGGAAAGCCTGAGGTAGAGCAGAGCAGGCATCAATGACAACAGAATGACAGTCAGAAGCAGAATAAAGGAGGAGCTGGGGTGGAGGAGGGTTGCAAAAATCAGCTTGCAGAGGGAGCAGCAAAGCACAGCTAGAGCAGTTTAAATACTGAAGTGTGACTGCAGTTAGCCAATGGCGTGCTTAGAATGAATCAGCTGGCCTTCAGCTGACGAGGGCTTGTGTGAGCTCAGCTGATAGAGCTGAGATGAAAATACTGGACATAGTCCAAGTGATGTCGGTCAGTAGAGCTCAACAGAGCTCGCAAGCTTTTTTGGTAGCTCTGGTTCTCGAAGTCAAATTTGCTATTCAAACCTCTCATAGATGTTGTGTTAAATCCTTATTACAATGTTTTTAATGCATAAACCAAGCTAACCAGCTACACGAGTACTCATCACTATAAAACACTTGATTTGGTGCAAAAACAGCAAGGCTGTGTTTATTTTTTTAAGAGGATGAAGAGACTGCATATCCCATAATCCATTACCTTTCATTTTTATTTGTGGTCAAAGATTTTCAGGCTTTCAAATTATATATGTACCTTTTTCTCTACAGTTATCTTAATTTTAAGGCTAACATTTAATGATGTTGTGTATCATACTTTTGTATTTATTGCTGCATACTCTGGTGGTATGGTTGTCAGAACCACCATTGTCTGTGGGGGTGGAAGACATTTCCAGGGTTACTCAAGACTCCGCCCATCAGAGACATTGCTGTGACACTCTAGGATTGTGGGTACTGTAGTATTCTTGTCAGAGATCGCAAATTAACTATGTTTTTCTTAAAAACAGGTTGATATCTTATGAAGTTTTGTCTTCTACAGGGGCACATAGCATCGTTTCTCGTTCAGGTAGCTTGTTGTAAGGCTGACTGCAATATGTCAGATAATATGGCTGTTGATAAAATCAGTCATGGAATAAAATGAAAGGGATTTTTACTTCCATGCACGGGACCTTGTCTGCTCTGACATAGTCAAAATTAGATGCTGATATTAAAAGAAAATCCTGATTAGACACATAATGTACAATAGTGTATGAGGGCCAACCTACAGTATTAAAATATGAGGAGAATCTGTTGATCTTTGGTCAAAAAGGTCAAAATTTGGGTGGGAAAAAAATCCAAATTTTTGAAATTATAAAGTCTAATATTTACAAGATTTCAGAGCTTCAAAAGTCAGGAATTAACAAGAAAAAAAATGATTTCAGAGTTTAGAAAATCTTAAATTTTTACATTAGGAACTCACAAATTTCAAGTTTTTAAATTGTAATTTTACAGTGTAAGGTAAAAAATCTAATGAAGAACCCAAACTATAAACCGTGGTCAGATTTGGACTTTTGCACATTATAATCTCAAAAATTCTAATCTAGAGTTCAGGCACATTTGTTGCTTTTAAAGTCATGTATTTTTTCTCATGACTTAACTTTTAAAACTTTAAAATTTTTAGTTTTTTTTCCTTGGAATTAGCATTTCATTTTTCCTAGAGTGGCCCTAATACACAGTCATAATATAGGGTAGATTAGACATAGATCTTTAGTCTATATAGGCCTGTTATGTTGGGATTTTGTCAATGAAAACAATTACAATTGATGTGTACTTTTTCTGAATGGGTCAAAGGGGGGCGTGGCTTTCTTAGATTCCAGTCTGCAGTCAGTCTCAAGTGGACACTTTAGAAACTGCAATTTTTGGACTTCTACATTGGCCTCATTTTTAACTATAGAGGTTGCTGTCTGGTCTGAAGAAAAAAATTAAGGACTAGTTTCATTCAGGTTCATGGGTGTGGGCCACCTGTTGAGTCTGGTATCTCCTGAAAGCTGGCATCTTCATGACCTCACTGTGGTAGCCATTCACCTGAGTCTTGTGACAACATTTAAAGGTGACACAGCTCCTGCTTTGCACACTGTCAGACAACCCAGTGCTGCTTCAACACATCTTAAACCCATTCCTCATTTCCCTCATTGAATTCAGTCCAAATAATTTATGAAAAAGACACAAAAGAAAAACCAAAAAGAGGAAGCCTATGTAGCCTATCACACCTAAAGATAGGGCTCAACATTAGCTCGTGTGATCAGCTGAAGGCCGCCTCCCAGCTCCCAAAGCCAATCACAGCTCTTTCTCTCAACACAGCGGTACTTCTCGTACTTCTCACTAATCCCTGCTTGCATTAATGCTGCTGCTGCTGCATGCAAAGTTTAACTTCCTCCACTCCAGCCACCTCCTTTATAGCATAAAGCTTGTTGCTCCCTCATATTCAGATTCATGCTACTGTGTATTAATTACCTTTGAACTAATTTTATTGTATTCAGTTCACATTGTCATAACTGTATCTATCTATATGGGGGTTTCTAAGCATGCTGCTTGACTTTCCAGGGAAGCATGATCTGAACAGAGCCCTCCCCACTAAGTAAAACTGTTTGTCCATTTTGCAATAAAATAGTAAAATGTATGATGAGATCGTTCCTGACTGAACTAGTCAGTTTTTAATGAAATATCCAAATCTATAGATTGATAAAGTATCAGACATAAAGTTAAAAGGCAAGAATTGTAATGGATTAAAATCTTGAAGAATCAAATTCCATCATTTTTTCAGGTGGCTATATCAGTAATTGAGGTAATAAGGATATGCATAGTCCAAAACTAATGAATAAGCTACTAATTGATCATTTTAATATTTTTCAGAAAACTAGAAGTAAGTTTCATCATAGGATGGTTGACATGTATCACCACATATAGAGGATAAATGATAATAGATATATAGAACAAATTTTACCGTTGTAAGTGTGGCCCTCTCCCATCGTCCCTGTGGATCAACGTAATCCCACTGAAGCAGTACTTCCTCGGTCAGCTTCTCATCAATGAGCCCCTGTGATTGATCTGTGGTAAGGTCACGGAGCAGATTACTCAATATCCAGACTAGCACGTTTTTAGAAAGCTGATTTTCCTTCTGAAATGATCTTGTAGCGACAGAATTACACGCGGCAGTTCTCTGTCAGAATGCTTCATTAAGAGATAGCCCTGACGCTTTTTTTTTTTTTTGTCTCCCAGCAGCTTCATTTCCTCAAACATGACGAGCGAAGCATCCTTTATTTATTTTTTTTCTGCCTGAGGTAATCAGCAGCATCCACTGTGATTGCATTTTAATTAAAAGCCGCCATTTTAATCATCTCTGGCGTAGTGTTGAGAGAGAGGATGTGGCGTTATCAATTCTACGTCCCTGCCTATCACACTCACATACTCACACATATATACACACATAATGTCTGACTAACTATGCTTGGCTGGATGCTTCATTAAATGGAAGGTCGTAATTAATATTGAGGGCTGACAAGGCCGCCCGGAGAAGCCGATGAATTAAATGGCGAAGTGATGAGGAGGTAAAGCTGAATGGACTGACACTAATTGTAGAGCAGGAGCTGAGAGATGTTTGATCAAGTAGCTACTGTCAGTTTGGTTATATGGATTTTTGTTTTAATTTGAGGATTAATATTTGAAAAATAAGAACTGACAGAAAACTGCAAAGGATTTGTTACCGTAGGACTTAATCATTAGTGACGCGCGTGATTAAGAACATCAGCGTGGACGTGTTATGTTTCAGCCTCAAAATCGGACGATCATGGTAAATAAATTATTAAAACAATTTTTGATGAACTCATTAATGACTGATTAATGATTTAACTAAAAATTGATGAATAGGCTTACTGATACTTTATGACCTACTATAACCATGTGACTTTCAGACCAGACATCTTGTAGATATCACACTTCAAACACAGAGTGTGAAAAATTCCTCCACCAGGGGGCTCTCAACCAAAACATAACACTGTATGACAAGTAAGACCAGCGCTGCTCAACTCAGCCCACCTCCGCTGTTTTCTTTTTGTTTGGAACTGAGGACTTTGTTCAGTAATAGCACCTCATGAGGTTACTAAGAAGAGAAGCAACATTTTGTTTGAGTTCATACATTTCTCATGAAGATGAAGAAAGGCAAAGGTACTTCCTGGTCTTGCTGGAAGCGTTCCCAGAATGGAAGTGATGCTAGAGTGCATGCGCATCCTGGTACCGCTTTTCAATACGAACTACTTAGAGGGGGTGTCTGACTCAGTCACAGCAGGGGGCCGGATTTTGAATTTAGGTCCATCCTGAGGACCTATGGGTTAACATTTAACCATAAACAGTCAACCTCATTCTCATCAGCGATGAATTATGGGGAGAAAAACATAGCACTGATGATAAATGATTATGAGATTTTAAAAAAGTCAAAATGATGAGTTAAAATGTAAAATAATTAAGTCAAAATACCTTTTAAAGGCAAATATCTGAGATAAAAAGTCAAAATCATGAGTTTAAAAGGTCAAAATAAAAAAGTAAAATACATAGTCCTGAGATTTAAAGGTTGAAATGAAAGATAAAATTAAAAATCACAAGTTTAAAACTCGAAACATGATATTAGCTAAATTATTATGAGTTAAAAGGTCAAAATAACAAGATATAATTCAAAATCATATGTTTAAAATTATAAGATAAAATCTTAAATTGTGGCTCAAAAGTCTAAGTTTGGAGCTGAAGAGGTCAAAAAATGACTTACAATTCAAAATAATGACTTAAAATTTCTAATTGTTACAATGTTACAATGTCATTTAGCAAATTGTGAATCTAAGAGGTCAAAGTAAGGGATCAAATGTCAAAATTATAAATTCAAGAGGTTAAAATATGAAATAAAAAGTAAAATTATGTTTTCAAAAGGCAAATATCTGAGATAGAAAGTTGAAATCATGAGTTTAAAAGGTCATATGTGTGATTGAATTACATATTTTGAGTTAAAAGTTCTAAATATCAGATAAAATCTTACTTGTGAGTCTAAAAGTGAAAGTTAGGAGCTAAAAAGGCCAAAATGTGAGAGTAAATTCAAAATAGTGAGTTAAAATGGTAAAAAAAATGACTTAAAATTTAAAATTGTGAATCAAAAAGGCCAAAATATGAAATAAAAAGTCAAAATCACAAGTATAAGTCGTAATTGAAAAATGCAAAATTGAAAATATGAAATTGAAATTAATTTCCTTCCCACAATCCTGAATTTTTAAAATTTAACAACAGAATATTTTAAATCATCAAGATTAAGTTTTGTTTTAATATTTTCGAGGAGAGTTAATCTGCAGACCTCTTTCCGTTGGGGCAGTCATAGTAAAAATATGATCTGATCTTATGGGCCGGGTACAACTGTGCCACAGGCCAAATTTGGCCCTCGAGCCTGGGTTTGACACATCTGAGAAGCTTAGCAGTTAGCGTGTAGTAACACGTGGTACAGCACGGTATGACCGTCGAAGGTTGAACTCCCATGTAATATTTAACCAAAGTGAAAAGGCCACATATCAAAGCACGATATTAATCTGCGAAGAGGAACGAAGGCTGTTGGAGCTAGCGGCTAATGTTAGCCGGTGTGCTGAGATATACTCTGTACAGCTATGGCTAACACAATGACGCTGTGATGAATTTGACTGTTTTCTATGTATTTTCTCCTCTTTGGACTAGTCAGTGAAACACAATTTAAAAGCCGTTTGCTGAATGGGAAATATACGCATTGTAACATCCCTATGTCAGTGTGGTTCTTTACTCTTGTTTTAATAAAGACATGCTGTCCAGACCTGATAAAAACAGCAGCCAAAGCTACATATCGCTCCATCAGCAGCCATTGTACAGACTGGCTATTCTACATCAGCAAAGATGATTGCTACACAGATGGCAGCTATTTTTATCTGCTTCCTGTACAACAAAATTTCTCCTGTAGCTACTAGGGGTGGGAATCACTAGTAGCCCCACAATACAATATTATCATGTTACTAATGCCACCATTCAATATTATTGCAATTATAAACATTTTGCAATACACAGAGTATTGCAATACCATGTAGTGCGGTATATATGATTTTTTCAACTGTTAAGCTGATTTAGCATTAGCCTTGCCTTTATTGTTATTGTTTTACTGCAGTATTTTATTTTCATGCAGCACTCCTTGCAAACCCCATGATACGATCGACCCCTGTGCAAAATATCGCGATACTATGCTGTATGAGTTTTTTTCCTCACCCCTAGTAGCTACCGTCTTGTTTTTCTCAAATGGTGCTGACTGGTCAGGTCCACTTTCAGACCTGGAGCAATCATTGGAGGTTTGACAGATGGATAACTTGATGACAGATGTGGAATCTGGCCAACCTATTTGCCTTGCAAATAGGGGTTCACAATACAGTTTTTTGTGTAATATTTATATTTTTCTGATTTTATACCATTTAAGGCTGTCCAGTTACAAATAAAACAGTCAAAGATCCTTTTAAAAATGTTTTATTTAAAAAATTCAATCAAATAGATCACTCAGCATAAATGGGAAAATCTTGAAATAATAAACAGTATTGCAGTTCAGAACAAGAAAAGTCAAAAGCACTTTGAAAAACAGATATTGCAGTAAATATATGATGATGATTTATTTAAACTATCCATAAATGTATCCAATTGAATTTTTTTACAATGATATTGTTACACTGCTGTAGTTTTTCTATTTGTTTTTCATCATCATTTGATAGGTGGAGAATGTTTCTTCAGTTCATCATCATGCAAGTGGATCAGAAGTCAGGCCCTGGCAGACTGGATTTATTTGGCAAAATGTTTATTTTCATTACAAAGATCACACCCTGATCATGTGTTTTCCTTAACATTCTCTCCAGATCCAGTATATCGCTGACAACATGCGAGCGCCGTCTGAACGGTTGCAAACAGAGTTTATATTCCACCTCCTTTAAGCCATGCTTACCGTCCCCCTGCTACACTCTCTACCTGTTTACTCCAGTGTAGTGTAACCTGGCCGAACCCAGAAGATAACGTCTCCTCTCAGTTAGAATAGTTCATTTAAAGTTTACAGATGGAGGCCAGGACAGACTAGGATGTTAAGGAGAAACAACCTTACAGCACTAGGACAATGGAAAGACCAGCTTCAACGCTGTATATATTTATCCCCAGGTATTAAGCATAATTTCCTTTAAATTCAGCACCTTTCTAGTTATTCTCACCAAACACTTTGTTGAAACACCCCAACATTGTCTGCATTACCTCACGGCTAAATGTAAAATCGTCATTATGGCTGTGCTTTCATAGTTTTTAAGGAAGTTCTCAAACACTGAAGTTTAATATGCAGAGTGTTGCTTTATCTGCCCATGAGCATGAAGGATATATCTGCTACAGAATTATAGATGGGTAGAAGTTGCCAGAAAAGCAATTTGTGGCTTTGGTATTTGAGTAGTGAGTTGTTTCCCTTCAGTTTTTGGGACATTCTGCCTTCTTTGTATTGTTCGAGGGAACTGAGCGACCTCACAGCTCTGTTCGGATGCCTCCCTCTACATCATTAAATAACCATTTTAGTGACATATTGAAGCCATTACCTCCAAAAGGTGTAATTTCCTCAAATGTGCCCTCAGCTTCCAAACAAAATGGCTGCATATTGTGTCGGTATAATAATGCTCTCACGCAGGACTAGACGGTATATTATATCAGAATCATCTCTCATGTGATGGATCTACAGAGTACAAAGAGGGAAAACAAACTTGGAACAAGTGATGCCTGAAAAGTTTCTCTCCATCCACACTTTGTCTGATTATCCGTCCTCTCTGTGTGAATTGATTAGCAGACTTCTCACTCCGATCTCTTCTCATTATCAAAGAGGTCTGACAGAGGCCTCTCCTCCCACTCAGCCTGTTCTTCAATCACGGTCACGAGCTGCTCTCCATCGAGGCCACCGGGCCAAGAGGCTGCATCCAATAACGTCATGCCTTCTGATGAGCGGGGGGAAGAGAATAACAGAGATAAAACGTTTAAGTGTGAAGGCTGAGGCTTGACCTACTTGTTTACTGAATTTTTCTGTTTATCAAAGACCAAAAACTGCATAGTATGAGCCTTTAGGAAGGTTAATGGACAAATTTGAAGGCTGTTCTAATGCCAAAATTAGAAAATAAAACTTCAAGGAGATTATCCACACCTCTGGCTTACTTCTTTCTCAACTCTGTCTTTTCCTGGAAGTTTCTAAATGTAGACGATCACCTGTGCAGATGGGCGAGCAGAACAATTGGTCCCCTGCTCGCTGCAACTCCCACGTGTGAAATATGAACACGGGGAACAGCTACCCATAATGCTCCTGCCATCTGTTCATTTATTAGCCTGGAACACCCAGCCCTAGTCCAAGCGTTAAAGTTCATTAATATTCATAAAACATTCATATTATGGAAACGTTGCCCATGGAGTCGGGGTATTAGTGTCAGAGACAGGATAGGAGAAGTCGCACTAATTGATGATTGATGGCTCTGCCATTAGCAGCGAGGCCCACAGCCGGAGTTAATGTATTACTGAGCTCTACTTTGATAGAGCGCTGACATATTTAGAAATGGTGACATTGGGCTATTTTTATTTGCTTTTAATATACTGTCTATTTATTCACCCATCTGTTGAATATATTACCTTTGCTTATGGACTCCAAACATGTTTGATATCAATGTTATTCTGGCCTCTCTCAAGACTTTTATACTTAAAGCTAACAGTGACTAGCTAAATTAAGCTAATGCTAACTTTCTGCAGGCTTTTTGTTAAAGAAACATTCAAAAATCTGACTATTTTTTCTGTAATAGTTAGATGGCAAGCTTGATTCTTTAAATATTGTGGTCCAAATTTATATTTAAAAAAAACAAATCAGCAGCTGCTTCGCTCCGCTTTGCATAGCAGGGCTGTGTATTTTGCTTCAGTTGTTCTGGCTACATGTTAAAGAAACCTTTGAAAATATCTTGAGTATACCTAAATTCCTATTTTTGTCTAGTTAGTAGTTGTAAAGATTGATTCCACTCTTATCTGTGTTCTTACATAAAAAAACGTATCGCTGCTAGCTTTCTAAACATCACCTGCCATGCAGGGGCAATGGCTGCCTAGTTTGCTCCAGGAAATCTTGGCTACAAGTGAAACTAGAAAAGCACTCGGAGAGCACAGACCTCCGCCATTAGCCGCATCTCCCAATAGTGAAGAATCCATTAAAAAAATTCCTGGATCAGTACCCATGTGCCCCCCACCACGGCATTCGCCGACAACTCCCTCTCCAGTGGGGTGGAAACATGATGAGGCAAAGCATTGGCTTCATTACAGGTTCGCTATGATGGTGGAGCCATTGCCTGCCAGTGCCAACAGATGCACTGACAGTCTCACCCATGGTCTCACTGGACGACTGGAAGTTGTGGCAGAGGGTGAATATTCCTCTATTCCTCCCAGCATTGTGAGTATTCTTGCTACAATTTGCTGTCTTTCTCTCTGTTACGCTCCATCTCGTCTCCTCAACCGGGCGTGCATCTTTCAAACTCAGTAAACCCCAAACTATAAAATAGAAACACACCAACAAAAGCTGCTGGGATTGAAGTTACTCATGTCCGCCATCTCCTGGTGTAACGTGGTAACACCTCCAACATTTGCCCTATCTCCCAATAGAAAGAATCCTTTTAAAAAATTCCTGGATCCAGACGGTGATCCGGATCACTCCCAAAATCTAATCAGTTCTTCCTTATGCCATTTCTGACATCTCCTGAAAATTTCATCAAAATCCGTCTATAGGTTTTAGAGTTATGTTGCTAACAAACTAACTAACTAACTAGCTAACTAACTAACAAACCCTGCCAATCAAATAACCTCCTTGGTGGAGGTAATAAACTGTTGATATATAAATTAATTCACTTTTCTGCCCAGAAAGTAGTTGTAAAGATTGATTTTTTTCTTAAATCTGTGCTCTTAAATCTGAAGAAGCATTAAGCTGCTTGCTAGCAAATGAGGAGGCTAGTACTCGCAGCCAATCACGGTTCAGGACAGAGGCAGCATTCCTGTTGGTCACTGTAGTAGGTGCCTTGCACCTCAGCTCAGTGAGAAGTTGATACAATCGCGGCGTTACCAGTGGTTTCAGTCCTATGTAGCATATGTTCATGCTGAGATGAAGTGTTATCTAACCTGTGATTCGGCCATTGATTTCAGTCAAAAAGCGAAGCAAAATCACTCCACGAGAGCTTTGTCACCGTCAGTATTCAACTCAGCAGATGTGCACATTCGCGAGGAGGTATGTGAGAAGAGGGGCGGAGCTACGGAGCCCAAACACGGAGAAGAACAGGAAGGGAGGGGGAGTAGAGCTGATTCTACACGGCTCTCATTGTCAAGAAACTGTCTCAGACAAGCACTCAAACGAAAAGATAAAAAATTATAAAACACTTTGCCCCAGTGGAATTATTCTTGTGCTTTGTACTGTTACATTTTGATAGCCTGAGTCTTTTTTCCAAGCAAATTCTATTTGATCAACTCTGTCTTAAAACCATGTTGCGATGCATGTGAGAGGATTTGTCACATGTTAAGCTGTAATTTAATTTTCTTCTCTTTCAGGCTGCCTGTTTGAAGACGAGCTCTGTACACCCTATGAGTTCTGCGTCAACGGTAAGTCAAACTCAGAGAGTCTATACGCCCACTACACTTCATTATTTTTTGAAACTGTCCCTTTCTATTTTTAATCACTCAAAGATGGATTATTATTAGAGCTTGCTCACAGCATACAGAACATTTAATCTCAAGAAAAAGTGTTAAACAGAGAGAAACATCATCTTATTCACACAGCTAAAATCAATAGCAGCTGGATGTTTTCCTCTTTGTTTGTCAAGGTTTCCCCAAACAGCGAATGATCACGACCTCATCTTCAAACCATCTTGTCTTCTGAGGATGGATGTGACGGTGTCAGTGGTTGCCACAGCAACACATCACCTGCTGAATAGAGGGGGGTGGGTGTTGGGGGCTTTTCACAGCGTGACATACAGCAGAAGCACACAGCAGGGGGCTTTAATTTTGAAGGAGATTGATAGCTTGTTGATTGATGATGGAGGATCATCTTCACCATAAAGCCGTCGTCAAAGGTTAATGCATTCTGCTATAGAGGAAGGTTTCAAAACAGGGCGGTGGTCTTGGGTACTCTATAGGTCATCCATGTTTACAGGAGATCTATAATCCCTGTTTATGTTTGCTTGGGGCCTCAGCAACATGATGATGAAATGCTTTGAGATTGTTTGCCAGAGTTTTTCTGCAGATTTATCATACTGTCAATTTCACAAACAAGATAAAGTCAGCAAAGGGAACACTAACCTTGCAGACGATACATGAAATTACCTCTATGAAAAAGCACAAGGTATGAATATTTATGAACTTTTGTGGGGAAGAATTTACCTTTGTTATTATTTATGCCACAGTTAGGTCAAATTAATTTATCTAAGCCGAAGAAAAGCATATTTATAGTCTTGATTTATCCACTGATTATTTTCTCCTCTAATCAGTTAGAAATTAATCTAAAACACAAATTATAATCCCTAAAAACTAAAGGTGATACCTGCAAATGATTTGCTTGTTTTTTCCAATCAGAAGTCCAAATGCCAAAGACATTTAATCAACATTTATTTTGAAATGTTAAAGCAGTTGTTAGATCATTTTTATTCATAATTATCATCAACTAATTAATTCATCAGGTATTAAATGTTTGCCAAAATAATTTCACACACAAAAAAATGTAAATATTAATGTAATTTGATTTGAGAAAAGAGAAATAATGACTTAAGCATGTTCATAAATCATTAGTGAAGCAGTGATATTTATCATATTAACAATTATGTAAAACAGTAATAACGTTTTTCTAACCTTTGAGGTTGAAAATTTTTTTTTTTTTTTTTCAAACATGCTTGCCTGCAGTCTGCCCAGAGTCACAGTAAATATTTTAAGTTTGTGTGGTTATAGCTAAACCAGATATGAAGGTAATATTTTTAGAAATTTAATTTTGAACCCTTAAACTTCTCTCAGTGATTGTTTTATGCAAGTATGCTCATTTTTACATGCATTGTTACAATTTTATTTTTTTTTCAATATTTTAATCAATTTTTTTAAAGATCTTTTTTATTAGTCTACTTATTCAAACCTCATGCTCAGTAAATATCTCCAATTTGATGCTTTTTATTTGTTTTTATCAGTCTTCCTTCTGTTTCTAATTGTGTCATATTCTCTGAATTTCTCCTGTAATTGACTCAACATTATTGTAAATGACAGTTTCCCCTTCAGTGACATCTGGAGTTTAAATAAAGGTTGATTGATTGGTCGTACTAATTGCCAGTTAGCTCAGTTAGCACTAAGACTGAAGAACAGTGGGTAGTGTAGCCTTAACAGTGTAATGGGACAATTTCGAATCGAGTTTATCAGGCTCAGTTTCTGTGGTCTTGGACTCGGCTCAGGACTCTGACAGAAATATGACCCACCTGGACAAACATAGTGAAACAACATTGCTCTTGGACAGCAGAGCACCGTTAATGTATGATAACATTTAAAGCTAATGTAGAGTTAGCTTCTGAAATACATTCTGTTAATGTTAGCCATTTGCTAACTAAACTTAATCTTTGCCGCTGTTCATGGGGTCTCTGTCTTCCACACAGTTTTTCTTTTCATATCTGACATCTCTCCTCTTGTTTTTTTTTTTTTTTTTTTGGTTTGTTTTTTTGTTTTTTTCTGCCTTAATGAAGGGAAAAAATCAACACCATACTCTAAAGATTATCAGATTATCAGGGATGTTCCTAGGCGTCTATTTCCCCGATTTAGCTAAACGCTCATTTAAATTGTGTTTAATCGACTGGTCTAAAGAAAAAATACTTAGAAAACAGTGAAATTCTTCACATGGTCATAGTGTTAGCAGGTGTGATGTATAGCATGGCTAACGTTAGCAGCTAGTTCTGCTAGCTTTCGTTCCTCTTCGCAGACTAATATCATGCTTTGATATGTGGCTTCTTTTCACTTCAGTTGAGCAGTTACACGTAAGCTCAACCCTCGACAGCCTACGTACCACTTTATTCACATTTACTTAAAATTCAGCCATACTTTCTACTACATAACTGCTAAGCTTCTCATAGTTACATCCAGTGAAGTGCCTGCAGAAAGATCAGACCGGAAGGCAGCAGTGAAAAACTGAAGCTACAGCAGCTTCTAGTGGCTGGAGGTTCATTACAGTTTGAGAGAGCATTATAGACTGGGATTTCGAGCCCGTGTTTATAAAAGATTATGGGTAATTAGTTTAACCGACTTGTAAATCTCACGGCAGCTAATTTGATCAACAAATTTATCTATTCAACAGCGCACATCCCTAGTCCTGTAAGCTTATAGCTTCTATACGCTATACTAGCATCTGCTGAAAGCTTGACGGTCCTCCTGTGCATAGTTACGTTTGCTTACATAGGATTGGATAGTGGCTGTTTTAGGGAGGGGCTTAGCGACGGGCCAATTATGTGACAGCAGATGAGCATGCATCATGCAAACTGTTAAGCTTACTGTTTAGTTCACCAACCTGCAAATATGTTTTCGTAAGTCTGTTTAGCATCTTTTAAAGATGCACACAGTAATGCAAGTGTCATTTACCAGTGTGGAGCAGAGGAGAGGGACAGCAATGGCTTCTGGTCCATGAAAGTTTTCCTTTGCATCCCAGCCTGCGGACTGATGACAGCATCACAGCCCTGAACAAACACTAACACCAGTAAAATCACCTGAATAATGTCCAGAGATCATTTTTGATGCTGTAGTATTGAACCAGGTATCAGTGTTGTTTGAGTTGAACTAGTGTTGCAACAGAATTGTACAGTGGTAGTGGTAGTCATGTCTGATGTTGCACTTCCTGCTAGACTTAGCATTTATGCCGTTGGACAAATGTGCTTAAATGACTTTTAGCTTGCAGGCATGGGAGTGGTATCAATCCTTTTGTTGAAAATTTGATTTTGATGGGTTTAAAAGATATTTGTAAGGTTGGTTTACTTCAATATGAAGGAGTATGAGTTATCTTTGGGATGGCTGGATGTTAGAGAAGCCAATTTTGAGTTCTCCACCCTCATTTCCATTTTAACCTACTTAGGGAGGAAACTGGGAAAGGGAAGGGCAGCACAGACAACAAATATAAAAACCTGACTTTAATTACACAGACTGCATCAGAAAGAGAGGAGCGCTGTGGAGCCTAATAGAAGGAAATTGCTGACACCTCGGCAGAAAACCCCCAGAGGCCGAGCAAAGAGTCGAGGTGGGTGTGGGAGTTTCATATTACATTAGATTATCATGCAAGGCTACAGTGTGGATGGTCATGTCTTTTCAGAATAGATGTTTCTTACATTTCCCACATCTTTTCATCTTCTTTCATCACACTTCGGCCCAGGGAGCAGCACTTACATTATCCCTCTCACCCTGAGATGTAATTACGGTCGCCATGCTCCATAAAGGAAAAATATATACAAGAAAAAAGGACTAATGTTGGGTTAATGTTGTACATAATATCCAAGTAATGGCACATTATTTAGCTGCTCCATAAACCCTCTGCACATATTCAATCTTCACCCTGTCACTCTCCATCGGACTCCTGATGAGCAGGAGCCGCCGCACAGACAGAGGATGAGTGGGAGTAACTAGGTCTGCCACTTCAACTCTTCCCCAGGTCCCTGAAGGAGTAACCTGGTTTATTCTGGGCCCGGCCAACCGTGCTCGTCCTCTCCCAGACTGTTGCCATGCAAGGTGGCTGAGGGGAGGGAAGGGTTGTGAGAAGGAGCAGCTCTCTGTGGTACCATTTTATGAGTGTTTGACTTTCGTTTATGGAGCGCATTAAAGCCCAGTGGAAGTTTTTGTGTTATTTATTTGACAACGCTGGCTCTGCTCTTCATCAATTTAACAACAAAAAGGTCAAAATAGACATAATTGAAAAGAAAAAGGTGGTAAAAAGTGCAAATTTAATGATGAAAAACAGTATTAAATCAGTTCAAGTTTCACTGAAGATCCACAGAGGGTTTTTAATCTCAAAAATAAAAAGATTTCTAAAGCTTTGCTTGAATGGAACCACTTATACCTTAAAATAAAACTCATGAAGTCAATAACTAGAATTTTATGGGGGCGTTAATCTGGTTTCTTCTCATGAACATGGTAAACATGACACCAGGGACAGTTCAGATGATCACTGTTAATTTTGTCGACTAAATCTATGACAAAAAATGTTCGTCGACAGCCTTTATTCCATGAAAAAACTCAACTAAGACCAACAAAAAAGATCTGTGACGACTAAAAATGACAAAAACTAAGTTAAGTTTTCATTAAGATGACTAAAAGTAGACTAAAATTTAATGTAGTTTTCGTCGGACATTCAAAATCTGTGATAAGTCTCTTCTGGTGGTAAATCTGTCAAAAAACAATGCAACTGTATCTATTCTGCCTCTCAGCTGTAGAAAGCAGGGACCCCAGGTTTGGCAGGGTACACAGAACACACTACCATGATTTGGTACCAGATTTAGGCAAGAGAATTAATGCTTGGACTGAAAGTAAAGACTAAAATGTGAGGACTTTTTATGGACTAAAACTAGACTAAAATGTTTTAAGTTTTCGTTGACTAAGACTAAAACTAAAAAGGATAGAAATGACGAACATGTGACTAAGACTAAAATGCATTTCATTCAAAGACTAAAACTAAGACTAAAATTAAAAATAGCTGCCCAAATTAACACTGCAAGTAATGACCTATACAATGCCCTTCCCTGTTTAGCTAAGTAATACCCACCAGTGCTTTATCAGCTCTTACACTAGCATCCTAATATTCTGAGATGTCCTTAGGCCAGGATTAACTTGTAAAAATAACTAAATATATTCTACATGTACAAAAGTTTTGGCTGCCTGATCATTACAACAACATAGACTGTAATAAGATTGCATTCAAATGCATGTACTTTTGCAGAGCCTCCACTCTCCTAAGAAGATTTCCACAAGACCTTTAAGGGTTTTTGTGGGAATTTGTGCAAATTTATTCAGTGGAGCATTTATCAGATCAAGACCAAAAGGCAAGAAGGCCTGGCTCACATTCTCCGTTCCAGTTCATCCCAAAGGTGCTCGATGGGGTTGAGACCAGTCAAGTTCTTCCACACCGACCTATTCAAACCATGTCTTTATTGTTCTTGCTTTGTGCACAGGGGAACAATCATGTTGGAATAGAAAAGGGCCCTGCCCAAACTGTTGCCACAAAGTTGGAAGCATTGTATTGTCCAAAATGTCTTGGTATACTGAAGCATTAAGATTTCCCACGTAGATAAGGGGCAGAGCCCAAACCCTGAAAAACAGCCCTATACCATTATCGGTCCACCACCAAACTTCATAGTGGACACAGTGCAGTCAGGCAGGTAACGTTCTCCCAGACTCACCTATCTGACTGGCAAATAGAGAAAAATGATACGGTACAACCTGGAGCATGTTTCCACTGTTGGTGTGTTTTTCTCACCTCCATCTGACACTTGGCATTAGACTTGGTGATGTGAGAGTTGCATGCTGCTGCGGCTATACAAATCCATTCCATGAAGCTTCCACTGCACAGTTTTTGTGTTTACATTATACCAGTGTAAGCTCAGAACCCTTCGGCTATGGAGGCAGCAGAGCTTTGGCGACTTTTACACACCTTGCGCCTAAGCAGTCGTTGACCGTGCTCTGTGATTTTAAGTGGTCTTCTGCTTTGTGGCTGAGTTGCTGCTGTTCCTAAACACTTCCACTTTCCAATAATATCACTTACAATTGACTGTGGAAAATCCAGCAGGATAATTTCACAAACCGTCCTATTGCAAAGGTGGCATCCATCACAGTACCACACTCCTGAGTTCTTCAGAATGACACATTTTGTGTCACAAAATGTTTGCAAAAGCAGTAAATGGTTAGGTGCTTGATTTTATACAGCTGTAGCTGCAGGTCTGGTTGAAACACCTGGATTCAATAATAAACAGGTGTGGCTTAATACTCATCACTATCGGTACAGTGTCTGTGCCTCTGCTGTAGATCTCAATAGTAATTAAGTACAGTGTTTAAGATATTAAAATAAATATACATTAATATAAAAAGTGACATTAAGAGTGGAAAAGTTATTTTATTACATTTTTTTTTTCATTTCATCTCCTGACACCCTGTCCCATTCTAGCCCCCACTTTGCTGTCTTTTTTTCACTCTTCTTCAGCGGACTACTTCATCTAAAAGATGATGTGTTTACCTTACTACAGGAAGTGCATTTTAATTTAAAGCATCTCTCCTGAGTCTGTGGCTTACTTCTATAATAAGCTAAGCTAAAGTACAGCACATAAGTGCTACATGTTTCCCTGAAGGCACCGGTTGGCTCCTATTAAACACTTAACCACCAGTGTTTTATTGATCCGTGGTTATCTTGCCTCCTCTTGGGCCAGTGCTGTCTAAAACGTCCACGCTGTATCGTAGATTGAAACGATTTAGGTGATGCTTTTATTGATCGAAGCTGGCAGAGTTCAACTGCTGCATAAACACTTTAAATAACCACCTGGAAATCTATACTCCAAAATAAATCTGCATGGGAAAGCCAAGAGTGCTTAAACATAAAGGAATATATAAAACTCCTGTGAGAATTTTTTTTTACCAGTTACAAAACAGACTGATATTAATATTGATGCCTCTGTTTGATCTGAATAAGAAAACAACATCAGCATAACTATTGTATGAAGGTGTTTCAGTGCCTTTATTATGTTGAAAGTTTATACTATATGTTTTGACTCGTCCTTTTTTCTCACTTATTTGCCCCACTGTGATGAGCCCTGTGCAAATGTCCATATTATTGAGTGAAAACTCCAGAGCAAGTTACTGACTGTACTTCAGAGCACACAGAGCTTCTCTGATAATAGTTATCCAGCCTCAATTGGAAGCATAATTTGGGGTTATGATCTTGTTTCTGGGCAGTCTTTGCAGCTTTTCTGCACTTTCTCTAGCCAAACAAATGGAGTCTGAGTTTGACACTGTGAACACAATGTTTGACACCTTCAGGCTATTTAATGCTTGACTGACTTCAGTTTTTATTCAAGACTGACTTTACTTAAGAATTGCAGAATAATTTCAGAAAAATGTTTCATCCATCCATCCATCTTCCTCCACTTATCCAAGATCGGGTTGCGGGGGCAGCAGCCTAAGCAGGGGAGCCCAGACTTCCCTCCAACTCTTCCCGGGGGATCCCAAGGCGTTCCCAGGCCAGCTGAGCGACATACTCTCCAGCGTGTCCTGGGTCTTTCCCGGGGCCTCCTCCCAGTGGGACCTGCCCAGAACACCTCACCAGGGAGGCGTCTGAGAGGCATCCGGACCAGATTCCCGAGCCACCTCATCTGGCTCCTCTCAATGCAAGGAGCAGCGGCTCTACGCCAAGTCTCTCCCGGATGGCGAGCTTCTCACCCTATCTCTAAGGGAGAGCCCAGACACCCTGTGGAGGAAACTCATTTCAGCTTCCTGTATCTGTGATCTCGTTCTTTTGGTCACAATCCACAGCTCCACAGCACACCATAGGTGAGGGTAGGAACGTAGATCGACCGGTAAATCGAGAGCTTCACCTTTCAACTCAGCTCTTTCTTCACCACGACAGACCGATGCAGAGACCAAATCACTGCCAATGCCGCACTGATCCACCTGTCCATTTCCCGCTCCATTCTTCCCTCACTCGTGAACAAGACCCCGAGATACTTGAACTCCTCCATTTGGGGCAGGATCTCAGTCCCAACCTGGAAAAATACAGAAAAATGTTTCTATATGTACAACTCTAAATATGAATATTCCACCATCTGCAATGCATATTATCAACAAAAGATTGAGAGTCTGGAGAAACCTCTGTGAAAGGGACAAGGCTGAGGGTCAGTATTGGATGATTGTGACCTTCAGGCCCTCAGGCTGCACCGTGTTAAAAGCAGGCATGACTCTATCCTGGAAATCGCTGTGAACACACTCCAGAAATCCCCCCTTCATGTCTGGGCTGAAGCTCATTTAAAATGGACTGAGACGAAATGGAAAACTGTTCTGTGGTCAAATGAATCAAAATGTAAAATTCTTTTTGGAGATCACGGATGCTGTGTCCAGTGGGCTAAAGAGGAGAGGGACCACCCAACTTGTTATCGGCGTACAGTTTCAGGGAGGGTCTTGAATATTTTAGCATGACAATGCTAAACCACATACATCACAACACCATGGCTTCACAATAGAAGAGTCCAAACATGGCCCTGTCTCTACTTTTTTGAGATGTGTTACTGCCATCAAATTTAAAATTAGGTAATACTTTTCTTGAAATGATAAAATGTCTCAGCTTTAATAACTGATTTATTGATTTTGTTCAATTGAGAATAATATACTGTATGCCACATAATATATGCTATAACCTCTTAAGAAGGCTAAGATTTATCATGTAGTTTGGGAAAAACCCAAAACAACAGATAAATCAGTGTAAAATAAGAGATTTGTAACCCCCTTGGAATAAACTGATTCTTGTTTCACAAGCAGGCGTTCAACTCAGGGTTGCCAGGTTTGTGTGACAAAACCAGCCCAATGGCCGATAAAAACTAGCCCAAAACCAAGCCCAATGCTGAAATTCAAAATAATACAGTAAAACCTCTGCCACACTGCGTATATTACTTGTTTGCCCACAGACATTCTGCTTCTCTGTGGGTGGCGTGTATGTCTGTGTGCCATGTTCCATGTTTTCCTGCCTCTCTGCTGGTTGTTGTAGTTGTACTTGAGTGTAAATAGAGTAGTTTGTTCTGCTACAGAAATTAAATACTCATACACAAGACATAAAAATGGGTCTGCTCAACCCGCAGACAAAAATATCTACCCATGGCAGTACGTTAAAAGTAGTCTAATTCAGCGGGAAAACCGCGGACCTGGCAACCCTGGTTCAACTCTACATTTTTCTACAGGGGGCGCCAAAATCGTCAGAACCTCAAATGTCCCCTAGGATCAGGAATCGGGGGAAAAAAGCCTGTACAAAATGGTTAACAAAGCACAAATATGTGGGGAGATGATGGGGTAAATAAAAAAATAAGCTTAAAATAAATCTAAATAGATCTCATTTATATTCAAGAGCCAAATTAAACAGCCAGTATGTTTTGAAGTACTCTAGAGCCAGGCTTATCTCTGCTAATTCCCTGTATTCTAATGTAGATTACACAGCATGCATATATTTAATTATCATTTCAAAGCCATAATTTCCACTTTAAAAAGACCTGAATAATCCATAAACACGCCATCAATAACATTCTGATCACTTTTTGTTCTTTTCTCTAATAGCAGGCAACATCAGACTGTGATCGCTGCATTGATTTTTTTTTTTTTTTTTTTTTTTGCTGTTTCATTTTCCTGGCATGAGCTTCACGGCTAATTCACCTGCTCCAGCATGTCTTGATTTGTCTCCTGGGTCCGTTTTCTCCTCCTCCCAATGTACGCTCTTTAAGAAAAGCTTTGCCGACTGTCGACTTTAGTGTTAGCTCCTGTTATCCGGGCGCATTAGCCTTCACAGTTTAAATAGCTTGAGCAGCAGCCGGGTGTCACTCCGTCTGCCACTGTGGGAGGAGAGACGTGTCTGGATTTACAGCTTTTTACCTTTCCTTTTTGGCTGGAAATCAGCATCTTTTGAGCTGCCAGGATACTGCCTATTCACACATAGATCCTTTTTATTAAGAGTGGCACTGATTTGTAGGATCGCACCTCTGCAGTACATATTGATTGATTGAATCTGTAGGCCTGTTATTTGCATTATTGATGGCATTGATCAGCGTTCATTTGCATTGCAGTTTGCTGTTTGTTCATCACAATGACAGGGATAGTGCTGTCGTGCAAGGTGGCACAAATTGATCTATTGTCAGCTAAATATTTCCTGAAAGCTGACAGATGATCTTTAGAGAATCTCTGCTCTGCTTCATAGACTTTCCTTCATTTCCAAAGAGCCTTGACTGTATTGAACCTGCACTGATTTCTTTCACTTACACTGTCTGTTATCTGCAGATATACTTCAGGGAAAGCTCTTTGAGGCTTAACTCCATTGTATTTCGGCTTATTTTCAACTATTCAGGGACTAAACGCATGCTGAGCTCTTCCAAACCTGAAATTTAAATCTTGTTTTTAGCTGTCAGAAAGCTGTCAGCTACAATAAAGCATCACTGCTCGCTCTGATAATCTCAGTGTTGTGAATATAGTCTTTAAAATGCCAAAAGATGCTTCCTGATTCATCATGCGTGTGCTCTGAATGCTTCAGCCTCACCTCTATAAATCAATCAACTCTTACTTTTAGCAAAAAGGCATTTCTGTGTCATAATAAACTTCAGACGTCTATTTCTTAATGCTTTAAATCCCTCTTTGTGTGTAGGTATGTACGTAACGCCCCTATTGGGAATGTCCCTGACATCCTACAAGGAAGTGACATGTTTAACATCGCCTGTTACTACGGAAACCAGTGAGGGATGCAGAGCATCAAACATTGAACAGTTTCCCATCATTTGTTATGTCACCACCCTGCCTTCCTTTCTTACATAATATTTGCTGTTAGCATCTAAATAACAGCTCAAGTCTTTGAACATCCGTCCTCCTATAATAGAAATATAGATTTTTATAAGATTGACGTCTGTCACAGTGACGTCTTGTGATTCAGACCCGTCTGTGATGATCTGTTGGTGGGAAGTTTTCCTCCTCGCTGCTCCAGTGTGGGCCTAAAATAACTCCTGAGTGCTGTGCTACGTTGTTTATGCTAATTCACCGCCTCCTACTGTTTTTTTTTTTTTCCTGTACTGAGCCGTCATTTAACAGGTCGCAGGCAGGAGGGTGGGGGGGAGTCAGGAAAACACCCGCTTCATGTTCAGAATAAGAATTCAATTTAGAGCTGCGTCGCCTGACATCAGATGATTATCTTTGTAATTATCGGCCTGTGAATTTCACACTGATGATGGCGCTTTAATTACAGTTTTATGGGCGAAGGTGAAATACTTGGTGGTATAGAAATATCCAGAGATTATACGAGGAAAAGATGAAGCGTAATATGTTCCTTTTGGGTCTAAATTAGAGAAGAGCATCTGGCTGCTCAGAGGCTGTTAGTGACTTCTTCCTCACTCAATACGACAAGTTAATTTCATATCAGAAACAGGATGAAAATAAGACAAAATCTGCCTTGAAGGATCTGTACATTCACTGTAAGGACAGAAGTATTCAGCTGCCTGATCATTACACCAACAGGGGCATTGGATTCAAATGCATGTGCTCAGGCCTGCCCACAGAATGAACCGGGCCCCTGAAAACAACAGTGATGGGCCCTTCCCAGCTGTGATTTATTGATGACATCAATACATGTGTGTTGATCAGTTGCATTGGTCCTGGCTAACAGTTACCTCATTTTGGAGCTGCGTGTCAAGCCATAATTTGGTTCTGGTGTTCAAATTATTTATTCATTCCACTTTTTAACCCCTTTTCATCCCTGTTTCCAAACATTTTGCGATAACTGTCTTCACATTACATCCCTTTTCCCACCTTTAGCCAATTATAGCTATTTTGAACCTCTGTTCACTACATTTTTGCCCCTTATAATCAATTTTTGCCACTTTTTAACTGCTTTTCACCATCTTCCTGCACATTTTTACCCTTTGTTCCTCTCTCAACTCATATTTGCTCCAACATTTTGGCTTCCAAAAAAAGTAATAAGGACTTAGGCTATTAGAATTTTAAGATAGTTGTCTCTAATTTACATGGAAATTTCAGGAATTTTCAGGAAATTGTTTTACTTCTAGGAGGGAAAATCTGGGAAAATTCTTCTTATTTCTAGGGGGAATTGATTGGATATGTGGAGGGTAATTTCAGGCAATTTGTTTGGATATTTGGGGGGATTTTCCACATTTTTCATGTTTTTTTTTCTTTGTTGTTGTTTTGTTATTACTGGGAATTTGCTTGAAATTTTCAGGAATTTACCATGGAATTTTGAGGAACGTTTTTATTGGAGTGTTTATTCCAAATTTTTGGTAAAGTTTTACTGTATATTCTGAGAAATACTGGAAGAAATCTGGGGATTTACTTATCATGTGGTACTTTAGAAAATACTTTAAATTTTCTCAGAAATTTTTGGTTACGTCTGAAATTTTTGAAAATTTGTTTTTATATTTAAGAGAATGTGGTTGGAATTTCAAGTATTTTCATGGGAATTAGGGGATAAGTTTATAGTGTGGAGACTTTCATTGGGGTAAATTTGCTTTGAAGTTTTTGGAAAATTTTTATGCCAAATCTGGACATTTGATGGGTGTTTGGTTGAATTTGTTTGGAAATTTTCTGGCACCTTAAAAATTTGTCAACTGTATTTTAAATTTTCTGGAATTTGGTTTTACTGCTTGGCGTGATTTTTTGGAATTTGGAAATATTGGGGTTGGGGTCATGAAAATTGTGTTTGTACATTTTTTTGGTATTTTGCTAAGAAAGTTTATGGGGAATTTGCCGTGAACTTTCACATTTTTATTCATATATTTCATGATGAAGTTTTACTGTGTTAGTAGGGGACTATTTAAGGAAACTTTGGTGTACTTACACTGGGATACTTTAAAAATATATTTTAAAATTTTCACAGACATATTTGATTATTTCTTTTCATTTTGGGGGGAATGTGTGTGGATTTTGGAGAGGAAAATTTCCAGTAAATTCAAGCTTTTTGTGGAAGTTTCATTACTGCTTGACTTGAACTGGTACTGCTGGTCCATCTTAAAATGACTCCCTGATCCCTCTTCTATTGGATGACTCCATTTCTTACTGATGAACTGGCCGACACAGCCGAAACATCTGCTGCTAAACTGATTCAGTGTTGTATTTTTAGCAGAAACAGGACCTTCAGGAGATTTGTGGACATAAATGTTTAAAACGTATCAGGTCCTACTGATGGTCCGAGTACTTTTGCCCATAAGGAGTATATCTGCAGTCTACATATGGTGTTGGAGTAGAGGACAGGACATTTCAGCTTGTAATGGACATCAGTTTTCCTTTCCTTGTGTGTCATTAAACATCAATCGTAACATTGATGTTCGCTGTCATTGTCCGACATCTTGGGGCTAATTAATGGGATGCAGCGGCGTGTTACAAACTGTTGATTCACATCATTAGGTCCTGTCTAATCACAGCAGCATCCTCGCACATACTCTTACACGGCTCTATGCATGATCACACATGGTTTACCCACAAGACGCACGCCTTTCTCTCTCCAGCTGAGACAAGGTGACAACACAGGTCGTTTATATTCCATGCGTCCCGTCGCCACGCCGCCTCCTGACCGCCGTGAGCCTCAGCGTCTTTCTGGTCTAGACCAGCCATTGAATTATATGGGGACTGATAGGGACTCTGTGTGTGCGCGTGTTGCCAGGCAACCTGTATTGAGTGAGGCGGGAGGCCTGCTGATAGGGAGATTACCGGGGTCCCCGATAAAGTCCTTTTACGCCATGAACGGCTGCTTATCGTAGGGCTGTCAGAGGAGAAATGTCAGCTATTAGATCCTCCAAACAGCGACTTAGAGGAACTGACACACCGCAGGAAACACACAACGCTGCAAACGTTTCAACTGGACATGTCGATTTTCTTTGTTACACAATAATCAATCTCTGGAGAGATATCTGACAACTTTCTCTGGGAAGATATTTGACATCTTTCTCATGTGTGCCTCACTTTCAGCTTTGAAAACTCATTTTTCTTTCTCATGATTACTTTCCAGTGGTTTGGTGCAGCATTTCACTCAGTCATGTTAAAAGAACGTTACCACTTCTGAATAAAGCCACACTGGTTTCTTGTAGGTTCAGAGCAACTCACAGTAAAATGCAAAAGTCTCTTTTGGTTTGAATTGAAAAATAGATGGCTTTATTCATTTAAATTTATCATAAGAAATGCCAGTAAACAAACACTACATTTTCAACAGGAAAAATATCCTCTGCCAAGTCTATACCTTATTATTGGCCTATATTGCATGTGATATTTCTTAAATTTCTTAAATTGCACTTTGAATGTGTTTCCATTGAAGGGGGTTTTGGGCATGAACCTTGCAATTCTTGTAAAATCTCATCTTGCGAGACTCCACTGCAAGGAAGCTGGACGCTAAAAACCTGTTGTGTTTTGGTACGGTTATGATTTCATCTACAGTGGTTGCCTTGATAATTTTGAACAAAAGACAAAGGCAACAGATGATAGTTCAGGGGATAGGTCTATATGTATGGCAAAAGCCACACATAAGGGTTTAAGTATGATGTTAAGAAAAGTCTCTGTCTCCTCTTCTGTCCACACATACCGCGCCATGTTGTCTCAGAGTGAACAGGTCACATTGACATTGTACGTTACATCCTGTGACTTATAAATGCGGAAAAAAGTGTTTCCATTGCAGTTTTGTGATAATTTCTATATCAAAACATCTAAAAAAGCTCCTCATTAGAGCATAAAAACTTTTTATTGATGATATTTGAGTGGTTTTTCGAAATTCAGGTATTTCCATTACCAGTTTTTTATTGTGCTGTTTAGATTTTGCGCATTTCTAAGGGTAATGGAAATGCAGCTACTGTTTCCAACTCTTTTTGCTGTCCTTCTCTATCAAAAAAGTCACAAAAATCTCAACAATGTGTCTTTAAAACAAATAAAACACACCATTTAGGCATGTCCAGGATCAACCAGCAAAGAGACTAAGATATACAGTCAGTCTACGTACGTATCGATACAATACAATACCATATGGTATGATGCAATCTGATACCTTAGGATACGAGACATCATAATATGATACGATACAATACAATGCAATAGAATACATTTTGATAAAATACGATATGTTTCCATATGTTGAAATACAATACAATATGATTTGATACAATACAATGTGTTTTGATACAATCTGATACCTCAGGATATAAGACAATACAAGACATGATACGATACGATGCAATAGAATACATTAAGATAAAATATCATATGTTTCCCTACATTACAATGCAATATGATACGATATGGTGTGATACAATACAATATGTTTCGATACAATCTGATACCTTAGGATACATGACATTATGACACAATATGATACAATACAATACAATAGGATACATTATGATAAAATAGGATATGTTTCCATACAGGGCTGCATCGCAGTACAGGGGTTAGTGCTGTTGCCTCACAGCAAGTAGGTCCCTGGTTGGCTTCCCGGTCCAGGGCCCTTCTGTGTGGAGTTTACATGTCCCCTCCGTGCATGCTTTCTGTCCAGGTACTCTGGCTTCCTCCCACCACCAAAGACATACCAAAGACATGCTCATACTCTCTAAAATTGGTTGTGTCTCTAGATATTAGCCCTGTGATTGACTGGCGACCAGTCCGGGGTGTGATACAAAACTACGACATGATAGGATCAATATGATGTGATGCAATATGGTAGGAATTGATACAGCATAATACAATACCGTACAATACAATAAGATGCCATCCAGTGCCATATGATAAATTAAGATGTGATATAAAGACAAACAATACAATACATTATGATGTTATAGGACAGATTATGATGCAATGCAATACAATACAATAAAATAAAATATGTGTAATGTGATGCAACACCAAAACAATACAACATGACACCAAATAGTGCCAAATAATACTTAAAGATGTGACATCATAACTTTCCATGCAGTGCATTTTGTTATGATATGACGCGATGCACTGGGAAGCAGTGTGGAGCAATGCGATGAGATAAGATATGGTGTGATGCCATATGATGCAATACTCTATGATACCCTATAGTAGGATACAGTATAATATGATACAGTAGGTTACTTTGCAATAGGATGCCTATCAGTGACATAGGATGCAATACAATGTGATACTGTATGATGCAATACAATACAACATGATGCCATACCAATCTAAACGATACATAAATGATGTGATATGATAACATACAGTACAGTACATAGTGATATAATATGATGCCATGTCATGATATACTAGAAAAGTAATTCATTTATTTTTTATAACTTTTATTGTATTGTACTTAAAATTGAATGTAGATCCTGATTGGTGATATGCAGTGCTTGCCGTTGATTTGCCACAAACGACTCCCAGCTGAGGCTTCCTGTCCTTTAAACAAAGGCTGTTGTTTACTGACCAAAAGACAAAAAGACAACTTAGGAAGCTAGAATCAAACTGTATTTCAGAGAAAACATCTAAGAGACTGTTGTCAGCTTTTCTTGCATCTACATTTCTGTTTATACATCTACATAAAAGCTAAAAAGCTGTTGGATAATAGCCAGTAGAATCCAGAGTGGGTTGCAGTCTGCCCTCTTTTGCTCTCCCTCTTTACACATTTGTTTCTTGTTTACAGGCAAAGACTACTACTAAATAGTGATTACTGCCATGGTAAAGCTAATAGGGATCTTAATATACAAACAAGCATCCCTTATGAATTTGTTTTCCTCTTTTCCTTTTAGACGGAGTGTTTGGAAGATGCCAGCAGCTGGCCCATGCAGACCTGAACACGTACGATATTTCTTCCTCCGCTCTTCAGCGCCTCAGGATCCTCCTACAGAAACTGGCTCACAGAGGTACATACTGCCTGTCTGTCTTTGTCCGACTGTGTCTTTTTTCTTTCTTTATCAGCCATGTACAGGGCTTACAGCAAATGTTTGTCCACTGCCATTGTGTTAGGAGAGCCAAATAAGCCAAGCTGTCTCTTTGGCTCACACAACAGGTCATTCGACTCATACAGGGCCATTGTTTCGCCATCATCGCCCAACTCCAGCAGCCGGCCTAATTGGTTTGTATGCTGCTCGGACATTGAGAGCTAATTTTATGGATGAATAACTGCGAGGTGTGCAGTGTAATCATCATTAGAAAGCATCTCCTATTCTATCATGGCAGCTGCTAATGTGTTTGTTACATCGCTCACAACTTCAGGGTCAAAGTGCGTTGACTATAACATGTAGGAGTAATTGTGTAGGTGATTATGATGAAGTAACGGTGGGAATTTCAGGACCAGCAATGCAGATATTGGGATGAAATGAACACAGAGCACGGGCAGAAGTCTCAACATGGACATCTGCTCTGTAACTTAATCCATTATTTAAAAAAACAGGTCTCCAGGCCTATTTTGCTTTATATTAATATTAGTTGCTATTAGATTGAGTTGAAACCAATCCCTTGCATTTAAAAGTGCATGGTTTAACTCAGTCTTGTAGTACTCAAGTCCAGGACTTGGACTTGAGTCTGACTCGAGTCCTGATTTGGAGGACTTGTGACTCGACTTGGACTCGAGCTTTAACTGCATCATGACTTGAGGATGAAGAGGATGAACCTTTGTTTTACTGAAAACTATTTTATTCTGTAATATTTGTTGTTTTTGTGTGAGAAAACCCCTCATAACTGATCAGTGTTTACGCAGCGTCCAGTGTAGGCTTTGCAATTAATTAATCACAATTGATTACACATATTGATTATTTGAGAAATATTTCTTTACTGATAGATTTAAAGGTAATAGTAACAAAACAATCAGAAAGGACATGCTTCTGAATGGCAAAGTTTTGATGCTTTTCATTGCTTATTACTCCTCCTACTTTAGACTAATGTACAATTTTGTGTTAGAGCCCATATATAGCAATTCCATCTACATCTGTTAAAAGCAAAACATTTTTCAAAGTTCAAGTGAGTTTAATACTTGAGAAATGTAGTTAACCTTTTTAAAATTTCTAAAATTAATTTAAAATAATTTTCTTGTTACACTGAAAGTGTGCACATATAACAAATGACAAACAAAAGTTGTCTAAAATTCAACATTTTTGGATCATTAATCTTCCGGTTTTAAATAAATGAAACATGAGTAGGAGCTACAGCAGTGGTACCCCTTTCTCCTTACCCCACTCCCTACTTATTTCTAGGGAAAGCTAAGCTCCCCTATCCTTGCAAAGCAGATGGATACACCCGTTTCCTTGTTTTTCACTGGCAAATCCGTCTTGTTAAGCTCCCATCTGAACCGTTTTGGCCCAGTTAGAAAGTCACAGGACCAATCAGTGATGAGGGGCAGAACTTTCAGGCACAGCAGAGTCGTGACGTAAACAAGCAGCAGCAAGAGCTGGTGCAGTTATGGAGGAAGAGATTAGCATGGATGCTGCTAAAGTGCCAGTTTTAGCAGAACTTTACGACATTTCTTTGTTAAAAGAAGAACAAAGAACAGCAGTGAGTTGTTTTCTTCTCAGTACTTACATGTCTATAGTCGCCATGTTTCGCGTTGTTCCTCAGTAGTGGCGCACGCGCAGCTCGATAGCGGAGACGTCACGTGTTTTGTTGCTCTGATTGGCCCATGTAGATGTGACTGTGAAACACATCCATCTGGCATGTCAGGTTAAAGCCCCCCAGGACAAACTTTGAAAAACTAAACTTCAATTGGAATAACTTTCATTTACAAAATCCCAACATAATAGGCCTACGTACACTTGCTCTTTCCAAAAGATCTAAGTACCATCAATTATAACGACATCACACTGGGCCACTCTGAGAAATTTAAAAATAAAACCTTCTAAAACTTTGCAAATTTACAAGAGAAAAAACACATTTATTTTAACTTTAAAAGTCACAAATTTCCACAAACCAAAACTTAACATTTTTGAGATTATCAAGTCTAGAATACACCATTGCATTGAGGAAAATCGTACTGGATGGCTGCACAAGTCCTGCAGTTGAGCACCTTATCAAGTACTAGTTCTTACTGGTACTGAACAATAAGGAAATACTAGTGATGTTAGCCCAGAATCGTCACATTATCATTATTATCTGGACTTAAGAGAGAAGATTCTGTAAACTGGGTTATCCAACTTGTTTTCAGTTTGGTTTCTTGTACATTTTTGAGTTTACAATATTGTAAATGTTACAACTTAAAAAAATGGAAATTCTGAAGTTTAAAATGCCAAGTTTACATTTTCTTAACACTAAAATTCTGAGTATTTCCTCATAAATTTACAATTATTTTCATTCAGACATACTGAGTTTGGTTTCTTGTAAAAATAAGACTTTATAATCTCAAAAATGTAGAGTTTTTCCTTCAAATATATACATATATTTTTCCTAAAAAATTAATGGACCCCTTTTATTTATAATCTTTTAGGGTGCCCTAATTCTCTGTCATACGTTATGTCATGGTTTTAAAGCATATATGCACCTCTAATTTTGACAGCGTCAGAGCAGACAGGGCCTTCACTCCCTTGAAATTTATGGCGCCCCCCAGGATGCCAGTATTTTAGTGGTTATGTCTGTTCTTCATGACCTGAAGTCCTTGTTCTTGAAGCAGGTGGCCAGGGTTCAAATCTGGCCTAAGGCTTCTTTCACACATGTCACTCCCTATACTCTCTCTCCCCAGTTTCTGACTTTATCCACTGGCCCATTAAAAATCTTTTTAAAATTACATGAGTATAAATTTTTTTTTTTATGTAGCAAACTCTTAAGGAATTGATTTACCAGAAACCTTAAAAAAACAATAATTTTTGCATTTCCTTTCAAAAGACACTTACATATTTGTTGTCCGTCAGTACTGAAAGGACATTCTAGTCACATTTTTTAAAATCACCGACAAAAGATGAAAGGTCAAAAAGTTGATAAATGAAGTCTTCATTTGAAAAGGCCCTTCATCTGCAGCCTGTATCTGCAGCCGTACCCCACCAGGGGGCAGTAGACACCTTTAATTTAGACCGTGACTGGGAACATCAGCCCTCCAAACATAATTGGCTTTGCAAGCCACCCTGAGCTTAATATCTTTTAACAGGCGTGAACCAGTGTTGAAAACCATTAAGAGTAAGCAGTCGGCCAGAGGAAATATGTTTTTAAAAAAAGAGGTAAAAAAAAATGGAGTGATGAATATTAACCAAAGCCAGACCACACATTTATTCTAATTACTGCTTTGGAATAAACAAATGAGACTGAGGAAGATGGGAAGAGATGTGGTGTGTAATTTTTTTCCCTGCTTCATTTTATGAGGTGTTTAATTCTTCAGATGCTTTTCACTGCGAGTCTTGCTCCCTGACCTTGTGTTTTTTAACACCCGTTTAGAGACGCCGCAGACATGACATCATCACTTTGAATCATTTTCCCCCTTTCTTGTGGAATCACGTCCACAGACACAGAGCATTATCTCCGGATGAGTCCACAATGCACTGTTAATGCTCAGTGGCACCGCGTTCTTATCAGCTCAACAGCTATTGAAGTGTCATCTTTGAGACATACGGGACGCTTCTTTTTTTTTTTTTTTTTAGCCCAGACAGGGTTATGAGACCATTGTACTGTAACCTAAATTGAAGAGATGAAGGGGGGAAAAAACGGGGAGGAACATCAATGGAATCGATTTACAATCCTCTTTATCTTGCATCAGAGACGCAGGTTGAAATCACACAATCTCTGCTCACTGCACAACACCAATGTCATTCTGATCAATAGGAGTCGACCCTTGTACAAAAGGGCTTGGGTTGTCTGAATGTGTTCCCAGTAGTATAGTATGTTGTCTGGTATTAAATTTTCACCACAATACACCTTTTCAAAGCAAGGTCCTGTCACACAAGTGCAAATGACTTTTATACAAAAGCAGCCAAAGCTAGAAAACTTCAGTATTCACTGTGTGCAGCCAGAGTAGCTACAGCTGAAGTATGTTTCATATCAAGGCCAAATGTCCCTATTATATGACTCTGCCTAATGTGCTCAGAATTTTAAACAGTCATATTATACTTAATTTCTGCCAATGTTTTGGCAAACAGTGTGCAGGAGTCTGCCTGCATGTTTGCATGCATTCAGTTTTCCCATTTACATTTCCATGTGAATTATTTTTTCATAAAGTCTCCAACCTTTTAACAGTCTTAATAATCTAAATAATGGGCATTGTATTATTTTAAAACACCATATTGTATTATCAAAGTGCTGAAAATTTTACAAACTTTCCTTGTCATTTGTTATGATACACAGTTCACTACCTAGTGTGTTAATTTGATGTACATTTATGAAGATTAAACAGCAATCATTGACTGATTAAAAGCTATGCAGCTGGTATTTTTAGACTTGACTGTTTGCTTTCATAAGAATAAGAAGTAAATAATAATTAAACTTCATATTTTTCCACTATATTATGAGTTTTAAAAGCACAGTATGTGAAATTCCACCAGCAGGGGGCTCAACCAAGATAATAACACATAATGATGAGTCCAGACCAGCTCTGTCCATCTCCACTGTTTACTCCTTGTTTTGAAATGAGGACTCTGCTCAATAAAAATGGCACCTCATAAAGTGTATGTACTAAACAGAAAACAAACGTTTTGTTTTCATTCACAAATTTCTCATAATAAAGGAGAAATGCAATAAAAAAGGCACTTCCGGCTTGCGCTGGAAGCGGTCCAAGAATGTGCACATGCACTAGAAGCAACGCTAGAGTGCTTGCACATCCTGGGACAACTTTCAGCATGAAACTGGAAGTGCCTTTTTTAGGTGCAATACTCCCTCGTTATGAGAAATTTATGAATGAAAAAATGTTGTTATTCTGCAAGACACATCTGATTTTAAACAATTAAGAATTTCCCTGAAAATTTTAGGGAACATTGGAGTAACTAGAAAAATACATGATAGGAATCACTTTTTAACTGAAAATAGATATTTCAGTGCAGAATATCTACATACTGTATCTTTAAATGTAAAATAAAGGCAATCTATAAATTTATTAGCATTAGCTGTAACCAAGTCTAATAGTTTAATCGTCTTTAAAAGCAAAGGTGTCAAATAATTATCCTATATGAATGTAGCTGTCTATTCTTGGCTACAATATTTTGAGAGATTTCAAGTTACCAAGTGTGTTTATTTACAAATGAAATACTTCCTTAAAGAAATATCAATGGGACATATGCTAGTAAGATGTACTACAAGACAAGTCTGTTTAGCTCCGAATTTTCTAGCCTTTACAGAAAAAAGGAATTAGTTAAAGAAGATTAAATTTCACATTTATTATCAGGTGTATATCAGTCAACATAGTAAGCATGTTGACTGATAAGCCTACAGTCAATAGCAGTGGCCAAGGTGAGCAGTGGCTTTGTTGTCAAAGCCAAACTTAGCTAGAGCTAGCCTCAATATTTTAATGATTATTTAGTATTCATAACAAAACAGTCACCTTGTGAGAAACCATAAGACGTTGCCATTTCCCTCGGAAAATATCAAGGAATGTGTTGTTCCCCAGTCTTTTTGGCATTGTGAGCCCAAATGTTTTTTCATCTTTCTTCAATACTCTTTCTTGCTTAAAAAACACACACACACACAAAAAAGAAAAAAAAAACACCTGAAATTTGCTACCAAATTAAAGCTTTTTATTCTAAGAATCTTCCTCACTTGAGATGTAGTTAGTCTAGTTTCAGATAAGGTTGTAAAACAGTGCTAGCTAGCTTAACAAAAACACTGACAGTGCGAATACTTAAATGCTAATGCTGAAGTTTATCTTATGTTTTAAGAACCACTGACTTTGAAGGATTCCTGTTCTTTCAAACTTATCTAGTGGAGCCAGCTTAGCAAGTTCCAAATGGCATACTAAATACTAATTAAAGTTTATTTCCATTGAGAAGAGTACTGAAAAGTACCCTCAGAATTGTCCAACATTGAGTGTGGAATGATGGACACTGCACGTCCAGGTAACACCATGTTGGCGATGCAGCAGATAATGTACCGTCAGCATGCAAGAGCTAGCTAATGTTAGCATGCGCTAGCTAACATTATCATCCGCTAGCTAGTGATTGTTTAGCAACAGCAACACAGGTCATTAAGGAAAAAGGTAGTAAAGGCTAAATAAGTTATGTCTGCTCTTAAAAAAGAAGTAGCAGAAGGAAACAGAGGCAGTTATCCATCGCCACTTCCTGTAAGTGCTAAGTGGTAGTGTGTGGTTTGGGTAAATGCCAACCTGTTGTGATGAAGTGCTCTGTGCTTTAAGTGTTCTATGATATAGTGTACTAACAGAAGTATGCAGTTAGAGTTATGCCATAAGTTTTTGCGTTAGCTTAAAAAAAGCTAGTGTCGGTTGAAAAAATCTGTGGGCAAGATTTGCAAACAAAAAAACAAACAAAAAAACAACAAACCATGAACAACAAACAAAAAAAAAGTGACTGGCAAAAGTGTATTTTTCTGATATGCGTGATAGCAAGGAGCATAGCACTAATGCTAAACAGCCAATGCTAAATATTTTCTGTTAACAGTCAGAATATCTAATCAATGGCCTTATACGGATACTTGTTTAAAAACATTTTCAACAAGGCTATCTCACTGCAGTTTAGCATTAGCATTAGCTTACACAAGCTAATCAGTTAATAAAATATGCTAGCTATGGTTTAGCATGGCTAGAGAGGAGATTCCTGATTTTTTATTTTTTTTTTTTTGGGGGGGGGGACCTGAAATATGTTTTGAAATGCCTTTGAATTAGGAGTGTTTATTATTGTATCCTGCTTTGGTGGCTACATGCATGGCAAGCTTAGCAATAGGTAGCGGATATTAATTGAAGTTTCTTTTAGACTGCAAGGTAGATGAAGCGTTATGTACCTTAATATTTCCGTTTCCTGTCAGTATTTATCCCTTTTAGCTGTATACTTCAGAAAGAATCATGTCAGAGTGTAACACTTGATGTACCACGTTAAACTACTCTAACCTGCAGTCGATTGACCTTGTGACCCTGTGTAGGGAGGTGGATACTCTCATAGCCCAGACAAGCCAAGTAAGATGATGCATTGTGACATTTGCATTAGCTCCATTGACAGGAGTCGTCAGTCAGGCAGAATCAGTGACCGTGAACTGACATTATGTCACTCAGGTGCTACTGAAACCACAATGGTCCTACTTTTCCTCCCGAGCAAACACGTTCTCTCTGACAGACAATCGACAAAAACTATTGTTGTTCTTCCTCTTATTCTGCTCGGCCTGTTCCTTGACATCCTTGCTAGATTGTACTTTCGAGAAAAAAATTGCAGGTACACCTGCACACTAACATGCCATGTGAAAACAAGAGTGCTTTTATTGAACTGTTCAGTGTGAGTCCATGTCTGTGCAGGATCATTTTGAAGAAACCTGCAGCAGGTTTTTACCCTGAACAAAATGATTTCCACCAGAGGCAAATAATTATTTTTATCATCTGAGAGGCTCACCAACTGTTGTGCAGTTAAGGCTTTATGAAATTATTGCAGTAGAGGTGGTTATAATGGTTTTATGCCAGTTGTCTAGGCCTTAAAGCTTCTGTTGGGAGATTTTAGCTGGTCATGAAACAAAGTGAAATGAATATTGATGTGTCCATATGAGCCACAAAAGCAAACAAGACCATCAGTGACTAGACTGATATTGTTGATTTTAAATTTCTGTAACTCCTGCAACTGGGTAGGTGGCCACATAAAGAAAAATATAAGGCTGACTGGTGCACCTCAAAATAACTTGCCTTCAGTTTATTAAAGTAGGTAAAAGCAATCTAATAAAGGTTAAGTCATGCTTAGCAATTTAATATGCTTAAAGGAAATAACAGCCTACCACACAGCTTGCCATTTATGGCTAATAAGGCAAAAAGCCAAACATTATTAAGGATTTCTGTGCTGCAGAGGTGGGGAGTTTTTGAGCCTGGGGATTATTACTGCTAACCTCAAAAAGCCAATGGATTGGCCAGATTCCATGTCCGTCACCGGCGGTTCCATTTTGCAAAAGCCTCAAGCTGATACGCTTGTTCCCAGCCAGAGAATGACCAGACCAATCAGTGCCAGCTGAGGAGAATGAAGCAGTAGCTTAAGGTGTTAATTATGACAACCAGTGAAGAGATTAGTCAGGCTGTAGTTTATCATTGATTGAATTTCTGTTTAAAAGAAGAGAAAAGAACCACTCTTATTGTTGGAATATATTTTTAGTGAACAAAGATAACAGGTGAGTTTATTCCCTGAGGCGGTATATGCCTACTACATTACATTATATTTTTTTTAATGGGTTCAGTCAATCAGCCCCTAAAGATGTTTTTAAAAGGTTCTACCCTCCAAAAAATCATATGGGCTGTTCCCTAGATGGATGTGAAAAATATCCCTTGTAGTGTACATATGTGAAACAGCCAGTCTGGTGTTTTGGGTTGTATTAGTGTGTTATGCTTTGTAAAAACAACCCCATAAAAAATCAGAGGGCAATTGTTATGCTATTTGCTACCTACGTTCTTCTGTTTTTCAATATTTAGGGCGTTATGAATTGAGCTATTGCTGTTAATTTTGCTGTCAGTCAGTGTACCATTTATGTTGTCCTTTGTGCTTGTTAACAAAAAATTACCACTCCAACAAATTTTTGTCAAAATGTTCGTTTACAGAATTAACACGACAGCCCCACCTAGTGTCAAAACTAAAAAGTACAATGCAGTCAAGCACGCCATGCTCTAATTTTAGAAATATTTTTTTTGTTGTTGTTGTTTCAGGATGAATAAGATAGTACCAAGGGCCACAGTCAATGCCACCTTTCTTGGTTTGGACAACCCTGGGCAGGGTCACAAAGCTAAAGCACCAGTGTTGTATTAACACTAAAAGTATTCAATCTCACAAAAGAAAAGTGTGTATGTGTCCCCTCTTTCTAAATATAGATTGCCACCTGGCAATGTGAGATGTCTCAAAGCAAAAATAGATTAATAAGACAAATACAGACTTAGAATATGCCCTGAACTCTCTCCAGTAATGTAGACTATCCCCCACTACAGTCAGGAAGTGACTGACTTAGTGGATAACTTCACTCATCGGGCAGAAGCGTTTAACATGAAAAAACAACGATAATTCACCGGATACATGTACAAGTGTATCTCGGCAGGGATCCCAGTACAGCATGCAACATCTAAACACATCTAAACACTGCACAAAGGCATGATGGGAAATCTCCATCCCACAGATTTGAAATGATGGAACTTAAGAGATCAATTGACTCTCTGCAGAGTTAGATTAACACTGAATGCATTAACGCTGTCCAATAACAATACTAGAGGCCATTTATTGAGAATTGAGTGACGTTTACTCTTTGAGTGTTAAAATCAACACTGAAATGTATGAAAGTCACTTTTATTCATATTTTTGATGACAAAGATTCATGATGAGTTAAAGAATCTGATTGTTCAAAAAGTGAAGGCACTAGTTTGGCCACCAGGGGGCCCAGAACTGAGACAGACCTGAAGTTTCTGACAGGAGCTTTAAGCAGCCTTTACTGGCAATAAATAAGTACTAAAATAAGCCATTTAAACTTAATGTTTGCTTATTGGCCATTACTTAACGTCAATTCAGTCCCCAAAAAACTTTAATTTAAATCCTGAAGCCTTCAATATTACAGACGTTTCTGGCCTAATTAGCAGGACAAATGACTGATAAGACCAGATGTCATCAGAATGTTTGTTTAGTTATATTGAAGCTAAAAACAAATATATACTAATTATCATATAAGAAATATTACAGTTAAAAGTATTTTATATAGTTTAATGCATTGAATCAATTAAATGTATGTGTGTTATATTTTTGTTTGAAAAGTAACACATTAAACTTTAAATGTATTCATATTTTCAGGCTCTGGTTTTAATCTTTGTGTCACATTTGGATTGACACATTTCATTTTGACTAATTAGGTCAAAATTGCTGCTAAATTATTCACACTCTCCTCCATTAACGGCTTTAAAATCAGTTGGTGGACAGAAGTAAAGGAAAGGGGAAAATCTGCATTTCAAAAAACACCAGATGAAACCACAAGACGTGTAGACAGGATCCAATCTAATAGGCTTTGAATATTTAGGAGCCCCCAACTCTACCCCAACCCCCTCTCTCTCTTTTTCTGTCACACAGAAAACAGACAGGAGGCCAACAGAAATATCTCGCTTGTTTGAAAGCTGTTGCGCTAATGGCACAGCGTTAATTAACCAAGGCATTTGCCTGAGATGGCGTGGTATCCTTAACAGGCACAGAAAAAAACGCAGCGTTTGGTGGTGGAACCTGCTCCTTCTGTGGACTAACAGATGAATTTGCATGACATTTAGCTTCCTCAGTGCCAGGATAATCAGCTGAGGGGTTGATTGAGAGGAATCTGAGCGCGGGAGCTCCTCTCTGACTTTTTCTTTAACAAAACAGCTCATTTTGATTCTGTAATTTGCTGTGGAGCACCTTTTTTTTCCCTTCAAGTGTGCCCATCACAGCCAGACAAAACATGGTATGTATGGAAATGAGTGCATCCCCCCCAAAGGAGACGGAGAGGATAGAGGTGTCACAGCCAATGAAGCCAACCTCATCCACTCTGAACCCATTTAACCAGCTGCAGTTAACCGCAGGTACCATATGGATCCTTTAAGGGCTGAAACCAGCGCTGATTTCCCCACAGCGACTGATTTTAGCATAAATGATCATCGCCACATTGATATATAACAAGCATACACCACATCGGTTAAGCCACGGGTAGTTAACTGTCATTGTTGTATGGATGGATGGCTGAGCTGCGTTCCAGAACAGTGACAACATACGCTGCTTTGTGCTGCGTTCAACGCTGCCAAGAATGACTGGAGGCATCTGTAGCTGCTCTGCATAGCTCAGATCCTCATCTGGTGCTTATGAATATCTATGAGAAGAATACCCAATGACTACGGGTGAGAAACCAGGCTAATGAAGACATTCTGCTGTGTTGATACTTTCATTTTCCCCCTATATGTTTAAATACAGGCTGTTAGTTTACAGCTATGAGACGTGTCCACATCATTAGGAGCACCATTGTTACGTCGTTCTTGTTGAAAAAATGCCTCTCCACTGGAATGAAATGTGATCACTGGAAGTACTATAATGTCTTGAGTTTTTCTATTCTCTGTGCTGATGGAATGCCGCCCCTCTCGGCTCGTCGGGAATGGGGCCATGTTTTGGGTATCTTTTTTTTTGCTTGGGTAGCTCCATCTGGTCCTGGCACTGCTGTGCTCTGCCCCTGCCCAGGAGTTCTGCATCCCAACTATGTGTTGGCAATTAGCAGAGATGTTGGCAAGGCGTCAGGCCGCAGTGTGACATTCTCCCTGGGCTTGTTGACTGGCAGTGTGTGTACATGGCTGTGTATACATGTGTCTGTACATATGTGTCAATGTGTAGTTATGGCTTCCTTTTGGTGTGTCGTCATGAAAGACCTGCCCTACTTACCATTCAGATTCCTCTCTGTCACTCTGTAATATTGTATTAAAAAAATTGTTTTTTTTTTCTTAAAAGTTGCAGCCAATCTCTGTAGGATCATTTATTTCTTCCATTTTTGTGAACGCAGCATCTCAAAATTCACAGATACAGTACTGGGTAGAAATTAAAAGCTCTAATAATAGGTGTGAATGTGACAAGTAAGCCACCTGAGGGCTCCACTTGGCAGGGAATAGGATTGACACAACCCCAATCATGCTCTGGATGTCTTTGCATATTACCAGGGGGCATGGGAAAATAAAATAAAGTCCACACCTTTAGGTCAAAGTAAGGAGTGGATGTAGCAAGTAAGCATGGCCTTGGGTACTGTTGGGGCATGTTTTAAGGCAGCTTCCAGCCCCTGGTCATCAGTTGAAGTCCCAAAAGCCCAAAAACTGTCAGTGGTCTCCAGGCATAGTACCAGAGATGAAAAGGCCAGGACAAAAGAGATGCTGTTGAGCTTGACCTTGGCCGCTGCACCACATACTGTGCATGTGTGAGGACATCCCCTCCTCCACACGTCAGACCCCGGGATGAACTCTTGGTGCTCTACATGCCTAAAAAGTATGCAGACAACTGTGTGTCCACTATGGCACAAGGATTATCTGAGTAAATTTTTAGGCTGGTCAAAAAGTGCAAGGTCCGAAGGCGTCCTGTTTATACCATATGAATGTGAAATGTCATAGACACTGAAATAGATTTTTTTTCTCAAACTTGACTCAAATATCCAATCCAACTCATGATCAGATTTTAGAGGTCATTGGTCAAAGGTCAAGGTCAGTAGTCCTAAAGTTATCCCTTGTTTGTAAACATATCTCAACACTTTGAGTGATACTCTTTACACTTCGCATAATGTTTACTCTGACTATTGGATGAAGTGATTAAATTTGGAGGTTTTGAGCAAGGTCACTGGGCCTCATGTTCACCCTGTGCTTGTGAATTCTGTATCTCAAGAATCCTTTTAGGGGTTCTTTACATTTTCCATAAATGTTTTTTGTAATTGGGGTTAGTTTATTTGACAAACATGGCATAATCAGTATAATGAACAGTCTGACAACGGCTTTACTTCATAAAAATTGCAAAAAATGCCCTCTTTTACTAAAGGATGAAATGGTTAAGGCAATATGTCTTTATGTTCATTTTATGTTCTGTGCCTTTAAGGATGATATCCATCTTATAGAGAAGTGTTTTTACGGGCTGAAGTTTATATATATATATATATATATATATATATATATATATATATATATATATATGAAGATGTTATAATTTTAAAAAGTTCATAGCCCACTGTGCTTCATCAATACCTTCCCCTACACCTAAGCTTTTGCATGTGATGCAGCAATATTAAATGTAAAATTGAAAAAATAAGCATATTTCTTCATAGTCTAAAAGCATTTTCAAAATATTTGTCTTTCCATTTCATGCAATGATTTGTGAAATTTTAAGAAAATCCAGAAAATATCTAAATGACCTGCCATTTTGCCTCTAGTGTTCATTTTTTCCATGGGAACCAATTTGGAGCTACAAAAAATCACTGCAGAGCTCTGTGCCAGAAACTTGAGTCAATACTTTCAGCCTTGTATTTTTTAGTCTGGTTCTTTCTCACATTTTCATTTTTTATGACTTTTGTATTTCAGTTTTTTGTTTGGTGTATGTTGTGTTATTCTAGGATACATGGTGGTTAGAATTATCACCTCACAGCAAATAGTGTGGGAAGTTTACATGTTCCCAGCATGCATAGGTGGATTCTCTCCCAGTACTCAGCTTCCTCCCACAATCCAAAGACATGTTCATTAGGTAAAATAAACATTTCCTGGAGTTGTTGCTTGTTCCTCTCCGTATGTCAGCTCTGTGACTGACTGTTGACTAGTCCAGACTGAATCCTGCATCTCTCCCAATAACAGCTAGGACTGGCTCCAGCCGTCTCTGAATTGGACAACCTGGATAGATAATTGATGGTTTGATGTGTTTTTCTCACATCCATCAGTGAAATTGTAGACAAAATTATCTGTGTATGTAATTGTTCTGGTTTTTGATGTGAGAATCTGCTAAGATTTTATTTGTTTTTACAGGTTTGACCTGGCAGGATGACACCACACAGCAGGTTATTTCTAAAGAGCTCTCCAAACTGAGGAATGTCGCTCCTCACCATCAGGCAGCTCTTTCAAGCCCTCTGACCGCCTACAGCAGCTCCAGAGATCGCAAACTGAGACCTGCGCAGGCTGAGCTCAACAGAAATCTGCAGCAGTACCTGACAGGCCTCAGCTTCCTGCCACAGTCTGAGGATGATGGCGAACCAAGGGTTCAACAAGAGGAGGGCAACATTCAGGTAAGAGTCTCATACACCGCAGCAGGGTTGTCCCAGTCCCGCTCGTATGTATTGGATCGGAGCCGATATAAGCATTTTTAATTGATCGGAGGTCGGCAATTAGATCCGATCAGCCCAGTCGATCATTTACGTCAGCTGTTGTAGACGGAGCACAATTTATGACAGGCCCTACCAGTAGCGGTAGCAACATTAGGATTCTTGTGTTTAAAATGTCAGCAGTGTTGAAAAACTACAAACGTGAGAGTGAAAACAGTCCAGTGGCCTCTTGCAGCATCTGTAATGCGACTAGCAGCAGATCAGTGTTTAACTCTACAAATTTGATCCGTCATCTCCAAACTAAACATGCAGTGGAAATATGATGACTTCATTGGAGCAACAGGCAGATTCACCGAAGCAACACACTGGACTTTAAGAGGAAAGACAAGAACCCTCAAGGGAGCGATAAGGCCAAAAAGGTAACAGAAAAAGTGGTCGAATCCATCGCTTTGGACAACCAGCCCATCTCTGTGGTGGAGATTTTGAACTTTTGTCATCTTCTTGAGCTTTTTGACCCATGCTATACCCTGCTGCCTTGACATTACATTACTGACACTGGCACTAAGTGAAAATGTAACTTTATTTTTTTGACCAATGATTAAAGAGAAACAGAGCTATTACACCATTCTGAGCAGAAATGTGATTTTATGGGTTTTACAACAATGTTGGCTGTACTGAGTTAAATGGAATAAGTGAGATTTGTAGTTGTTATTCAGTTTACTTCAGTTATTTTTGCAAACAGAAAAAAATTGAAACTCTAATCTAGGTAATTATGAGTATCGGATGGGGGCTCAGTATCGGTAGATATTCAATATTAAAAAATCAAATTGGGATCAGAGGCCAAAAATGCTGATCGGGACAACCTTACACCGCAGACAACAGCACATACACCACACTTCCTTACAGGGGAATGTATTGGTCAGGTGTAAAAGTAAACCATGGAAGGGGGATTTTGAATAATAATCTCAAAAGAGCAGTATAGAGGCTTAAACAGAGTTAATATCCTCTAGTTTGTCCTCGCAGCATCTCGACCACACACTGCACACTGAAGTAAATTGCTCCCTGTTTTTTAATCTTTGGGTCTTCACCGCACATGCTGTGTCCTGTCTTGATTGTGCTTGGAGTGCCACTATGCTCTGCTCCACTCCAGACACCCAGTAAGTCTATTTTCAGTGGAGCCCACTGCAGATCAGCCCAAACAGGAAGACGCACATGGGAATACATAGAGCATTAAGTCAATTTCAAAATCAAACACCAGGAATCACTGAATCCATTTCTATATCAACATAACATCAAAACAGATAGAAAATAAACAGCAAATCAAGCCTGTCAAGAATAGTAATATAGGAATGTTGGAATAGAGTATTAACATCACAAAGAGTATGTATAAAGGTGCTACTGAAAAACTGTACTGATGTGCAGGTTTACTGCTGAATAGGTTGTAGCGTATTTTTTCTTAATGGGAATAAAATGCAGTGTTGTAAACAGAAGAGTCTGGTGTGTGTTAATTTAATGCATAAAGTATTAGCAAGCATGCATTATTTTTCTCTGCTGGTCCTGGGGTTCAGTGAGACTCTGTGGCGAGAGGGCGAGGGCTGGAGTACTGCTCATAATGCTGACAGCAGGAAAGAAGAAACTGTTTTTGTGGCAAGAGATTTTTTTCCAGATGGACCACATGCATTATTTTGTTGGTCAGTTCTGGGGTTCTGTGAGAGTCTGTGGGGGGAGGGCTGGAGTACTGCTCATTAGGCTTTCAGGAAAGTGGAAGAAACTTTTCTTTTGGCGGAGGTTTTGGTCCTGATGGACCTCATGTATTATTTTGTTGGTCAGTTCTGGGGTTCTGTGAGAGTCTGTGGGGGGAGGGCTGGAGTACTGCTCATGAGGCTTTCAGTAAAGGGGAAGAAACTGTTCTTGTGGCGGGAGGTTTTTGTCTGGATGGACCTCAGCCTCTTGCCAGAGGGGAGGGCCTCAAAAAGTCAATACGTGGGGTGAGAGGAGTCTCAGGAAAGTCACAAAGGGGTGTCGTAAGGCCAAGGGATGGCAACTGCTACATTGGAAACGCTATCTCAACTTGAAGTTAGATTAATTTAGTAACAAGGAAAAGTGAAGACAAGGCCGGCTTTAAACCATCTGAAAACAGCTACAATGCACCCAACTGTCATTCAGATTAATTATGCTCTATTATCATTCAGAATAATGCACAATTTTTGGCATTTACTTAATACAAACAACAGAATTTTAAGAAAATTCAACCCCTATATATAGTTTGGATCAATTAAAAAGAAAAGTTATTGATATGTTTTTTGTAACCAGGATGTAAACTTGATTTTTCTATGGTAAAGTGAACATTTGATATGAGTGTTAATAGGGATTACTTGGCTTAAAGCTATTGGAAATTAGCATATCAAGCCGCCTGTATATGAACTTAACAGTATTTTAATGGCATTATGAAAAGATGTGGCATGTTCGGCATAGAAGTATTCATCCTGAATGTATACAGACCAACAAGACAGAACTTGGCTGAATCATGGAAGAGCCTCTTCCTCTTCCTTTAAAAGGAGAGTCTGTATGTCTGTCACAGGGGTCACCCTCTTGTCCCCTCACCGCTTTTGTTTCTGGCTTTCTGTCTCCCCCTCTCTCCCCCTGCTGAGCAGAGACCCGTTTCCACAAAGATCTCCCATCACCTCCTTACATTATTCAACCCTCATATTTAGGATTGAACCCAGGCTTTGTGTGAAATGTGCTCTGCATCCTTCATAGCTTGGCTGCTTCCTGCTGCTGTGTCAGTGCAGCCATAATGCAAAGTTGAAGAGTTCAGGACCTTCCTTATTGATGAGACGAGGCCCTTTGTTGTGTGGTGTGATGGAAAAAGGCAAACATGGTTAGCATGAATGGCAGAGAACCCCCCCGCCTCGCTGTGCTAATGCCATTATGGTCTCTCAGTATGCCGGGATGGAAAGACTGACATTTTCTCTATATACATTTGAAGGACAGAAAATGGCACCAGGGGAGATAGCTAGCATTAGTGTGTGGTGGATCGGATAGACTGTATGTTGAATGGGAGCGTTAGCTCTTATGACTCAAACTAGAGGAATGATCTCTCTTCCTCACAAAGAAAGAACAAAATCACACATTTTATGCCAATATTAACACCAACTACAAAGCCAGAGAGTTTAAAGGCCTGAAGATGTCTGCAACACATTATTCTCCATGTCTCAAATAAAAACCCGCATGGCAAACTCTGAAATCAGATGACTCATATTTTTTTCTTCTTTTTCGATAAGCGCTGGCTGCTACTTCTCTGACAGATGGGATGTGCCTTTAAAGTTTGTTGTGTTGTGGAAATGCATGAAATTACTCCTTGAGTGACACTATCTCATCTGTGATTTCCATAATGTAATTTCCAAGGGCAGTTGTCTTTGATCTACAATCCCTATTCATATCCTGTCCTGTCGAGGCAAGCCCAGGTTTCCTCTCTTTTCATACTAAAGCCTGTCACAACAACGCTGACCCAGCACAACCCAGCTAAAGAAAAAAATACTATGGCAGAGCTCAAGCTAGGTTGAAGATTAATCATTTGAAAGTTGTCATTTGGGGCAACAAAAGCTGCTCTTTGAGGATTTACATGGGCACGACTGCTTTTGGGCTAAAGATGCTTTTGCATGCTATTAAGTTCACTGTGGCAATGCCAACATATCCATGTTTAGCAAGAAGAAGGTAGCCTGTTTTGCATTGAAATGTAAATTAATAATGTCAAAATATGAGATACTTTGATACTTTTTGAGACCTCCTGTTCAGAACAATTCAATCTCTGTTATTTTAATGTTCAATCAAAACTTACAATAGCTTTAAAAACCCTACTGGTCCTCAGCTATGTTTTAAGTCAAGAAATGTAAAAAAAAAAAAAAAAAAACACTTTATGGGCAAAAGTAATTGGCCATAGCTGTCAATTAATGAATTCAGGTGTTTCAATCAGACCTGTTGCCACAGGTAAATAAAATCAAGCACCTAGCCATGCAGTCTCCATTTGCAAAAATTTGTGACACAAAATGGGTCATTCTGGAGAGCTCAGAGACTTAAAGTGTGGTTCTGTGATGGATACCACCTTTGCAATAAGAAAGTTTGGCTCTAAGTGTTATTATTAGAATGTGGAAGAGTTTAGGAACAACAGCAACTCATCCATGAAGTGGAAGACCCATAAAATCACAGAGTGGGATCAATGACTGCACATGGTGTGTAAAAGTCACCACCGCTCTGCTGATTCTATAGTTGAAGAGCTCTAAACTTTCACTGGCATTAATGTAATCACCATAACTGTGCGATGGGTTCTTCGTGGAATGGGTTTCCATGGCCAAGCAGCTGCATGCAAGCCTTACGTCGTCAAGTCCAACACCAAACGATGGATTGAGTGGTGTAAAACATATTGACACCAGACACCTGTGGAGTGATGAATCATGCCTCTCTGTTTGGCAGTCAGATGGGCGAGTCCGGGTTTGGTGGATGCCAGGAGAACATTACCTGCCTGATTGCATTGGGCCAACTGTGAAATTTGGTGGAGGAGGAATAATGGTATGGGGATGTTGTTCAGGGTTTAGGCCCCTTATCTCCAGTGAAGGGCAGTCTGAATGCTTCAGCATACCAAGACATTTTGGACAATGCTATGCTTCCAACTTTGTGACAACAGTTTGTAGAAGACCCTTTTCTGTTCTGACATGACTGTGCTCCAGTGCACAAAGCAAAGACTATAAAGACATGGTTTGATGAGTTTGGCTGGACAGAGCCCTGACCTTTGGAATGAACTGGAGTAGAGATTGCAAGACAGGCTTTCTCATCCAACATCATACTGACCTCAGAAATAATCTACAGAATGAATGGGCAATCTTGTGGAAAGGCTTTCAAGAAGAGAGAGCTGTTATAGCTACAAAAGGGGGACCACCTCCATATTAAAGTACATGTATAGTTTATTGGTCTGAATACTTTTCTGCATGTAGTGTTTGGGTGCAATCTACACTGTATACAGAATATGCTTGCAATTTTGATGACTGGAAATGAGGCATTACCCAATATAGAGTGCCAAAGGTTTCCTCCATGTGGCAATGGTATAGAAACAAGTATTTCTATTGTTTTCACTAGTATCTGATTTTAATCAGTGTATATTCTGCTTTTGAAATTACAGTGAGGTTCAACCTCTGGACACCACAAATGCATGTCATTGAATGGCTATACAAGTACATGCATTCTCTTTAAGCATTTGAAAGGAATTTTCCGTTTGTGCCAATTTTGGCAACTCTTATAGTCTTAACTGTTTGCTGATTTGTCTTGTACATGTCTAAATAAAGTTTTCTTACTGATAAAGTCTCATTACATATCTTGGGGTCTTGTTCACGAGACAGGCAGGCGGACTGGTGCATCGTCAGCAGTTTTGTAGGCGCTGTACCGTACCGTTGCAGTAAAGCGGGAACTGAGCTGAAAGGCAAAGCTTTACCAGTCGATCTATGTCCAAACCCCCACCTGTGGTCATGAACTCTGGGTAAGACCGAAAGAATGAGATTGCGGATACTAGCAGTCGAAATGAGATACTTTAGGAAGGTGGCCGGGCTCAGTCTTAGAGATAGAGTGAGGAGCTTGGACATCCGGAAGGATCTCGAAGTAGAACCACTGCTCCTTCATGTCGAAAGGAGCCAGTTGAGATGGTTCGGGCATCTGATCAGGATGCCTCCTGGGTGCCTTTCTGTGGAGGTCTTCCAAGCATGTCCTACTGGGAGGAGACCCCGAGGCAGACCCAGAACTTGCTGGAGGGATTATATATCCCATCTTACCTAGGAGCGCCTTGGAATCCCTCAAGAGGAACTGGGAAGGTGGATAGAAGGATGGAAGTCTCATTCCTCTTTCTATTTAGTGTCAAGTCCAGAATCTTTGCCTAGCCAGCAATAATAGTCAACACATTAGAATTAGTCGTTTACTAAATCTATGTTATCTTTCTTGTTGCTGATTTTTGTTTTTGCTTTTAGGGTCAGTCAGAGGCATATAAACTTCTGTGCGTTTTGTAACTAGCTAACAGGTTCTTACAGGAACTTTAAGATTAAGTATGTTGCTTTCAAAACTTGATAAAAAATGTGGGAATTTTGTGTTGCAGACTGAAGACATCAAGCCAGATGATCATTTGGAGCCCAGCCGGTCCAAACCCCAGCAGGCCTGGAAGGAGACCACTCTCTACAGCGTCCATAAAGGAGACGGCAAACCTCCTGTCACCAAAGTTTTCACCAAGAGCGGCGAGGGCAAACACCCAGGGTTCAGTTCAACCTTCTCCAAACACGACCCAGAGAGTGGCAAGCTGCTGTCCAGTCACCTAGAACGTCTACTTTCTGAGATGCCAAGTACCCAGCAGGGTGGCCAGGGTGAGACAGCAAAGTGGCCCGAAGCAAAGCTCCACTACCTGGGCTATGTCCGGCCTTCTTCAAGTGACAACATGGAGCCGCAGTCCAAGGTGGCTTTTACCTCCAAAACCCAGAGGCCCAACTTGGACCGACTTCTGCAGAAGGCTGGATCAAACCGACTGGATGCCAAAGACCCTCTCAGGGTTATGAATGGTTGGATCAGCTTTTTGTTTCGTACTAAAGATATAAAGTTTTATACGTGAAGGGGGCAGATTTTCTCTTTTAAGAAGGGCTGAGTGATCTCAAATTGTAACGATAAAACGTGTACTTGGGGCGTATTAGTGCCTGAGTACAGGGTAATTTTCACTGAGTAGAATCATAAAGGTTATATGAAGTGTCTCAGCTATCTTTAAAAATAATTGTATACGTGCAGCATGGACCTATTATTACATTACCCTTTTATTGATTTTATAAATCAATCATGGTCAGTATAATTTGGCTTTTGGGTAAAAATATTGGGAAATTGTGTTTGTTATTGGTTCTTCTTTAAGTTATTTTGGATATTTCTGGATTGCATTTTTGCAGCAGAATCTTCCCCATATTTAATTCATTTTGAGAAAACATCATGGGTTCTTTTTCTTCTGTGTCCAGATCATCTCCTCCAGAATATGATGAACCAGCTGGGCAGACACAGCACCAACATGGAGGCCTTCATGGGTGACGATCTGGACCAGCTGGCTGAGGTCATCACAGGAGCGCTGCAGGAGGTGCATGAAGAGCAGCCCATGGTTGGGGCCCCGCCAAGACCGGGAGTGGCTGACTCTAGGGGGGACAGGGAGGGAAACAGGGAACCCATAGCAGCCATAAATCAAGACCAGAAACTTAAATTAGATGATGGGATTGATCCAAACCAGGAAGACACTGTGAGAACGAAACAGCAAGGTGGGTGTGAACGAGAACTCAGAGTCGTCCTGTTAAGCAGTCATGAGTTCATTTTCTGTGAAATGTTTTAAACGCTCTAATTATGCTTGGTTTGTAGTAACCTGCCAAATGTATTTTTAATCTCTCATTTTAAATGCTATAACTGTGTTTTTTTTCTCTGAGTTTTCACACAATCTGCTCATATACGTTGTGTTTGTTTCCAGGCCAACGAATAGAGGCTGCAGACAAAGAGCCTGTTGACAAGGTGAATTTAGAATTACTCTACTCAAGCAACAAATTGGTTTCTCTGGGAGCGAGGCATGTCTGAACTCACACTTTATTCACTTTCGAATGCTACTTCAAATAATTGTGATTTGAAAGTTGTGCAGAAGAAATCATTTACTATTAAATTATTAGAATTGAAAGCAAAGGCAGCGGCGGGATGTTGGAAAATATTTAGTGTTGTTTAGCTACAATGTTTTGATTGAATGGAACTTGAGAAGCAAAACAAGGAAAGTAGTTCCTGTTTATGCCATGGATCCTTTGTTCAGTGAGGCTTATTTGTTAGGTAAAAGTATTTCATTGGACTTTGGACAAGAATTCAGACAAAGAAATATTACAACCCCAATTCCAAAATAGTTGGGGTAGTGTGTAAAATGTAAAAAAAAACAGAATTCAATGATTTGCAAAACTCATAACCCCATATTTTATTCAAATTAGAACATAAACAACACATCAGATATGAAACTTTCACATAAATATGAGCTCATTTTGAATTTGGTGGCAGCAACACATCTCAAAATAGGAGACAGGGCCATGCTTTGCATTGTATAGCATCCCCTCTTCTTTTAACAACAGTTTATGAACAGATGGGAAGTGAGGAGACCCGTTGCTTGAGATTTGAGAGAGGAATGTTGTTCCATTTTAGTCTGATGTAGGCCCAACAATCCTGGTTCTTCTTTGCCTGATTTTTTATTTGATGATGCTCCAAATGTTTCCTGTTGATGAAAGGTCTGGACTGCAGGCGGGCCAGTTCAGAACCTGGAATCTTCTACTGTGAAGCCACGCTGTTGTAATGGATGTGGTATGTGGTTTAGCATCGTCTTGCTGAAATAGTCAAGGCCTTCCCTGAAACAGACGTTATCTGAATGAGAGCCTGTAATAGTTCCGTTCCAGATGCCAACGCCATACGCACTAATGCAGCCCCATACCATCAGACCTGCAATCCTTTGAACTGTGTGCTGGATGGTTTCTACTCTTTAGTCCGTAGGACACAGCATCCATGGTTTCCAAAAAAAAAAAAAAAAAAAAAAAAAAAATCAAATTTTAATTCATCTGACCACAGAACAGTTTTCTGTTTGGCCTCAGCCCATTTCAAATGAGCTTTGGCCCATAGCGGACGGCAGTGTATCTGGATAGTGTTCACATATGACTTATTCTTTGCATGAAAAGCTTTAAATTGTTTTTTTGCATGGCAGAGCGAAATCTGTTGATACACTCTGCTTTCTGGTAGTGTTCCTGAGCTCATGCAGTGATTTCCAGTACAGAATTATGCCTGTTTTTAATGCAGTGCCTGGGGGCCAAAGATCATGAGCATCCAAAACTGAACTTCAGGCTTGTCCCTTGGGCAGAGGTTTCTCCAGATTCTCTGAATCTTTTGATGATATTCTGTACTGTAGATGGTGGGATATTCAAAGTCTTCGCAATTTTACAACGTGAACCAATTTCTTAATTTTTTCAACTTTTTCAGGTGCAGTTTTTTACAGATTGGTGCACCTGTGCCGATCTTTACTCCTAAGAGACTCTGCCTCTCTTAAAATCTACTCTGTATTCAGTTATGTTACTGACTTAAATCCACTTCTTTGCAAAATGCTCTTCTAGCTGTTTCATTTGTACCACTTACTTTGTCTGCCTTTTGATGCCCTGTCCCTACTTTTTTGAGATGTGTTGCTGCCATCAAATTCAAAATGAGCTGTTATTTTTTGATGAATTTGTAAAATGTCTCAGTTTCAACATATTATTTATGTTCTAAAGTGAATTACATGTTGGGTTATGAGATTTGCAAATCATTGCATTCTGTTTTTATGTATACATTTTACTCAGTGCCTCAGCTTTTTTGAAATTGGGTTTGTAGAAAACAAAACAAAAATGAATGAAAATTTCTGCCATATTTAAGCTGTCTTTTAATGAGAAACAAAATTAATATAACGGTAAAATAAGTTGAAAAATGAGTCCACTTCTCTAATCACCTCTTTTGTAATTGTACGCAGCACGAAGCCTTCTTCTCCAAGCTGCTAGACTACCTCAACCTCGATCCCTTCGGCGATGCTCCACATGTCAGCATGCATCCAGCAGGCTTACAGAAAATGGTCGGACTAGAGAACGTCCACAGCCGGACGATGCAGGGCAAAGTTCCCACTCCCATACACTGGGAAGAAAAGACCATTGAGGTGCCTGCCAAAGACGGCTCCACCCTGAGATTAACCGGTGGGGCAGAGGGGCCTGACTCTCAGGTGGACTCTGAAATCCAGAGCTGGATGCAGGGGCATCAGGGCCCAGCTGGGATAAAGCAGCCGGAGGAGACGCAGAAGAAGGACATGAAAGTCAAGACTCAGCTGGTCCATGTGGGGGTTAAGGAGTTTGCCAGCAGAGGGAAGGACAGACACTTTGGCTACATTATCACTGGAACAGAGTGAGTATGATTGAAATTTACTCTATGAAAGGGCTCAAGCAGAGCTGTAATTTAAGTCTTATTTTTCCTAAGAGCTCCCTGTACTTGTGTCGAAGACAGTGGTTCCCAACCATTTTTCCTTAGAGCCCCCCCTACTCATTTCAAAGACAAGCAGAGCCCCATAAGACCCTAGAAAAAAAATTATATCATCATATTGTTGCCAAAAATCAACATCCATTTAACTGTTTCATTGATAAAACCCTAAGGAAGTGGCTCTTCACAGTTTTTTCTTAACAAAAGGCCATTGTATAAACTGTTTATTGCTTTAGGGTTAGGTTGGGAACCACTGGTATAAGAAAAGCTGAGCGTCTGAGGACCCAAATCAAAAGTGTGCAAAAATATTAAAATACTTAATTGTTTTATGACAACTTGAATTAGAGGTATAAATGACTAAGTGGCCTTATATTTCTGAATGACAGCATGTCCTAACAGCGTGTGACTCAATAGAGCATCAGCAACAAATTAAGCTTGATTACATTAATCCTCAGCCCCAGAAAGAACTTTAGAATAAAAGCATTTGGTCATTTAATCATAAAGAATCTGGTTGCGCTTTTACTTTGAAATAAATTATGGAACACTTGACATTCTTACAAAGGACGTATTGATAGACAGGGTGCAGATAGTAAATCTGCTTTGGCAGATGCTGGTGGTACATTAGTGCTCTTTCTGTGGCTTCAGATTGAGCTATGCTCACATTTTCACTTACGATGTTTGAATTGAAATGGTTGATTCACTGTTCACCAAAAAATATGAACATTTAGCGCGTTAAGGCACAACATTGGAAGGAACGCTATGCTTTAAAGCAGTGATTCTCAACTGGTCTAACCTCAGGACCTGCCAATGTGTTTGATGACAAATCATGACCCAAATTTCCAAATGTTTCCCTTAAATTCTTGGATGGAACAGAATTTATGACAGGGACAAGAGGCAAGGCAAAACTGATTCTCCATAACGTGTAAATTTTTGCCAATTTTCCAGAGATCTTGAGAAATTATTTCATTAACATGGTAAAAGCAGGTTTTTCATTGCTAGAAAAGAAGATACAGGAGTTGAAATATCGATAAAACATTTAAATTTACCCATTATCACAATAAAACACAGTAACACAGATTTTTGCCACCTTTTTTTCCCAGACACATATTCGCCACCCACTGAAAACTGCTCCACAACCCACTTTTAGGTCCTGACCCACCAGTTGAGAACCACTGTTTTAAAGGCGTGGTGCATGCTCTCTGTTTAACACACATTACTAAAGGAGTGCATCATGGCATATGGCACAGCATTCATTTAGCCCTAGTTATCTTATTTTTTGATTGTGGGTAGTCAAAATTGTCATCGTAATTCAAACAAAATTTATTTCCCAGGGTTACTGCCTAATGCAGCTGCAACATTTTGGGGCTGAATTTTGGCAATTGAACTCACAACCACTGTCATAAACCAGCACAACTAAGCAGCAAGAAGCATGAATAAGAGATACAATACAGCAACAGAGGGGCAACTTTTGGTAGCAGTCCCTGTGTCACTGTGTAGTAATCTTTCATGTTACATTGTAACATTGTTTCCAAAAATAAATTGTGTCTGTTATGTGGCTCTGTCTTGACATGTCTTGCAAACTGTTGGAAATATTTCAGGTAATGTAATTTTTAAATGAAAAATATATACAGCGCTGTAAAAAAGTATCGGTTTCCTTCTTAAATAGTTAATTATGGGCATTTGTAAAATACAAATGTTCCTTAAAATATCTTCATTCACAAATTAGATAGCAGAAATAAAGCATTGCATTGATTTGACAGTGTAAAACACACAGACACTGGCAACTGACCTTGCTGACCCTCCTGACTTCTATTAAGTGTGTAGCTGTATTTCATTCTGTTGACAGCCGTGCAGACCCCATGAATTAATTTATTGATGAGCAGCATGCCAATAACCTCTCTTCCCTTAGTCATTGTCCTCGAAAACTTCTCTACAAAAAGCATCACCTTGTTACAGCGTCTCTCTGAGCCTGGAGTGGTTGTTATCAACTGACTCAGAGGTGTAGCTCACAGCTTCACATTGTAGTTTATTGCTTTTCGCACCAGTTGTCAACCACACTGTTGGACTGGTTTCAAGGCAGACTCATTTTACATGCTGTAATACAGAGCATATGTCTGCTTTGTTCAGTTACTTAAAACTGCATTTATGAGACGCAATTTCTGTCAAGCCACCCACATACTCACGTCTTTATGGAAAAGAATACTGTAGTTTGAAATCCTTAGTGTGTGCTGCACCTGATTACAATAGCAGGGATGATAAATCCCTCAGCGTAGGGGTATTACTGTGCCGTATTACCGCTTTAATGATGATACTTTGTCAGGAAGGGCAGCCAGGTTCTCTCTCTCTCCTCCTCTCACACCTCTCACACCTCTCACTCAGCTCAGGCTCGGCAAAGATAAGTTCCTATCGACTCTGTTTTTGCCCCTGGCCCTCTCTCAAATCCCTTTATGGCGTTATCAAGTCCGGTGTCAGTGGGTTGTCCTTCACCTGTTCAACACACGGCGTCTCATAAAAGTCTGCTGGGCACCTTATTGCCACAAATATAGGAACACAGATTAAGATGTAAACACAGTAAAGCTGAGTATGTGACAGAGGGAAAGAGACAATTCACCTTCGGAGTGAAATATCTTCACCTCCTCTGTCCTAAGACCACAGCGCGGACACCTATAGTTGGCCTATAGAGGCGTCTGAATTTGCTGCAGACCTCATGATTGCACGGTTGTTATCCCTTGCTCCTTCGCACCCTGCAGAGAGGCTACGCAAACCTGCTTATCTGACAGCTCCTGACATTGTGGTGGAGGTAGTGGGGGGTTTGGGGAATAGCAGGGAGGTGGTGGTGGTGGTGGTGGTGATGCTGGGAGGAGGGGGGAAAGTGGAAAGGTATGGATAGAAGAGAAAGAGACAGAGAGAAAAACCCAAGGGGAAAAGTGCTAGCATCAACAACCAAGTCACTCCTGGAGCTCTCCAGTTGCTAGAATTACCGCAGAGGGATGCAAACGTGTCTGGAATTGCTTTGGCGAATCTTTAACTTTCAAAACCCCTCAAAAAGTGGAGAAAAAAGAGCCACCCACTCTCAAAAAGGTGGAGGGAATCAGCTGTTTGTGCACAGTATGGAGATATGTGTTCTGTGAGGAGAAATAGCTGCTGTTTTGTGGTGTCAAAACGCAGGCAAAAAGATAAATATACCAGCTTCATTTTTAACACAATTTCTCCATATTTATGGGTGGCCCTTATCCCAACATCATGCTCAGTTTGGGAGGCTAAAATGGTCTGGTTATACTGTATTATTGTTCTGAAACATGAATTTCAACTAGTTGTTCAATTAAATTAGCAGCTTGAGAACACAGTAGCATTCTCATGGCAGCAGATGATTTAACAACTTCCTAGCTGCAATTACCATTTACATTTACATTTACCATTATGTTAGCTAGTTAAACAGTAATCTTAAACAGGATGTTGATTTATGTAAGCCGTTGTCTAATGGTAGCTTGGGTGTTTGCATTTTTAAGTTTTTGTATTAGTAATATAAACTGGCTTCAGATTTGTATAGGCTAACCTATTGTCAGTTTTCTTTTCAGTGGCAGAATTCCTCTTGTGCTAATTATAGTCTTAAAAGCAAACAAAATAGTTTGCTGGCAAATAATAATGTAATTTACAAGTGGTGTTAGTTTTTGAATGATAAGGTTTGCCGGTGAACAGTAGTGCTAGTTTTCAAATTTAAGAATTAGCAATGGCTGCTAGCTAAATAACAGTCATGTTTAATCTGCAAATAATATAACTAGCAAGCAAACAGAAGAAATGTTTGTGGATTAATGTTGGTAGTAGTGGTATCAAGTTAAGTGTAGTAATATTTTGCAAATGCTAAAATTAGCTGGTAAACACTACTGAGAGCTAAAAAATGATAATGTAAGCAACACAAGCAAGTTGACATTCATGTTAGCTAGCACATGGCTAGCCAGAACGTAATTCTAATTTGCAAATTAAAATGTTAGCACCAGTAATGGCAGCTAGTTGAAAGTAATGATTGTTTGTTAATGATACATTTAGCTGGCAAACAGTAATGTTATAATAATGTTAGTAGGTATAATGGTGACTAGTTAGTGATAATAGTTTACAAATGATATGGCAAAACGTTATGTTAGCCAACAAGTGATAATTTAAGCCACAGTATGGTTGCAAGTCAGAAGTAATGTGAGCTTGCAAATGAAAATGTTAACAAAATGTTAGCATCAGTGATGGCAATTAGTTATAGTAATAATAGTTTTCCATTGATACAGTTAGCTGGTAAACAGTAATGTTAGTTAAGAAATTATTAGAACAGTTATGGCAGCTACATAGCGAATTTAGTTAGGTCTGGAACCAGGCCACACCACCCAGTTATAGCCCAGATATAACAATGAGTCATGACCCTCTAGCTGCCCCACTCTCACTACTAGAGCTCAGCCACATGTGGCCCATGCCACGGCCAAATCTCACCCAACTGTATGGCCACTAATGGCCCCATTCTTCCTCATTCTTACTGAAATGAGTTTTCCAGATGTCAGCATTAACCTAATCACTTATTTGCCATATCTGGCCCAAATGAAAGGCTCAAAAACTACAGTATTATGAAAACAAATTATAGCAAGATAAGCTTGATGTAAGCTTGCAAATTATTAGGCACAGTTATGCAGCAAGTTAACAACTATGTTAGCTTGCTTATGGCAGTGTTTTCGGTCAGTTATAGGCACCTTGTTAATGGTAATGTTAGTTTGTGAATGATATGGTACTGGCAAACAGTAATCTAAGCTTGCATATGATTATGTTAGCAAAAGTAGTGACAACTAGTTAACAGTGATGTTGGTTTACAAATGGTTAGCCAGGAGGTGATGTTAGCTCTCAAATGCTTAGCCTGTAGCTAATGTTAGCTTGTAAATTATTTTAGCAAAGTTATGGCAGCTACTTAACAGTAATGTTAGCTTGCAAATGGCAAGCATGAGGGAATTGTCAATTTGCAAAGGATAATGTTAGCACCAGTTTTGCAGCTATAATGCTAGCTTGCAAATGAATTAGCTGGGAGTTAATTTTAACTTGCAAAGACAATATTTGCAGGTAAACAGGAATCTAGGTTGGTGTAAGATGTAGCTCAGTAGTGTTGGCTACAAGAAATTGTTGAAGGCTGATGCTGCCTGTTTTGACCTTGTGGGATTGCTTACTGTATCATTTTTGTAACCTTAAAAATGTCCCTTAGAAGGCTGCCTTTAAATTTTCACCTCCTGTCATCTTTTAAGGTGCTAAAGCAAGAAGGACAAGGACAGCAAAAAAATTTGAGCTTTCCAATATACAATTATGCCAAAGGATAACCTTGTGACTATGGATAATGCCTTTTAAATTAGCATTTCATTAATTTGGTGGGATATTAAGAATCAGAAAATATTTAGCTGATAATGTACTGTATACCCAGCGCTGCGTGGAATTGGTTACCACTTCAATTCACATTTCTCAGATATGGAGCTACAACAAAATTGGAACAATGTCTTATTATGATCCATGACTTTTTGGTGCGTGTCACCTTGCAGTCACTTGGCAGTCTCAGTGATACCAGGTTAAGCTGTCAGCAGTAAAGTAGCTTTCTGTGTGTGTGGGTGTGCATGTGTGCCCCTCTCATTTCCTCCATCCAGCACGTCAGCCTGCAGATTGCCTTTGTTTAGTCTATTTCCTTGGCGATTTACTCTCTGAGTGAGAGAGCAGCCATGGACTGAGCTGAGATGAGGCATGGCCTTATCAGACCACCATTACACTTCACCTCAATTCCATTTGCACCTTATTATTCTCATCTCACTGTGAAGGGAACGTGCATGGCCCCTGCATGTTTGTGTACTTTGTGTTATCATGTTTTACTTTGAGTGGAGGCACGTGCGGGAAGGGAAAGAAAGTGAATGTAGGTGAAGGAAGAAGAAAGATGAGAGAGGGGAAGGGAGAGGCGGCACGTCCATACGATACAGCCATTACACCTCATGCAGGTTCCATTTGCACCTTATTGTTTGTCTCATCGCTGGAAAAAAAGCAGGTGATTTACCAAGCCTGAAGAGGCAGCTGATCCCTTTTCCCTTGGCATGGCTCTTTGTGTGTTTGTTTGTCCGTCAGCTGGTGTGTACATGTGTGCAGGACATCTATTCAGACAACCATAGCTTTTTTCTTGTGTGCAATGACCCATTTGTGGGTATGAATTGTGGCGGTATCTCCTGAAAAAATAGCATTTCCACGGCCAGATGGCTGCGTGTATTGGGGTTGTTATTATACCAATGGCAGTCATGGTATGATACTGCCTAAAATTGGTAGAGGCCAAAAATACGCTTGTTTCAGGTAGGGATGCTCCTTTATGACTAATTTTAACCTCCTGAGACCTGAGAGGCTTGGCCTTGACTTTGAACAGGAAGTAGTTTTTACCACAAATGATGTCCACAAAACAGCCCTTTTTATGCAGAAATACAGATTTGGATAGGTTTTAGAACATATGTTTTGAGTGTCAGCCAGTTGGTCAATTGTTGGGGTCTTCAGTCAGTAAGAAATGGAGTCGGTCATTGAGAGAGGCTGGCTTTTTAATGCCAAGTATAAATGGAGTTCCCACTAAAAGTTCTTCATTTCTTGGAAGTTTTCTTTTCCAAAATCCAAACAAATTCCATCAAATTTTACAGATATTACCTTCAATTTCTGTGAAAATTCTTGAACGTAAATGTAAAGTATCCCATAAACCAGTGGTTCTCAACTGGTCAGACATCAGGACCCATCACCACCTCTGTAAGAGAATTTGCAACCCAATTCTAGAAAAATTTCCAACCACTGTAATTTATTTGATGAAAAATGTAGTTTGGACCCCAGACTGAACAAATCCTAATTGAACAAAATGAAAAGACAAAAAATGTTTCAAAGCTAACAATTTCAGAAGGACAGGCATGCATAAATTACATTTTTTTACTCTATTTTCACCATAATTTTGGGTTTCGACCCACTAGTTGTGAAACACTGCCATAAAAAGTACCCTTAAATGTTTTCTATTGTTCCCCCAGTGTTTCAGTGAAACTTTATCATAAAAACTAAACATTCCAATGAAAATTCCTCAAGAAATTCCATGTAAACAAAAAAAATTTTAAGCATATTCCTCCAAATTTCAAAGCAAATGCCACCTTGAATTTTCTTATCAAATTACCCTAAATTTACAAATATATATTCTCCTAATTTACATGAATACAGCGAAAAATCCCCCCAAACATACAAACAAATTACCTGAAATTTTCTTTAGAAATTCTTAATCATTTCAAAGGACACCCCTCCTCAAAATTACAAAATAAATTCCCAAGAGTTTAGAAATACATTCTCAAATTTCCATGAAGACACCCAAAAATGACAAAGCAAATTTTACAAACATCTAAACAGATTTCCAAATAGCCATGAAAATACCAAAAAAATAAAAAATGAATAAAAGCAAAAGCAAATTTCCCCCAAAACCTCCAAGGAAATTCTCTCAAATATACAAGAATATCCCCAAGATTTCCATTAAAAAATACGGTAAAAATTCAAAGAAAAATACCCAAAGAAATTCCCCAAACTTTCAGGTCTCAGAATGGAAGTGCCATGATTTGCCAGTACATTGTATTTTGCAGTTTTAGATTATGTTTTTCAAAAATTTAACTTTATTCATAAACAAAGTCTGGCATCTACATTCATGAAATAACCACATTGCAAACATTTCAGACTTAGAATCATCTCAAGGTTTTAGAGGTCTAATCCGGGGTTAAATTATGTACAGACCTGCTTTAGAAGTAGATACGAGAACGATTGCTGGCTTTAGTGTCATTAGCTTTAGCTAAGGCTAACACAGCTACCCTGGCTACGTGATTAGCGTTACTACATAAGCCAATGTAGCTAATTTAGCTTTATCAATATAAAGTTAGGCAAATGCAGCTAAAGCTAACTTAGCTACATAGATAACGTTTCTATGTAGCTTACTTAGCTGCTTTTAACTTTAGTGACAATAGGTATGTAGCTACATCAGCTACGTAAGCTGTGCTTGCTGCATTAGAATGTTTTCATGGGGTTTTTTCCTGTAAGCAGACTATTTACTCAGCTTTATTAAACGTTTTGTAATCAGTTTTTTAACTTTAGCAGGTTTTAGTCTGTACTTCCTTTCTGATATATTTGGCGTCTCAGTTGAACGGTCTGTGAGAGTGGCTGTCAGAGATGTGAAGTCTGCAGCCAGACTGTCTTGAGGAAATGTTCAAAGAAAATTCTCCTAATATTTCAAGCAAACTACATACATTTCAATTGACTTCCTGGGCAATAATCTTAAAAAATCGTATTGCACAAATTATAGCTATGTCAAAGGAGAGTCCTAATGTATGAAAACAGTCAGAAACAGTCATATTGATTAGCTGTAGCCTTAGCCTACACTTTACAGCTGGTTGAGCCCTAAATTTGTTTATATAGAATTCTTGTTCAACTTCTTTTTGAGTTTCTTGTTGGCTTGTTTTGTTTGCTTTTGGAGGGGAGAAGTTGTGAATGCTGACTGAAATAAACTGCTGTATATATGAATGTAGACATCCAAAATGTAACACCGAGCTGTCTGTCTCTCTTCTCCCACAGTTCCCTCACCAATGACCAGGCCTCAGACCTGATGGAGCGCCTGACGCAGAGGCTGAACCTCCACGCTGCAGACCTCACCCAGCTCTCGTATGTAGACTCAAACACCCCATTTACACCCACATTGTCCCAAATGATGCAGTTTAGAGACTTTACATTGCACAAAGGATAATTGGCCACTTTTGAAACAGTTTTGTTTTGTGCCTTTGAGTTAGAAAACCGGAGTGAAGGTTGTCCAGACATTGCAAGGACTGTTTGTGTGGAAAAAATGCTGTGCCACACTCCCAGAGACTGTAGGCGTTTGTTGTTTTTCTGACCTTTCCCGAGTGTTTGACTCCTTGCAGGGAGAGAAATCAGGCCTAATTACCTCCAGACACACACTGATGTCTCCATTGTATTCAAAACACTGCCTCACCACTATTGTCACCGCACGCCTTGTCAAAAAGAGAGCAGTCAGCCTATCAAACGCCTCTCAGTTAGAGGAAGAGAGACAGAGAAGCAGCAGTCGATCAGGGGCTGGAAGTAGAGAAAGTAGTCCAGCAGGAGGCGGTTAATATATTAATGAGCGGGCGAACTGTCCTTGAACCCAGTCTCGTTTGCGCTTGCACCAGGGTTCTGCTGTACATTCGGTGTCAGACCATGTAGGAGGCAGAGGAGATGTGTTCGCCTAAGATCTGACAAGCCTTTCAAGATGCTCCTGCAGGAGAAGTGAAGTCTGGGTGGTTGAGTTACACCCGCAGCATATGAACAAACCGAAGCTGGCTCACTGCAGTCTGTAACTGAGCATACAGCAGAGTCTGGCTCGGATAATAGCTGCTGAGAGGGAAAACTGTCACACTGCAGCCTGTGACAAGTTTTAGACACTGAAAATACACACAGTGACCTTAAAAATTAAAGCTCTGATGGTGGAGATGAGCTGAAATGCTCCTTTAAAGTCGTTTTAGTTTTGATAAGCAGACACAAGGATAAGTCATTAAACCAGCACTTAATGAGTTAATCTTGTTATTACACTTGTCATTTCATATCAATCAGAATCAGCTCCTGAATCAGCTGATGAATGACCAGTGACATTATTGCCATGAATTATTCAAATGAACAAATGGGGAATGATTATTTGGATATTTTCTCGAGACTAAAGCTCCTGTGAGGGGCTCTAGCTGGTTATGAAAGAGACTCAAATAAACATTAGTGCCACATGACTCACAAAACCCAACAAGACCAACAGCAAAAAGATCGATTATTCCCATATAGTTATTATTTATGTCTGTAAAAGCTGCTGCAAGGTGTGTGTGTCAGACAAAGTGCTAATTTGCATGTTGTAGCCTTTTTAGGCAAAGATTCTTGCATGTGATACATTTTATCTGTCAAAAGAATCACATTTCAGCTGACTGTTTTAAAATTTCAATGATTTTCAAACAGAAGCAGACCACACACATAGTTTCAGCTGGTTTTAAAGGGCTATTTCAGTATTTTTGATAGTGTGTTGTATAAGGCACTTGGCAATAGTAGCGCCATAAGCCGCCTGGGATTTCAGTGAGCGTTGCCCCATCATAGAAGCTAGGCTTCAAAGCGTAACAGATGAGTATAGTTTCTCTGTGTAATTTAGCAAGTCTAAAGTAAAAAAAATGGGCTTAAAAACAAAGCTGGGTCAATTTTATGCTATATTGAAAATTTTGAAGCAGTTCATTTTTCTCCCAGAATGTCTGTGAGCTTTGGCTACATTGCTCTTCTGCCTCAGTGGATCTGATTCTGAACAGCTGTTTGAGTCTGTGAGCTTTACTGGAGAAAACAAGTTACAAAGATAAAACAAGTTATTTCAGCTCAGTTTTCCACTACACACACAATATCTGACGCAGTGTTTTCATAAATAAACATATCTTGTTATAAGCCATTAGAACAGGGGTGTCAAACTCATATTGAGTCTGGGGCCAGATTTGCTCCGATGAGAAGTCCTGAAGGCCGGACTATTTAGGCCAGGATTGTGAAAGTCAATCATGGATTCTGAATTTAGGCCTTACATAGGAGCCCAACAAGCTCATTATTTAAACATAAACTGTCAACCTCATTTTCACCATTAATACAATATGAAAAAAAAATACTGACAATAAATCATCCTGAGGTGATAAAAAGTAAAAATGTTAAGTTTAAAGGCTCAAAGTCTGAGATAAAGTCAAACTTATTAGTTCAAAAGGGCAAAACATGAAATTTAATGGCAAAATAATGTTTTTAAAAGGCAAATAATCAAGACAGAAAGTCAAAACCACAAGTTTAAAATGTAAAATTATGACTTAGAATTTTGAATTGTGAATCTTGAAGGTCAAAACATGGAAAGAGTCAAAATCATAAGTTTAAGTCGGAATTGTGAGATGCAAAATTGAAAATATGAATTGATTTTCCCACCTTTCTGATTTTCTAACTTCTTTTACTCTTTACATTTTCAGATTTTTATAATCTAACAGAATATTTTAAATCATCAAGGTAAAGTTTACATGTTTGTACTGGAGGAAATCTGCAGACCTCATACTGGTGGGCCAGTTATAATAGAAAGATCTTGTGATCTTGTGGGCCGGATACAACTGTACCACGATCCTTGATTTTGACACCTGTGCATTAGAAGAATAAAGTGACAGCTATAGACTTACTTGGATGACAAATTTCCACTCAGCTCTTCTGACTGGGGTCGGTTTCTCCAACTTATCTTTAGAAAGTTGAAGAAGGTTCATAAAACATCAGCGTTCAGGAAGGCAGGGAACTCTGGATGGGGAGTGATGCAGGCTGCAGGCATCTATGAGCAGGCAGGCATCTATCCTCTGAAATGTCCTGAAGAAGTGTTGTAACTGCATTCGTGGGAATTGGCCGACAGTTTACACACTTAGACCAGCAGATAAGTCAGAGCTCTCCTACTAACCAGTCTCCATTAAAGTTTCTCTCTCCTCATTCTTTCTTCTGAGTCTCCATCTGAAGTTGTTCCTCTGTGTACTCAAAGTATCTGTCATGACCCAGGTTTTGATTTACTATGCTCCTGAGTTTTTCGGTGTTTTTCTGTGTTTATTCTGTGTATTTCATGTTTCTAGTTTTAATTGGTATTTTGTGAGTTAGTTTTTCTCCTGTTTTTGTTTTATTTTGTAGTTTCATTCCCTTGTGTGTTTCAATTTCAGTTTCCCTCCTCTGTGATAGGCCTCACTACTGTCAACTGGGTCTCGTTAGTCACACCTGTCTCTCCTTGTGCAATCAATCCCTGTGTGATGAAGAATTCAGTGATAAATCGTTTTTGTTTTTTTTTTGCTTTTCATTGGATTTTCAATGCTGAGCCTCAGATTTTGGTTGCATTTTTCTACCTAACTAAATGACAGTTTTACATGCTCCAAAAAAAAGTCAAGAATATGCCTTACAGCTGTTGTTATTCCAAAGATGCGCTTATTTATATCCTGATATTGATGCCACCCTTTTCTTGGTGAGTCCTTCTTTTCTGAGTCATAGCTGAGTCAAATCTGAGCACACTGAGAGGATGCACATATTCTTAGATTCAGTGGTTTGCACTTCTTCAGACTTACACTATTCGAAATGTCCATTCTGAATACAATACCCGGTAATCAGGAAAATGAGATATAATGATTGTGAAAATCAGTGCTGATACTGATACCTATGTTTAAAATGACAGTTTAGCTGGTTGACCTTTCCATTGTAGATTTTTATTGACTTCTTTACAAATCTTCTTGCTGAATGAGCTATGTGATTGGATGTGTCGGTTGTTTTCCCCTCTCTTAAAATGTCTTGGAACGTATCCCAGAAACAGCGTGTTGCTGATCTTCCTCAGAGATGGTGTATGTCCGCCAAACCACAGAGATTTCTTTTCATATTTGACCCTCAAAACAAACCAGTATACATCCAGCAGGGGGGCTTCTTCTACCCAATAAAACCCTGATTCTCTGGATAAGCAGTAAAGTATTGTAGGGTGTTTGCATTAAATTAAATCAACTCAACAGACACACTGATGAATGACATCAGTTCACACCACAGTGTTTGTCAATAGATCGTGAGTTTCAATAGGGCTGGTATAAGCTGATACAGAACTTCAGCCAATGCATTGGCACTTCCTTCCACATGACTCCAGAACTTTCCTTAAACTAAAGCAGTTTCAAGCAAATTCTTCAGCATTAAAGCGTTTATTTCGAAGTTGTCAGTACATCAGAGAGTAGACACTTTAGAAAATATATTTAAAGCTAATGTCAGCTTACTTTCAGTGGTGCTACTTTACCAAACTCTTTTTACCTTAAGCTAAGGAGTTTATTGATGAGAGTGTGTTTAAATCTGCTATGGAAGGATCATGGGATTTACCTCTTTCCATTGAGCTAGTGGCCCTTCTTCCTGTTGACATACTTGCATGACATACCAAGCAAGATATCAAGTAGCAAACTGTTGGTGTGTCTGATGGTAAAAACATGGACATCTTTAGAGCTCAGTACATTTCCTTTGCAAAAAATGCTTAGCTTGCCATGTTGATACTGGGTTGAAGCCCAACACAGGAACTATAGAGCATACGTGGAAGGCCGTTTTGGGGCCAATTGAGGTTTACAGTAACCTTGCAAAGCAGATGGATACGCCCGTTTCCATGTTTCTCACTGGCAAACCATCCTGCAAAGCTCTCGTCTGAACGGTTTGGGCCCGGTTAGAAAGTCACAGGACCAATCAGTGTCAAGGGCCAGTACTTTCGGGCACGGTGGAGTCGTGAGGAAAGCAAGCAGCAACAAGAGGCCAGTGCAATTATGGCATAAGACATCTGCGTGGAAGCCGCTAAAGCGCCAGTTTTATCAGAACTTGATGACATTCTTCGTTAAAAGAAGAACAAAGAACAGCAGTGAGTTTTTTTCTTTTCAAAAATAACAAAAGTCGTGTACTGACATGTCTACAGGCGCCATGGTTCACGTTATGCAGTTCTCTATGGAGTTTGCTCCTTCAATAGGGGCTCAGCTCGGTAGCGGCTACGTCCTGTGTTTTATTGCTCTGATTGGCCCGTAAAGATGTGACAGACAGAATGTTCATCCAATCACCCTCCTGAGTTTTTTTCAAAGGCTCTGCCCTTTCCCAATCACTGACTGTGAGTGGTTTATCTGGCATGCCAGGTTAGGTTTACAGTGCTATGAAAAGGTATTTGCTCTCTTCATGATTTCTTATTTTTTGCATATGTTTACACTTAAATGTTTCAATCATAAAACAAATTTCCATATTAGACAAATTATGAGTTCACTTACTAAGGGAGAAAGCCACCCAAACCTACCTGGCCCTATGTGAAAAGGTAATTGCTGGTTTTCCCACCCTCTGCAATTCTCCCCAAAATCTTGGGGATCATCAAGATGTTTTTTTTTTTTGGCAAATGGTTAATGCCATGGAGGCAATTTTTGCCCAGTCTGTTTCGTATTGTTGAGTCATGAACATGGATCTTTACTGAGTCAAGTGAGGCCTGCAGGTCTTCAGATGTTCTGGGTTCTTCTCCTGAAAGAGTAATGGAGTAATTTTGGTGGGTTGGCTACTCCTGAGAAGGTGCACCACTGTTCCAAATTTTCTACATTTGTGGTTAGTGGATCTCGTCATGGTTGGCTGAGTACCAAAGCCTTTGAAATCGCTTTGTAGCCTTTTCTAGACTGATAGAAGTCAATGAATTCTCATCTGTTCTTGAATTTCTACTGATTGGATCATGATGTGTTGCTTTCTGAGACCTTTTAGCCTACTTCACTTTGTCAGACAGGTTCTATTTAAGGGATTTCTTGATTCAACAGATCTGGCAGTAATTGAGCCTGGGTTTGGCTAGTGAAGCTGAGCTCAATTTCCTAAAACAAACAGGTAGGTTTGGGTGGCTTTTTTCCCTGATTGAATAAAATAATTTAATAAACTGTATTTTGTATTCACTGGGTTAACTTTGTTTGAAGACCTGAAATATTTAAGTGGGACAAATATACAAAAACATGAGATATCAGGACGGGGGCAACTACCTTTTCACAGCCCTGTATGCAAGAGTAAATTGAACCCCAGTCTCATTATCTAGGCATGTAAGTCTGACCCTGAGAAATTTGACATTTTTCATTTGGATGAACATATTTGCATTCATTGTAAAAGTCCAGTATTTGTCAGAAAAACACACTAAGTCAAACATCATGCAAAGATCTTTAATGCCACACTCTGAAAAGCCCTTGTGAATTCTAGTTTGTGGACAGTGCCAGAGAAGTGATGGACAGGAAAGCCTATAAGAGTCGAGGTAAGATTCAGCTACTAACAGAACCTGAGTAGAATTGAAGAAAAGTTAGATTTTGTTGATATTTACAACACATAAGTATATGTGTGGGAGTTCAAGGGCATTGAGGCGAGTTGGAAAGAGATCTAAAAGGAGAAAACAGAAACAGGAACAATAAATTTAGTCAGTACAAAGAGAAAGAAGAGAGAAAAATCTACTTTTAAAGGCTTCCAAGAGGCATCTATAGGTGTGACGAGGGAGCAGGAAGGGCCACATGGAACAAGACAGCTCTAACGACAGTTTTAATGTTATTTAGTCCATTCCCAAAAACTGCCTTTTATAAATTGGTGTACATATTTTTGACTTTTTTGTTTCATTTAAAGCTCCTTAATACTTTCAGTTCGATTTCAACAAAGTGCACATGATTTAGATAATTTTATCCTTTACATCAGACCCCACACAACTTCCCATCTGGCCCCAAGAGGATTATTAAATTCAGAAAATTTGAGAGGGCAAAAATATGTCGTTCTATCTTTTTTTCTTTTTTTTTCCCTGAAGACTAAAGAAAACCTTCAACCTAGCAGCTTATCAGACACTAGCATTTCTGTTCTTTGGCATTGCAAACACATACTTATTATTTTGATTAAAGTTGCAGGTTTTTTTTTTGCAATTTTCCATATAAGGCTCTTTGAGAGTGCAGTTTCTTTTCTCGGGGATCTTTCCAGCATGTGTTTTTGGCCAGTCACAACATGGCATATTAGCATCAAACTCAGTGATAGGCATGAAGAGGACTCCAGAAATATGTAGCTAATATATCTTAATCGCCCCCTTGTGGCTGGCTGAAGTAAAGATGAAAAGGATTGATCTCATTCTTAAAAGCCTGACGTTCTATTAATTTTGAAAGGAAATAATATTTAAACAAGAATATTTTGATCAGATGAAAAATAGATTTTATTTCAGTTTATTTCAATGCCACAGCGTCAATCAAGAAATAGCCGGCCCTCATGAAAATGCAGTTGATGCCCCCTGCTTTACATGTTTAAGTAATGCTTTTTAGCAACATTTGACGTGATGTTAATCACTTTATCTGACAGCTACCCCCTGCCAGCAGTTTCAGCCATTAAAAATAAACATTAAAATAATCCATATTCTTATGCATGTTGTTGTTTTCTGCTTTTTTAGGTCATATATAACCTTGCAAAGCAGATGGAGACGCCCGTTTTCTTGTTTCTCACTGGCGAATCCATCTTGCAAAGCTCCCGTCTGAACTGTTTGGACCTGGTTAGAAAGTGACAGGACCAATCAGCGACGAGGGGCAGTGCTTTCGGGCGCGGCGGTGTTGTGACATAGGCAAGCAACAACAAGTGGCTGGCATGAGCACCTTGGTAGCGGCTACATCACATGTTTTGTTGCTCTGATTGGCCCGTAAAGATGTGACAGACAAAACATTCACCCAATCACCCTCCAAGTTTTCTTTTTCTCCAAAGGCTCTGCCCTTTCCCAAACACTTAGTATTGAAGGTTTCCCAGATGGATGTGTGAAACAAATCCATCTGGCGTGTCAGGTTAGGTCATATAGAGACATCAGTGTTAATTTCATTCAGTTTCATGACCTTTTAAAAAACCCTCACAGGGCTTAAAGTTGTCCGTCCCTCTTTATTACATTAATTTTCACTACTGTGATGTTAAATAAAATGTTACTGCATACCAAGGGCATATATGAAACTGAAACTTCTAAGCCCACTACCAGTGTAATGGACTCAAAAGTGCAGTTGTACCCTCTCTTTTGAAAGAATAAAGCAGCATAAATAGGACTACTTAAGTACAGCATTATGTAAATGTTCTTTTCCATTGTGTCCATATCCATAATCACAGTGCATTAAAGCTGTTTAGCCAAAGTAAAAGCTGCATAACAGACGCCTTTAAAGAAGCTCCTACACCTTATTACACTTTATCCTGATAACAGCCTTCTATAGAGAAGACAAACATCGTATCTGTCCTGTTCGTCTGCTTATTTTTCCTCATTCTCGTTCTTTTTACAAAGTAATGAAAGCACATTTGTGCAGAAATAACCGAGACGAAGGACGTGACGCTGGGGCCCATTGTGCGCCTTGCTGTGTGGCCTCGGCAGGTGAGTGTTTGAAAGCCTGCGTCTGAGTATACAAGAGCCGGGTCACGGAGCACGCCGCCCTTCCTCGCTTCTCTTCGCTTCTCGCTCGCTCTGATGAGCCCTGATAGGAAGACTGGAGGAGAGATACTCGAATGTGACAACCTGCAGGCGAGGATCAGACAGAGAATATGAGAATATGTTTGGATGTTGTTGAGATTTTCAAATGATGAACACAATTATGTCGCCGCTGCAGTAATCAGCACAAGATATTCTCCTTTCATGAGGAATAGTTTAGTGATGATGGTGATGGGCTGGGGGATGATGATATGTTCCCTTTTATCCAGATGACGTAAGTGTTATACTCATTGGAGGCACTAGGGGGAGTGGGATACACACTTAGACGACCATCCCTGCACTCTCACACACCCTGCAAATATCCCGCCAAACCTGCTGCACGCACAAAGACATGATGTCCCAGCAGCAGAGCTAATATGAAGTCCAAGCTTACACATCCGATAATACAGGAGACAGTGTGAAGTCCTCCAGATAACTTATCAGTCTTAACTCCATCTCCCAACTGTGTCTGAGTGTTTTTTTTTCTCCTCCTGTGTATTTAAATAGGCTGTGTGTGGCTCAGGAGAGAAAAAAAAACATCACGTCAGTTCGATTTGAGATTCCTTGCAGAAAACATTTGGCCAGGGAGAAGAAGGCAGGGGTAAAGATTGTGGAAATATTGACATTTACGTGAGCAAACAGAGCCTAGGTGAAGGCATTAGAGAGGGACATTTTTCTTTCAGAGCTGTGCGTGTTTGTGTGCGATCATGTCCACAAATGCATCAGTGCATGGTTGGGTCCGTCTGTCTGGGAGTATCGGCTCATATATCGCCCCCGGCAGAGTGAGTGTAGCAGCCTCTGACTGATGGTGAGTGGGTCCGGGTCAGGGCACTCGGAGTCTGATGAATCTTTCTCCTACAGTCATACAGTCTGCAGGAGGACAATGAAAATGTATGTACGCTCTCCTGGACTGGACTGTAACGGCTTAGTGATGGAGAACTGAGGAGAGAGGTAGAACAAGTGGACATCTCAACTCAACATGTGTTTATAGACTCTGAGGAGAGCAGGCATTATGCTTGTTTCCATGTGTCGCCAGGAGCCTATATTGACTTTTAGACCAAAATGGGTGTTTTCAAAGCTCCTGTAAGGAGTTTTTCACTGGTTATCAAACAGGACAAAATTAATACTGAAGACTCCTTACGAGCTACAAAGCCAAGACTGATTATTCCTACATAGTAGCTACTCTGAATGCCTGGTGGCAGACAAAAAGGTTAAAGGGAACCGGCATCTTAAGACATGTTGACCATAGAGAGCAGTGGTCATCAACTGGCCGCCTGAGGGCCACATCACCCCCACCCCCCACGTCTTCCCATCTGGCCCCAAGAGCATTATTAAATTCAAATATATATGTTGATGTATATAAGGTATCCCCTTTAAACTATACAGCCATTAAAACAAACCAAAAAACAATGAAGAGTGAAACTATTTTATCCTGATTGGATCAATGGTTGATCCATATAAATCCACCTGTTAGCCATTATTACTAAACATGATGCAGGATAGCTTTCAGTTCATTCTTTATTAAAACTGCACTTTTCTCTTGACTTGAGCCAATTCCTATGTGAGAATGAAAACCAAACACCTTTTATTTGCATGTTTTTTCACCAATCATGGCACAGTATATTAGCATCAAACTCAGTAATGAAGAAAATGACAGCCCCAGAAATATTCAGCTAAAATATTTCAGTCGCCCCCTTGTGGCTGGCTACAGTATGAGGACTGATCTCACTTTTAGTAGCTAAAAATGGTACATTGGTACAATGATACATTTGAAAGAAATAGAAATATTTAAAAAAATATATGTTAATTAGACTAAAATGCTTCTTTAGTTTAGTTTATGAAAGTCCGGCCCCCAAAGCATCCACCAAGGCCAAAAAGTTGGCCCTTGTTCAAGTGTAGTTGATGATCCCTCATAAAGAGGGTTTCAACTGACAACAGGCAACACAACTGCTCAGCCAGGCTGGGTGTCAAAACAGCTTTCTAGGAAGAGTACAAATGGCAGAAAAAAAAGAATAATATCTGCTTGAATTAGGGATACTTGGATTGGGTGGAAATCCAAAAGACACAGTGGACCATTGATATTTTATGTGGCTATAAATTGAGTTTCCTGTCATTATATGGACACGATTTTAAAACTTGAGCATGTAACATTCAATGACAACCGTGTAGAATCAACTCTGTTCCCCCTCCCTTCCTGTTCTTCTCCATGTTTGAGCTCCATAGCTCCGCCCCTCTTCTCACATGCCTCCTCACGAATGTGCATGTCTGCTGAATCGAAAAAACTGACGGTGGCAAAGCTCTCATGGAGTGATTGCGCTCCGGTTTTCCACTGAAATAAATGGCTGAATTACAGGCAAGGAAACACTTTGTCTCAGCATGAACAAATTCTAAATAGGACCGAACACCCCTGGTGCCGTTGCATCAACTTCTCACTGAGCTGAGAGGTGGAAGCGCACCTACTACAGCGGCCAATAGGAACGAGAAGGAAAATGAGAAGGTGTTGCAGAAGTGTGTTATTCTGTTAGATGGCTTCAGTAACAAGACCCTGATGGGTCGTGTTGTTTTTGTGGGCATATGGTACTAAAAATAAATCACTTACTACAGCTGTAAGTATACAAAGCAGAGCCTGAAGAGAAACATCCGCCCTGTTGATCAGTGATCGATGTGGAACTGAATTAATGTCAAACTTTAGTTAAAATCAAGCTTTAGCTCAGTTGTTTTTCTGTAGTTCAGTGATTCATTAAGCTACTTCTTTTCTACTTTAGCTGATCTGTAAAAAGATCGACATACTCAGTACTTCTTTCTTAATCTGGTTTGATTTAACGCCTGTTAAACCTTCATTTTGTTTATAATGTGACAAATTCACAACAACTCTGAACTTTCATATTATGTTGTGTAAGCTGCTATAGTATTAGATCCATTCACTTCATGAAGTGTTCATAGAAAAAACTGAAGTATTTGATCAACTGGAATTCATCTTAGTTTTAAAGTGGCTGCTTTATTTAATATGTGATAAATATTGATGGACTTGACTTTTTTTTGGTCGTACCTATAGAATCAGACGTGCTGTATATGTATAAAATGTTGAAATAAATTAAATTTAAGGTCTCAATTTCCTTTTAAAGTAAGCGGAAGCAAATGGGTAGTAGTACCAACTGTTACTCTCCATCTGCGTGACAGGCCTGTGTCCATAGCTGGCTTTTATAGAGCTAGAGCTTTTTAAATCCAAACTGATGTAGTCTAGTGTTCTCAGCACTCAGGTCCTTGGGTAGAAAAAAACGCCCTCAGCGTTACCTGTTTTTGTCGCTACACATAAGCGTCCTCAGTTGAAAACCGTTCAACTTTTGGAACATCGCTGCGCTCGTCAATGCCACTTTTCCCCCACTTGTCAATCAAAATCAAGAAGGGGGCAGAACTTCTGAGAATAGCGGGAGAGAAACTGATCTGAGTCCCCTTTCTTCTTCTTTTCAAGGGTAGTTTTCAGGTCTGCAGCTGCTTCCTGTGTCAGGAAAGAATTTCTTTACATTGTCTGCATGTCTTCTGTGTGATATTTCTTTGAAATGTAGAAATATGAAGCACGCAGAGCTATTTTAAAACAATGCTGCAGATTCTACCAGGTGAAGCTGGATTCATGGAACTGAGGTCCTGAGCCCTGCCAGCACAAAAAAATCCAGCAATGGACACGCACTTCTTCCTTGTTGTCCTTTATTCTGAGAGGACAGCTGAAGAGAGAGAGGAAATATTGGAAGAAGAAGTGGGGAAAGACTTTTTCATCAAACAGCACAGAGACCAGGAATCGGTCCCTCAACCACTTCATCGAAAACTATGCATATGGGCACCTTCTCCACCAACTGAGCTGAACCGGCCCACATGCTTGTTTTTTTTTAAATGCAGCTCTTTTCTCCTACCTGAAGTTCCTTAAGCAAAGCAGGTCTGTATCCAGAAAGGAAATTGATTACCCTTAGTTTAAGACAGTTCAAAAATCCAAAAAGAAACAAAAATGATTTTAAAACAAACTTTCCACTCTTTGGTCAGCCCCAAGTGGCAACCTCCGGTCTTCAAAAATTAAGCGGAAGTGCAAAATATTGCAATACTGCAAATGTCCACTTGAGGCTGGCTGCGGGAACACTGGAAGTCCTGTCAGAACACCTGTTAAAAAGCAGTTTTTTACACTAGAAATAAACCGGTTTACAGCCTGGTTCAAAAAACCAAACGTGTCTCATTAGCTCATGTCTTCATGTGCTCACACTGTACGGGGGGTGATTTTTTTTTTTTTTACCACAATCTTTTTAATTATATTGAGGAAAAACCTCACTGCACATTGATTGGCACGTTTCATTTGATTGACAGATAGCTTGACCGGCAGAAGCTACATTTCTGTCAACCAGAATGCTAACTAGCTGAAAGGAAGTCTAGCTGAGAGGAAGTCGAGCTCAGAGGGCGGGCCGTTCAAAAATCCAGTGCACCGTATTCATTACAAACAGCAGAAAGATAACGTTAGCAACAGTGTGAAGCACTTGTATCGCAGCTTTTTCCCCTCAGCCCTCAGGAGTTTGCAAAGCTCAAAACTAGAGCTGAAGGAACTCTTCACATTGGAGGCAATTGGCTACTGAGAAAATGTTTTTTGTTGCTTGTGTGTGCTGTTGTTACAGTTTGACCAAAATGCTTTTTGTAGGTCATATTTACTAAATAAAAAGTGAGCAGAGGACAGATTTGTTCAGATGAGTTCATTTTGTCAGTGACAGATTGAAATTTCCCCCCTCACTAGGAGACTTTTTTACCAAGTTTGAAGGCAATGAGCCATTTTGAATTGAATAAAACGCCTTAAAAGTTAATGAGATACAAATTTCCGCAGTGTGGATCTAATCCTCACTTCTGACTCTCTAATATTCCCACTAAACGGCCTGTTTGGATTTTCCCAGAACTCGATATTGTGATGCACAGACTTTGTTGATGATCTCTCACTCGTGTTGTGTGTTCATCATGAGAATCTCAGTCATAACTGATTTAATTTTGATTTGACAAAACTTGTGGTAATTGATCTCACTGCTACATTCCAGCATTCAGAATTATCCTGATTGGCCCACAGGGGAACTACAATTACAGCTGAAAACAATGCGCCATATTTGTTGTTGATTGGCCCCGACTGGGTCTTCTCTTTTTTTCATGGGAAATGACATGCTTATCGTTGCTTGTTGAAGCTTATTTTGAAGACAGCCCTCCCAAAGACTGTGAAATCACTGTTTGTTTTTAAGCCATCAAAACTTCTGTGGGATTTTAGACGTTACAGGAGACACGAGTGTGATTTTTTTCTTTACAGATTGCTTCAAAATGCCTATTTTTCCCAAGCACTGCTGGGAGTTCTTACTGAGTCTGGTGGGGTTGTTAGATTTTATTTCATGGCCAACCTCAGCAACCTTAAATATTTATTCTGCTCCAGGGAGAGAAGTCTGCTGCTGACTGCTGCTGACCAGACAGACAGAGGAGAATATAGGCAGAGCGAAGACAGCTGGGTTATTGTAGGTAGGGAGTCAACAAGCTGGTCAGCTGTTGTAGGCAACTTTGGACAGAAAAATTTGCCCTCAAATAGAGGGACCAGTTCTTTAGAGCTTAAGTTTGAAGCATCAACAATTTAATCACATGCATTTTGTCATTTTGATTACTCTTGTCATAAAGGAATTACTTTGTCCTTGTTGTTTTTATGCCTCTGCACAAAGGATGACCAGGACTGGAGGTATTATGTTTCAAGTTTCCATTGGCACATGCATCGAGACCATTCTTATGAATGCTTTGAGGGAATTTGTTTAAATTTTGAATGTCCACTCTGAGTCAAGGATGAACTGATTTGATTTTGAAGGAAAATAGAAAAAGTCATGAGCCGTCATGTTCATCTCTTTCTTGTGACCCTGATTAATCAAGAATGCTTTCAGGGATTTTCTTTGAACTCCAAATGTTCTCTCTGACTAAAAGAGTGACCAATTTGACTTTATTGGTTGAATTTAAAAGGTCAGGGTCATTTGGCCTCGTGTTCATCCCTTGCTTATGAAAGCCGCATCAAAGTAATTCTTTAAATCAAACTTTGCACAACCGTGCACTCTGGTTTCAGGATGAATAGATTTGATTGTGGTGGTCAGGGTCAAAGGTCATTAGGCCCTGGTCCATCCCTTGCTTGTGAACACAAAATCTCCAAAATGCTTTTTGCATTAATATCCACTCTAACTCATGAATGAACTGTATACATTTTGGATGTCGAAGGTCAAGGTCGCTGTGACCTCGCATCTTGTGAGCACAATATTTAAAGAATGCTCTTGAGGGATTAGGCACAAACCTATGCTTGGATTCGAGGGAGGACTGATTAGATTTTGGAGGTTAAAGGTCATAATTTCATGCATCAATTAGACACCCATACACTAAACCAGAGACATCAGAGCCTTGCACCTACATCATTAACCCTCTGAGATGGCTGTTTTTATATACAACAAGAAGAAAAAGGTTATAAAATGTTAAATAACTTTTGAATCATAAATTGTAGCCTCTTACATTTTTCCCTCTAGAACCTAGCCGTTGTGCCGTTCCAATGATGCTATCCATGCTTATAAATTCTCCACAGAAGCTTTTCTAGTGAACCTGAAACTTTGATGACTTTCTGGGGTCTTTAAAGACTAAATCCACACCAGAAAATTTGATAGTTAATGTCTTTTAATCAATTTTTGATAGTTTCTTTCACTAGTAGCTAATGCTAACTGCCATTTTGTGTTCCAGAATGCTTTGCGACGGGTTGTGACAACAAATGGCATGCTGATCTTTTATGCTTTGTCAAATTGCCCAGCTCTAACTGCACAGATCTTGACGGAGACAGCTTATGGGTCAATCCCATTTCTACCCCTTAGCCCTTATCTTAGCCCTTTCCCTTGGTTTTGTGCGTTCATGTCAGATGAAGGGGTATCCCAGTTCTCTTTTGAATCGAGGGCCAAGGGCTACATAGCCCTTGAAACTAAGATTTTTCAGGACCACACTTAAAACCAAGGGGTATGATGAATTTCCCACCACGCACTGCTGTTGATCTGCAATGTGTGATTATGAACAGCAATCAAGTGGTGTCTCATTTCTTAAGGGAAGGTTTTCACCCCTACCCATTACCGCTCTGTTTCAAGGGGCAAGGGGAAGGGGTATGGATTAGAAATGGGATTGGCCCTTAATATCTCACAATGGAGAGAAAGAGAGACAGAGAGCCTGTGCTGTGAGAGCCCCAAACTGTTGCCAAAAAGCTGGAGGCATAGCATTATCCAAAATGTCTTGATATGCTGAAGCATTAATATCGGCCTTCACTGGAGATAAGGGGCCTAGCCCAAACCCTGAAAAACAGTCCCATACCTTTACCCTCCTCCACCAAACCCTACAGTTTGCATAATGCATCAGTCAGGTAACGCTCTCCCGATACTCACACAAACCCAGACTCATCTGTCACTCTACAGAACACATTTCCAATGCTCCACAGTCCAGCGTCACTGAGCTTTACACCACTCCATCAGATGTTTGGCATTGGACTAAGTGATATGAAACCATGGAAACCTGTTGTTCCTAAACGCCTCCACTTTCTAATAATACCACTTAAGCCTGACTGTGAAATATCCATCAGGGAGATTATCATATCAAGAACCATCTTATTGCAAAGGTGGCATCCATCCATTACCAAGCTTGAAGTCACTGAGCTCCAATGACCCATTTTGTATCACAAATGTTGATTGCATGGTTAGGTGCTTGATGTTATACACCTGTGGAAGTGTGTCTGATTGAAACATCTGAATTCAAAAATTAACAGGTGTGGCCAACTACCTTTGTTCATATAGTGTAGATCTGCCTGATGATGGACATGGAGCTACCCTATCCATCTGCTTTGGAGGTTAAAATTTTCTCTTTCTTTACTGTTGTTTTGCAGCGTCCTGGGCCCGGCGTTGACTTTCAGGATCGGCCACAATCCTAAGAACATATCCACAGCAGATTTGGTTCAAGTTGCGGGTAAGACACTGCAATTTTTCCTTTATTTGACATGTAACCTATCACACAATAACCCTTCTGACACCCTTCATTGCGATTCATCTCATTTTCACTCTCCAGACCACTCCGTCACCGTGTGTGCTTCAGTAAATGAGAACACAGATTAGAGTCTCCAGATACAGTAGATAGGCCGGTGTTCATCTTGTTCAGACAAACCCCCGTCCCAAAGAAGATTATCAACAGTGTGTGATGACAGATGACCATCAATTACTGAGATGATGAGTCCAGTGTGCACACATCTCCCGTATACACACAGACACTCGTATACAGTGTGGCGGACACTTTATTTTGCTTCTATTATGTCAAACATCCTGACAGGTTGAAACAGGCCTGCACCAGCCAATCACTTAGAGTGTGTGGCTGTGTGCGTGTGCTGTGTTTGATGTAGACTGATGGAGAGCTGTCACCCACAGAAAGCAGGGTTGTCAGTATGCACTGTCTCCGCTCCCTTGTTCATTGTCTGCGCTCCGATCTGCCCTGCGTTGGTGTGGAAGAGTGTATAATGTGCGTGTGTTTGTGTGACTTTGTCCTTGCTTTAGTCGGAAATGACTTTGAGAAGCACAGCAATACTCCCAACAGTCAATATCATCCAATATCACCCCTCTGGAATCAACATGGCGCTGTTGTTATTGGCTGAAATGTGTTGCTGCTCCTTTTTCTTTTTTTTTTTTTGTGCGGTGATGGTTTTTGGCACCAAGTCGTGATGAGCTGGATGACGGCTGATGATACAGATTTACCGCAAGAAAGGTTAGGCCGCAGGTTGAGCTTTGCTTCAGTGGTTTAGAGTGTTGTATTGCACTTTCACTGTCATCCCCTGTTTGTTTGACATAATGAGCAAATACAGTCAGCACTGTAGATTAACCTACACGCTTGAGCTGTAATACTGTATGAAAATATGCTTTCTCCTCTATTTCTTATCCATCTCCACCTTCATCCCTTCCTCTCTTGTGTGGCTGGCTTTGATGAGGTGGCGTGTGGCGAGAGCTAATGACAGGCGTGAGCGCGGCTGAAATGTCACACCAAATGTTAAGTCAACATGATCATCAGCCTGACCCACGTTGATGAATTATGAATACAGCCCACCTGAATAATGATTTGTTAACGGTGACAGAACGAGCCTTTCAAACTGAATGCATCTGAATATAAACGTCAAAGGGCTTATTTAAAGCTACGTTTGCTACCAGTGAGCTGAGAACCCTTCCTCCTAGAGCTTCACCTCCGGGGCAACCCTCCTACTATTTTGCCCCCCTTCTGTTTCCACCACACTGTGAAGCGAAGTGGACTTCCCACTCCTCTGCTGCTATCAAAAACATCAGGAAGTGGAAGTGAGGTGAAATGGACGGATAGAAAGTAGTTGGTCAATATTAGACTATCATCAGCGTATACGTTTCCCAAAATTTGCAGATATAAAAGAAAAACATAAAAGGATCCCTTGGGGTTTTGAGAATTATGTCTTGATGTACACCATGGTACACCTGTAATTGGCTGAAGATGTTTTAAGCTTTTATGGAGCAATGAACCAAACAGTGAAGACGAGTCTTTACTTTTAGTCCAAGCATTTATTTTCTTGCCTAAATCTGGTACCAAATCATGGTAGTGTTTTCTATCCAGTCTGACAAACCCTCGGATCCTTGCTTTCTACAGCTGAGAGGCAGAAGAGATACAGATGCATCGTTTTTTGACAGATTTACCCATAGTGGAGAAATATTATGGATTTTCAATGTCTGAAGAAAACTACCTAACATTGTAGTCTTGTTTTAGTCACCTTGACGAAAAGATAACTTACTATTAGTCGTTTTTTGTCATCAAAGATCTATTTTTGGCTCGTCTTAGTCTAGTCTTTCTCATAGAAAAAAAATAAGTCAACAAACATTTTTAGTTGTAGTTTTAGTCTGAAATTAGCTCAGTTAAGCACCAAATAACACCAAACTAGAGCCAGTGGCAGAATAAGCTGTTTGGCATCAGCAGAAAAGATTTGGAGAAATGTTTCACTGGTGCAACCTGCATACCCAGCTCTGCTGCTCATCCCATAAATGCATGTTCCTTACAAATGTGGCGCCAATTAAAAGGGAAATAACAGGATTTTAACAGTGTAAGATTTATTGCCAAGAAGCATTGTTACAACAAAGAAAAAATCTATCAAACACAAAAAATAAAGAGTGATCCAGTGGTATGTTTCTCTAATTCATAGGCATTTCAAAGAATTACTATTAAAACATGGGGGATTTTAGGACATTTTTCTAACATTGTAACATTTTTAATATACTTAAATGGTTTATTTCCGTTTTTTTGTTTGTTTGGTTTTTGTTTTTTTTTTACTTAAAGTAATTTAGACTGTTAATATTTGTGTTTTTTTGTGTGTTTTTTGATGGTATTGGAAAAATAGATTGTATAAATTGTTAAATATATGGGATTCTAGTCAGTTTTACAACAGTATAACAGTTTCATTGAACTTAATTGGCATAATCCAATCCAGTAAGTTCATTTTGTCTTGTTATTTTGATTACTTATCTTGTGATTTTTTTTCCAGACAAACTAATTATAGGATATGAGTTTTTACCTCAACATGTTTCACCAGTAATTGCAGTGTATGGTGGGAAATTCATTATACCCTTTGGTTTGATTGTCATCTGCAGTCTTCCATAGAAGCAACATGTCACTCTGGTCAGGTGACATCTCTGAGGAAGACAGTCGAAACATTTCAAGGTAAAAAAACATCTGCTACAGTTATGTTGTCCGGGGAAAAAAAGAATCACAAGACAAGTTAATTGGCATAAATCCATTTTTGTTTTTATTTTGAGTCTCATCTCCGCTAAAATTTACTCAGTAGTTCAACACTTAAAATTTTTGTTAACGTCTCCTGTTAGAATATTGACATAAAACTGATGGACTGTTACCATTATCATTGCATTTTGATATGCATGCAATTTATGGAAACCTTTTTTTGAAACCATAAACAGGCAAGAAACCATATATGCTGACTTTCCTAACCTTGATTTTCACCAGAATAATATGAAATATGTAGAAAACTGACAAAAGTAAAATCAAATGATGGGATGTCCATCAGTAATGTTCTAGAGCTTAAATTTTGAATTTCTTAGTATTTTAAAGAGTGCCGTATAAAGGTTTAAAAATGTCAAACACTATTGTATACAAATGGACAAGCAGGCCTAAGCCCTCCCCTCTTCATACTACAACAATGTGAAGATTTTTCTTTAAATAACTCAAAAACAGATTGTTTTGAGGTGGTTTGTATCAGGGATCCCGGCCCGGATCTGAGTACACTTGACCCCAAAAAACAGTTCATTTTATCAGTGTGAACATAAGTGTGCAGGGTTTGGGCACCGTGCCCAAGTCAGCTTGAAGAGGTGGTCTCAAGCATGATTCATGTGTACTCGAGCATGGTCTGCTGGAGTTGTGAACACAACCGTGCTTGATTGCGGGGTACTTATCAACGTAGAAGAGAGTTGTAGAGGCAATTTTAAAGGTCTCTGGTCTCTTCAAAACCTGTCGTATCCACGCAGTACTGGCCTGTTTAATCCTTTGAGCTGCACGGTAGATATAGAAGTGTCAACCAGGCAATGAGCGAGGGGTTTCCATGGTTGCACCTCCTTCTTTCAATGCCGGTTATGATATTGTTGGGGACAGATGCAGGCTGGATAACTCTTTGAACCAAGGAATCAAGAATAGGCAACATAATCCATGCCTCCATGAAAGAAACCATTGAAAAAGGAAAGTGATTAACTCAGTAAGGAGTTGTTATTTTCTGAAGAAATCACTGCAGGCACTAGGAGGGAGGGTGAACCACCAGGTGAAATCTTGTGTGCAATTAACATTTTAAAGACAGAACTAAAAGAAAACTTTGCATCAAAATTGAAACAGTTATTAAGTCAATTCTGTCTATCTTAGCCAGGTTAAAACTACTCAGCATCTTGGAATAGTAGAAGATGATGCCTTAATGCTGAATAAATCAACAAATCAGCTGAGTCAACAGGATGAGAGTCTGTCGGCAAAAATAGATCCTATTCATCACTTGTTGGTATTGAAAGGGTGTTTTGAAAATCATCTGGTTATCAAGCACAAAATGAGTATAATATATAATACATTATAATATATATAATATTTTTTAATTTTGAAGGAAATATCACCAAGAAAACATGAAGACAGAGTAAGTAGGAAGTAGATGTAGCCTGGAAACTTTCTCTCAAAAAGATCAGTCCAATCAGTTTCCGTTCTATCATTATCAGAAGTCCCGCCCATTCTTAAATTTTGATTGGCCAATGAGGAAGAAGTGACATCAATGAGTGTTTTAAGAGCTAAATAATACATTGACTTTACACTGAAAAGAGGATAAGTGCCAGAAGTGAGGGAAGAAATAAGGCTGTAAATGACATGGGTCAAAATGACAAGAGTAAAGTTGAAATATTGAGTATAAATTCAAACCTTTATTAGACTATAACAGACAGCAGATCATGACTGTTTCTTGTATGGATGAGCATGGATTTAACAACAAAGACATTGTGTCTCTTTAAGCTCATAAACACAGTATGAGCTGACTTTATGCTCAACATTTCAAACCATATTTCAACTTTTTTCTTGTCATTTAAACTTTATTCTCATGACCCTCCCCCAAAATGGTCACAAACTCTGGAGATGTCAAAAAGAGTTTGTGCGTAAACCCAATAACTCCCATTGATTGGAGGTGCTTTAACAAAGCCAAAACTTGTAAGTCCATTGGTCCAAAACCTTGTAAATGCATGTGAGTTCAGTGTATGTCAAATACTAAAAGTTAGGGATGCACGTTATTGGATTTTTGCTGGTACCCAATACGCTGATATTTACAGACGCATTTTAGCCGATACCGATATTTAAATATGCTTTTCAGACAAGTTTCAGTCCTTTTGGACACATTTTAAGGTTTGAGGAACTTTAGTCCTTAAAAACACTTTAAAATTTAAAAAATGAGGATAAATAAAGAAAAGACCTCAACTGACATAGGTTTGCTGATTCAGCTTAAAACTCCACTAATTTATTAGTATATATGGACAGAATTTAGTAGATTTATGCTGGGATACACAGCCAAAATGATGGATGTAAGTATAAGCAGAAATATCGATATCTGTGGATAGCGATATTTGCCTTTTTAAGCCAATATTTGCTGATACCAGACTGATAATATCATGCATCCCTGCTTAAAATGTAATCAGAATATACTGGTCACTGACCTTAGAAATGCATAATTCTGACTTTGAGATTTCACTGTTTGGCTTTTTGTGCCTGTTTTTTAGAGAGGAGGACAGTGGATAGAGTCAGAAACAGGGATGAGAGAGTAAGAGCGAGACATGCAGCAAAGGAGCCACAGGCATGGAGGTACATGGAGGGTGATCTTCAAGCAGCATCCTCTGGTCCTCGAGAGTGAAGTCAATGTGGAAGTGCAAAAAATTGCAATACAGCGAGTGTCCACTTGAGGCTGGCTGCAGGAACACCAGAAGTCCTGTACACAACACGTTAAAAGCTGTTTTTGTATTGAATGTATTGAGGCCGTAGACTGCCTGCTTCCTCAGGCTAATCAACTTTGATGCATAGGCTATTGGTCTAACCGAATCAGTGTTAAAGAAATCAACCTTTGGAGCCCTTTATGTATAGTATAGTTGAACTGGTGCAAAGCTTGTGCACAATGGATCAGACAGGAACGGTCTTATTTCTTTCTATATTTTCTCATGTTAATCTATGAATTTTTCCCGCTAAAGTGTGGTATCGGTCTCAGTTCTCAAGAACCTTGTCCCTATCATGGCTTGCACTACAGATAGCATACATGCCACTGAAATCAACACAATACTCCTACAAGAACTCAGATGAGAAAGTCCTCACTGCTGAAGGAATCTAAAAAATCAAACTGACACCCACATGTAGTGACCACCTGGGTATTCCTAGCTGACCGTTGCCTTGTGTGACTGTGCATAATGACGTGGCCTCTTAATGAACTCATCCAACCCCTGCTGCATACTGAGCTCAACCTGCTGCTGAGAAGCTGCACAGCATGCTTTATAGCAGTCATTACACTAAAGAACCAAGAAGTTAGTATGCTGTGAAATTTTCAGAAAACATATTCCTCTAAACTGATCATTGGAAACCATCGAGAAAGAGATTAGTGCTTTAGTAAATCCACTTTTTAGTGCTTTGCCAGAGCAGATGCCAAAAATTTCTTCACATTAAGAGACAAAAACAAGAAAATAAAAGACGAGAGTGATAGACATGGATACAGACATAAAGAGTCGATAGATCTCAGGCCTTGTAAAAGAGAGCTACAAAGTGTCAGGGCCATAAACTCAAAGGTGAATGCTTCTTTTGTTAAGGTAAGAGTAACTATCAACTATCAAATTCTTGTTAGAAAAGCAGAGATTGCTACTGATCGTTCAAGGCTTCATGGGCTATTTAATGAAATATTAGGTGTTAGAAAATGTGAAGCTTGACACAGGATCACTGCTTTTTAGATTTTATGTAAAGCCAGTAAAATAGAGCAGACTTACATCAGACATTTTCAAGTTTGGTCAGAAGATTTGGACCACTTCAAAGTAACCTATAGAGAGGTTTATCAAGACAGGAGAAATGTCGAAAGCAAAAAAAAAAAAAAAACCACAATAAAATAAATATGAGAGAAAGTGGGCCCAAGCAATGCTTCTGAATGGTTTAAAGACTTGAGCTAGACAGTGATTGGGAAAGGGCAGAGCCTTTGAAAAAAAGCTTGGAGGGTGATTGGATGAACATTCTGTCTGTCACATCCTTACGGGCCAATCAGAGCAACAAAACACATGAGGTAGCCGCTACCAAGCTGCACCCCTACCAAAGTAGTAAACTCCATAGAGAACTGCATAAGGCGAACCATGGCGACTGCAGACATGTCAGTACACGACTTTTGTTGTTTCTGAAAAGAAAATGACTCACTGCTGTTCTTTTTTCTTCTTTTAAGAAGAAATGATGTCAAGTTCTGATAAAACTGGCGCTGTAGCAGCATCCACACTAATGTCTTCGGCCATAATTGCACCGGCCTCTTGTTACTGCTTGCATACGTCATGACTCCGCCAGCACTGCCCCTCGACGCTGATTGGTCCTATCACTAACCAGGCCCAAACTGTTCAGACGGGAGCTTTGCAAGATGGTTTGCCAGTGAGAAACACAGAAACGGGCGTATCCATCTGCTTTGCAAGGTTAGGTAAAATGTAAGTAGCGCAATAAAAAACTGGTAATGGAAACACCTGAATTTTGAAAAACCTCTCAAAAATCGCTGATATTTTTTTACACTCTCATGAAGAGGTTTTTCCAGACATGTGGATATAGAAATATATCGCAAAAGTGCAATGGAAATGCTTTTTCCACATTTAAACGTCACAGGACGTAACGTACACTGTCATTCAACATGGCGTGGTACGTGTGGACAGAAGAGGGCACAAGACTTTTGATAACGTCATACTTATACCCTTATATGTGGCTTTTGCCGTTATACAGACTTTGCCACTTAACTTTCATCCGTTGCCTTTGTCTTTTGTTCAAAATTGTCAAGGCAACCACTGTAGATGTAATCATAACCGTACAAACACACAACAGGTTTCTAAAGTCCAGCTTCTTTGCAGTGGAGTCACATGAGATGAGATTTTACAAGAATTGCGAGGCTCATACCCAAAACTCACTTCAGTGGAAACACATTCAAAGCGCAATTGTTCTTAGTCAAAATTTAAGAAGTATCACTTTTATTTTGTGAAAAACTGTCATGGAAACCCAGCTAATGATAAAAGACATGATTTGATGACATTAGAAGGGAGTGAATGTGTTCCTTGTTAAAGTCATCACTTACAAAAAAAATCTATTTGATGTCCATTGATAAAAACTGTTTTAGGACAAAAATCACATAAGTGGTAGCAGCTTTAAGTGCTTTAAAGATATGACTTTTTTTTTTTGACTGGCTGTAAAATGGACTGAAATGACAATGAATGCCTCTGTTTGACCAACAAATGCAAACAGAACCACTAGCTTGAAGATGAATTACTCTTTCAGGTTATTTTTAACCTTTTTAAGAAACCGGTTCTGTGCAGTGTTGATTTCGTTAGCTATTTTTAATGTAGGTTAGTCTTTAGATCAAACAATGACAGTGTTAATCAAGTTCTGATCAATGAAATCTTAAAAACATTTCAGTCCTGTTTTAGTCAATAAAGGTTTAGCTGGTGTTGGATCACGGCTGAAATCCATAAGTGAGCAGTGTAGTATAATGCTGAGTAAGACTTTATCAGTGCCTTTTGAGACATGAATGGAACAAGGAACAGTTTTATAAGAGAGCAAAGAAAACATTTGTGATTTTGCAGATGCACAATGGAGACAAAATTAATTTAAGTGGCTCTCAAACTTAACATTGTGACTCTTCAGATGCTGCCCAGTAACATTAATGTCTTTGAAAATGAAGCTTTTGCTTTGAATTTCTGTTTCTAAAATAAATGTTTGAGTCTTGTGCTGTGGTTGTTAGAGGGTTTTGGTGGTTCCCATAGGAATTTTATTTTTCCAAAAAGGCTGTGGTGTATCTGTTTAGCAAAGACTGTTCCAGAGCTATTGGGTAGTAAATTCAACATTGTCAACAAAGATCTTATTTAAAGCTTCAAGGGTTTAGCATTTCTGCTTAACTACTCTCGTCTGGTATACTGGTTTCCAAAGCTGCCAGTATACATTTACTCTCCTGTTTATGGTTATTTTTATGTGTTGCACTGGGAACATGTGCATTCAGATGCTCCAACATTAAAGGTTCACTATAGGCTACCCAGACTGTACTGTGCAGCGTCTTAGCACAGCTCCGCTACATTCTGCTGTCCATCTATCTGCCCATCAGTCCTATTTGAAGTGTTCAATGGACAGAGAATAGACAAAGAGACTCAGCTGAAAGGCATGGACAGTATAGAGGAGATTTGATAACTCATTGAAAAGCATCTTTTGGGCAGCAGGTTCTTAGCGGCTGTGTGGTGAAAGGCCTGCTGGGAGGTCTGACTGTATTAGTGGAGGTAGAGGCTCTTGTGTTCTGCTCAACTGGAAAACCGCAGGACAAAGACCGGCACTGCCTAATCCCTGCTCGGCTGCAAAACAAAAGAGAAAGCTGCTGCTTTATCAAAACTACAAGGCATTCTGTGTGTCCGCGTTTGTGCGCGCGTGCGGATGTGTGTGCGTGCATGTTTGTGCGCCTTTTTTTTTTTTTTTTTTTTGCAGCTGTGTTCATGCTGTGCCAAGAAAATGATTTATTCAATATTTGATGAAGTGGCAGCCAAGCTGTTAAAACCAATGTTGAAACGTGTTGTTTAGAACTGCGCTTCTTTTTGCCTTCTCACTTCCTTCTCCATCTCAGTGTGATTTCTGAACATACAAATCAGCTTCACTCGGCTGAAATTGGATCTGCTACCACTGATTTTGCTCACTTAAAAGCCGCATTTTGAATCTGATGATTGATTTCATCCACTATTATGTTGTTATGTAGGCGGATTTATGCAGAGGTAGGATCTTGTTGTTTCGTTAAGTGTACCTAATTCCATCTTATTTTTTTAAATTGTTTTTATAGTGAGTTGTGAGTTTTGAAGGATCATATTCCAAATTAGAAACACATTTGTGGACGATAATACCTTCATTTTGGGTTCCTCATGGAGGATTTTATTTTATAACATTCATATTCAGTAACTTTTAAAAGGCTTTTGTAGGGTCAAAAGTGAAAACGTGAATTGCCAAGGAGCCAATAATAGGGAAAAATGATTAAATAATTGTGAAAGTGATATAACTGGATAGAAAAAGTAGGGAATTAGGGGGTTAAAAGGTGGTGACAATGGGCCAGAAAATGGCAAAACTGGGTTAAAAAGTATCTAAAAATTGGCATCAAGAGGTCTAATGTAGCAGAAAAGGTTTTAAAAAAGGCAAAAAAGGACAAAAAGAGGCAAAATAGGCTGCAAAAAATGGCAAAAGAGGTCAAAAAGTGGCAAAAATGGGTTTAGAGATTAAACAAATGGGAGGAAAGTGGCAAAAAATGTGATACAAGTTGCTGTAAAAGTGGTGAAAATGGGTTAAAAGAGGTTAAAGAGTGGCAAAAAATGGTGAAAATTTGGACAGAAAATGTGGACAGAAAAGGGGTTAAAAGTGGTAGTAATAGGTTTAGATATGAAATAATGGATTAAATTGGTTTAAAATGGCAACAAGGGTTAAAAAGGGCAAATTGGCAAAAATCAGGGAGGAGAAAAATGATTAAAAGTGGCATTAAAGGTTTATAGGTGGCGAAAGGACAAAAAGTGGCAGATATGGGGCAGAAAGAAAGGGTCAAAGGGGTTTTAAAGAAAGGGGCAAAAATGGTTAGTAATTACAGATATGGGCAGAAAAAGTGTCAAAAAAATATCAAGAAGGTTAAGGCAAAATGGGTGAAAAGTTGAAAAAAAGTAGCTGGTTGCTGGTTGAAGTGGGCAGATGTGGACCAAAAGTGGGTTAGGGGGTTAAAAAATGGTGAAAAGGGGTTAAAATGGGCAGATATGGGTTTAAAGAGGAAACAATGTGTTAAACTGGTAGAAGTGCCAAAAATGGGTGGAAATGGAATAAAGTGGCACATTTGCTGGAAAAAAAAAATGTAAAAAGATGTTAAAAAGTGTTCAAAAGGGGTTAAAGATGATCACAAATAAATATTGTCAACATTAGAACCCAATAAAAGCTTGACACAGGTTTCAGCTCCATAATGATGTAACTGTTTGAAAGGATGTCAGCATCATTGCTGCTGATCCAACACATTTATTGAAATCAATAAATCACAACTGGGGTGGGCCCGTTTAGTTTTTTTGAGCGCCCAGCAAATTTTGTGCGCAGGCCTGGTGGGAAATCTGTTTTGACTGAAGCTGTAAGTAGGTATGTTTATATTTTATTTTATTTAATTTTCCAACATGACAAGAACATTTGGATTGTTTTACACATAACAACCAACTCATTAAACCTCTGATTTTCCTGTGATATTAGGCTTTTTTTTTCTCTGGGTCTTGGAAAAACAACTAACGGTATCTTATTCACAGGAAACAAGCTGTGCTATCGCAAGAGTTTTACAAATAAGACAAGATTTAAAAAAAAAACAAAACGTATTATTATAAGAAAACCAGTTTTGATATCCCCAGACAGTGAGATAAATGAGTCAAAATCTTAACAAAACAACAAAAATCTACTTCTCATCATGCATGAATATCCATTTAGGGCTTTGGTCATTTTAGAGCTAAACTGATAAAACAGACACCCATCTAAAAAGTGATGGTCTTCAAATTATCAAACAGCGCAGCTATAGATAAACTGACATCAGCTCTCTATGGCTGTGTTAACCAACTTTCTGTTTTTAAATCCACTACTAGAGTTGGAATCTTCATAAATGATAACAGGGTCAGATTAAGGTGTTTAATTGGCCTGACTTGGTCCAGGAACCACATATTGAAAAGCTCCATTAAATAATGTTAAACTGATGTAATCACTGCCTCTTGACTCTCCACTACCCACCAACTGTGGCCAGAAATGACCGGGGCCAAACGCCACTCTGAGCCGCCGTATCCGCATGTGTTTAAATGGGCTGATAGGTTGTGGGTGGGAGCCGGGTGAGGACACTCCTTTTGTCTCGGCTGTCACGGCTGGGCGACCCCGGAGCCCCTCAGAGGCCCCAAAGGCCCCAGAGGCCAGACCTTAGCAATGAGTCCACGGGCCCCCAGGCCGTGAGAACCCCGGCCCCGGTCAATGAGCGCTGGGAGCCTGGGGACCCCAGGAGCAACGGGCTGGGCCATCTGGAGCAGAGAGCAGAGACCCTGACACACGGCTGTCACCCGAGGGAGACGGGGCAGAGACGTGGACATAGACAATGTCTGCCCCCATGTTCCTGCGACGCTTCTGTCTATCTGCCTCGGACACAATCACGCACACACATGTCACATGTAAATGACAGCCAAAAGAAGAGCAGCAGAGGGTGAGAGGAAGGATGGTGGTGGGAAGTCAGGTTTCTGTCTCACTGTTTTGTTGTTGTCAGTCAAGCTATCAAAGTTATTTGTAAAGCACCAATTCATGACAAATTTATACTGAAGTCACTTTGCAAAAAAGTTTAGACCTTTCATACCTTAAGATTATGAACTGGGACCCTACATTATCCAAAAGAACACAGCACTTGGCTAGATTTAGCAACACTAGTGATGAGGAAAAACTTTCTTTAACAGGCAGAACCAGACTCATGCTGGAAAACCATCTGCTGTTACTGGGGTGTGCTGATTGTTAATGGAGATGCACCAATGTTGAAAGTCAGGTCTGATGACAATGAAATAAAAAATACTGATTGTAATGGTTTCCAAACCTCATAAACCCATATTTTATTCCCTGTGACAGTGTCAGGATTCTGGTAAATCCGCACAGCAAAAACTAGAGAGTGGAATTCTCTTTGTTAAACAGTTCAGTGTTGATGTGAACACTCAAAGTTTAATTTTAACTACATTCACAGTGAAAGGACTTCAGTGTTGGAGTTGGTTGAACATGTTAATCTAACTTTGTAGAGAGTCAGTTGATCTAAGCTCTGCCCACAGCCATTTTAAATCCGGGGGCCAGAATTTTCCCATCATACCTTTGTGTTTAGATGAATGTGTTCACATGTTGCCTATTGTTACAGGGATCACTGGTGGGATTCACTTGCATATGTTTCTGGTGAATTATTGTTGTTTTTTTATGTTAAACACTTCTGCAACATGAGCGAAGTTATCTACTAAGTTGGCCACTTCCTGATTGCTGCCACAGTAGTTTCATGGGAGGTTGCAAATCTATATTTACCATGAAGTTAAGTACTTTACATTGTTTAAATATTCAAATAGAATACCTTGGATTTACACTCCAATGGGAAAGTAAATAACACAGTTAAGTCCTAAATTAACACTCAAAAGTATGGACACATATACACAATTTTGTAGTGTCAAAATTGACGCTCAATTTTTTTTTTACACTGGTAAATATACTGTGTTTCATATTGGACTCTTCATTTATTTTTGGTGTCATCGTGTAGTATGTTCACTCCACCAGTGTTAATTTTGTTGACTAAAACTATGACTAAAATTGTTTGTCGACAGCCTTTTTATCCATGACAAAAACTAGACTACATCTGTGATGACTAAAACTGACAAAAAGTAAGTTTAGTTTTTGTCAGGATGACTAAAACTAGACTAAAATGTAATGTAGTTTTTCGTCGGACATCCGAAATCCAGGATATTTCTCTACTGGTGCTCAGTCTGTCACAAACAATGCAGCTGTGTCTGATCTGTCTCTCAGCTGTAGGAAGCAGGGACCCCAGGTTTGGCACAGTGCATAGAGCACACTACCATGATTTGGTACCAGATTTAAGCAAGAAAATAAATGCTTGGACTAAAAGTAAAGACTAAAACGTGAGGACTTTTTTTGGACTAAAACTAGACTAAAATGACTTAAGTTTTCATCGACTTAAACAAGACTAAAACTAAAAAGGGTAGATATGACTAAAATGGGACTAAACTAAAAGACATTTCATCTAAAAACTTAGAGTGAAATTCAAAATAGCTGCCAAAATTAACACTGCACTCCACAGATGTGTGTTTTGTCTTGCTGTAGTGTTTGACTTCACTACATTTAACAATTGTGACTATATTGAGTTATCCAAGACATGGTGATGTTACCGTGGACTTCCACTGGGTCCGTTTTTGGTCCATTACCACTGCGCTGTAGTTTGATTGCGTGCCTGGTAGGGGTGAGGTAAAAAAATCAATACAGTATAGTATCCTGATATTTCGCACGGCAATATATCGATCTTCCGCCAAGTATCCTTTTTTTTTTTTTTCAAATTAATTGCTAATATGAACTGAGGTCTATGATGCTGGATAATTAGCACCAGGGAAAGGACATTAGGCATGCAGGCAGGGCACGAACAACATGGACATGACACATGAGGTTTGCACGGAGTTCTGCATGAAAATAAAATACTGAGGTAATACGATACAAAGGAAGGCAAGGCTAATGCTAAATCAGCTAAACAGCTGAAAAAATGGTATAGATAGCAATATATGGTATCGCAATACTCTGTGTATTGCAAAAGGTTTAAAATCCCAACAATAGCGAAAAGTGGCATAAGTGTCATGATAGTATTGTATCGGTGGGGCCACTAGTGATTCCCACTCCTAGTGCCCTGATAAAAATCCTGACTGTGTTTTCAGAGCAAAGTGTGGACCCGACTGCTTGACCCACAAGTCTGAGGAGTTTGCTCAGTAATTACAAAACACTTCCCAGCCATGCGAGAAAATACACATGAAGCTATTATTTCAAACTGCAGAAGGAGGGACTTGCTTCAATTTTTTCTCTTTTTTTTTGTCCTTTAATGTGAATTGTTGTGCGTCTACCATGGGTAGATAACTTATATATAAATAAATGTGCTTAATCAGTTATAATGTGTTTGAGTACGGTTTACATTAACTTTACCTGTCCCTGTCCCTCAGACCAGTGACTTCAGGCTGGGCTGGACACCCCATTAAGACGTTTAGTCGATGTAGTAAAGTAAAACATGTTTGGCATTTGTCTGGTGTCAACACAGGAGTATCTTATTCTGAAATGTAACCAGATATTTTGAGTTGCTTTCAGCAAAACTTCCTGACTTGCTTGATCTTCTCCGTGCTTAATTGATATGCAGTGATCCGGCAGAAAAACAAGTGCTTCGTATTGCTGGAGGGCTCTGGTCTGCCGGAGCAGTGGTAGAGCAGAGACAGACCAAACTGGTGGAATTTCAGAAATAAACTGGGGGAAATGGACAAAACATCACTCTGTATCTCTATCTGTCAGCAGACTGCACTCCGCAGACTTCTGAGCGCTTCCATGTTCTAACGCCGGCCCAGTCATAACACAGGAGTTGGTTGGTTGAGTAATGTCACGTGTGACTAGTGCTTCCACAAAGATGGGAAAAGCTTTGCCATTTAGAATAGATGACCAGTGAAATGCACTGAAACCAGCCCTGTTCAGAAGGAAAACAGGATATTATTTGAGTATCTATGGTATCCAGCAATGCAGAATCATCCGCATTCACATCACAGTGCATTGTGGAAAAGATTACTTTCAACACCACTCAAGTCGCCAGATTTTTCATATGCACACTCAAAAAAAACCTCCTTCCTTTTCTATATCATTTCATTTATACAAGCCTTCCTGATTCTTTCTTTCCATCCAGTCTCTTTTCTTGGCCTGTTTCTCAGTCTGAGCTTCAAGCAGACACACCATCTCTCTCTCACACACAAACACCCTCTCAGACACCTCCAAAGTGAATCCACGTTAGCCGTGGCTGCGTAATGCTAGCTACCGTTCAGAGTGGTGAGTGGTAGTCTTTTCCAGCTGAGCAGATTAGCATAGATCTCCCACGCAGACAGAGTTGACCTTCACTCTGGCAAACACTTGTCAAAATGCCAGCGATAATTACCTGCTCTCCGTGCAAACAGCACAATGGTTTATCCACCTGCATCTCAGGCGTGGAGGGAGGACGGGTAGCGCTGCAGCCGCCTGTTTTTCGAAACATACGTTGTTTGTAATATAAGCGGCAAGGAGTCCTATGTGGCACAGGTGTGCGGCTGGCTCCCTGTTTGATATTGTAATATTTACCATTTGAAAGTTAGTGAGCCACCAGACGGTAAAGAAATAAGTGTGAATTAAATTTTCTGAGTCTTCGCCGCTTTTCGAAGAAGACTCATGTCCAGGCAGTGTTCAAGAGGATTAGATTTGTCAGCGTGGGTTTACACCAACAACACAAAAACAGCAGGAAAACCCTTTTATTTCATTTCATTTCTATATTTCATTATTCTTACATGTGTCGAATGCATTATTGTGTGCGTGTCCGTGCCTTAACATCTGTATCAATGTGGGTAGAGGTCAGAAAACAACCCTCTCCCCCCGTCTCTCTCTCTCCTCCTCATCACTGGCTGCCCTCTCTGCTTGAGTGCTCCAATGTGCTCAGTTCGGTGATCAAAGTCTTCCTCGGTCTCTTCTCCTCCATCGCCCCTGGCTTTCAGAGAGTGTGTGTGTGAAAGGAGTGTGAGAAAGTGTGTGTCACTCTGCTACAAGCCCCACTCTCCGTCGTCTAAACCGTCAGTCTCACTATCTTCTTTTCGGTCTTAGTAGCTTGCTGCCAGGCTCCCCTTGCATCATCTTCCCTTCTGCTAGAGGGCACATGCACTTATACAAACCCACATACACAGACTTACATACCTTACATGATGCTTATTCAGAATGACACGTCTCACTTTTCTGTCTTCTTTCACCTGTAGAGGCTGTTTAGGCTCTTTTGTGGCTTTTTTGGTCTTTTTTTTTGTTTTCATTTTTGTATTTTTGAGGGTGTGTTTGTTTTTAATCAAATCTAATGATTTTAATATCAGAACCTGTAATGGGTCAATTATAAGTCTGTGCACTTTTTGTGTACACTCAGGGTGTTCGTGACCAAAAAGGCCCCATTAAAACTCATTAAAGCCTTGATTTCTGATCCCCCAATCTTTGCTGTAAAAAAAAAAAAAAAGAACATGCATTTTTATTATGTTACGTTTCATTCTGGAGTTGTTGATTCAAATTTGCTGTTTTTCCTGTTTGTCATCAAATGTCAGCCATTTTCCCATATTTCACATGAGTGGAAATTGCACACTGTTTCCTGTAGGGGCACTGTTTTAACAATTAGTTAAAATCTGAAAATTAAGAAAAATAATGCATGGAAATCAAAGCTGTTACTCAATATTGACACATTTCATGTTTATGATCATGTCTGAGCTTGATTTTGAAATTTATGAGAAAAAAGTAGAACAAGTTCTAATGTGTGGTGTCTTTATTGATTTTTATGTATGGTGTCCATTTTTTGGTCACCAACATCCTGACTGTAATAATTTATTAAAATCTTAAAACATAAGAATAAATAAAAGATTAAAAGGATAAATAAAATCAGAATAAAAAATAACAAATAAAAATCACAGTTGATGCTTATTATTAACTTAATCAAGGCTGTGATGATCACCTACACGGAAATCCAATTGGCATGTAGGATATAAAAAATATTTAGCTTTTACAAAAATCCATTTTTCTGGGCACTGAAAGGGTTAAATTCCCCCACATAAAATATATATTTGATATTTATGATCAGGTCTGATCTTGGTTTAAAAAAAATAACGCAAAAAGGTGGACATTTTTAAAATGTATCGTATTTTTATTGCTATATTTGTTTGACAGCTATTTTGGTCGCTATTACCTGAGTGCAACATTTGATTAAATTAAAAAAAATTAAAATAATGCATAAAAAGATTTTCCACGTTATTCATAAATTCAAGGCTGTGATAATCCCTTACAGGGAAATTTGCATGAAGTAAATGGAAAATATTTGAATAATTGCTGTTTATTTATATTACAAACACCAGTTTTTTGCATTTAAACTGGCATTGAGAAGGCTACATTTCTAAAAAATATATTAAAAAGTTGTTGATATTTCACATTTATGATCAGGTCTGATCTTAAGAAGCTGGAAAAAAAGATAATGTGTAGTATATTTTTTTAATTATTTATGTATGGCGTCCATTTTTGGTCAGAAACTACCCAGGTGTAACAATTTATTGAAATCGGTAGAAAAATGATTAGAAAAATAACACGTGAAAGTCAAGTTGTTCCTCATTATTGATATACAGTATATTAGTGGCTTTGATAATCCTTTTCAAGGCATTGAAACAGGGCTGGAAAGTAACTCATTACATTTACTCAAATTGGTGTAATTGAGTACTTTTTGGTACTTGTGCTTTTTTGAGTACATATGCTTTTACTTACACTTAAGTAACTTTTAACAAGAGTAACTGTACTTCTATATAATACTCTTGTCCTTTTTCTCCTCTGTTGATGGTACTCTATGAGCTACTGTTGACAGTAGCACATAGAGAGAGAATGACTCCACATCACAATCCAAAACTTCCCACTTCTGCACCATGAGTGACGTCATCCACTGAGTTAGAGTTCTTGTCTGTGACTTTAGGTGCTCCTAAAGGACGCATGGTGCAGATTCTTCATCAGTATTCTTCATCATTGCCTTGCTACGAGGTTGACTCTGCTTTTTGTAGGAGTAGACTCATCTTACCACGGATTTTCAAGAGTTACTGGAGCTGTCATTTAGGAAAATATGTAACACTTTCAAAAGTGTAGTTTAACTATATGTAGTGTGGACCAACATAGATGCTTTTAAAGTTTTAGATGTTATTCTATGAGTTTAATTAACACATTCATTTTTGCTGTATATTTTACTTTATTATAGAGGTGTGACTTTACCTGAACAACCTTAATGGAGATCTATGCTCTCGTAGTTCTTGCCAATAAGGAGAGATTATATTTACTGTACAGATCCTCAGTAGCTACTCAGTGAGCAAAACAACCGTAGTTTTACTTGAGTAAAAGGGTCATGTGCTTTTTCCATTTCTACATTGAAATTGTTCAATTAAAAAAATAAATAGATATTTAATATTTATAGTCAGATCTGCTCTTGAGGTTTTTAATGAATGCAAACGTGGAAAAAATGTTTTACGTATAGTATTTTTTGTGTCTTTTTGTTTGGCATCCATTTTTTGAGTTTAACAATTTATTCATTATTAACATGTTCAAGGCTGTGATATTCCCTTTCAAGGGAATCAAATTTGAATGTTTATTTTAAAAATATTTCTGTTCTTTTTTTCTCCCGAGCTTTTATTTTACACAAATTAGGAGTTTGTGTACTTAAACCAGCATCGAAAGGGTTAAATTTCTAAAATTTAATCAATGCTTATTTATTTTTTGCATTTATACTGTCATTTAAAGGGTTAAATTCCTATTGTTATCTATGTATGCTGCCATTTCTGGTCATGAGCATCCTCAGTGTAAAATTCTCTTCCACATCTGAGCTTTAACATTTAAACGTTGTTGATCCACAAACTTTCAGCTCTCTCCACACACATGAATGTTTGTTCTTGTGTGCGTGTTTTCTTGCTACAGGAGGCTAGATAACCAGAGTTTTATGAGTCACTGTAAACCGCTAAACATCTCGCTTTGTTTTGCTGGAAACTTTTCCTCTCCAACAGGATGTCAGATGTCTTTAAAATTCAAGGTCACGCTCCTCTTTTTGTCTCTTCTTGTGCCTCCAGCAAGGGAAAATATCTCAAATTGCCAAAGAAAGCTATTAAAAATGCTCAAGTAGGGCATTCTGACGGCTAAGAAAATCAGCCTTAAACATCTCGTTTTTCTGTCCTTGTCCCTGACTCTCTATAAAAAGGTGTCATGTGGAATCGTTTGCTTTTGTCTTGAAGAGCTGTAAATGTTCCAACCGATGAATCGAACTGAGTCTTACGCTCTCTTTTATCCTGTTTATCCTTTTCAACCGCACTCCTCCTCCATGCTCTCCTGCTCTTCCTTATTCCTGCCTCCTCTCCTCCAGTGCTATCCCTGCACCTCGCCGCCGCGGTGCAAGGTCAGGGCTGCACTGCTCCTGTAAACATATTTACTGTGTCAACATTGCTGTTGCAGAGCAGCTGAAGACAGTAACAGGTGCCTGTCAACAGCCGGCCCGATCTCCAGTGCATTAAAGGATCTTTGCTGTAGACGAGGATTAGTGTCGCCTGGCATTGTTTGTTTGCTAATTCCATCTCCAAGGTATTTGTTGAAAATAGGCATGAATAATTGAAAGCGATTTCTAGTGGACGAAACGAAGCCATCAGCGAACGAAGGGAGATTAATGAGTAGGGGGTGAAACGCGACGCAAATTGGAACAACGGAGCAACCTTTTCTCAGACACCCAGAGAGATCCTGATTTCGTAAACAAACACTGAATATGCATTGTTTCATTCGGGGAAAAAGAGCATTGAAATGAGGAAGGCAGGGATAAAGGAAGATATGCAGCAATATGTTTAAATGTGAAGTGTGTCAAAGCATGATGCCGTGGTATTAAGATGTTTTCCCAATTTCTCACCACTGAGCGTTTTCAAATTGAATCAACATCAGTCTTCCAAATGTGTTTTGATATAAATCCGACTTTGTAATAAGGTTACAAGTACGTCTGTGCTGCTGCCTAAAGCTCAGGTTTTAATCCTTAAGCAACGCTCTGCATCTTTAAGTGTATTTTCTTGGTGCTAAAGGAATAAACTGCTTTTATTGTTTAACCTTCTCTAGACATTTCTGAAAGTCCTTACATTCCCCTCTATGCAAGGGGAGAAAATCTTTTTTGCTTAAAAGAACAATGTGTTGAATTTACGTTCTGAAAAGTCTCCTTTAACTAGAAAAAGACCACTCCCGTGTTATATACAGTACATTTTTTATAACCCCACTTACAAAAAAGTTTGGGAACTTTGAAAATGCAAATTAAAACAGAATGCAATGGTTTGCAAATCAACATCAACATTGAATGTTGAAACTGGAAAATGTTACTATTTCATCAAAAAAAAACAAAAAAAAAACAGCTCATTTCATGGTAGCAACACATCTCAAAAGAGTAGGGACAAGGCAACAAAAGGCTGGAAAAGTACAGTACCAAATAAAATCAGCTGGAAGAGCAGTTTGAAACTAATTAGTTTTGTTGGCAACAGGTCAGTAACATGGCTGAGTATAAAGGAAGCATTTTAGAGAGGCAGAGACTCCCAGAAGGGAAGATTCAACAATCTGTGAAAAAACTGTCTAATGATTATAGAACAAGTTCAGAAAATTGTTTCTCCTAAAACTTCCCATATCTGCAGTGGTTCTCAACTGCTCCAGCTATAGGACCCACGACACCTCTCTGATTTATATCTGCAACCCAAATTTCTAACTTTTTAAAACTTCATTTTAAATGTTGCAGTTTGGTAACCTTGCAAAGCAGATGGATACGCCCGTTTCTGTGTTTCTCACTGGTGAATCCATCTTGCAAAGCTCCCGTCTGAACCGTTTGGGCCCGGCAAGAAAGCAACAGGACCAATCAGCGTTGAGGGGCAGTACTTTCTGGCGGCAGAGGTGGCGGAGTCGTGACGTAACCAAGCAGCAACAAGAGACCGGTGTAATTATGGTGGAAGACATTAGCGAGGATGCTACTAAACCGCCAGTTTTATCAGAACTTGACAACATTTCTTCGTTAATAGAAGAACAAAGAACAGCAGTGAGTTGTTTTCTTTTCAAAAACAACAAAAGTTGACATGTCTGCAGTTGCCATGGTTCGCATTATGCAGTTCTATATGCAGTTTATTCTTTTGGTACAGGCGCAGCTTTTTAGCGGATACGTCACATGTTTTGTTACTCTGATTGGCCCCTAAAGATGTGACAGCCAGAACAATGATCCAATCACCCTCCAAGTTTTTTCAGACACGCGATTTTAGGAGGACATGCATACATACATTTTATTTCACTCCGTTTTATTGTTATAATATAAATTCATTTTTTTTATAGGTTCCAAAAATTTAAGACATTTCATAGCAAAATGAACTTTCTTGAAGACATTTCCATCCAAGATAAGGGATACTTGAATCAAGATGTCAAGAAAACAACCAGAATTTACTCCTTGTCCACATGTCTGCCCATAGGGCTTCTGTATATCTAATATAATTTGGCAGAATTTTTTTCTAGGAACCAGTTCGTGACCCACTGAAAACAGCCCCGTGACCAACTTTTGGGTCCCAACTCACCAGTTAAAGGTGCAGTGTGTAATATTTAGCCTATTAGCATTTAGCAAAACAAGCTTGGTTAAAATGAAACATACCATTTATAAGTAGATTGATCTAAATTAGTGTTGACATCTGATAACACATTTTTTAAATTTATATTTTAAATTAACTCAGAATAAGCCTTTTATTCATACATAGGGAGGGTCCCCTCCAAGGACGCTGCCATCTTGGATTTTTGCATTTTGCCTGTTTCTATGGCACCATAGAAGGAACCAAATAACAGTTAAGCATGTATTGATTTTTAAACTTCACTGGTTCCCACAGTTATCACCAGAGAAATGAGCATCACACCCCAGAATTGACTGTTAGATGTTTTACACACACAATTTTACACACTGCACCTTTAAGTACCGCTGACCCACAGTACATAGTATCATCAAAAGATTCAGAGAATCTGGAGAAATCAGTTATCAGTTATCAGTGTTCTCTTATCATGTCTTGTGATGGGGTTTTGTGGAAGTAAAACTAGGGCTTGCTTCCTCATCACTTACTGTAACCAGTGGAGAAATAATTTTCCTTCCTTAAATGAAAGGATGATGAAAAATACTCAGAGACTAAGCTCTTCTACACTCATCAAACCATGTCTTTATAGTGCTTGCTTTGCGCACTGGGGTACAGTCATGTTGGAATAGAAAAGAGCTTTCCCCAAACTGTTGCCACAAAGTTGGAAGCATAGCGTCGTCTAAAATGTCTTGGTATGATGAAGCATTGAGATTATCCTGCACTGGAGATAAGGGGTCTAGCCCAAACCCTGAATAACAGCCCTGTACCATTATCCCTCCTCCACCAACCTTTACAGTTGGCACAATGCAGTCAGGCAGGTAACGTTCTCAGGTGTGGACAAATACTTTTGTCCATATAGGGTATACTGTATCTGTAGACTCTGGCAGCTCACTGACTTTAAAATGGTAAAGATTGCATTATGAAGCAAGGATTCAGCAGCACACCTGAGCCTCACTAGACTCCCTGCTACTGACATTACTATGAGAACACAACACCCGATTCAAAAACAGGCAGCCACAGCTCCACTTTGCAATAACTCGTCATTTTGTGACTATTATAATTGATCATCTCTGGATTTTATCCAAAGTGTTGCGATTTTGATCCGACTAAAGACCTAGCCATGATCTCATTTCCAGCTGAGCCACGCAGGAATGGCTGACAACAACACATTTTCTCACACATGGTGGTGAACTTAATAACACAATGGCTCACTGGCTTCATGTTTTATACACTGACAAAACGGCTCCAAAGTCATAATGATGACTGGCTTTCTCTGCAACTGTTTCCACTGTCTGATCAGAATGTGCAGAGGGAAAATGAATGTTTTTATCAGTGTTTTGGCCCGAAAAATGAAGACAATTTAGACTCTTTGCCTTTTAGGACTCTTGAGCTATGCCTTCTGTGTTTTTGTTGCAGTAAAAATGGTGAATAATTGTTCAATGTTGCCGCTTTAAGCACCATGTCAAGCAGAAAAATCCAACCTCCTCTTTGGTTTAACTCTCCTATATGCCTTTAGCTTCACCTAGACCCTCCACTCATGTCTACATCGCCCCTTCCCTTCATCTTCCTGCCTTCACCCACAGAGCGTGTCGTGCTGATGGCCCTCATGTCGAGAAAAGCGGGTACTCATTGTGTTTGTCGGATGCGCAGTGGTTTGTACACTCGATGGGTGCTACTTTATGAGGCAGCAGATACAAACAGCTATGTAAATGAGCCTCTCACTGTTTGCTGCTATGAGTCATAATCCAATAAAGGAAAACAAAGATTGAACTGGAAATTAGTGAGAGTTGTAGACTTATAGAAAAGTTTAGCTACATATTTATGGTGCCAGCTCGTAGGCACAGTGTAAATGACTATGAAGCTCATCTAATTTGATCTAATTGGAGGCTTAATGTTCATTTTCATCCCAGGTAGGCCCTTCTAGCTGCTTCTATAGCAGGAATGAACATTCATCCATTAATTTCACTTTACTTCGTTCGCAGCATTTCATGCCCACCACTGCTTTGCCTGTTTTGACCAGCTGCACCCATTTCTGAGGTGCAGGGCGCCTCCTCAGAGACAAGAGATGATCAAGAGAGACCCACAAATTCATGCAAAATTGCATGATCATACTACACTGAGTCCAACATGAGAGTAGCATGTTAACAGATTATTTGCCTTTCTGAGGCTGATCTTCTCTTCATTTCAGTGTCATTACATGATATGTTTTCTTCTTACGTAAATGAGTACTAGGGATGTAGTACTCAAGAACGGTCTTGGTCTTGAGATCAGTCTTAAGACCACATTTTGAATGTCTTGGTCTTGACTCGGACTCGAGAGCATTTTCCATCAAGACTAGTTGAGACCAGCACTGATCTGTTATTCCTCGGCTTTATTACTGTGATAATAAGGCGAAGCACTTGCAAAAAAAAAAATATAGCTACACCGCTGACATCAGTCCATCTTATTTCTAGTCAGAAATACCTCTGAACACTTACTTTAGGCTTCATTCACCTTACAATATAGATAAACATCTCATCTTCAGACATTTAGAATTATTACAGACCTGTCAGTGGCTTTTAAATACATGAAAGGATTTATTTTTACAAGAACTAGTCGAATAAATCAGTTAAGATTAGAGATTTTTGCATGTTGTGCAGGCACCTTGTTTTTATCTGTCAAATTTATTTAAAAGAAAACTAAAATTAAAGAGAGAATGCTTTTTAACTGTTCAACCTTGCCATTGTTTTTTGTAATTGATTTTTTTGGTCTTGGTCTTGTCTAGGTCTTGGCTTTTCTTGGTCTCGGTGCACTCTGGTCTCAGGCAAGTTTTGGTCTCGGAGAGAGTGGTCTTGAGTACAACACTAATGAGTACATTAGGAAAGTAAAGAGCTTGTAAAAAAAGGATTTATGGTGTAAAAAAAAATCCACTCACTGTATTACCTCTGTGACGTCGGTTATGCCTCTGAATTGCAGTGCATGCTGCAAAGGCTGTCTACAAAGAGCATGTTTGCTCTGAGGTTAGAGAAGTTAAACCTTCATTTTATTAAACTGAGACCTAAAAAAAAGTGGTTTTATTTTTTTGGAATTACATTCATAACTTTTTTTTTTTTTTTTGGGCTACATTCACATAATGGTGTACTGTCCTTGAACACCTTATAATGTAAGCATAGGCTGGCTCGTTTAGTGAGCTTATTAACAACATTGGATAAATATTTTAAACTAACAGAAGCTGCTTCAAAGTTTGGGAGTGCTTTTCGTGGACTTTCAGAGCAGAAAAGAAGCTGCCAAAGCCAGTGAGAGCATACTACTCCCACAGTCTGAGTTTTTCCCCCATCAAGCTGACAGTCTAAGGCAGGCTATTGCTAGTGCTGTCAGCCAATCAAATTCATAAATACAATTAATTAGAGGCTCTGTAATCAATTCATTGCAGTTAATCATATATGTTGATGATAGGGCTAAACGATTTGCAAAAATAATCTAATTGCGATTTTTTTCCCCCCAATATTGCAATTGCGATTTAATATGCGATGAATCTTAGGTTCCTCATCTGATATTTTTCAACAAATTCAAGCAACAAATCATTCCATATTATATCCTACATTCAGCCAGGACACTCATTTAACCATTTTCTTGCAAAATGGATCTACTAGAGTTTTACTTTGCAGAGAGGGCTCTGCTCAAAAGCTGCTCACTGGGTTAGTCAATCAGCAAGGTGTAAATGGCCAGATATCCCCATGTAGATACACAAATTTACGACAATGTGTATTGAAAATGTTAAAATTATTCAGAAGCAATTAATCCATAGTAGATTTAATATGAATATGAGCTTTATGCTATAAAGGAGGCGGCTGGGGTGGGGGAGGTGAAGCTGGTTATCAGCTGATTGCAACTTGGGGTACGACTTTTGTGAACTAACACTAAGCTTCATCAGTTTTAGATAGAATGAAATAACTATTTTTGCTCATTTGCAAATTTGATGTTATTTGTTTTATTGAGGGGCATTGTCATTTTTATGTCCCTCATCTGGATTAGGGAAGAAATACATAAAACACAAAAAGGAAAAATTTTAAACGACTATATATTTATAAATGATTAAAAAAATGTGACACTCTGGACATTATTTACCCTGATTCTAAAGTGTGGTTATCACCTCTTGTTTTAATGATAATTTAAATATGTTATGTAGAGCGGTTCCCCTGCCTTGGCAGTATAATCTATTGATCTGCTGGCTGAAAGGCTGAGTTCAACCACAGTCTTGGACTTGTGCACAGGGTGATGGTTTTGCCAAGCAAGACAGAGTGGCGTTCCTGGTATCCAAACATGTGCACAAAAGTCAGAGTCTTTGATTTTTCCGGTCTTACTATACTCTTGTGAGGCCTGCACGTTGACTGATGACCAGAGGTGCCAACTGGACTCCTTTGTGACGACTTCTCTTCTGTGCTTTTTTGGGTTATTGTTGGCAGGACCGTGTGTCAAGGTGCTCAGGAGAGCTGGGATGGAAAGGGTCAGTTACTTGCAGAAGTGCTTTTTACAGGCACTTTGTGCGCTTTCCTGGGCCTGATTCAGCTCACCACATGCTGGGTGCCAAGGACCCACTGGGCTGGTCCAGTCGCCATTTGCATAGTGGAGGGGGCAGCAGATAGGATACCTGGAGAGGTGGGGCATATACCTGGCGCAAGCCAGGGTGATGGCCTTCAGGAGGCCAGAGCGGTTCAGGACAAAGGTTGGCGTGGCAAAGTGGCGAACAGGCATATGCTTCCATATCTGATCTGGCCTGACCATGGGGGATTTATCATTGTTATCATGAATACCAGAAACCATTTCATGCATACTCTCTACAAGGAAGCCTCTATCATTAGCCTTCATAGCTCCTCTTCAGAAGCCAGTGGGTGATGTCACTGAGACTACGTCCATGCTACGTTGAGTCTGTGTACTGGAAAAGACCCCTTAAATTAATCATAACTGGTTATACTGTTACATTTTCACTATTTTGCTTTTGTTGATGATAGAACTTAGTGAAAAAATTAACACTGGTGTTGCGTCCTATCACAAATTACAAAAACCTGCAAATCCCTCAAGCCAAAAAAAGACCAATTTCATTAATTCTGACCATATTTCAGTTCTTGAATTATGTTTTAATCAACTCATTATTTCAGCCTGTCCATCAAACTTTGCTTGTACTGCAGCTCCTCTTAATCTCCTCTAAACCTGCTTTAAATCAGTTGTGACTAATCCACAGTAGTAAAAACTCCCCATAATGACAAAAAGCAGGTATACATAAGAGATACATAGTGTTTGCTTTGAATATGGCTGTTAATGGACTAACAAAAGCAGCTGCGTATATCAAAGAGGCAGCAGATGACACTTAAAGTGCTTGAAGCCACAAAGGTTTGTTACACAACAAAACAAAGAGAGGTGTCCATATGTGCTGCACAGTGTGGCCTTTTCCAGGTGTGTGCGTGCTTTAACAGTATATCACTGTCTGAGCTCATAAGCGCGTGTTTGTATGTGTGTGGGTTTTTTTTCTCCTAATGGTACATCCGTGCTTAAATTGGCCCCTGAATGCAACGCGGCTCTGTCAGTGGTTTTGTGAGCTACAAGTGTAGAGAAACAAAGAGAGCCGGGGAGCTTCAAAGCGAGTAGGTGACATTTCGGGCTTTCCATCTTCAAAGCTCTATTTGCTTTTGTAGTTCCTCTTTGAGAATAATTATATATTTTTTTCTGAAGGATTACAGCTGTCTCAAAACATAGCGCAGAATCTGAAGGCCATTTTTCAACATTTTAAATAAAGGATGCACAATGAGCTCTCTGTTTTTATGTTATTATGTAGAGACATGGTTTTTCCACCATTATTTGCTTGTATGCATCATATTACCTGGTTTCCATGTAGGACAGAGCAGACTATATGAGTATTGTTCCTCATTGGCAGACAGCTATCGCCATTGTATTGATCGTTGACCCAATAGAAACACACAGTGAGTGTCTCCAGATGGGAAAGACATGAAATCCCCCCTGTGTCCCCTCATTTCCATCCACCTTTCTTCCTCTTGTCTCTGTCTTCCCTCCTCATCCAAGTGGCGTTCTATAATTCATGTCCAGGTGCAGCACCAGCTTTCTTTGGCAACAGCCTTGAAAGGAGAAAAAAAAACAGATGTTCAATTTTCACTTTCTTTGTGCATCCCTCTATATGTGTTTGTGAACTACTCACACCCTCTCCTTTACCTGTAGAGCAGATTGTGGGTCCATGAGTTGTAATTAAGGCGAGTCTGAGTCATGACTAACTGCTGGCTTCTTCTTCATGTGGATTTAGATGTACAGGGTTAAGAAAAATATGCTTATTGTCGCTCTATAATTTGTTAAACATGAAGCAGCATGGATGTGAAGAAACATGATCCATTACTGACTGAAATATAGTAAACAAAGTCCATCAGTGTTGGCTGATTTTCCAGCCATTAGAAGAAGCTTGATGAGCCCACAGCACAGCTGTATTTACATGCAGCCTTTGTGCATTGTGCCACACCAAACACATGGACCCCCTGCTGAGTGCAAAGCTGTTGCAGTGACTGAACTCTGCAGGTGGATATCTATATTGTAAAGTGACGTGTGCAGTATAACTCAAAGCTGTGACCCAGAGGGACCCTGGACTTGAAAAGAGTTTTATCCGGTCAGGAAATAGACCAAGAAGAACATTTATTCCTCTATTTGAACAACAAAAGCAATCAAGAGGGTGTCAGACAAAGTTATAACTGTAGTCTGTAGATATGGGGGCCATAGTGGGGCCTTTAGATGGGATAAGGTTGTTTTCTTGCAGTGTACTTTTAGTTATAACTTACCTACCCAATGTTAATAATACAATATGTAGAATTTTTGCACTTGGATATCTATATTAGTTTAAAAAGAGAAATTCTTAATTTCTGGAATTGTAACAGGGCATGTCTTTTTATAGACGTTTCTATTGGTTGAGATTTGACTCAGGTGTCTGGATAGTTATGTGGTTTACATCGCTGGCTTTGGGGGTTCAAATCCTAACTTGGCCCCAATCTGTATGTACGCTTGGGCAAGGTCTTAAATGCCATGAACACCAGTCTATGTCCTAGATGTACAACTTTGGGTTATAGCTTCTGCTCAGTGACATTTTAACATTGTAGTTGGCCAAACTCACCTCTAAAACATTGAATCCCCTGACAGAAGGCATTTCCAGCTGGTTTAGATCAGCTCTGGTGAGATTTGCATTTTTAGTGCACTTCTTTGTTTGTGCAAAATGCACATGTGCAATCTGGGACCACTTCCAGCATGAACCTGGAAGTGCACTTTTCAGTGCATTCTCCCTCATTTTAAGAAATTCTAGATGAAAGCAAGACATTGATTTTCTGTTTAGTGACACACTTTATGAGGTACCATTTTCATTGAACGGAGTGCTCAATTTAAAACTAAAAACTAATTTATTTAGTGACATGATTCTTTTATGATGAACTTTTCTTATGAAATAGACGTCATCTCCTAAAGCTAAAGTACTTTTGATTGGGACTGTCATCAACATAAAGGAGATTGTTTCAGGTTAATTTGTTTGATTTTTAACATTTATTTTTGGAATGATTTTTTTTCAAGAGAGGACAGCAATCAGAAACAGTGGGGAAGGATATGCAGGACAAAAAAGATCAGCTGCTTTGAGGAACCCATCCCACTTGCTTCCGGGACAGCAGCCTCTACATTAGGCACCGGCAACCCTGATAGAGATGTCTTTATGTGTTGGATTCAAAAGTATTTAAAGAAGAACATTAATACATCTTGAACTTTTTGCTTTATTGTGAAATTTGTGCTACAGCAGTATCACAGAGGTCATAGAGGCTTTGGTGGAGGGGAGGCAGGATTTGAGACTCAAGCAGGGGTGCCTTTTTGAACTTTTTTCTGGGCCAAAATTGCTGACAAAGGAGACAGCTGAATGCTTAAAGAAAGCAGGATGAAAGTCTTTGTTTAAAATGTGACTCACAAATGTACTGGACAAAATCAGCAAAGAGATAAGAGGTACCATTTAGTCCACAGGGGGCGCCAAAATAAGCACAAACCAAAAGCCCTAACTTTTGTCACGGTTGTGACACCTTTTCTTTCAAGTGTCAGGATGAAGAATTTATTCTGTATGCATGTAAATCCTTATTTTGGGACTGTACTTGAGTGTTCGTGTGCCAGTGTGTATGAAATATGTTCCACTGGGATGCATTTTAAAATAGGTCGTTGCTAATCCTCCTTAAAAATGAACATTCCCCCGCCGTGCACCCATCTGAAAGAGAAAGAAAGTGTTAGGAAAAGAGAGAAAGAAAAGACAATGAATTATGGATAAGTTTTAAGAGGGATATTGCTCCCTGGCCTCTTCACTGTTTTTCATTTCTTCCCTCTCGTCTCTCCCCTTTTCCTCGTGTCCTCTGCCTGCTTTTAAATCAATACGGGCTGACTGTCATGGGTCAGTGGCCTGTATGCATCAGGTTAGATGGCTACAGAGGAGCACTGTGTCTCCCAGGGCTCTCTGTGGAGGTGATAACTCGTTTCTATCTCAAACCTCTCTTTAAGGGACACCCGCTTTCAATTTAACTCCAATATCCACCTTAGATTGACTTGGGATGACACAAGGGAAAGAAACATAAAGATATATATATCTGTATGATCACCATTTACCCTGAAAAAATGTGGAAACTCATACTTACAGCTGACCTTTAGTATGGATAAAAAAAAAGAATAACATCCAGCCTTAAAACTGTTTTAAATATTTGGTCTTCTCCCCATGCATACATAGTCCAGTTTCCCTTTCACTGAACCCTAGCTTGGCTAACGTTGCCCTCATTTACTAGTGAACTAAGAGTGATTTTAAAAAGTCAAGGCTTATTTTTAAAGAATGGTGAAAAAGCTTGAAAGAGTTAAGGGTTGTAATTTTCAGCCAGCAGCAGCTGTTTTTGTCAGTTTAAATAGCTGTCAACAGCAGATTTACCAACTGTAGTAAGCTAGCAGGTGAGCTAACATTAGCTTAAGGTTTTTGTTGAAAACATCACTTCCAGGTGACTTTTAGCCAAGAGCCTAGAGAGGGCTTTGAAGAGTCTTTGAGATTTAAGGTTGTATTAACCTTGCAAAGCAGATGGAGACGCCCGTTTCTGTGTTTCTCACTGGTGAATCCATCTTGCAAAGCTCCCGTCTGAACAGTTTGGACCCGGTTAGAAAGTGACAGGACCAATCAGCAACGAGGGGCAGTAGCCTTCTTTCTGGCGTGGCGGAGTTGTGACGTATGCAAGCAGCAACAAGAGACCGGTGCAATTATGACATCAGCGTGGATGCTGCTAAAGCGCCAGTTTTATCTGAACTTGATGAAATTTCTTTGTTAAAAGGAGAAAAAAAACAGCAGTGAGTTGTTTTCTTTTCAAAAATGACAAAAGTCGTGTACTGACATGTCTACAGTCGCCATTGTTTGCGTGATGTAGTTCTCTATGGATTCCCTCCTTGGTAGCGGCTACGTCACGCGTTTTGTTGCTCTGATTGGCCCGTAAATATGTGACAGACAGAACGTTCATCCAATCTCCCTCCGAGTTTTTTTTTCAAAGCCTCTGCCCTTTCCCAAACGGTGTGTATGAGAGGTTTTCCAGATGGATGTGTGAAACACAGGTTAGCTAAATAGTAAGCTAACAGGAAAAAGCGCTTCTCCGTCATGAAAACACTCTAACACAGCTAATGTACCAAATGCTAAAGCTAATGAAGCTGCGTTAGCTGTGTTGGTTATGTAAGCTACGTAGGTAATGTAGTTACATAGCTTATACAGCTAAAGCTAATGCTGACAAAGCCACATAAGCTACGTTAACTTGTGTTATGTTTGCTAAAGATAACAAAGTTCCATTTGTTACAATGCTACATTACCTAAGCTAATGTCGCTGCGTTAGCTTTAGCTACGTTTGCTAGGGCTCAGATTACTAAAGCTAACATAGCTGTGTCTGCCTTTGTAGTAAGGTTAACTACATGGCTAGCAGCCAAAGCTAACATTAAAACAAGCAACAGCTCAATATTACGTCTCTTCTCTCCTGACAGTGGCGTTGTCCCTCAGTAGACTAGTGGTGTACAAGAGTGGGACCAGACCCCCCTCCAGAACTACATTTTCTCTCTTTAGCTAAAGCACTTCACTGTTTGGTGATAAATTCACAACTAATGGGTCACTCTTTTGTATAATTACTTAAATATAACTTGTATAATAAAAATAATCTTATTTAATGTCTATTTTTGTTTAAGCTTTTTCTATACAGGTTGGACATCTTGTCACTCACAACTCAGTAACTGGGCTTGAATGAAGACATGGCTGCTAACATTAGCTAAAACTGTGATATAGCATCATATCAATCACCTCATAATAAAAGAAAAATAGGTTAGAAGACTTTTTATTTAATCAAGGCTTTCTGTGCTTTTGCGGGCACCTGGCACACTTTAACAGGCTTGATCCAGCTCATTGCATACTGGGTGCCCAGGCCCAGATGGGTTGGTCCGGACACCGGGGGCAACTATTTGCATCATGGAGAGATGGGGCATGGGCCTGGCGCAGGCCTGGAGGATGACCATCAGGAGGCCTGAGCAACTGGCATATACTACCTGACACAGTGTACTTTTTTGGCAGCATTCTGTTAATTCCTTTGACTTTCGATGCCAATTGGGAGCATTTACAGTTTTAAACATTGACAGATTACAATGCACTTTTCGTTCTTTATCGAGATCCACACCTCAGGTTGAACAATACTGTCAAATAACACTGAAGACTGTTTAACTCAGAATGGAGCTAAAAAATCACTTTGGGTGTTAAAATCAATGTTCAAATGTTGAACACTGAGATTCCAACACTCCTGTTTCTGCTGTGTATTATGTTTTCTCTTTCTTTCTTATTTTCTCTCTTCTTCTCTGCCAGATTGGTTAAGAACTCTGCCAAGAGCTTCATTTTCAACAGAGCTGCCAATCATGTCATTACATCTGGTGTTTTAACATCAAAAAACAAATCAAAACAAAACTACTTAGAAAAATGAATATTTGGATATAAATCATTATGTTAGGTAAGTATAATAGCAGAAGCTGCGTTTGAAGAAATTGTATATGATTTAAATTCAGAGTTTGACCCATCTGTTGACATGGAGGTGGGGTTTATGACCTTTTCTGTAGCCAGACAGCAGGGGAAACTCAAAATGTTTCCTTACTGTAAAAAGAGAGCCAGTCAGTACAGCTTTTAATAAATAATCCTCACTCCAAACTTTTTATTCTTTGTATATTGATGTGTTGTTCTTGAACACACAGTTTAAAGATGTGGAAAAATGTTAAATCAGACAAAAATATCTGTCTTGAACCAGAAACCAAGCATCTGCATTTCACAATAAAAGAAATACATATCTTTTTCTCCTGACACTGTGAGCGGTTCATTTCTTATTTCAAATCAGACTGCTGTTTTGTGTATCACAGCAGTGTGTGTGTCTAGCCACAGGCTTTCTCACACTCCAAGTCCAATTACCTGTGTTAAGGCCACATCTGAGACGGGGGATTACGGCATATTATTCTAGCACAAACAACAGTCTCTCTGCCCACCAACCTGCAGGCAGCCAGGCGCAGGCAGCCGAGGAAGGTGTGAGAGGTGTTGCATTAGCACCTGGATGTGTGAATAGCAGACTACTGACCTTTTACCGGTGACTGATACACTACCTGCAAAACTTGTTCGCCTCCTGCAGCTTCCTCTTTTCTGTCCTCAACTCCCGATAGCTTACCGCCTCTGCCTTTCACTTTTTTCACTTTTTTTTTTCTTAAATTGAGCTTTTATTTCATCCTCTGTTTTCTCTCTATTGAAGCACTCTCCACTGAAACCATACCCTGCCTCAATTTTTCCCTCATTTTCTGACAGTTGATTCTTTTACCAGAGGATGTTAGTCAAGATGTCGCCTCTTTTCTCTTGACTTGTTGTCACCACTTGAAATATTCTTTGAAAATGACTGTGATGCAAAATAGTCTATTAAACCTCCTCAAGGCACCTCCTATTCCCCTGAAAGGCCCCAAGAAAATACATCCCCCGCACAAAACACCATTTCCTAGGAGGGATCTGTCACAATTTTTCCAAGCCATAACTTCATTTCTCTCTATTTTCTTGTCGTATTACCGCATTTTTGCCTTGTCTCCCTCCTTGTAGCACGTGTCAGCCGGCATGCCTGTACAAATCGTTGCGCCAGAACATCCGCGAGACTCACAACTTCCTTCAAGTCACCTGCCAGGGGCTCTAATTAGACTGATAAGCAGTGCAACTGGAATCAGCTCTTCCTGGTAATCAGCCCCACGGAGCCCAGACAGACGGCTAAATGAGGAGGAGATGAGCCGTGCAGCCCAACAGGTGTCCTTAAAAAGACAGGGAGGTGTGTGCTTATGCAGTCATGTCTTTCCCCCGCTATAACAACTCCAGACTTCAATCTCAGGAGAGTTGGAACATATATAGAGACTTTCTGCAGTTATTTAGGAAATTAACGCTGGAGAAAAACAGTGAGCGGGCGCTTCTGGGGTGTATGGATTTAATCATCATGCTGCGACTTTGAATCACCGCCTCACTTTTAAAAGGAATTGTTTGAGAAACTCTGCGGCGGGATGATTGATTCGGAGTGGGGGGACTTATACAAACACACTAGTCAAAGTGTGTATTTTGATTTTTGAATTGCATCCCATTCTGAATACATTTCTTTCCTTTTTCCTGCAGCTGCGTCGCTTTAGACGTATAATAATGATTATCACATTTTGTCCTCAAGCAAAGTAGTAATAAAAAAAAAAAGGCGTAGAGTGACACATGAGGCGGGCTGAATACAAAATGATATCAGAACTAATAAAATCTCCAAAGGGAAATGTCATATTTGTCATTTTGACACCTGCGTGAGACTGTTGTGTTGCACTTTCATTTTACACCCACCACTCCCAGCTGTACGCAGGAAGGCAACACGGAGAGATGAACACTGCGATCGGAGAAGCAGCCAGGATATTTCACAGAGAAAGAGAGAGAGAGAGAGAGAGAGATGTAGGTTACTTTATCCACTCTGTGAGGAAACATGTCCGCTGCACTCACATCTGTAGCTGTGGTTAGAGGGATTGACTCAGAGGTCCCTGACAGCGAGTGTGTTCGCTTTGACATTAACCTCCTCCAGCTGAAAGCATCTTGAACATCTCAGTGAAAAAACAGCACCTCTAAAATTAAAGTGAGATGCTCAGATGATGTATTCACTGGAACTGGGAGGATAAATGTTATAAAAGGGAAAACCTAAAACATGCCTTATGTGCATATTTAAACACACAAGACAGAATGACATTAGAAGCTCTGGAAGTTCAGGGTCTATTTCAGCTCAATTTTTATTGATCTTATTGGAATTTATTGTACTGGGCCCCAATTACATACTCATAACCTTGTAATTTTAGAGTAATAATCTAACTACTTTATAGTAATAGGAATAATCATCATGAAATTTCTCAAGAAAAATGTTGTAATTACCTGTTAATGACTTGAAATGTTGCAAGTAATAACTCAGAAATCCAGTAATGTTCAGGAAGTATTAACCTAGTAGAAATGTATTGATTATGAAGTAATTCCATGTGGAAATTCTCTGGTAATTAGAGGGTATTTTACTACAAGCCTAAGCCTATCACTCATAATAATGCTGCAATTTTCTGGTCATTAGGTGCCACTTCACACCCTCTAAGCCTGACCCCCACTTTTGTGGCTTTTCTCTGGTAATACGGTGGTATTTTACACTAACCCTAGTGCTCTAAACCTAACCTCTTCACATCTGGGGAATTTCTCTGGTAGAAAGGTGGTATTTTTCACCTACCCTGAGCCTAAGCCTAAGCCTAACCGTGGCAATATTGTGGCAGTTCTCTGGTAATTAGATGATGTTTATCACTAACCCTAACCCTCTACACCTAACCCTTTCACTTCTGATGAAATCCTCTGGTAATTAGATGGCATTTTTCACCTAACCTAACTGCCTAAGCCAAGGCCTAACCCTCATAATATTGTGGCAATTTTCTGGTCATCAGGTGCCATTTCATACTAACCCTCTAAGCCTAAGCCTGACCCCCACTTTTGTGGCAATTCTGTGGTAAAAAGGTGGTATTTTTCACCTATCCTAACCACCTGACCCTCATAATATTGTGGTAATTTTCTGGTCATAAGTGCCATTTCACACTAACCCTCTAAGCCTAAGTCTAACCCTTGTAAATTGGTGGCTATTCTCTGATAATAAGGTGGTATTTTACACTACCCACAAGCTTCTAAGCCTAAGCCTAACCCTGTTAATAATGTGGCAATCCTCTGGTAATTAGGTGTTATTTTTCACCTACCATAACTGTCTAAGCCCTAATCTTAACCCTAACCGTGATATCATCATGACAATTCTCTGGTATCTAGATGGTATTTTACCAAGTCATATCTTAGAAAGTAGATGATAGTTTCTCTGTAAGCTGTTTGTGAATTGTAAAGGAATGTATTCAGAAATTACCTATAAATTAAAATAAAATTTTGGAAGGGAGGCTTTAAGAAACTACCCAAAAATGGCATAAGAGTTATGGGGGAAGAACTCACTTTAATTTTTCACTTTTTAAATTTTTCATTCACTTTAAATGTTACCTTAATCTTTATAATTGTATTAGAAAGGTTTCACCTTTTTCTGCCAAATCAATTTAGTTAGGCTTTAGTGCATTATCTTGGAACAAAGGGGAAGCATAATCAGAATTGCTCACTAATTTTGAATTAAGTTACTTCTGAGTTACTGCCCAGAAGTTGAGGAAAATTGTGACTTAACAGCATTATTCATTCAACTAGTTTGGAAAACTGACGGTTGTCAATGAAAAGTGGTGTTGCTGCAGTGTTTTACCCCGTTTATTGCCCAGCTTGCATTACTCAAATCTATCTCCTGACTTTATGGTGTTTGAATAAAACCCCAGAAATGAAAGTAGCTTTGGTTTAGTCTTGATTGCAGTAGATAGACACGATGATTTATGTTAACAATGTGAGCCTGGTGGTGTTCATGAAGGTTGGTGTTGCTGCAGTGTTTTACCCTGTTTATTGCACAGCTTGCATTACTCGTACCCAACTTCTGTCTTTATGGTAATTAAAAAAACAGAAATAATACAGTAGCTTTTCTTTTGGTCTTGCTGGGGGTAGATAGACAGTATGATCCATGTTAGCAGTGTGAACCTGGTGATGTGTGTCAATAAAGGTTGGTGTTACTGCAGTGTCTTACCTTGTTTATTGCACAGCTTGTATTTTTCATGTCTAACTCCAGACTTTTATGTGTTGGAAGAGACCAGAAATTATCCAGTATCTTGCATTTAGTCTTACTGGCAGCAGATAAATACAATGATCCATGTTATCAGTGTGAGCTACACCTGTAACTTGTTATGGTGTGAGACGCTGGATCAACCAGTTTAGCATCTGCTGCCATTTTCCTGCTTTTGTTATCTCCACTTATGGCCACATTGATCGGTAACATCTGTATTGATACATGTTTCAGCAAGCTGTATTCAACAGTAGGTATTGACATTTTAGCATGTCGACTATACAAAGCAACTACGGTCATCAGTGTGTGAATGGGTTTTAATGGCTTTATGACCTGCATTGTATAAAGTACCAGGAGTGGTTAGATGACAAGAACAGCACTATACAAGTCAATATTCCGTAACTCTGAATAGCTTGACTGATTTATTCAAACACAGGGCTCCTAAAAACAGGGGGTGTGATATTTATTTGTGATATTTCATTTTCAAAATTGTTTTCTTTCCTAGTTTTTTTTTTCATTTTACTCTATTCTATTCTATAAACTGTGCAAAAACATTGGAAACATTTCTGTATACAAGGTTTTTCTTTCAATCTTGACAATGTGCTTATCCATTTGTGATGGATTTGTTCTTTTTCAGTTCCCCGTCTAATAAAATAGATGTAGTCTTTTAGGGTTTTAGTACTGGAAAAGCATCGGACATTTTGACAACCCTATGGCTGACATTCCAAGATTTGTTGTGTCAGATTAGCACTGTAACAGTATGTCTGGCTGGAAATCTTTGTTCTGGCACCAAGAGTATAATGCATGTGTAATCCTTTAGATTCCTATAGATTCTCTGATGATCCTGTTTACAGATCAAATCCACTTAATTACTGTCAGCCGCCCTCTCCCCTGCTTACTCACCCCGTCTCCCATCCTCTCCCTCATACTCCTGACTTGAGTGATGGCGTTTGTGATTCCTAATGACAGTCGGAACAAATTTACGCTAATGAGGCCACGTTGGCTTCGTTTTTCTTTCCTCCCCTTTCCCTGAAATCACCCTTCACAGCTCTGTACTGTCAGCCTGCAGACTCACAGTAACACCAGGTCCTGGATCACCAGCGTGAATCAGATCAATCCTTTCCTCTCTCAGACCTCCCTGCAGCCAAAATGGACACCCACCTCTGTCCATCAGAGCACGTCTGCTGTTTTTTTTTTCCTTTCCAATATCCGAGACTTATTATCTCTTGACTCAGTGGAGCTCATATCCTGTCTTCGCGTTCACGCCACCCGCTACGTTTCCAAACTCTGCCTTATGACGGCTTTAGCATATTTATTGATTTATTTAGCTTTTCCGGTGTGTATTTGCGTATTTCTAAGCAGTCTTTCCTGTGATAATGCATTTATCTCTAACACAAGATGCATGTATGCTTGCATGAGCATTTGTAATGATGTGTATTTCTGTTTGCCTGAGCAGGAAGTCTGCACCAACACATCATTACGATTGGTTCGAGCCATTAGCCTGTGGATGGAGAATTGTGGATGAAAAGCGTGTATGCAGCTGTGAATATGTACAGAATGTGTAGCCGCCTGTATGTGTGTTCAGTGATGTGGTTAGTAATGTGGAGACCTGCAGGAGACAGTCCGTGGAGAGAGCCTGCAGGATAATTGCTGCCACAGTGACAGGTAGGGCTGCCTCTGTCAGAGTTCCCTCAGCGGGGAAGCAGTGGAGGAGTTTGTGTCTGTGTCGCAGCTTCACCACCAATAATTCCCCAGTAGGCTCCTTTCAGACGGTGGCAGACTTCCAGATGTTTTTATCTTCTATCATACTCATCCAGGGAGCAAGACACAACAAATTTATGCTGTTTTGATTGAAATTTACCAGAATAAAAGACATTTAAAGTATTTTTTAGTCCTACTTCATGTATCAGGTAGTCTCATATACTCATTACACTGTACATTATAGAGAACCAAATGTGGATGCTAAAGACTTTCCACACTGACTCCCTGAAGACTTCAGTATATTTTCTTCAGGATGTAGTATTTTTTCTTTTGATTTATAAATAATGAAAAACAAGCATGAAAAATAGACTCTCAAACTCAATATGTGACAGGGCTTGGGGGGGTAACAGTGTTTGTATTCATTCATGGTACTAGGATGGCAGTTGGATGCACCATCGTAGGACGTATGCATCTGAATGGAGAAAAAAGGCAATCGCACATGGCAGTGTTTACATGTTAGTTTATGCATGCTAATTGACTGCACCTGTACCTATAACTATCACAGGTACTAATAAATAACTAGATGGGAGAAACTGTGAGATGCACTACTGTTGGTTGAATATGATAAATCAGGGATTCCTCTAGTTATAAATTTGAGACTTTATTTTGCTTTTCCTCACATGAACTGAACTGATGTGGAACCAAGACCCTATGTGAATCTCATCGCAGCTTCACTACTGAACAAGACAGAACAACCAAACAATAAAACACTGGCACTGAGTGGAAATCACAGAGTAAATCCACATTATATAATACGATACGATACATTATGATATGATCCAATATGATACGACAGAGTAGCATAAGGTTTGATAATATAAGATATGATACCATACAGTAAGATACGATACAATTCAGCAGTGGTTTTCAGCTTGTCTGGCACAGGGACAAACCACAACCTCCTAAAAGAATAAATGTGACCCAAATTTAAAAAAAAAAGGTCCTGCCACTAAAATTGATTCAATGAAAAATGTTTGGATGCAGTTTGGATCCCAAAGGGGACAAAACATGACTGAACAGAGACAGGACAAAACAAACTTGTTTTTAAAGCACATCATTACAGATGGACATGCACGCACACCCCTTATTTTACTGCATTTTCCCTAAACAGCATAGCTATTATCTCTATTTAATCTATGTCCACCTAGGGCTTCCGTACATAGACTTTTTGTCAGCCCCCCCCCCCCCGCCCCCCCCCGGCTCACACTCATGACCCACTTTTGGGTCCTGATCCACAAATTGAGAATCACCGTGATATGGTATGATGTGATAAAGTGTTAATTTTGGCAGCTATTTTTAATTCTAGTCCCAGTTTAAGTCTCCAGATTAAATGTGTTTTAGTTTTAGTCACATTTTAGTCATTTCTACCCTTTATGGTTTTATTCTAGTTTAAGTCCATAAATATTCCTCACACTTTAGTCTTTACTTTTAGTGCAAGCATTTATTCTTTTGCCAGACTCTGGTACCAAACCATTGTAGTGTGTTCTCTGCACCAAACCTGGGGTTCCTGCTTTCTACAGCCGAGAGGCAGAATAGCTATAGATGCATTGTACTTGGAGAGATATGGTACATTTTGAATGTCTGACTAAAACTAAATTACATTTTAGTCCAGTTTTAGTCATCTTAATGAAAAATAAACTTAGTTTTAGTCTGTTTTAGTCATCAAATATCTATTTTTGGCTAGTCTTAGATTTGTGTCTCTCATGGAATAAAGGTTGTCGACGAATAATTTTAGCATAGTTTTAGTCGATGAAATTAACACTGATGTGATACCATTCAAGATAATACGATATAGTAATATAAGATATAATAGCATTATTATACCATATACATTACAGTACAGTAGTATAAGTTATGACAATACAAGATAGGATTCCATGCAGGAAGATTCAGTACATTACACTATGGTACAGTTATAAAAGGCAGGACAATATAACATAGAACACCATACATTAAGATACGATGCAATAGTTTTGATACAATACAATGTGATACAACATATTACAATATGGTAATACAAGTTATAATTATATAACATAGGATACAATACATTCAGGTAAGATAGGATACAATACAATACAACACACTACAATATATAAGGTATGATAATACAAAATACAGTACCATTAATTGATGTACAATACAATACAATACAGTACCCTAAGATATGATCATTTATAAAAGACATGATAATATAACAGGATACCATGCACCTGGATATGATATGATAGTGTGGCGAGCTGTGATGAGGAATGGCTTAGAGACAAGTCTTATATGTTTAACAGGTGTTTATGTATTAAGCATTATTACCCTTACAATAGGTACCATTATATGAGGTATGATAATAAAAGATAGGAAACCATACATTAAGATACAATAATATACAATATGATGCATGATATGCAGCCTACAGACACAACAATGGCACGATAGGCACAGGAAAATACTTACATCAATTTGGCGGTGGAAATCGTTGACTAACTCGAGTCAGTATTGTACGATACACTAGACACGATACAATGCATCATGCTACGCTAGCTAGGCTATGAAATGCTACGTTACAATAACATATGATACGACACAGAGTGGGACAATACAGTAAGTGATGGTTCTTAAACACAGCAATAGTGTGCTACAGAAAAAAAAACAAAATACTTAACAATAAGAGTGGGAATAGCAGGCTAGCTTGTTTTATGCTGTGATATGATAAAATATATCATACATGATTTATGGCCCATATGATTGATAACACAAGTATGTCTAATAGAATACAATAAAACATCATGATACCTGTTTGATTGAAGGATATAGAATGCAAGCTCCTTCAAAGGATGCCTCCCCTGAATTGAGACACAGCTATTATCTCGCTGTTAACTCTTACTTGGCTGATTAACTTCCATCCATACTACTCTCATTCATGTCATGAGTCCCACAGTGGTGAGTGGTGACATGTTGTGTCCAGTTGGCAGGGAAATCTGTGAAGAGTGTTGTTTTTATTATCATTTATTTTTTTCAATAAAATCGTCTGGTTATGGCGCCAGCAGCTGCATTACACGTCAGGGTTGTAGGATGTTGCTGTATTGATATTTTGTCCCACTCCTACTCTACATGTTTAGCCCCCATATTTAACAAGCAAGCTTAAATTCAAATTTCTCATCTCTTATACTTCTCTAAGTATTTAAAATAAAGGCATACATCGTATATAACTGAAATACTGCTTTACTTTATTGAATGGAAGTCTTTCTTAACCGCTGGAATGGCACCATCAAAGTGGTAGTTAAGAATGTGTGGATTCAAGTGTAATTGCTTTTCTGTTTTAATGCTTCATGTTTTCCACAACAACCCAAACTTTACTTTTACTTTATTGTACCGGGTTGATTTAAAAAGAAGTGTTTCTCGTGACGTCTTTCCTGACAGAGAGGCTGCCAGCTTGTGTTTTTGGAAAAGGTCATCCTAAGAGCCAGCAGCTTGGCCTTAGACTTCTGATGGTTGTCTCAGACGGACTCGTTACTCCCTTCAATAGTCAAACCGTCCTTCGTGATTGATCATCACATGTGATTCGTGCCACGTGTCACACATCTGCACATTGTCGTCGCTGAGAGGGAGCAATGTAAATGCGTCCCGGTGAGAATGCAGAGTGACGTCCATGTAGGTTTACTCACACATCTGGAGCTGCTCGCCGGCCCGTCTGAGTCATTTGCCGGCGTGTCTGCTGTTTCCCTCGATCTCCTGCAGTCTGTGAAGAATTGGTGTCAACACCTATCAAAGGCAAAACGCCGATTCTACGCAGAGTGTCAGAGCAGCCACAATCTATTAATCAACCAGGCGGCAAAGAAACAGATATTACGTGAGTGTCTGAGAGGGTTTTGTCCATGTGCACATGTGCAGCAAAGCCTCATCCAGGTGTCATTATGCAGCCATCTTATAAAGGGGCTCTAATAAGGGAGGGTGCAATTATAAATGTGTCATGTGGGCTGTGTTTGATACTTAAGGCCATGGACACGAGACGCATGCTGATTGGACAGCTAAAGGTGTTAAACCAGGCTGCAGATTCATCTCTTTGTGTGTGATCCTTTCATATCAACCAGAATGAGATAAAAAGTGAGCAGTTTTTGACAATTTTCAGCAGGGTTCACTGTTTTCTTTTAGCGTTAGCAGAGGTTTGTGCTGTGTTGATTTGGGCTGAATAACAGCAGTCGGTTTGTTTTTGGAGCACTGTTGGCTTAACTGCAGGAAACGATCGATCAGGGTGAATAAACAGCGAGCCAGCCAGGACCCCCTGCTGCTCCCAGCATGCTCACACCATGTGACAGACATGCTGCTGTATGATTGGCACTGCTGATTGGATATTAGAGCTGAATGATGTCATAGCTAGCATCCTGTGTGGTTTACTGAGAGAGAGGAAATGGTTTGTTTTCTGTTGTAGTTGAATTATTTTGGTCCTCATTGTGTTTTAGAGGTCAGGTTTGACTACTTTATTAATATTTTAAATTGTTTTTGTTGTAAGGAGACAGTTTTACAGAGTGGGTAGAGAGTGAGAGTCCTACAAGATAAAACCTCCAACTGTTTGCTATTGTGGTGACAGTATTGTGGAAGAGCTTGTTTTTGTGATTTTATTTTACTTTATTGATGAATAAGATTGTCGTAATAGTCTCTGTTGTTCTGTTTGGGCACCAAGAAGAATAAAAACAAATCCTTTTTTGTTTTTGACAATTATTAGAAAATAAATTAACTCTCCAGTGCTGTTTTATTTTATGTATTTTATTAAATTGTGTTAGAAAATAGCAGGGCAATTTAAGAAAGTCTTAAAATGATCAAAATATCAAGTTTTCATTCAAATACACTGCAAAAATAGAATGATAAAAAGTGCCTAATTCCTGGTGAAAAATACATTTAACAATGCAACACAACACGATACAATATGATACGACACGATACGATATGACATGATACGATATGACACATTATGATATGCAACGATACGACACAACACAATATCACGATATGATATGACAAGATACACCATGACACGATACGATATGCAACGATGCAATATGATATGACACGACACGATATGATACGACACGATAAGGCAGGATACGATACAATATGCAACAATACGATATACAACGACACGACACAATATGACATGATACGATATGATAACATACTATACGATACGATATGATGTGATAAAAAAGCTCTGGAACAAAATGATATGACACAAAATGATGCCATGCAATAACATTACATACATTATAACACATAACTATACCATATGAGACAAAACTCTACAATAAAGGTAGATAAAAAACGATGTGATGCAATATGATAGACTAGAATATGTGAAAAAAACAATTGAAACAACAGAATATGCTGAACATGATATTATACCATATACAATACAATATGTTATACAATATGCTATAATGCTATTTGATCTGATTTCAGCGTGATGTCGTAAAATACAATCTAGTACAATAAGATTTAGTATGGTATGACACAATACAGTACAATAAGATACAATATTCTGCTTTGCAATGTGATGCAATGCGCTATGATACGCTACATTACTGTATGTATATGACACGATGTGATCAATGGAATGCAATAGGATACAGTACAATACGGTAGAGTACAAGATGACATGATACAGTACAATACACTTTGCTTTGATGCTGTACCAATACTTTACTGCCCCAACCATACAATAAGATGCAATAAGATCCGATGGGATGCAGGGCAATGTGATGCAATAAGCTGCGATGCGATGTGCTGGGATGCAATGCGCTGCAACATAATGCAATCACTACAGTGAAGTTCAATAAGATAATGATATATAAGAATGCAAAATGATTTGGTTTTATTCAGTACAGTATGGTATGGATATGATGCAACACGATACTATTGATATGGTACTGCGCTGAATCACACATTAAAATGTAATATGCTGTGATGCAATGGAATTGCGTTGCAATATAGTGCAATACGATACAATATGATATGATGCACTTTATTGTCCTCATACTTTTTTGTCTTGGACTCCTGTTCTGCATACATTCACTGCCTCTACAGAGAAATATTAGAACAAGCAGAAAGCAGCACACAATTCCAGGCCAGCAGATCAGCACCACTGGGAAGCTCAATAAACACATTTACCTCCTAAATCCAGACAAACTTCTAAGATATTAGGAGCAAAACATAAGGCCTTAGTGTTTTAACAGGAAGACATGGCTGCCAATATAGTGAGAAAAACTTGATTTGAGAATTAAGTTTAATGTTATGTATCTTAAAATGCCCGTTTGACTTGCTTCATCTGCAGCCAGTGTTTAAGAAGAGGACTTTATTTATCCCAAGAGGGTGATTTTTTTCTTACAAATTCCAAGCAGATAAGGCCTTATTTTTACATCTAATATCTTGAAATAAGATCTTAGTCTGGACTTCTCAGGTAAGTGTGGCTCATTTAAGTGTAGTTATAAACAGATACATTTGATCTGATTTGAGTTTTCGCTCCGCAGCAATCAACGAACAGAAGATATTAAGATTACTGTTGAGTAAATTAAAAAACAACCAGAATGTTCACACAGGATTGACTGAAATCCTCAATATTTGTGTGTTTTCAGTCAGATATTCAGTGAAAAGTTAATCAGTTCCAGAAATAGTTGCAGACTTAATTTGTTTTGTTTTATAAACAAATTAAGAATTATTTAAATGTGTCTGCTCTGAAAGCTGGAATTACCAGAGGCTATTTCTTCATACATATTAATACAATAACTGAGTAAAATGTCAAAAAAAATAAAGAAAAACAACATGATAAGATTATCAACCATAGAAGTAAGTGCTAGTTTTGTTTGTTATTGCTATATGAAATTTAAAATGCCACACATTTTAACACAGAAATTCACAGCAAATACTCAACATTGATAATTCCTCACAATAGAGACCATGGCTTTTAGTATGAGCAAGAAAGTGTCATCAGAAATGTAGAAAAAGAATGTTTGTAGTTGCACATGCATGCACAGTATGCGCCCAAACACGTCTATATTTTTCATAAATTTAAGTATACATGAAGACACATACGTAACTATTTTCTATCCATACCGTATCATACATGCCAACCAATATACTGTACATTAGATGAAAACTTATATAGAAAGAGAAAAAAAGGTGGGATTTTGCCAAAATCAGCTCATAATGATGTCTTTGGATGGATGTTTTGCCTGTAAAAGTGTCATATTTTCTTTGCACTCTTTTGTCCCTCTCTTGCTCCCCTCCACTTTTGTCCCTCTGTTTCATTTGTAGCTTTTCTCACAGGTGCAACGCTTTGATTCGCCGTCCTGACTCATACGAGCTGAGGAGCAGAATAACAATTGATACGCATGAACGAGAGGATACATAGGGGCGAGGAGAGGGTCTGAGGGATTCTCAGTGTGTGCTTAGATAGAAGCTTTTATTATAAAGTTATTTACAGGATGTTTATCCTCACAATAAAAAAGAAATCTGATCTCATCTGGGAGCCCGTTTGTATGTGAGTCTCCTTTCTTTGGAGGGGGACAAATAAGCCTTATAAGAGCGACAACAATATCTGTAGACTGATTTACATTTTGATAAGCATCAACATGCAAGAGTCTCATGTACAGAGGTCACATTCATGTTATATATCATACATGTAATAAACTCCAGGCCTGTTGTTCAGGGAATATTATTGTTTTTGATTCCTGCCTTGGATTTTGACTAAAAAATGAGTTTGCTGTGCATCTTATCTTCCAGGAGGGATCAGGTGCATCTTTCTCTCTTTTCCTCCCCTCCTCCTCTTCTTCCTCCTCTCTCCACTCTGATAGGTAGAGACAGCCATCATATGTGCAAGGTTGGGGGGGGGGTAGTGATGGGCGGAATGGCAGCTTTAATATCGGAGCGATTGCCTGCTGATAAGGCTAACGGCTGTGGAGAGGCGTGAGCGTCAGCCCTCCCCCGCAATAAACACTTTCATTTTGTTTGCTTGGAGTGACGGATGGAGAGATGGAAGCGGCGAATAGACGACCTGAGGAAGAGGGAAGAGAAAGAGGGAGGGAGGGGGAGATAGATGGAATGGATGTGGATGTTATTCAATATTAACAGATCAATCAGAGGGTGGTGAAATATGCATTTTGTCAACTATATACACCCCGTTTGTCCAAAGAGGCAACGTTATGGCTGCTGAAATACAAAATACTGATTTGTCTCCTCCATGCTGAATTTATATTGCTCCTAACAATAACAGCCCTGTCGTATAGCAGAAAAATGAATCTATATATTCATGACTTTAAGCTCTGATGACTTCATGGTAATCAGTTCTGAATTGCTATTAGAATCTATGATGAGGAGTGGTTGCACAATTGCTTCAGTTTTGCAGCATATGGTGGAGAAAAGCAACATTTTAATCAAATTATATCTCTCAGCAAGATCATTTGTGTGGAGCGCATATGCTGCAGAGCGATTTAAAGGTCACATAAAATCAAGCTTAAATGTGTGTTTTTATTCATTAGTGCTGATGTTAAAGATGTTTTGAATCATTCTTTAGATTGATGATTGAAATGGCCTTTTCCTCTACTTTAACAAGTCCTTGATGACTTTCTGAAGTATTTCTCCTCACTTCTATTTGTTCACCTGCCTCTGTTTGTTTTAATCCATTTCTCTCTTTCTGTCTCGCCTCGTCTGGCTTTCTTTGTCAAGCGCTACCATATAACTGAGATAAGCTGATCTCACGAAAGCCCTCATCAGCTGACAGCCAGCTGATTTGCTATATTGGCCAATCACTCTCTTTGCTGCTCCCTCTGCAAGCCGCTCTTTTGCAACCCTCCTCCACCCCAGCTCCTCCTTTATTCTGCTCATGGCTTCACATTCATAAAAGCAGAGTTGTTGCCAGAGCCAAACTTGCCCTCTGTCTCATAGTTCCATCTCATAGTACCACTCTCCTCACTACTTTTCCCTGTGCCATTTGGTTTGTTTACATTTATGACTTTTGCAAACAGGCTTGGGTGTTGTAACTTTTTGCCAGGAGGCTAAAGGCCCAGTTCTATTGCAAAGTTGACCAAGACAATCTGGCAGCAAACCGTAGATGTCAGGCACCCACTCGCTCAGACGGTTTCTGTGAGATGCTGTCTTTGGCAGAACAAAAGTGATGTAGTTTGCTGGTAGAACATATTTCCAGTTTCAGGTTTTCTTTTAATTCAACTTAATTCATAAACAAAGTCTGGCTGTTGCATTTATGACCATCACATTGCAAACACAAACTAAGCAACATTTCATAAATAAAAAGGGGAATAAGGTCAGAGGTCCCACCCAGGGGGCAAATCCTGTGTAGATTCATTTTGGAAGCAGATATGCAAACGGCTGTCTTAAGATCATTAGCTTAAGCTAATGCTAACATAAATATGCTAGCAGGCGCGCCGGTAGTCGAGTGGTTAAGGCGCATGCCATATACGCAGGCGACCCGGGTTCGAATCCGGCCCGTGGCACTATTTCCTGCATGTCTCTCCCCGCTCTCTCTCCCCTGTTTCCGACTCTATCCCCTGTCCTATACTATCGAATAAAGGCAAAAAGGCCAAAAATAAATCTTTAAAAAAAAAAAAAATATGCTAGCTGCGTAGTTAATGTTACTACGTAAGATAATGTCTCTAAGTTAGCTTTCACGAACATTGCTAAAACTAATATAGCTAAATAAGCTACATAGATAACGTAGCTTCATACCTTACATTAGCTCTGAAGCTTCATTAAGATAGATATTCATGAGCTTTGTGAGCTTTAGCTTGACCATGTCAGTTATGTAGCTCTGTTATGTACATAGCTTACACAGCTAATGGAGCTGCATGGGCTACATTTGCTACGTTAGAATGTTTTCATGGAGGGAGAGCTTTTTTTGTTGTAAGCAAACTGCTTTATTAGTTAACGTTACTACGTAAGATAATGTAGATAAGTAGCTTTCAGGATCATAGCTTAAACAGACATAGCTACAAAAGCTACATAGCACAGCTTCATACCTGACATTAGCTTTGAAGCTCCATTAGGATAGATATCTGTGAGCTTTGTGAGCTTAAGCTTGAGCTCTGTCAGTTATGTAGCTCTGTTTTATACATAGCATACACAGCTAACATTATCTACATAAGCTACATTTGCTACGTTAGAATCTTTTCATGGAGGGAGGACTTTTTTCATGTAAGCAGACCGTTTACTCGGCTTTATTAGTCAGCATTACTGTGTAAGACATGTCGCGAAGTAGCTTTCGGGAACATAGCTAAAACTGTCATAGCTACAAAAGCTACATAGCGCAGCTTTATACCTGACATTAGCTCTGAAGCTTCATTAGTATAGATATCCATAAGCTTTGTGAGCTTTAGCTTGAGCTCTGTCAGTTATGTAGCTCTGTTATGTACATAGCTTACACAGCTAAGGGAGCTACATGAGCTACATTTGCTATGTTAGAATCTTTTCATGGAGGGAGGACTTTTTTCATGTAAGCAGACTGTGTACTCAACTTTATTAGTGAACGTTACTACGTAAGAATACGTTGCTAAGTTAGTTTTCAGGAACATAGCTAAAACTAACATAGCTACAAAAGCTACATATGTAGCGAAGCTTTATAGCTAGATATCCATAAGCTTTGTGAGCTTTAGCTTGAGCTCTGTCAGTTATGTAGCTCTGTTTTATGCCTTACATACACAGCTAACATAATCTATATAAGCTATGTGCTACGTTAGAATGTTTTCATAGAGGGCAGGCTTTTTTCACGACTGTTTACTTGGCTTTTTTAGATGTTTTGGAATCAGGTTTTGCAGGTCAGGTTATTCACTTTTAAATTAGTAGGGACCCAAATTTCTGATTTTAACTAAATTAATTCAACAAAAAATGCTGAAATTTGGACCTTGGAAAGAACAAAAGGCTGAACAAAAAGACTGGCTAACACTTTGAGAGTACATGCATGCAAACATTTTTTTTCACAGTTTTCCTATTATAACACATTTTGGTTGTTTTTTTGTTGAAAGGTGACAGGACATTTACAAATTATCATATCAAAACTAACTTTCTTGAAAATATTTCCATCAAAGATAACAGGATAATAAGTGAAGATCTCAAGAAAACAATCAGAATTTAAGAAATTTCCTGCAAAAAAGTATATGGATAGATGTCTGCCTAGGGCTTCAACATCAGAGATATTTTGCCCTTTTTTTTTCCTGAAACCAGTTCACAAACCATTAAAAAAAAAACCCACAGGTCCTGACCCACCAGTTGTTGTTTCAGTTTGGTAACACTCATCACAAAGATCACCTGTGCTGTAGCTGTCCAGCTAAAAGCATTTATTTACTGCAAATTAATCACGTCTTCTTGCATTTTCATATGTTTTATCCAGTAAAACTGTTGCACTTGTTTGAAATTTCACCTTTCTGCACATGAAGATGGAGCACATTTTAACACATGAAAAGCCCTTTTACGGTGCCTTTCTTCCTCTGCTGAACATCAGATGATATAGCTCAATATGACTCTGAAACTGAAAAGATCACATGAGCAGCAGGGATGAGATCTTGATATTAGAGATGAGACTCGATGGACTCAGACAATGCCCATTAAAACGGCTGCTGTGAAATGAGACCTGACATCTCTTTTCCACAGTCTGTCAGGAGTATTTGGTGGCTAATTTGAAGTATAAAAAATCTGTGTGAGAAGAGAAGGAGAGTGAGCTCCAGAGGGAGGTTAATATGAGGGGCGACCAGAAAAGAGAGGCTGTGGGCTGTTATCTGTACAGTCGCTGACAGAACAAGCAAATCCATTGGCTGGATTTTCACTTCAGCCCACATCCGTCCAGTTAGCGGCTAATGAGCTCGGCTAGCATGTTGTATTTACATTTAAAGTGGCTGTTGTGGGGCCGTCCTCTCCCTCAGGTTGATTGGAGAGTCCTCAGCTTTGATTCTCAAGTAAAAACTGACCTTCAGGCTTCTTTAGTTCCACCGTAATGTCAGCTTGTCAGTCAAACTGGAGCTGCGGCCGCTGTTTTCATGAACGTGTGTTGATTCCTGGCTAATCTTTTCGTAGTTTGACTCATGATGTGCTGTGCCCTCAGAGGGGGCCTCATTAGGACCAAAACGGTGTGTGACCTTTTAGCTGCTTCGCCTCGCTGTGCCACCTACGACCTCACCCAGCTGGGCCCAATTACCTCGCTCATTACCCCCTCCTAAATAGAATAGCTCAGGTACTATAGATATCTATGGAGAGGAAATATGACAGACTAAATACATGGGTGGAAAATTAAAGTGGGTTGAAGAGTTTCCTTTTTTCTCTCCTCTTGTCTACAGTATGTCTTTTATATTCCAAGGACTTTGAATATAGTGATTATTTCAGTCATAGTGGGTGGTGGGAATGTACAAGAACGCTTAAAGCAGAAGGTGTTCCCGGTATTTTACCCTCCCCTTTTAAGAGAGAAGAAACTAAAGAAAGGCAAACAAGGTCAGAAAGGATGTCTTTATAAGTTTTTGTATATTCAGTCCTCAGTGTGTTGTAGCTTGAATCTTTTTGTTTTGAAATTTTGTTTCTTCTCTTCTGAGTTGTATTAACCTGCCACTGAAAACACCCAATTTAATGATATTGCTGTTTCATAATAAAAGCATTCAATCATCATAACAGCTGGGGACTCACTGTTTTAGCATAGCTCCAGCTCTGCTGCAGTTAGCAGCAAATACAGAGTTACAGTATTTACAGCTGCTTCTTTGACTACTATCCGAGTCACAGCCTGCTTTTTTTGAATAATCTCAGACCATATAGACAAGGCCTATTCAATTAGCGGCACAGGGACCACATGTCAGAGATGCAGAGGGCAGCCTGTTTCTCAAGTTTTCATAAATTCCCACGGTATTTCAGACCGTGAATGCAACACTCCTCGTAGCCTAGCAACAGTCTACCTACAATGCGCTCGTTGTTTTGAAGCTGGCTAGCGATGCTGACAGAAGTGACCCTGAAATTCAGAGTATAAAGCATGTCCTTTTGAACTGTAGCTACAACTGTGCAAATTTAGCTGTGATGAACTCTAAGATATGCCTGGGTAAGATGTGATCATTATTATTATTTAAAGAATTTCATTTTGTTTTTTCATTCTATTTATTTTATTTTTATTCAAGGTATAAAACATTTCTACTTCCTCAGTCTATATTCAAATACAGCTTGTTGTGTTTTTACACACTTTATGATGTACTTTTTTCATGTTGCCAAATCTAAAAGGGAGACTATGAATAAAAAGTGCATATTTTTCATTAAATTTATCTGTATTGGTTCCAAATTTGACATTACCAGATGCTTACTGGGCGCCGAACATGCCCGGCCCGGCTACATTTCTTGATTTTAAACTTTGTTCCAGTTGAATTTGTAACTGAATAGCCCTGATGTAGACCATCTAAGGTCATTAGCTTGATACTTACACATCATAGAAAATGCCATTAACAGGCTAACTGAAATCAAACAGCAGTTTTAAAAGGATATTTTAGTATTTTTAAAGTTGAGTAGTACAGCGCCCATAAAAATATTCCAGGCCTTGGATGTTTTACACGTTCCTTGATTTTATAGATCAGTCATGGTCATTATAATTTGCCTTTTTGACTTTTTACTTAGTAGATGCACCTTTGGCTGTAATCACAGCAGAGTCTGTGTGGATAGGTCTCAGTCAGACTTGCACATCTGGACACTGCAATCTTCTTTGCAATTTTACTCAAGCTCTGTCAGGTTGCATGGGATCAACAGCCCTTTTTTTAGTCCAGCCACAAATTCTCTATTGGATTGAGGTCTGGGCTTTGACTTGGCCTCTTCTTTTTCTTGTCTTTAGACCATTTCTGTGTGGCTTTTACTGTATGCTTGAGGTCACTGTCTTTCTGGAGCCCCCCCCCCCCAAATTGTTGTTCTCTTGCAGATTGAACAAGATTATCTTGCAGGCATTTCCTATAATTTGCTGCATTTCTTTTACCCTCTACCTTTACTAGCCGTCAAGGGCTGGCTGCTGAGAAGCATCCCCACAGCATGATGCTGCCACCTCCTCCTGCTTCACATTGTGAATAGTGTGTTTGTGATGTGCTGGGAAGTTTTATTAACCTGGCATGCCAGATCGATGTGTGAAACACATCCATCTGGAAACCACTCATAGACAGTGACTGGGAAAGGGCAGAGCTTTTTAAAAAAAACTCTGAGGGTGATTGGATGAACTTTCTGTCTGTCATGCCTTTACAGGCCAATCAGAGCAACAAAACATGTGATGTAGCCGCTACAAAGCTGCGCCCGTACTGAAGGAGTAAACTCCATGCAGAACTGCATGATGTGAACCATGGCGACTGTAAACATGTCAGTACACGACTTTTGTCGTTTTTGAAAAGAAAACAACTCACTGCTGTTCTTTGTTCTTTTTTTCAACATAGAAATGCCATCAAGTTCTGATAAAACTGGCGCTTTAGCAGCATCCACGCTAATGTCTTCCACCATAATTGCACCAGTCTCTTGTTGCTGCTTGCTTACGTCACAACTCTGCTGTACCTGAAAGTATTGCCCTTCATCGCTGATGGTCCGGTCACTTTCTAACCCAGCCCAAACTGTTCAGATGGGGGCTTTGCAAGATGGGTTCACCAGTGAGAAACATGGAAACAGGCGTATCCATCTGCTTTGCAAGGTTGGAGTTTTATGGCTTGATCTGAAACATGTGGTCAGTCAGTAACTTTGAACAGTGCAGATAATAAATTTTACTCTTCTTTTTACGCCTCTAAAATGAACAAATCATACCTAAAAAATAAAAAGAAGTGACACGTGCAAACAGAGTGTTAATAACGCCTCAGAAGCTGTGTGAATCTAAAATTTTTGGTAGAACTGTTGCTGTCATAATGTTATGACATTTTAACCCCACTCCCCGACCCTTTCAAGCTATCACTTAAAGTATAACCTGCCCTCTTTGCTGCCATTTTGATGAGTTGATACGATGATCGGTGTTTATGATCCGTAAAAGCAGAGAAAAGAAAAGGATGGGAAGAGCGAGGAGAATGGGTGATTGTTCTAAAAGTAGCGTGCTTAATTAGATGGAATGCTGCATACGTCGTGGACTGAGTGGAATCATTGGCATAGATTAAAATACTAATTAAACAGACCCTCGCCGAATTTGGAGTGTGAGGTGGGGTTCAGCTCTTCAGGGTCATTTGCATCGCCTTCATCTGGTGAAATGGGATTTAAAGGACTTGCTCTCTCTCTCTCTCCCTCTATTTTGCCCTCACTTTTTCTCATCTCCCCCATTACCAATCACATTCACATGCTAACAAACTCAATTAAAATTATGCTCCGTTTTTCATTGCACTTTATAATTTGGCATAATCTATTAAGGCCCCCTTTGATTTTGTTTTTTCAATATAAATGTCTCCATCAAAGTGGCGAAGCTCAGGAGGGGGAAGAAGTCGGCGAAATGTGTGATCTTCAGCGTCGGGATATTTAATGTTGCTTCACTTTGGTTTGATTTGCATGAGAATGTCTGTCGTTGGAACAAAGCGGTGGAAATAGCACGCCATATTTGATTAGATCAATAGATGTGAGGATCAAACTCGGCTGCTGTATTAATTACTGCAAGAACAAAGGCAGGAGCTCGACTTATTGTGTGCTGCGAATCTACAAGCACTTCAGCTGCTTTCTGGTGTTCTTCTGTAGGTTTGATTCAATGTGTGCAATGATACAGTGACAGCTAATTTTTGGTGGAGAACATTTTTAAAATGTTAAATTATTTTGATGATGCATGGGACTATGTTCCCCACTTTGGTCCATGAATTCAGAGACTTTCCATGGATTGACATTGAATTTTCCATAGACAGTCTAAATTAGCCACATATATTTACATACTACTCAGAATTTACTGCAGTAACCTGTTGATCTCTGAACTTTCTATTGGAAGCCATCGTCAGGTCACTGTGGAATTTATAAAACATGGATGCATTCTCCAAGACATCACCCATTCATCTAACCTTGCAAAGCAGATGGATACGCCCTTTTCTGTGTTTCTCACTGGTGAACCCATCTTGCAAAGCTCCCATCTGAACAGTTTGGGCTCGGTCAGAAAGTGACATGACCATCAGCGATGAGGGGCAGTACTCTCAGGCGCAGTGGAGTCGTGATGTGAGCAAGCAGCAACAAGCGGCCGATGCAGTTATGGTGGAAGAGCTTAGCGTGGATGCTGCTAAAGCGCCAGTTTTATCAGAACTTGACGACATTTCTTTGTTAAAAGAAGAACAAAGAACAGCAGTGAGTTGTTTTCTTTTCAAAAACGACAAAAGTCGTGTACAGACATGTCTACAGTCGCCATGGTTGGACGGTTTGCACCTCGATAGCAGCTACGTCACGTGTTTTGTTGCTCTGATTGGCCCATAAAGATGTGACAGACAGAACGTTCATCCAATCACACTAAGTTTTTTTTTCAAATCCTCTGCCCTTTCCCAAATGCTTAGTATTGAAGGTTTTCCAGATGGATGTGCGAAACACATCCATCTAGCGTGTCAGGTTACTATTCATCTCTAAAGCGGCTTTTTGAAGCCCACCAATGGCAGCCCCCATATTGGAAATGCTTCCTCAACCTGACTTTTGATCATTCTAGAAAAGGTAATTAGGTGGATTTTAGGGCCTTAAGCTTCTGGCAAACAGTTACATTTGTCTGCCTGTCTGTCATCAGAAGGCCTTGCAGATGACAATGCATATCAGAGCAAAAACCGAGCCAAAGGAGGCTAAAGGAACTGGGTGTAGAGGTCAGAGATAGAATTGTTGCAAGGCACAGATATGGGGAAGGCTACAATAAAAATGTCTGCTGCACTGAAGGTTCCCAAGAGCAGAGTGGCCTCTATGATATCAAATGGAAGAAGTTTGGCACAACCAGGATTCTTCCAAGAGCTGGTCACCCAGTTAAACTGAGCGACTGTGGAAGACAGGACAACCATCGCTGCAGCCCTACACTGATATGGGCTTAATAGCAGAGTGGCTAGTTGGAAGTTTAATCTCAGTGGAAAACACATGAAAGCCCACTAGGAGTTTGCAAAAAACTGAACAGGAGCTAGCTACAATGGCTCACATTGAAGAGCCATTCAGTAGAAGAAGGTCGTTGGCAAACGGCACATCATTTCTTTTACAGCTCACCCCACATGGCTTATTCCATTGCTGGTACATCATGGTTTAGATTAAAAGCATTTTTGTGACAAATTGAGACATATTTATATGCTAAAGGGGCTAAGCTAGCCTCTCAGCACAGTAAAACAAGACTATGTTCCTGCAATGAGGTCTGCAGGACAGTTATTTGGGATATTGACCACCTTCACGTCAGGTAAACTGACTAAGCTGTGGACAAAAAACACTCTATAAAGTGAAGGGATCATACACAATGTATGTATACATTTTTAATGACATTTTTTAATGATAATGGCTGCTTACAGGTCCATTTAGGTCTAATGTACCATTCCCTTGCATCCCCAATGCCCACCTCCTGCCCTCCATCAAGCATTTGCATTTCATTGGGATCACGTGACTGCAAACAACCTATAAAGTGTTTAATTGTACAGCAATATGGCCTGTCAGGAGCATGGCTGGTAGTTTCACACGCAGGTAGCTCATGGTGACCCCACCTTGGATGGTTATGACAGTGTGGACGATAATCAAATCTGTGATGGAGAAAATGAATGTTTTTTTTTTGTTTCTGGAACTGCTCTGTTTCATCCCCCCAAGCGCTGTTGTCTCATCATTACATTATTGTGTTTCTCCTCTTGATGAGGATTTTATGAGTGTGACTGTGTGGGCATTTTCTATGACCAGTTTGACATCTGACTCACGCTCCATTGCATCATTCTCAGGTCGGTTGACCACTCGTTTCTGCCCCAGGAACTGAAAGAAATCTGCTACTTTGTCATCCCTGTGTCTCATCCCTGACACCTCCTCTGCTTTCTGTCTCCTCATGCAGTCCAACAGAAGCAGCAGCTGGAGAAGGAGACGGGCCTGAAGATAGTGGAGGCCGGAGTCAGTGATGTAAGTTATACTCTCTCTAAAAATATCTATTATTCAGCTCTGTGTGTGGAAAAAAAAGAAGTGAGAGTGGGCGAGCTTGTGATTGTGCTCGTCTTCTGTGTTCAGGGCTCATGGGACGGGAATAATTCTGTGATTCCAACTTGTCTTGGCGTTCAGATCACACCTGCAGCTTTAAATTGTGCAGCCAAACACTAATCTGCTGCTATTCCAAACACACATACATCCTTTCAAGTGTGCTGCTTTGATTACCGTCCTTTCCCGGATTCATTTCCTTTAGGTCTCTAAGAGCTGCTGTCGCTTTAGTGAGGGGAGAGAAAAAAAACACAACAAGACAAAGCCTGATGCATTTTACACAACTTAAAACAAGTGTTGATCATCACATCAGAGCCACAATAACCAGATTATCTTGAGTGCCGATGCTCCTGTGACATATTCATCAGGAAAAATGAAGATGAAGGCAGGAGGACACTCAGGATGATGCAGATGAAAGGAGAGTAAACGTGTATTCATCCAACACTGATAAATATTCATATGTATGGCCGCTAAAGATCTAATCAAGCACCCATTGATGCGTCATCGCCCTCCATGCTCGCCCCGTAAATGAGTTCCTCTATGGAAATGAGACAGACAGCCTCAGACCCCCAGAGCCGCCCTGATCACAAGGCATGCTGGGAGCTAAATGGAAGTGGCCTGCATGTGCATTGCAGGACAGTTGCTATGGGCAACAAGCACTGTATAGACAAGATCATTTTCTTGGTTCGATGCTGTCTCCCTTCTGGTGTCACTGCCTTTCTTCGCCCATCTGCCTCCCACTTATATCTTTTTTAGCACCACATTTTCTCTCATCTTACTCCACATTGTGTCTTCATCACGTTCTTCTCAATTATTTTTTTCTCTGCGCTCTGACTCTTGTCCCGTTTCTTTGTCTGCCTCTCCTCGCTTCCTTTCATCCTTTTATCCCGCTCGCACTGATTCCTGCGCTTATAGCCAGCACTGGTACAGGGCTGTGTTTGTCATATTGGGCCTATTTGTAGATAATTAGCTGCAATAATAGCCTCTCTGCAGGAGCCAGGGTGAGGGAGGGAGGGAGGAAGAAGGAAAAAAAATCTGTCTTCCACCTCATGGGGAGAAAATCTGTGCCAGACTGTGTTTTCTTTCAAAATGCATGTTAAGAAAGTGCAGCGTTTACTGTACAACAAATACAGCTCTGGCAAAGTATATAACCCACTCTAAGGGTGTTTTATTACAAATGGCGGTAATGTGCATGTGTTGATCTCACCAGTTTGTATCCAAGAAGTGGTGAGTTGAGGGTAAGTTGTTGGAAAATAGTAGCTTTTGACAGGAGAGCCTGTGGAGTGGGCTCTTCAAATACATTAGATTAAAAGGTGTTAAAACAGAAAGTATGCTTTCAGTAAATCTGCAGGAAATTGACTACAGTTAAAAGGGAATTCATGCTGGAAAAGCTCTTTTTTAACCTGGAAAAAATAGAAATATACTGTGTAAAGTGATTCAGTTTCACCGTAAGAGGTCTAAAGCTGGAAGGTAGGCAATTCACAGACAGTATTCCGATCTCACACTGCAAAAAACGCATCCAAGCAAAAGTATTTGGCTAATTTTTAGTCCAAATTTCTCATTGCAGTTGTTTAAAGCCATATTCATCTGACACACCCAGATTGACATCTTCATATACCTATTTAAAGCCAATTTTTTATCCACATTTTTTTCAAATCTTTGCATTCTCAGTGAGATGTTTATTTCAAAGAAAGCGGACCAATGCATCCAACTACAGTGCCTATAAAAAGTATTTATCCCCTTGGATGTTTTACCCTTTTGTTGATTTTTAAAAAAATAATTATGGCCAGTATAATTTGGCTTTTTTCACACAAAAAAGTCCAGCCACAAATTCTCTATTGGATTGAGGTCTGGGCCGTGACTTGGCCGCTTTAGAACATTCATCTTGTTTTCTTTAAACCATTTCCATTTTCTCTGTGCTTTGGGTTATTATCTTGCTGGGAAATAAATCTTCTTCCAAGCCTCAGTTCTCTTGCAGACGGAATTAGATTGTCCTCCGGGATTTTCCTCTATTTTGCCGCATTCATTTTACCCTCTACCTTTACAAGCCTCCTGCCAGCTGCCGAGAAGCATCCCCACAGCATGATGCTGCCACCACGGTGCTTCACATTGAGGATGGTGAAGTGTTTATAGTGTCTAAACAAAGCGTCTTGTCTGATGGCCACAAAGCACCATTTTGGTCTCACCAGACCAAACATCTTTCTTCCACTTGACTATGGAGTCTCCCTCTTGCCTTTTGGTGAACTCTAGTCCAGATTTAATGAGTTTTCTTCGACAGTGGCTTTCTCTTTGCCACTCTCCCATAAAGCTTTGACTGGTGAAGAACCACAGCAACAGCTGTTGTAAGCAGAGTCTCTCCTATCTCAGCTGCTGAAGCTTGTAACTCCTTCAGAGCAGTCATAGGTGTCTTATTGGCCTCTCTCACTAGTCTCTTCCTGCACGGTCACTCAGTTTGTGAGGATGGCCTAATCTAGGCAGATTTACACATGTGCTATGCTCCTTCCATTCTTGATGATGGATTTAACTAAGTATTGTCAAATCTAAAGATTGTTTCTTAAGTTGAAGTTCCTTCATTCTTCATCATCATTACTCTGTCAAACATTAGCAAAGTTATTATTCTCTTTGCATTACATCATGGTGTGAAATCATCATGCAGTGTTTCTAGGCTAATGTCAATGAGGCTCTGTGCAACTAGAAAATGAGGTTGTTTGTGGGTGGGGGATGGGATGGAGGGAGGCTGCAGTGAATCCCCTTTATTCCATAAATATGATTCATCACTTTGCTTAAAATGACTGTCCATAAAATGACCATAATTTTATTTGCATGAAAACTGGCGTATTTATGGTCGATATCGCGTTTTCTACATGCAATCTGTTGCAATGCAATTATATATGAGTAATTGGATGTTTAAATGGGTCACTGACAATTACAACTGTTTGTTTTTTCTTAATTAATTTTCCCTAAAAACTAATCAATTTAGGAATAATCTACACAATAAATTTGCACTTTTGGGTATGTTTTTCCATAGAAAATAAACTGAAACAAAGACACAAACATCAAATCAGCTAATAAAGGCCAAAATTTAAAGGAAAGAGTCTCAGAGAGGGGCACAAAAAGTTTGAACTTATATTGGTAATAATTCAACAAACAAACTAAAAAGCAAATAAATGAATAGAACTTTTAAACTAAGTTGTGCAGTGAGCAAGGAAGCTTGTAGGTGAGCCACAACTCAGCCCATCAGATCTTTATTCTGCACAGCTGCAAGATAACGTGAGATCTGTTCTCCATGACTGTCTCATCCTTTAAATTCAGAGTTTCAGGTTCTTCTCTCTGCCTGTCAGTTTGTTGCTACTAAGGAGAGAAAAAAACATGACATGATTTAATCAGTGATGTTTGGTCTAGCATTATGATGTTGTTTTTTTTTCTTTTTTTATTGTGAGTCAGGGTCAACATATTAGGATACATTCAACAAATAAACATCATTCAATGAGTTAAAGGTAAAAATATTGTTCCATAAGGAAAGATAAAATGTCATGTGACAGACCCAATTTAAGTAGTTCATCCAAAATGATCATACAGTTAAATTAAATTCATCTCACAGATAGCGTTTTATCCTTAAACAACATAAACACAAGTGGTCAATTAAGCAATTGACTGACAATTATGCATATCAACAGACATACACACTCAGGCAGCTATACAAACACTCACACACACATACATGATGATGTTGTTTTTTTTTCATCCACTTTGACAAATGGGGTCTGGCTGCACACTGCATATTTCATTTGCCCCTCCTTGCAGACCACTACTGTGAGAAGCTGCATCTGTCCGACCTGAAGGGAGGTACAGAGTAGAGGGCTGCATTGGGATTGGGACCCAACTCAAATCTCGCGGGAGCAGGCGGTTTAAACTTTGCTGCAGACGGGAGCGGGTGACAAAAAAAAAAACACAGCTAGATCAGGATGAAGCCTAGCGACAGGATGATGGAGTCAACAAATGATGTAGAAAAGAAGCTCAAACAAGGTCTTTGCAACAGAAAAAGAAAACAAGGCAAGTCTGACAAGTTTTGTTTCTGCAGACAAGCTCTGATGGAATAACACATTAATATCTACTACTGAATACTAAATGGCGAGAAAAGTACAGTTTCATAAATAATTATTTCAACTGAAAAAGCGGGTTTTTGTGTTGTGAACGTTAATGTTTATGCTTAGAGTGGCTAATGAGCTGACCTTGGTGCTGAAACGTGGCAGATTTGACTGACAGCTGCCGCTCAGAGAGAGAGCGAGGGATAGAGATGCTCTCCGTCGATGGGCGATTGTACGTGCTTTTCAGCAGCTGATTCTTTTTCTTAATGATTTAGATTAATAGGTTGTTTGCACTCACATGATCTTCTTGGCCCGTTTTTGCACAAGGCACTGTTTTTTGTTTTTGATGTATTCCGTGACACTTTTGTTCCCCCTTCACCGCCGGAACAACACCCAGTCTGAATCTCTATTAATGGCCTATGAAATGACATGTTTTCTGTGACAAGAGAAGACACAAAATCAATGCATCTCTTTTACTGTGCGGGCATTAAGTTTTTTTAATATACCACTTTACTGATAAACAAAGTGTCCCAGATACATTCATGAAATAACCACACTGCAAACATTATAGACTCAGCAACATTTTATATAAAAAAAAATTCTCATGTTAAACTAAAATATGTATAGACCCACTTTAGAATTAGCCTTAGCTAACAAGGCTTTAGCGTCATTTAGTTTAAGCTATGTTGGCTAATGCTGCTTCGCTAGCTACGTAGTTAATGTTACAACTAAGCCAATGTAGCTGTGTCAGCTTTAGCTAACGCTAACAAAGCTGTTACAAGCCATGAATGGCATTACTGCTTCTTAAAAAGTTCTAGCTTCAGCAAATGTTGAATAATGTAATGTAGCTAAATGTAGCTTGGTTGGCCTTAGCTTTATCTACATAAGAATTTTATCTCAGTAACCTACGTTACCTGTGTTAACTACATTGCAAATCTAGCATAGCCTCGTCAGTTTTAGATTAAGCTATGTAGCCATATAACCTACGTAGCTTTCATAGCTAGCGTAGCTTTGTTAGCCTAAGATTTAGCTATGTAGCTACATAACCTACATAGCTTTTGTAGCTTACATGTCTAGCGTAGCTTTGTTAGCTTAAGGTGTCGTTATGTAGTTACGTAACCTTCGTAACATAGCTTCCTTAGCTTTAGCCTTAGCTACATTAGCGACCAAAATGGGAAAATGGGTTGTTTTTCTATTTTTTCATATTGGTCAGAAAAACAAATAACTTTTTTTTTTTTGTTTGTTTTTTCAATACTGTTATTTTATTGTCTCCATTTGATGAAATACTCAAGGAAAAGGAAATCATGTGACCCATTGGAAAAGGTGAACATTTCAAAATAAAAGCCTCACTGTCAAAACAAGAGCCGTGCGTTGAATTTTACAGTATTATAATAGACCAAAATTCTCTATATACAGTATATGATAAATAATGTAAACTGTAAATGTACAGGCAATTTAATGGGCTGTAATGATATTATCTTTTATTCTCATTTCATATATTGTATATACATATATACAGATAGATAGATAGATAGATAGATAGATAGATAGATAGATAGATAGATAATACTATTATCATACTATAAAACACAATAGATGGCTCTTGTTTTACATGGAGGCTTTTATTTTGAAATGCTCACCTTTCCCAATAGGTCACATGATTTCCTTTTCCTCAAGTATTAATTAAATGAAGAAAACAAAATAACAGAATTGAAAGAAACAAAAATTTGACCTTTTTTAAAAAATGTTGTTTGTTTTTTCCATTCTGGGTCAAAAACAGAAAAAAGAAAAAAAAATGGCTTGTTTTTCCATTTTTTCAAGTTTTGGTCAAAAACAAACAAACAAACAAAAAAAAAACGGAATAATGGGAGTTTCTTCCGATTTTTGAGTCTGGTTTTAACCAGGAAATGGATCTGCCAGAAAATGCACTGACCCTTTCAATACCTGATGTTTGATATATGATGCTCAACTCAGACATGCAGTGGGTTATTGACTGTTTTATTGGAGAAAGGTTTATAAAGAAAGAACTTGAATATTTTAAAGATTATTTTGTGTTTTAGGCCTTTTAGGGTTAGAGATATAAAACAGAAAAAAATGTCTACATTGGTCTACAGTGCTACATTTCTTACAATATATTTCATTCTTATAGTTGTATTTTTTATATGTAGTGTAGGCTATTTATAAAGCACTTTGCAACTGATATGCTATATGAATAAACTTTAATATTTTCAGTATTACTGTTACAATATTTTTTTTTTTTTGATGAGTAAAGTCAAACTCACGTAGAACAACGTGGGTTTTTAATGTAGATATTGTATCTAATTTCTCTTGATGGGAATTTTGACTCATTAGTGATGGAAATAGTTTGGCTCAGCTCAGCTAGAAGAAATGGCTCTTCTGCTTTGGCTTTGTCAGATCAGTCAAAATAAGCATTTTTTTGACAAATTGTTGATACTTTTGCTTGTATTTTACTCCAGTTGTGCTTAATTTTTTTAATAAATAAAAATGTCATGTAATTTTTTCTCAAACCTCCCTAAGTCTTCCTAAAACCCTATTTTGGGTCAGATAAAACTTCTCACTGAGCAGTTTGACACCCCTGGTATAAAACATTAATGTTACACCTGCAAGCATTAGTCCTTAGAGCGTTGTGTGCCTGAGGTAAAGCACAATGGAAAAAAGATCCTCACTATTCTGTCAATCAAATAAGGAAAAGGAGAAAAAAAGAAAAGACCTCTCAAATGGGATCTGGATCTCGTCATACACAAAGAGAGCCAACTTCCTCTAATGTCAATGCACTCCACAGGTAAAAAACTGCAAGAAAATTTTGTTTAATTGTTACTAGAAGTCCAGGCCTTAGTAAGATTATCAGGTAAATGTGGCTCACCATAAGTGTGGTTGGATATTTTCTCTAGACATAAGACAAACGTGCTTAGATTTAAGTTTTAAATAAAACCATTACTATGATCAGTATCATGAAGTTTCGTCACTGACAACACCACCCCCCTATCTACTCCTTACGTTTTTATTTAAGAGGTGACAAATGACAAAACAGCTTAGAAAGATGTCCAGATAGAGCACACGTCAATAGCAGTAGATGTGGACGCAGATAAGCAAATGTCAGAGTGGGGAGGGTGGGTGGGGATCAGTCAATACGTAGAGCTATATCTACTCCATTATGGATGGCAGGGAAGTGGGCTTCCTAAGGAGGAAACAATTGAAAAATTCCTGCTTTGTTCTGTAATAATGTATGCATGTTGGGGGTATAAGAAATGTGCGCTCAGTTTTATTAACAGCTGTTTCCCCAAGTGGGAGCTTCACTCTCGTGGACACCCAAAAGGCAAATAGAGCTCCTCACACTGCAACCCTGCTCCTTTAAGTGTGTGAAAACCTTGTCAGGGGGAACGAAGCCAAGTGGAAACAAAGTCATATGAAGATGCAGCCTCACTCTAGCTTTTGTAGCTCCACTGTCTGCACTGAAACTAAACATATAAATCCATATATTCATCCTAATATCATATATTTACTTCTACAAGTGTAAAATAAGCCCTGGCAGACACTTTATTTCCTCCACTAGCATCATTTCTTTAAGGCTCCGAGCTCTGTGACAGTGCATCCCTCCACCTTCTTGTTTTGTCTTCTGTACAGGAGAAAAGAGGGAGGGGTAGTCAGTGAGTCAGCCCCCTCCTCAAGCTCGAGACACCAACCAGGCAGAGGGGTTGCTTTTGCTGGCAGCATGACAGGGCAGGGTGTAGAGGAGAACCGAAGAAAACGGGGCATTTTTGGTCCACTATTTGAAGCCATTATTAGTCAGAAAAAGACAGCCTGCATGTGGGACAAAAGATACAAACAGATCTAAAGCTTGGCTATAACAGTGCTGAAAAATGATTTAATCTCCCTTAATGCTAATGGGGTGATATTTAATCTCTAAACATATTTTCCAGGTTGAAAATGTCTCGCTAATGTTGCCCTGAGTGAGGTCTCATTGACCTAAAGCTTGGTCTATTGACAAAGATTCACGGTGATAAGAGTGTGCAGAAGATTTCCTCTGGATTGAAAATTAAATATTTAAAAAAAATCTGAACAGGTCCGACAGCTGAGACAGCAAAACTCCACCCAGACAAGACTCCGAGGAAAATACGTCCTTCTGTAGCACCAGCTCAACATGAAGGCTGAAAAATGTCCACTCAGATGCCAGCCTCTCTGCTATAAATCACACCACAGAAGACTCTGATTACCTGGCAGTCATAAGCCTCTACATATGACCGCCATGCAGTACCTCTATTTGTAAACGTCACACAGAGTGGAACTTGTGGCACTTTAAGTGAAAATAAAGCTGGCTTTTTTAGTGCTGGCAATGCCTAAATGACTCGCTTTTCTCGATAGACTCTTTAATGTTGTTGGTCACATATTTACCCCTTTAAGACATGTTTATTTTGGTCTGAGTTTCTATATTTGAAGAAATTATCACATATCACACATCATTTTGGTTTTTAAATCCCATATTTTGACCTTTGAAACTCATTATTTGGACTTTTTAATCCCATATTTGACCTTAAAACTCATTATTTTGACTTTTTAATCCCATATATTGACCGTTAAACTCATTATTTTGGCTTTTAAGTCACATATTTGACCGTTAAATTTACTGTTTTGACTTTTTAAACCCATATTTGACTGTTAAACTCATTATTTTGGCTTTTAAGTCACATATTTTGAGCTTTAAGATCATTATATTGGTTTTTTAATCCCATATTTTGACCTTTAAATTCACGATTTAATTCCCATATTAAACTTGTGTTTTTGGCTTTTTTATCCCATAATTGACCTTTAAACTCGTGATTTTGGTTTTTAAATCCCATATTTTGACCTTTAAATTGATGATTTTTACTTTCTCATATATTTGCCTTTTTAAAATCATTTTGCCTTTAAATTCTGTGTTTTGCCCTTTTGAATTAATAACTTTTTTTTCTCAGATTTTGAGCCCTTAAACTTATCATTTCGACTTTTTTTCTCTCTTTTTGGATCTTAAAATGATTTATCATCATTGTTAAGTTGTTTTTTTTTTCATATTTTATTGCTGGTGAAAATGAGGTTGATAGTTTCTGTTAAATGTTGACCCTGCTAAGCTCTCAGGTTAGAGCTAAATTCAGTACCGGCCCCTGCTGAGATTGATTTTTGGCCCTTGTCCATCAGCCCATCTTAGCCCTACTCTACTCGACTTGACTCGACTCTACTCGGTTTGTGTTGCGTTTCCAAGGGCACGGTACCTCGTACCAGATGCTATTTTTTAGTACCTGCTCTGGTTCCAAGCGAGCTGAGCTGATACTAAAAGGTGATGTCGACCAACTGCCGGCCACTGATTGGTCAGAGAATATCGTCACCGAAGAGTCATGAGCGCGACGCCAGACACAGGAATCAAACCCGCCATTTTTAAAAAACGACAACAGGTACTAGGGCTGGGGGAAAGGTACCCAAACACAGTAGAGTTGAGTAGAGTAGAGCCAAGTCAGGTTGAGTAGGGCTGGAACTGTATAGTGGAAAAGCGCCATTTGACACCTCTGGACCAAATAGTTTGGCCCTCAGGACGTCTCACTGGAGCAAATCTGTCCCTAAACTCAATATGAGTGTGACACCCCTGCTTTAGAGTGATCTGAAGGTGTGAGGAAGTAAAAATGTTTGGTAATGAAAATGTTTTCTGTTTTAAATCAACATGTTTTAACACAAACGTTTATAGTTATGTTCCTCATTTAAAGTTAATCAGGGGTCTTGGATTAAATAAATGAGAGAACATTTATTATTGTAGTGAAATGCAGGTCTTTTGTTAAAGAGATGTTTTCATTAAACACAGAGACCTGTAGATAATTTAATTGCAGGACGTTTTTTTTTTCAGTAACTGTGTTAAATTTCTGCATAAAATCGTCTGATATCGATTGCATGCACCTGTATTGAATTAAACGGAAATCGTATTGTGGCAGGTTTTGGGATATCGGCAAAATTGTATCGGGATGAAACTGGTGATTTACTCCCCTAGTATCGTATTGTACATCCAGTGGTGTAGTGGTGCCAACATTATCTCCACATTTTAGTGACCAATCCATCACAAGATGAATGGCCTGTCTTATAGATTGCCTTTACATATTTAGTTCTCCTAAAAATTGGTGTTTTGTATTTGCACATTGACACTCTAAACTTCTGCTGCTTGACTTTGTGCAGTAAGGGCCATTCTAAAATCAGGACAAAGGCAGCAAGCTCACAGAAAGTACCACTGCCATGTCTTGGCCAGAACACTCTTGAAAAAAAAGAATTTTAATCTCAGTGAGGTTTTCCTGGTAAAATAGAGGTCGAATAAAATGAAAAACCTAACAATCTTTTTGTAAGAGTTAGGAAAGAGTGAGGAATCATGTTTACTGACAGCCTGACTGTTCTCATGACAGCTACCACTTAAAGAGAAACAACATTTTAAAACTCTGATTATTTTAGGCACATTAATGGCCCCTCTCTCTGGGTATTCACTCTCACTTTCCCCCCACTAAAACGCCCATGCGTCTGATGAGACGTCCCTGAGCGATTTACTCAGTTATATTGAGATTCATTGACATTTTGACAGCGGTCTCATGTTCAAAATAACTCTGGCAAACTGTGAATGTGAAGAAGCACTTATTAAGCTGAGAATTCCCAGAGCTGCATGTCAACTGATTACTCAAGCACTAAATGTAAATCATATGTGGCAGGCGGGGAGTCTCAGCACTCTGCATGTGTTGCACAAACATACAGTAAACGTCTACGTATTGGTCGTTGTACTTTGGCTCCATAATGGCTGTCATTTGTGAATCTATAAATGAAAAGTTGAAGAATGCCGTGGTTTTATGATGGTCAAAGATGTCATTATATTTCTAATCAAAGATATAAGTGCAGAGGCACAGAGGCACAACTCATCTCAGAGAAAAGGTCACATGTAATGATGACCTCTCCCGATGGATTTGAAGGCTTTCTTTCCAATATCCTGTGCTGTAATTAATGCAGGGGCACATCTCTGTGAGAATGGTCTGACAAGCTTCCTGAAAATGCTGTGGTGCATCATGTTTAGAGGTTTGCCTTTCAGATTTTCTCAGTTTGAAAATGTTTTTCTATAAATTTCAACTTTACAACAGCAAACAAGGGCCTAGATTTAATGTTAAACTCACTTCATGAACTTTTTACAGTTTATCTCTCCATAAATATGAAGATTTTGTACCCAAAGACTTTGGGGTTCATTTATTATTCATTGCAATGAAGCTGCTTTATTTTACATGGTGCTTTCCATATGAATTTTAGACTGTATACTAATATGGACAACACATCTCTCAACACGCCTCCTATAAATGTACAAAAGTGAAGCCAAAATACCGTTGTCATGAGCAGATCGGAGATAAATTTGTGAGCTGAACAGTTGTTTACGATGTTGCATGTGTTCTTTTTTACATCATCTAACTAATTTAAAACAAAACTACCTAAAGAGATTAACACTCATACATGAATCAGCGTACAACTTCCATGACGGATTCTAAATTTTTACAAACTTAACTTTATAATTCGACCCATGTCACATTTGTTAACATAGAGATGGGCCTTATGACCAATACTGCAGGCAGGGTAGCTCCAAATATTTTGACTTCACCTCTTGACAGCTGACATTGTGTCCATCTGAATATACAACCTAATCTGAATATTGGCAAAGCTTTTGGATTAACTTGCCATGCTAGCTAAGCTGCTTCAAATGACAGATCTTAACTTCAGGAATGACTGAAATCTATCTAATTTCTCTACAATTACAGGATTAGTAGGAAAAAAATGTAAGGGCAAAGAGATAGCAGTGACATGATTTATTAGCACAATTATAATCCCTTATTTTGTTCTGTCCAATCAAAGTTTTTTGATGTTCAATTAATTTCCTACTCAGCCTGTTGTTTGAGGTTCTTTGCACAGTTGTTAGCATTAGGTGTGTTATCACAAGTGTTTTCACCATACGATATTCACGATTGTTTAGACAAGGCTACAACCCTATGTTGAGAAATCAAGCCAACTTTGACGTGTAGAAACTGCAGTTCCACAAGTGTCCACTAGAGGCTGGCTCCAAAAGCTAAAAACACCCCAATAGGTCCCATATTAACATACTGTAAAAACGGGCATGTTGACAGCCTGGTCCAAAGAAATCATTTGTTATCAAAGCTCATGTCTTTTTTTGATACGCACTTCACAGGGGGGAGGAATTTAATCACCCCGCCCCATGCTGGGCTTGGTTATAGCAACAGAGGAGTTACAGAGATGAAAATGGGATCAGCTGAGCCTGCAGACAGAACAGCACTGTTGGTGTGTTTATCTGAGGGTGCTTTCACACCGATGTTGTTTGGTCAGGACTTTTGGACTTTTCAGTTTGATCCACCTAAATGTCAGGTATGAAACCTCCCTTGGATCATGGTCTGGACCAAACAGACCAACCAAAAGAGGTGGTCTTCGTCTGGACCAAACTGAACCATAGTCTGGTTTATACCCAGTGCGAAAACATTAGGCTATTTTGAAAAGTTCTGACCTTGACCATGTCCGCTCCATTGTAATCCACCTGTGCGTCTTTTTCCACCCCAGCTCTCGCTGACTCTAGGGGTATTTTCTGTAAACTTGACGTCACTCACTATGGTTGTGTCAAGTCTGCTTACAGCCACCACTGCTGACATGGGTAGCAAACCCATACCTGGTCTTTCCCTAGTTGTCAGAAACTCTCTCTGGTGATCACCTGACACTTGTGCTGTATGTTGATGCTCACATTAGCATGTGGCTTCACAAACATGCAAGTAAAAGCAGCCCGAGAACCATGAGCATAGTCAGAGTCTGGTTTAAATCTTGTTTTGTTTGTTCCTGTGTATATGAGAAGAACTACCCTGGATCAACTGTACCTTCACTTTAAAATTATTTTACTTTTTTATGATAAAACCCTATCCTACAGAAACTTTAGCATCAAAAATCACATTTGCTCAGTCACCCTTAATGCACTCTATCATCTGATACCTCCTGGCACAGAGATGATGAATTTAAATTTGCATTTTTGTTTTGCTGCAACACTTTTCACATGAATATTTATTTCCTCATTTTTTATATTATGAGCATCAGGCAGTATCAGTGCATTTTGCTCCCCTTTAATCTAACAAAGCATGAATATTGAAGCACAGTCTGCTTAACAACAAATACCATGTGCAGCCATCAGCGAGTGCAATTCCTCCGAGTAAATGCGACAAATAATTTCTGAGGGGACTTCAAAGGGAGACAACGCTGACCGTTTCTTTCCACAGAGAAGAGGCAGACGCCGGGGCTGAAATAAATAAATAAATAAATAAGTGCGATAAGAGTCGTGCAAATTGATCTTGTAACGGCATGGGTGTATGCTTAACTTCAAAACAGATTTACCCAAGTTGGCGTGTTTTTTTTAGGAATCACAAGATGAGAAAAATGTATTTTTATGTTAATTTTACTTATTCTCCTTTAAGTGTGGATGTAGCCCCTCGGAGGAAATGAGAATGGCTCGGTTGCACTGCAGGGGTGTATTTTCAAACCCATCCCTGTGTTGTGTAGTGTGTTTTTCTATCAGCCAATCAATCCCGCATTGGTCCACAATTGCCTTTCTCACATCGACATCCTATCCAATCTCCTTCAGACACTGTAATAAACCCAAACAATGAAAAAATTGCCGTCTATAAAAATTTCAGCAGTGCAGGAAGGCCAATCTGGCTGTTTTAAAAGTGGCTAAAATGCCATTACTGTGGCAGATCTGGATGTGAAATGTCATATTGGAGCAGCCCCACTGTGCCTGCAGCCCTGAGTTACACTGCCTCTGTGGAGACTCCAGCTGCCTCCCGCTGATGAAAGACCATCCAGCAGCTCCGTTTCTCAGCAACCTTTTACCATCACCTGACCTTTGGACTGTAGAAATGCCTTTGATACCATGCCATGCAGTTTGGTATTTGCTTCTTTCTATATCATTACGTGTGCTTTCCCCTGGGTACGGCTGCTCTGTCTGTTTTTAATGAGTGCCGGGATGCAAAGTGTTTACTCTCCTTCCTTTTATGTTGTGCTACCTTTTGTTAAAGAGAGGTTCGGTTAATGTGTATGGTTGACAGTGGTATTTTTATACAGTTTGTTGAAGGGCATATCCTCCGCCTGTTGTAAGGATTTAAATAAGATACATTTTCTGTACTCTTATTTTCCTGGAAAAGAAAAGCTCAAGGCCGAGGTGGCCTTGGAGGAAATGTTCAGATCAAATTAAAGCAGAACCAGCGATGAAAACGTATACACTGGTGTAAATCACCTGTCTGCTTTGTTGGATGCTTTCAAACATTTACTCTCCTTTAGTCTGTGTGGGGTTACTGTGAGGGTTAGAGTTTGTGGTTCACTTGATATTGCTGTTAATGCAAAGCCCAAAGGGTGCTGGTTTCAGGTGCTGTAAAAAAAAAACATATTTTTATCACCACTGGGAAATGAGAGGCACAAATACTGCCTCTGATTCAATAGAAAAGAAGGAAACTGTCAACATTCATGTCATCTATTTATCTTGAACATATACAGCAGGGATGGACAACTTTGAACCAAGAGAGCCACATTTATTTATATATTGTAGGATAAACTCAATTTAACAACTATTTTTTTTTACCTAAAATGAAACAAAAGGAGCAAATATAAAGCTTTATCTGAATTTATTGTACTAACATTTATTTCTTTAAGTCAAATATGAACACAAATGCTTAGTTTAGTGAACTAAATGCAGAATTCATGCCTATTTAAGCTGCTTTTACTATTTTAGTATAATTTGTTTAAATTGTGTCTTTCTTAAAAATGCATTCATTTATACATATGAAATAGTTTAACAGAATCAGTCTTTTATATATTTCATGCAAAGAGCTAAACTCATACCAGGAATGAAAAATAACTAAATGTTTCTGTTTTCAATCTTCTCATGGCAGACTGTGTCATGTTTTTCTCTGTTTTTACAGTTCACTTATGTTTCAAAGTAAAGTAATGGAGGAGTAAGGTAGCGTTTGACCCCCAGGTCACCAGTTGACATATACAGCTTGTATTCAGTCCACATTTGTTTACTTTCTTCATCTTATTGTCAACAATATATCGAATAACATGGTCACACAGGGCAGAAATTACTCTCACAGTGCAGAGTAGCTTCCTTCATGGATTCCTTCTGTCTCTAATGATTACAACGTGACATTTTCATGTCAAATGACAATGTCCAACATGACAACACCAGCACACAGATGCTGACAGGCAGAACACAGAAGCACAGAGGTCAGGGAAATCACGGTCCATTTTAAAGTTAATCTGTGATAACCATATTGTATTTTTAACCTGTATAATAACCACTGTTATCAAAGAAATAAAGAACGGATTTTATTTATTTATGCTGCAGTATAGCCTTTCAAACAGAATTACCTCCTTTGGTAATGTAAACCATGTAAATGGGCACATTGATGAAACACTTTGGAAAGTAATGTCAGACATCATAGGTGAGCCATAAACGTCAGAATGCCAGAGAATAAAGTATAAGAAACTACAGTAACTTTTAGGGAAAATACTTAAATAATTGCAAAGAGAGACAAAAGGTGAAAATAGGCAACAATGAGTTGAATTTATTTTTAAATGACTGTAAGAATGTGGTGAAAAGTGGTTACAGAGGGGTAAAAAAAAAACTAAAAAGTTGGCAAAAAAGGGTTCAAATAAGCAAATATAGGATTAAAGTGGCATTAATGAGATAAGAAAGGAAACCAAGCTCAAAAATGGGTGAAAAGCAGTTAAAAAGTAGCAAAACTGGGATCAAGATGTCAAAAATAGGCAGAAGGGAGCAAAAGTGGTTAAAAGCTGTTAAAAATTGGCAAAATTGGGATAAAGATGTCAAAATGGGTAGAAAACAGCAAAAAGTGATGAAAAACTGTTAAAGAAGCAAATTTGGGATGAAGATGGGATGAAATAAGAAAGGAATACAAGGTCAAAACAGGGCGAAAAATAAAAGTAGTTAAAAAAGTGACAAAAATCTGATAAAGTTGTCAAAAATGGGCAGAAAGTGCGAAAAGTGAAGAAAATCTGTTAAAAAGTGGCAGAAATTGGGATAGAGATGTCAAAAATAAGCAGAGAGTCGCAAAAAAGTAGTGAAAAGCTGTTAAAAAGTGGCAAAGATTGGTTCAAAGAAGCAAATTTGGGATGAAGATGAAATAAGAAAGGAAGACAAGGTCAAAACTGAGCGAAAAATAAAAAGTAGTTTAAAAAGTGGCAAAAATGGGATAAAGTTGTCAAAATTGGCAGAGTAGCAAAAATGGGTGAAAGGTGGAAACAATGGTTTACTGAGTCAAAATATTGAATAAAGGGCAAGTGGATGGCTGACATAGTGAAAAGGGGTTACAATGTGGCAAAAAATAGGTTAAATGTAGCAAAAATTGGCAACAAGTGGAGGAAATTGTGAAAAGCAGTTAAATAGCATCAAAATGGGTAAAACGTGGCAAAATGGGTGAGAAATGGCAAAAAAGGACAAAAAGTGGCAAATAGGACAGCTAAAGTTGTGGAAAGGGGTAAAATGTAGCAAAAGTTGGCAACAAGTGGCAAAAATGGATAAAAGTGGCCAAAATGAATTATGAAGGGAGTCAAATAGAATTAAAAACAGGTGAAAAGTGGCAAAAATTGATTATTTGGGGCAAGAAAGTCCCAGAAAGTGGCAAAATGATTGGCTAAGGTAGTGAAAAAGGGTTAAAGTAAACAAAATTAAGTTAAATATAGCAAAAATGGGCAACAAGTAGTAGAGAAGCAAAACAGGATAAAAGTGGCAGAAATTGGTTAAGAAATGCAATAAAGGGTTAAAATGGGTGGGAAATTGTGAAAAGCAGTTAAAAAGTGTAAAAAAAAATTGGTTAAAAGTGTCAAAATGGGAAAAAGTGTCAAAATGGATTACTGAGGCAAACAAATGATAAAAAGTAGCAACTAGGCAGCTGAAGTAGTGAAAAAGGTTAAAAGTATCAAAAATAGGTTCAAGGTTGTAAAGAGGTGAAAATGGGGGTGCAGGTGGTCTAGTGTTAGGTGGCGCCTCATGTATGATAGCCCAGGCTCAAGCCTGGCCTGTGGCTCTTTTACCTCATGTTATTCCCCATTCTCATATCCCTATCTTTTCAGATCTGTCCTTTCTCTCTTTAAAGGCAAAACACCCAAGAATTCATCAAATGTGGAAAAAGGTGGAAAAATGGAAATGAAAGGGGTTAAAAAGTGGCTCAGTAAGTAATTTGAACATCAGAACTTTTCAGCTCCAAAATGAAATAACTGTGAATCAGGATGCTAGCACCAATGCTACTGACCCAACACATTTAGTAATATCAACTAATCACAAGTGGGTAGGGCCCATTCACTGAGTTTTTCTGGGGCCCAGCCAGTTCTGTGGGCAGCCTGATTACCAGTAACCTTCCCTCCTGATACTGCGAACTATCATGCTGCACTTTCGATGCACACTTGTTTGAAACAAAAGCTCTGCCAGTTGATGCTAATTTTGGCGACTGGTGTCTGGCAGCAGCAGTGGTGGGGTTTAGGACCGGTTGCCTGAGGGAGGGGGTTGGGACCTGTAGTGTCCACAGCTGGATGGCATGGCAGAGGTTTTAAATGTCAGCGTTGAAGGGATGTGGCTGCCATTTGGCCTGATGAGCTGCATGCCAAGGGACTGGCAGCGGGATGCAGGGGCAGGGTGCTCCCGGTCCCGGCCACAGAGCTCTCACCTTCTGCCATTTATCATGTGGCTACTTGCCTAGCACATCTGGCACTTTAGCGTCGACAGCAGCGGAGAAAGACGTTGCTGCAGGCTAAGCAGTGGCTCATGGTAATCTTTTAAACGTCATAGCGAAATTAGGGCAGAAGTATTTATTTGATTTAACTCTTCCATCATTCTATCAACAAATCTGTCAAATCGAAGGATGGGCAAAGTTTCCAAAGCACTTTATTTCCTTCCAAAGCACTTTATTTCTTTAGTAAGTTGATTTCTACAAAAATATCCACATTTACAAAATACTGAAGCCTTTTATCCTGATGCAAAACAGAAGTGACGTGGCTTTTTAGCAAACACATTTTTGATCTAAGCTTGATGTGAAGCAGTAAATTAATTATTGCACAGCGAGCACACAATACAGAAACCACTTTACTCTCACTGAATTAAATGTAATCAGCTGTCATATCATCTTTTATTGACTTTAATTGACTGTAATTGCGGACCCTGCTGTAACTGCTAGTTACTCTCTGCATGGCAAGGTCAACTAAATAGCTTGATGAGCTGTTATGGTCTCTTATATGATGACCTTCACTTGGGTGCATGTATGAATGTCTTCCATCTGTGGTGATAGAGCATGAAATACCTTTAAGTGGCTGTAAAACATCGACTGGTTGTGACTGCTTGAAGATACAGTTCTGTAATGGCCCGGCAATATTTAGACATGGCAATAAAGAAATGCATAATGGATAAAAATGTCACTCTTTAACGAGCTGAGAAGAGAAAAATCTTGTTTTCAGCTTTGTTACGTTGAATTTAAGGTTAATACAATTGTTTTTAATTGTTTATTGTTGCCGTAATTGAGAATTTTCTTTTAATCCTCCATTTACTTGAAAGAAGTAGACAAATTTTGCTCAGAAATAACCATTACAAAAAAGTTGGGACACATGAAAAGTGAATCAAAACAGAATACAACGATTTGATCATCCTTTCAACCTATATTCAACTTAATACAGCTCAAAGACAAGATAATTATTGCTCAAACTGGAAGGATAGACAGAATTTGATGCTTGCAACACACTTCAAAAGAGTTGGAACAGGGGCAAGAAAAGACCTGGAAAGTGTGAAAGCATCTGGAACTTTCCACAGGTAAGCTGGTGATTTGGTGACAGGTGGTAGTGCCATGATTGGATATGAAGGGAGCGCTACTGAACGACTCAATTTTTCACAATCAAGACTGGCAACACCATTCCTTAGTGGGCAACTGCAAGGATTTAAAAGATGTTAACATCTACTAGCACTGGGCAATTACTCAAAATTTAGATCAAATCACAATATGACCTGCTGCAATTTTCAAAAAAACTAAAATAAATAAATATGCAACCCGACCTATGTCAAAATACCAGTTTCAAACTTTTTTGCAGTAGCGATGGTATTCCCTACAAATCATGCAAACAATCAAGTATCAATATTTTGGAAAAGTTTACAAAAAAAGCCTGCTTACCTCATTTTTGTATGTTTTTCTTAAAGGGATAATACAACCGAATGTGAATGTGCAGGTTACAACTTGTCCACAAGAGCGTTTTGGAGTTGTTGGATTGTGTATTTGATGAGTTTGATGAGGGAAAGCCGGAATTACCATAAGACTGCATAGTGTTGGCAGAGCAGCTCCAATCTCAGCCCCTCCAATCTAAAAATAGCTTTCACTGACAACTAAAGGTAACAAACCTATTAGTAAGACTATAGGGATTATGGCAATGGGCGAATTTACCAAAATGTTGAAGTATCCCTTTAATCAAAATCAATTTGCAATATAAGTCAAAATAATCAGAATTATATATTTCTTAAAAAATGTTCAGTTCAATCTCTCTAATATAGTGCTGGTTATCATGAAGAAAGATTTATTTCTTTTGCTTGTTGAAAAATCAATTTGAAGATGATCTTATTAAATAATTACATTTCAAATGGCAAAAATCACAATTAGCTCATTTTCCCAACTGGTTCAGCCCTGCCATGTAGAGTCCACAATATTATGCTTATTGCATGATGCATATTATACATTAAAGGGCAAGGCCTAAAACCAACACTCAACGGTACTGTGTGAAAATCCAGCATCATTCTGTGTATCAAGGCAAAGTTCAAAAGTCAGAATCTCTGATGGTGTGGGGGGTGTATTAGCGCCAGTGACATGGATAATTTGCACATCTGTGAAGCAGAGGTGAAAAGTAACTAATTACATTTACTCAGACCATCTAATTGAGTAGTGTTTTGGGCACTTGTACTTTTTAAGTACATTTTGAAATCAATACTCTCACTGCTACTTAAGTAAGTTTTAGTCAGAGTAACTACTTTTACTTAAGTATAATATTCTTATGCTTTTTCCACCTCTGTTGAATACACAGTATAGTAAGAGAATGATTCCACATCACATCCTCAAACAGCTGTAGTACACATCAAAAACTGTAGTGTGGATATTTCAGGGTTTAAACATTTCAGAGTTGATTTTAACTCCCAAAGTGTAATTTAACTCCACTCTGAGTGAAATGTGTTGAAGTTACTTAACAGTTTCGATCCACCAGTGTTAGTTTAACTCTGTAAAGAGTCCGTTGATCCAAGCTCCTCCCACTGTTTAAATCTGGGGCGATTTGTTTCCCAACATGCCCTTGGGCAGTGTGTTTGGTTGTGTTTGAATTCGGCCTGTTATACAGCAATCCCTGCAGAGGATCTTTAAATCATTTTCTGGTGTATTGTTGTTGTTTTTGATGTGAGACACATTTTGCACCATGAGTGAAGTTATCCACTGAGTTCTCGCCTGTGATTTTAGATGCTTCTAAAGGGTGCATAGTGCATCGGTATGTATTTTCTTGCCATAAAGTTGACTCTCTGCTTTGTTCTTGCCAGAGGAGACCCACCTATCATAGATTTTTAAGAGTTACTGCAGTGATTTAATTCATAAATCACGACATAAATGCCATGGATATTGGCAAAAATCCCATATAGTGCATCCCTTAACAGCATGGCTTCACAGTTAAAGAGCAGTTACTAGACCAGCCTAACCCTGCAAAGCAGATGGACACACCTGTTTTCGTGTTTCTCACTGGCGAATCCATGGCAAAGCTCCCGTCTGAACCGTTTGGGCCCGGTTAGAAAGTGACAGGACCAATCAGCGATGAGGGGCAGTACTTCAGGTGCGGCGGAGTGGTGACATAAGCGAGCAGCGACAAGAGGCCGGTGCTATTATGACGGAAGACATTAGCGTGGATGCTGCTAAAGCGTCAGTTTTATCAGAATTTGATGACTTTTTTTGATAAAGAAGAACAAAGAACAGCAGTGATGTCACGTGTTTTGTTGCTCTGATTGGCCTGTAAAGATGTGACAGACAGAACGTTCATCCAAGTTTTTTTTTCAAAAGCTCTGCCCTTTCCCAACCGCTGTATATTGAAGGTTTTCTAGATAGCATGTTAAGACCAGTCTGCATGCACTCCAGACATGTCTCCCTTTGAAAATGTGTGCCATATTTTGAACTGCAAAATGAATCAACAGAAATGTTGCACTCTTAAGCAACTAAAGATGTACATCAAGTAAGAATGGGAAAGGATTTCACTTTGAATCCCTCAAATATTAATGTCTTACAGTGTTGTTAGAGGAAAAGATGATTTAACACAGTGGTAGACACGCTCCTGTCCCAACTTTTTTGTCGCATGTTGCAAGCATCTTCTTCCCTTTCTGCTGAATTCAGGTGAAAAGTAGTCAAAAAGGATATGCGAATCACAAATGTCCCAATTTTTCAGGTGCTGGGGTTTGTACATTGAATTCTTCAGAGAACAATGGTACGTTCAATTAAAATCAAAACTCTTATGCAATTACATGATTAAAATTGCAATTTCCCTTCATCTGTAAGTGTACCTGCGATTTAATTTAGTCCAATAAGCATTAATCTGACAGCATTCAGTAGCTCAAACTAATTACATCCTTTAGCCTTGAACTGAAGACGTTTCTTCAGTGCCTGTGCTGTAATACATGTCGACTTTCATGCCTAAATATGATGCAATCATTGTAAATGTGGCATACATGTGAAGGTAAAAAGAGGGGGCAGAGATCAGACATGAATGGTGTGCTATGAACTGAAGACGTGTCCTGCTGTGATGGGATTTCTGCTTTACATATCACAGTCATGTCCGTGTGAACGTGGTGGCTACAAGCTTATTTACATTTACAAACATGTGCTGTTAGCACTACACTGTCAGTGCACAGATGCAGCTCACACCTGACACAGTGCAGGTGTGTTTTTAAAGTATTTTCTGATCATAAATAGAAGATGCAGCACCAAGCCTTGATTATACACTTTAAGCCTTTAACAACATAAAAACAAAGTTATATTTATGCAGATAAAATACTATTTGCTACCTAAGAGCCTACATGTACATATCAGGACATTACAACTTTCCTAAAACACAGATATATTTTCTGTTATTAGACAGTTTCATGGGAATTTAGGTAATAGTCATTTTAAACATATTTGGGGGATTTTTATGCCTTTATTCCCAGAGAGTACAGTGGCTAGTCAGAATCAGGGATGAAAGAGAGTGGGGGGGCGAGACATGTGGGAAAGGAGGCACAGGCCAAACTCAAATTAGGGCCACCCACATGCATGGGGCGTGACGATAACCAGGATATCTGGACCCCAATTTTCATGTGCTTTCATGGAAATTTGGGAAATGCATTTGTAAATTTGGGGAATTTGTTTACTATTTTGGTGGAGTTCACTTTAAAATGTATTAGGTGTTTTCATGGAAAGTTGGGAAATGTAGTTGTACATTTTTGGGAAGTTGGGCTAGGCTGTCCTTTGAAATTGTTCAGAATTTTCACCTCAGCTTCAGGGAATTGGTTTGGATGTCTGGGGGAAATTTCTATCATTTTCATGGAATTTTAGGGACTGTTTTTAACAGTCTGGTAGATTTCAGAATGATCTTGCAGACCAGATCTCAGACCTCTTGCACACCAGGTGAGATGCCATATCTGTGAGAACAGAAATGCATGCTAAAACTTTCAAAATGAAATTTAAAAAGCCAATGGCAGCAGGGACAAGAGCTTTTTAACGTTTTTGTCCTGTATGCTGGCAGGCTGAATCTGCGACTGGATGGTAGCAGCTTTAACTCAGAAAATAAAGGATGGCTGTGATCAGCCAGGATTGGACTGGGCCTTTTTGAGGGTCCTAACTTTGAACAATTGAGTTATTAGTCAGGGTCAAACCTGAAATTTTACCATAGATTCTTAAGCTGCCCTGCAATCTGTTGTGATTTTTGATACTGACCCGTACCAAATGATAAAGGAAAATGTTCAAACAGATTTAATAAAACAGGAGTTAAACATCTATGCTAAGTTATCTATGTACACTGAGCTATGTAAGCTACATAAGCCAGTTAGATTACATAAATACATCACTAATTTGAAAGCTAATAAAGCTACATAACTAATGTAGGTAGAGCTAAACCAAAACAAGCTACATTAGCTATGTTACATAATGCTACATTTGCTAAAGTTAGGCCAGTTTTAGAAGTAGGAATGAGAATGGTGGCTTGCTTTAGCTATGTTAGCTTTAGCTAACATTATTGTAACTACATTGTTTTATGCCTTACATTGTAAAGCTAACTACGTAGCTATGTTAGCTTTACAATGCTTTTTGAAGCTCAAGCTAACATAGCTACTCAAGCAAGCCACCATTCCTACTCCTAAAATGGATCTATACATGGTTTAATCCCAGATTTAACATTTTACCTTTTAGTCTGTTTTGTTTGTGAAATGAAAAGTCTGTAATGTTTTCAATGTGGTTATTTTATGAATTAAACTTCCAGACTTTGCTTATGTTTAAAGTTGAATTGAAAAAAAAAAGGACTTCTGAAACGTTAAATAATGATGTCACTTCCATCCTGACGTAGGCTGCTTCTCAAAGTGGCGGTCTGCAAGAGAAGATGTCTGAGATCTGCAGCCTGCAGCCAGATCCCTCTCAAATTTGTGGGATTTTCATAAGAAATCCTCAGTGGGAATTTGCTTCAAAATTCACAGGAATTTAAATGGAATTTTGGGGAAATTTCTATTGGAATATTAAGTCGTGATAAAGTTTCACTGAGTATTTTTGGGAATATTTTCATGGGATAATTTGAATATATTTTAAGAATTTACACAAACTCTTTAGGTAATTTATTTGAAATTTAATGTGGTTTGTGAGGATTTTGGAAAGAAAAGAACTTTTAGTTGAAGTTTTAATGAAGTCTGAAGAACTCCTTGTGTCTCACAATCAAAATTAAAAGAACAATGACTAATTTCTTTCTGACTGAAGATCCCCAACAAGTGGCAGTCTGACAGCAAAAGCATATGCTCTTAAACCTATCCAGTGCTGTTTTTTTCTTCAGAAACAGGACCTTCGGGAGATTTTTAGACACAGTTTTGGTCAAAAAATAATTCCTGTTCAAAGACGAGTTTTTAAACTTCTCAGGCCCTACTTATAAAAGCTCAGGTCTCATGTATTGATTTTTCTTGTAATCTCTCCCTCTTAAAGCACGTTAATTTGGTCTTGTGAATCTACAAATGAGTCAAAGTCTAAAATTCTACATCTTTATAGACTTTTCCGACTCTGGGGAGAAGAATTCATAAATGTGTCATTTTCACAAAGCTTCATCTGCATCAAGAGCTAATCGAAAGAATTACATGTCATTGTTGGAAATAACAAAAGGCAAAAAGATCTCTGCAATCCAAGTCCATGAACACATGCAATCTCATGTCAGTCACTATTCATTACATTGTTCACTTTGAAGAAGGAGGAAAGAGACATCATCACAGCTCCACAAAAGGCCCTACAGTGTAATTATGTTTGTGGGTGAAAATAGGCCGGATTGATTATATGCATTTACAATAATGAGCTGTCGATGTATTATTACGTTACAGAGCCATCAAAATCTTGACATGAATCGTAATTAATTCTGCCTTCAGAATTTGAGATCAGCCGTACTTTGTATTGTTGTCAGAGGTTGTGGTGTGAAGCGAGCAGGCGGGCGATAGTACTACAGCTGTGGCAGCAGTCTCATTAAGGATTCACAGAGGTTTCTTTCCACGGTAGCGCTGCTTGGTTTGGCTGGAGGGCAGACTACTCTTATAAATCTGCTGGTGCTGTGAGGCAGACAGACAGACAGACATGCAGGGAGGCTGCGGCGCTGGGCCGGCAGAGTGTCAGCTCAGTCCGTGCCGAGGATTGTTTTGCAGCGCTCTCCCTCAGCTGATTGGTGTGGCTTCATTAGCATGGGCTGCAGCTCCTCCGATTTGCAGTAATTAAAGAGAGAAATCAGAGCGCTCGCCTCCAGTCCACACACAGCCAGTGCCTGTCAAGTGAGATCGCCATGGAACAGATCTAGCGTTCCTGGCCGCCTGCCACCCACCCAACCCCCCCCCTCCTCAGTCCCTGTAGTAAGACTCAGTCTGGAGGAGAGGTATCGCTTGTTGGCGTCTCTGCCAAGTTACCCCCTAAGTAACCCCCGGGGTTACACAGGCACACACGCCTCTCCCCGCGGGCGCACGCTGGCCCGGCGTTGTCATGGCGATAACAGGGGAAAATGTTTAATGAAGACACTGATGAGAATTTATGAGGCTGAGGCTGCGTGCGTTTGCAGGGATACGACCCTTAGCCCATCACACGCCGCCTCCTGTGGTTCTACATCTATATCTTCACTTACACAAGCCGGAGCTGATCATCGGAGCGTATGCTCAGACAGGACGCCTCAGTATACCGCTGCAGGTCCAGCAGGCTCAGACAAGAGGTGTTGGTTTCCAATAATGTTAACCCGGTGTAATCAAAAATAGATAGTTTTAATCTAGTCTAAACAAGAAGAATCAGTGTCTCATAATCTCCTGAGAGGGATTCTCACATGTGTAATTTAATGTAAATTGTATCAGGGTGGCTGTTAGCCTCAGACAAAATTGAATTAGGTAGCTTTTAAAACTCAAAGCAGAGGAAATGTGACCACTAAAACATTGATTGTCCAACATAAATAACCAGCCATACCCATTTTCCCTGTAACTAACCAGTGGGGCCCTTTGATTGGTTTGTTCACAGATTTTCATTACTTTTTGTTTCCAGTTCTCCTGTAGCTTTAGGTTTTATTTTGTAAGGTTAAGTGTTAATTTTGTAGACTACAACAACATAACTAATGTCTCCCTTTTTGTACAGTGGCCAGGAGGTCTTACACAAATGCATATCCTAAAAGCTTTGCATTAACAGAAAACAAAAAAGCAAAATGTTGTGACTGAAATCAAAGTAGCTGCAACACCAGTGCACACAAGTAAAAGAAACTGCAGGTTGTGGGAGGCATCTGTTGCAGACCTCTACGATGGGGTGTGAAGTGACGTACTTACCATTGTTGAGTTTTCCTTAAAGTTCACAAATTTTACCCTTTTAAGACACATTTATACTGGTTAAAAAACACACTCCAGTATAGGATGTTTGCCTTTCTAAAACCCCCCTGTTTCAGGCCTGCTCAGAACGAGCTGTTTCTGTGTCTGTGGCTTTAAATGTCAATAAGCTGTCTGACTCCGCCCCTGATTATGCCCCTCTCAGGAAATGGATGTGGCTTAATGGAGGGTGGAACACTTTCCAAGCAGGGAGGGCCAACCAAACCTGGTTTTAAATTTATCACCCCCAGTAAATTTTTGACTTTTTTTCATAGAATTCTGCTGCTGTGAAAAATAGCCACTTACCATAACCTCTGACAGCTGAGTGGAGAATATACACCATTCGGTACATCATTCTGGTTCTGGCTTTGGTCTGGCTGCAGACCTCTATGGTGGGGTGTTTTGGGCACTTTATTTGCAGACCTCTACAATGAGACAACCTGGCTGGTTGGGCAGGAAGTGACGTACATAACTCAAGCATGCTCAATGCCAGCATTGATTTGATATAACACAACAGATAAACATCTGCTTTGGACGTCAAGTCATGCTGGCATTTTTTGCCAACTGCTAGGGTTGTTCCGATTTTGATAACAGTATTGGAAATATGTCCGACACTGCTTAAAATGCAGGTATTGGTATCAGTGAGTACACAAGTTTATGCACTGGTCTGATACTGTTTGGGTTAGCTTTATATTTTGCGTCATTTAGCCATGCTAAATCTTAGCACTATAAACTGGAAATCAATTCTTCTTTGCTGCCTGAAAGCACTGCATACACAGGCTACTATTTTAGAGCAGCGAAGAAGAACCAAAGAGCCCACTGTAGCAGAAATAATGGTGGCTGTGTGACAGTTTTTCCTCTGAATGCAATCGTTAAAATGCCTTCCAGACCGAGGCTGTCGTACATGACAGGAAGTGACATAGTTTATCAGAAGTTAAATAACTTTTGAAATCGTTGTCTCTTACTTGTTTTTGCTTTTGAAGCTAGCTGTCATGTTGTCCCATTGACGCTATCGATGCTTTGAATCCCATGGGCAGCACTTTTAACAAGCCTGGAACTTGTGTGACTTTTTGGGGGCTTGACTAATGATTAAATCCACACCAGTAAACCCGATATCAAACGTCTTTTTATCCATTTTAATCAAATTATGATAATTTATTGGTTCCATCTTGGGACCGCCCACCCAGCGGTTGAGGTCGCGCCGTTGTGGAGGTCTGCAGCCGAACGCCCAACCACAGAGTCCTGCAACCAGATCCTCTTGGATATTTTACTCGATTCAGGTCTGCACTGCTGGTCAAATATTGTGTCTAAGCTGTAATACAACCACCCACCACTAGTGGGGGCTTTAGCTATTGTAAATGGCTGCTGTTATAATGTTGTACTACCTGGATGTAAACGAGCACAATGGGCAGATGGCATCCCCATGGCATACGGCTATTTTTGCAGTATTTTGAGGTACATAAGCTGAGTCAGGTCCCACTGGCATATCAACCATAGTAATGGGTACTCACAATCAGCTAGAGAAAGTAGACTTTAAGCTGCAAGGAGGACTGAAGACTGGAGATGCTAGCACTGCTTATGTTAGCCACACTCTTACACTGTTGATGCACAGATCGATTTTTTGATCCCATGTTTTGCTTTATAATATAAACTGTGTGCCATTTTGACTTTTTCCTGGGTATTTTTTTCCTTCAGACTGCTCAGTCCATTCAGTCAGCTTTGAAATTTGTTGCCTAAGAAGGTCTGGAATAAGAATGGTCTTGCTGATCCTGAAAGACAATTGTTTTAGGATCATTTATATCTAAAAAGGTGTTCTCTAATGTGTCATGTAGCTTATTGGAGCTGGACAATAGAGGCCAAAGTCTACCCTTCAGTGCTACATTTGGTTATCTCCATTCCCTCCTTAAACCCTCCGTCTTTTGAGCAATCATCAAGTTGATATTCCATAGTGCTGCCCTGCTTTTATTAAAATCATTTAAGGTGGCGCACAGATATGGCTGCCTGGAGCTTGCACTTGAAAGACCACTCATCCAAGGCGATAAGGACCTGAGTTCAATCCCCTGCAGCAGGCTCACAATCTTCCTCTCTGGACAATGAGATTCAGCACTACTGTGCTATGTTGAAGCGCCCACAGAGGAATAGAGTGTTTCAGAGTCTTTGAGATTGTTAGTGGACACAGGTGTGGAGAGGACACATCCCGCTGAACCCATGAAGTTGTTCTGTGCTCTTTCCCGAACATTTCTTTGTCCCTTTCCTGTCAGTCTCAGTATCAGACTCTCCCAGCCCACTAAGTCTCTTGTGACTTGGGTTTCAATTATGAATGCTACCTTTGACTACCTCTGTTATTCCGCAGCAGCCCACATATCCCTGCCTGCCACCACTCATGTGTGACTTGATGTATTGTCTCACTGTTTTCCCCCCTTTCAAAATTAATTGCAGTTTTATCTCTCCCTAAGATAAAAAAAAAAAGCCTGCCGAGAACATAATAGTCTAAAAGTAGTGTGGATTCTATTCAAACAAAACAATTAAAACCTCAGTGTTTTCCTCGCTGCTTTTGACTGTGAAAGTGTTGGATGAGATTTTCAGTGGTGTTCTTCTTTTATCTTTTCACACAATGGGATGAAGTATTACCTTCAATTACCTTTGGTGATTGGGTTGTGTTTTGGCAAACTCTGATCACATTATGGGCCTGACCATTTTATTTGGTCTCTAATGACTTTTCACCTACAGTATCATAATATCCCTCATCAGGAACTAATTACACCTTGAAAATAATTCTTGTCATCATGATAAATGAAAAACAAGCACAATTTGCTCCGTCTCTAACCAAACAGCAAACATCCTCTATGATACTGTGTTTAATTTGCTTTAATTTTAAGGTCTGACTGCTGTTTGCTTTGCACTTTTAATTAATTTTGGCTGGCATTTAAGCAAACATGAATATTATCCTTGTCAGGCATACCGCTGTCGTTAACACCACTGGAGGTTAAAAAAGAGGAAGATAATCACTGTCACTTTCAGCCAACTAGCTTTTAAGGATGGCTCCCAAAGACATTTACAGTAAAAAGGAAGTAAATCAACTCTACTAGTAAAAACTCCTGTGATGAAAATTTGCTTAGAAATTTGGGGAAATTTTCAGGTGAATTTTAAGGGGAATTTGGATATTTTGGGAACATTGCTTGGACATTCATAACTTTGGGAATAGGTTTGCATAATTTGGAAAATTTCACTGGCAGTTTCTTAGGTCATTTAATTTTGTTGCCACTTTAATTGGAATCTGGGAAATTTGTTTGGATGTTAGGGTAATTAGAAAAATTTGGGAGGGAAATTGGTTTAAATTTTTTAGATTTTCCATGGAAACTTGGGAAATTATTTGGACATTTTGGGGAAATTCGTTGGGAATTTAGGCGTAGGTGTCCTGTGAAATTTTCATGGAAATATCAGGGAATTTGTTTGTGCCGATTTCATGGAGTATCTTGGGGATGTACTTGAACATTTTTTGGAATTTGCTTTGAAATTTGGGGAATTTGCTTGAAATATTTTAGGAATTTGCATGAAATTTGGGGAATTTTTATTGGAATGTTTAGGCTTCATGATAAAATATCACTGAAAAATTTGTGAAGTATTAGAAGAAATCTTTAGTTAATTTTTATGGGGTTCTTTATAAAATACGTTTAGAAATTCACACCTAAATATATGTAATTTCTTAGAAATTTTAGAGAATTTTTGTGGACTTCGGAGGGGAACATTTCCAAGAAATGTAAAACTTTTCTGGTTGCCATGGTACCTTCCTCTTCTTTCTCTTTTCTGACAGGTTTGTGAGCCAGCTATGTGTATAGTGCCAACTGCTGTATCAGAGTGAGTACATATGTGGGCGTGGGTATGGAACGATTTTGCTAGTGTGAAACAAGAGGGCAGGGTAGGAGAAGCAATTGCACCGTGGTGCAGTTCAAAACAAACTTTCCCTGATGTGAAAGTACCCTAAGAAGGGTGGTGGGATGGGGGCAGTCTACTGACGTACGTTAGAGTTATGGCCAAAGAAAAGGTTTTGTCTTAGAACGGTGCTAAATGGTGACATCTATCCTGTAAACTCTCACATACTCCTTTTTTGCAATTGCAAGCTTGTCAGTTATCTCTTTTAGCTAGCAACCTTTGCAACCACAATGGTCCTGTCCAGCTTTAAAAGTGTTCAAGCAGTGAGAAACGGAATGCAGTAATTAACAACTTTAAGGCATGGTGTTTTTTTTTTGTTTTGTATTTTGGAGAGATTTGATTGGACAGTGATTAAACACTGTGTTAATGTATGCTAACATAATATCATCAGCATATCTTGGCAACTGGCTAGCTAAAGGCCTTGAAATACCACTGAAAATGTACATTTTTAATGGCTGTGGGATGGTTAAACAAAGTCTAATTAACTGTAGCATTTTAAGTGTTCTTCTTTCTGTGTAAATCCTCTGTTTGGATGTTTTTAAGTTTGTTGAAACTAGCAGTATGCTAGCAAAACATCCATAAAAGTGAAAGGATCCTTCCAGGTTGTTATAAAGGAGTAACTAGTCCTATACTTTAACACATAAAAATCTCACTCCTGTTTCCACTTGATGTTCATGAGTTGTTTTGAACAGAATGCTAATCGCTAAGTATGTAGCATTAGCCCTGCCTTTGATCATAAATTCATGTACATGCTACCAATAATTTCATAACCATTAAGCTCTTTTTAGTCGATACTAAAACAGTTTAAGCTCAGTCAAATACAGATTTTACAAGAGGAGATAATATTAGCCTAGTTGCCAGCTAGCTTGCTAAATCAAGCAGGAAAACTTTGCATGGAAAGTTTTCATTTGAGCTGCTAAAATTACTGTTTTTTGATAGAAAATGAGAGATTAGTTCATTTTTGTGTGAGTTTTAGACTTACTGGTTCAAATTTTGCAAAAGTATTCAAACCAACTCCAGAAATGTCCATTTTTTTTTTTAAATTAACCCAATGTGGAAGTGCAAAAACTGCAGTTCCACAAGTTTCCACTGGGGGGTGGCTTTAAAATCCAATGATGTCCTATAAACACCCTTATAAGACAAACAATTTTGGGGGGAAAAATGGACGCGTTTACAGCCAAGGTCAGAAAATAAACATGTACTGAGTAGCTAATTTGTCAGCACACTATACAGGGGTTGAATTTGATTTTTGTTATTGTTTAAGATAACTTGGAGCTTGGTTAAATGAACTGATATGAGAGCATTTCCATTCAGCAAATTACATTGTAGGGCTTCATTGGTCTACTTAAGAAACCACTGGGTGACATCACTGAGACTACACCCGTGTTTTATACACTTTGTGGTATTGTAGAGAGCCTATTTCCTGTTTGAGAAAGAAAGGTTTAATAGGCAGAAGAAGAGAGACTTGGCAAGAGGTAAATGGAACAGGAGGGTGCTTTTTCTGACCAATTAGCAAATGAAATGAGCACTAAATATGTACCACTTTGTTGTCATCCTCACAGATTACAACATTTCTACAGATACGGTGTGATTTTCTACTCCAGGCTATGACGCCACAACACTGCTTCTTTTTGAAGTGCACATTGTTGTGCATGTGTGTGGGTTTGCCTCTCTGCTTTAAATATACTCAAGATGACAGGCATAGCATTTACCTTGATGTTTTCCAGCTTTGAACTACTTGGCATGGGCAATGCCTAGGCTGGGATTCACATAAGAAAGAGAGTCCTATTTGAACAAGCTCATCTGGGGAAAAATAGCAGAATGACATGGCTGACACACACACAGGCTTTGAATGGTTCCTCTATGGGGAAGTGATGAGCATGAGAGGCAGCAATTCAGATGTTTCAAGTAAAACCTAGAAATGGGACCTTTTCTGTGTCTTTGAACATCATCCATTAGGAAACATGGTCTCTCTCTCTCTCTTTCTCCCTGTTGCACATTCATTGAGACACAATGCATGTAAGACGTTCACCTCACTGTCAAGTCGCTGCACTTTTCGTGATGCAAAATGGAGTTTAAACTGCAGCACAGTGTCATACTTTATCTAAGTGCAAAACTAAACTGCAGTGTGCCCCAAAATGACAACATTGTGCTGCAATTCAAATAGACAGCCTTCAAACCAAACTTCTGCCTACATTTAAGCTTTTTTTAATTATAAAAACATTGGAAAAATCCATTGAAAAAGGCAGGTTAAAGCCCAGATTAGGGTGGATTTTTCCCTCTCTTACACATCTTGTACTACCACTTCAGCAATAACAATAACAGCTGGTGGATCTGATAAAAAAAGAAAAACACATACCCAGAACACCCAAATGTGTTTTGTTTTGCATACATTTCTCCCCGCATTACAGTTGGAAGCTAATCCTCCAACACCTCCCCAAATGGAGCTGCAGCAACAGTCTTGCTGGAGTATTATTATGAATAATTTATTGCACCCCGTTTCAAAAGAGGCGAGCAGAAATCCCAACTATTTTCGGGTTTAACGGCATCATGCGTTGGTTAAGTCTGCAGGTACGCTTTGCAGCTGTTGGTTTCTTGCTCAGCACTGTGGTGTAAACGGCATTAGACCCTCACTGATGTCATTATAGGGTGATTGGTATGTGGACCGCCGGCTCAGCGTGCTGCTGGGCTGTTTGCTCAAATATATTACAACCCTGACTTTTCAGTGCACAGGCTCAGGTGCTCTTGCAAGCATGCACTGTCAAATACATGCATCTGGATGTATATTTAGATTGCACACATAGGGACAGATGTGTAAATATGATCAAAACTGTGCAGCCTGTAGCTGCACGAACGTCAGTGCATTTCTCTGCTCTGCCATCTCAGGTAGAGCACCTCATGATGACATTTGTTTAACATTCCTCACCCAGCTCTCTCTCGGCGACACAGTGAAGTGCCGCATACCTCTTTCTCCCGTTGTTTAAACACTCTCTCCTCGCTTTTCCATCTTTTTTATTAGAAATGTGAAGTGTGTCATGGAGGCAAACACCGGAGAGGGGAGGACAAGATAAGCCTCGCAGGACTCACAGCGACTGTTCGAACATGTGTTACCCCCAGAGGAAGTAGTTACAGGAGGAAGCACACAAGGCATGACAGAATCTGGGAGTATTTCACCAGTGACCATGAGAGTGGCTCCAGCATGATCCTGAATGCATCTGATTCAAGTCTTCTTTTACAGGAGGATGAATCAATGCACGTCAGACCTTACAGGTGTGATAACCATTAGCCTCTCTTTGAGGATGGTTGTGAAATTTTGCACATAGAAGAGGCAGACGTGTGAAAATTTCTCCAAACGAAGGAAAACAACAGGTGCCAAAGTGCTTCAAAGAGCAGGAAAACTGTTTCATCCTTGGTGGACATTTTCCTCTCTTTCCTCCATCCACTGCACACTGCACCATCAGGGGAATACCCGTGCTTGGATGAGTGTGGATTTAGATATGGCTGACAGGTGGGTGACCTGGGTATCTCATATGTGAGAGAGTGAACAGAGCTCTCTTCCAGTTCGCCAGACAACAGGATAGATATGATCGTATGGTTGACTTCATGCAGGGACTGATTTTCTGGGGATTAACTTGCAGGGGCCACTATTTATTCCTCTCCAGTAATAAAACCATTCTCTGGAAGTCGTGATAAAAGTCTCCCATCATGCATTACTTGTCCATTTGCTCGTGCAACAGAAAGAACTGCAGAGGATTCTTTCTTGTGTCATGCTCCAAGATGAAAATTCGCCTCTTGGACGATGCATGGTTGAATTTTGATTGTGAATAATTCCTGATAAATAAGGGCGCCAGCGTGCAGGAAGCATGACGTGAAAGTGTCACAGTGTGTGCATATAAGAACGGAAATTTGCCCATGTGTTTTTAAGGAAAGAAAACAGCATCAGATATCAAAATGCATGGGTAATTTTACTCTGCAAGCTGTAGAATCTGGCTTCATAGAAATTTGCAGAGTCAGTTTGAAAGAGTCCCCGCAGGCCGCCTGGTTGCCTCCGCTTCTTTTTTTTTCTTTTTTCTTTCAAAGGTGGGGTGGCGTCCGATGCAGCCTCGGACCCAGGCTGGACAAGCGAGCTGGTTTTTGTTCTCCCCTTCACATTGCCAACTCCAGCTGTCACACAGAGGGACAATAGAGGAGAGGAGGGGGTGCTCTCTGAATGGAAAAAAATAAACTGGAGAGCCCCCCCCACCCCACCCAGCCCCTCACTCCTTTCCCTCCTCCCCAAGACTCGTCATCTGCATTTGACAGGACCCCCGTTCTCCTCTCTTCACCGCCCCCTTTTCTTTTTTTTTTCTCCTTTTCTCTCCCTGTGCTCTCCATAATCCCCCTTTCTCTCTCTCTCCCTGCTAAGTGCAGCTGTTGCTCTCCATTGGATGAATTTTTTCAACCTGATTGCTAATTAGGATAGCTTTTTACAGAGTTTTATCTGTAAAACTTGTTAAACTTGCAATTTTTGTCTCCCTTTTTCCTCTAACAGAGAAAAGGCTTCCCCAATTATGCACAATTTACTTTAGGCGGGGCATTTCCCAGTGTCCCATGCAGCATTCATATAGTTTACAACTACTGTACTGTGTGGTAGCCTCTTATTATAGCGCTCACTTCAGCTTTGAATGCTTTGAAGAATAGACGAGCCCCCATCTCCCTTATTCTGCTCACATAGCTGAATCCCTGGGAGAGGCAGCGGAGGAAAAGGAGAGCCTGAGAAAACAGCAATTCACACACGGAACACAGAGACCCCTGGTAGCTCAACAAATGAGTGTCTAGCCCTGTGTCCATTCATATCGCCCCCTCGGTCCGCAAGCCTATTAGCCAGGCATCGCTCCTTGAAACATTCACTGTCGACAACATGTGGAGGCATCGCTATAGCAACCAGTGGATATGACATGTGCAATGGACGGGGACTCCTGAGCTGCTGAATATAAGGAGGGGCTCAGCCTTAACTAAATGATCGAAAAAAAAAAAAAACTACCCAACCCCACCACCACCACCTCCCCTTCTCTTTTCATTGGCACACAGACGCTGAAAGGACTCGCTAGTGGGGCTTCTGCACATTCTTCTTCGGCTCGGAAAATCAGGCGGGCATATCCCACATTCTTCTTCTTCTTCTTCTCCCTTTTCTTATTCTCTTCGACTCTCCCTCTGTTTTTTTTTTCTTCATCTTCGTGCTGAAGCCGCGCTCTTTTGTTGGCGCCGGGGGGACGCATACATGCAGGGGAACTTTTTTGGAGAGTGGGCGGCCGGGGACGCACGGACAGACGCTGCTCGGAGCAGCACCGGGCGTCAGTGGCTAAACGTGCTCTCTGGAATACAAGACGCAGCAGCAGCAGAAGAAGAAGAAGAGTCCGTTTACGGCATTGAAATGCGCGCTGTACCCCGCGATATGGATTTAGGTAATTATCAAATGCATTGTGTCTCTTTTCCTCTTTTTGTTTCTGTGTTTGGCGTGCAAGTTTTAATGCGTCAAATGCGTAAAAGGCGCCTTCAGAGACCGGCTTTGAAAACTTGTCAACAGTGCTAGCATTACGCTGGAAGCTTGTTTCGTTTCTGGTGGTGCTGAAAATTATCTCATCGAGTTTGTGATTAATTAAGAAGCTCTGCTTCCGTGTTGTGGCACCGCTTTCTGCACGAGGTCGAATCAAATTGCTCAAAGAGGTTCTAAAATTGGCAAAAATGGGGAAATTACGCACGGATATACAGCCATTTCTTGGTAAAATCGCCGAAAAAAATTAGCACTAACCATACATCATAGCGTAGTGCGGTGACTGAGCACATCTGGATGCAGTGTATAAAGTTTGAGAGCAGGTTGGGGCTGATGATGCCCGGCAGCTGCTCCAACTCACAAACTGAGAAATGAATCCGCTCTTCTGCGTTATTTTGCTTCGATAGTCCTTGTGTTTGGTTGGAAACATTTTTTTCTTAATTCTATTTAATCAAAGCAACTCCAAGACAGCTATTCTCTTTGGGTGATGTCCAAAAAAAAATCTTTTTTTTATATATAAACTAAAATAAAACAAAATAATAGACTCTTAATGTTGCTTTTTTATGCTTCATTTACGGGGCCATTTTTGTTGCTTTAGTTCTTAATTTCTGAATTTAATTACTGCTTTCAAAAGGGTTTGTGTTAGATATTATACAGAAAAATAAATTACCTCATATTTAACATTATTTCATAACAGAATCCCTATTTTCTTCTGTGATTGCAAATCAGCATGTCTGATAAATGCTCCAGCAGGACTAAATTGAGATACTTTTTGTGACTGACATGGCCAAAACTCATATTTTATTGTAGAGTAACTTAAAACATCCTTGGTTGAATCTAAAGTATTCAATTGTGAGGTATAGTTGCAATTTTAAGGGGAAAATCAGCTTGAGTGAGGCAGTTTCATGTTTGGGAGGATTTAGCTCTTGTACTTCACGAAGGTATTGTAATAAGGCTGAATGGACGGCCAGCCGCCCCAGCAACACCTCTTCGCCTGACCTTTAGTCCATCATTTGAATAATCCAGAGCTCCGAAATCCATCTGGCCCTCATCTCCCTTCAGACTGGCTGATTCATCACGCTGGGACCAAATGAATAAAGATAGAAACACAGGAGGAAAGTCTGTCAGAGGAAGAGTCAGAACTTGACGGAGTCACTAAAAGAATATTAAAAATGGTAGGAGAGCTGAGATTTAAAAGGGGTATTTTTTATTGAAAATAGAATAAATTGATGGGAAATATCGTCCATCATTCCAGTCTTAAATTTAAACTAAGATCACGGTGTTTCAGTGTGAGATTTCTTAAAATCTTTTTGACTATTTGTCTGATAAAGTGGAAAAATAATTTTCATGTCTTGATTTTTCTCACTATTTTTTCTTTTCTTTTAAACAAATAGAAGAAAACTTTTTCTCCCATTCCCATAAATACACCAAAAACACAGATAGATTTGAAAAATTAAAATATAAAACTGCAAAGGGACAGAGCTGTAAAGGCCCATGAAGGTAATTCTTGGCTCCACACCTCCTCCTCTCTCTCTCCCTGCCTCTATCTCCTCTGGTTTCTTTCTAACACGATTATCGCCTTCAAACACTCTTTCATGCTCGCAGAGCATTTCAAGCCTGTTTGCTCCAATAGTGGAACTCCTTTTTTTTTTATTCGTTTTAAGGTGTTTACCTGAATATTTTTAAAAGAGTCACCACAGAGTAGTTGGCCACCTCCTTGATGAACTGGATCAGAGATTTATTTATCTCCTTCTCAGAAAAGATTTCAGTCTGAGGGAAAGCTTGGAGTTGTCAGGCAGGTTTGGAATCAATAGGTCTATAGGGGGCACTTCGGTTTCAGAGGCAGTAGCGTTGAACCACTACACCGGTGTTATGCTGCTATGGTATTCAGTGCAAAAATATGCTTGATTTTAGACATGTCTCTGAGGTTTTCAGCTGCTATATATTCATTTTTTTTATATTGCACAATCTCTCTCTCTCTAAGTACCCTTGCATATAAAAATTGTGTTTGCATTTGAATGCTTTCGGTGCATGGAAAAAAGGCCAGTATCGAGGCCGTTCCTCCTCTCTGTATGTGTGCACGAACCTCTTCAAACCTCTCAGTTGTTGTCTAACCTCTTCATGCTTGATTGAAACTACAGTCACAATCAGCAGCAACCGTTGTCAGGCCCAATCGAAAAAGACTTTAGTATTAGTGCTAAAACACCGCCAATTACCAGACACAAGGTCAAACTGTATGGCTGCAGGTCTGTGGTGAAGTGTTGTGTTTTCAGGACGCTGTAACAAGATGTAGCCATCCTTCAGACACCCCTGTTACATCCCTCGGGCCAAATGTCAGAGCTTTGCAATTTCTTTATGTTGATTTGATTCACCTCAGCCATCAATCTTTCAAAATACAGGCAATCAGGAGCCTGCTGATGGATGTTTGCACTGTTATTGATGTTGCCATTTTTCAGATGTAAAGTTATTGGCAGAAGAGAAAGACTGTAGAGAAGTTATCAGCTAATTCAAGGAGGATTTATGTTAAAATGTCCGTTTTTGAATGTTAAATGCCAAACAAATGTGGCAGCATGTGTATATTTTATGCAATGAAAATCTTTCTGCATTCTAGCTATCATTAATTATCCCTGCCAATTATTGCTCCTAATTATCGCTGTTATGCTCTCAAAATATTCCAGCCCACCGGGAATATATCGCTACAGTAAATGGCCATGAGTGGACCAATTATCAGCCCCATTCTTTAACCTACACAGTTAAAAAATCTCACATGATTTTACAGCATATTTAAAACAAGTCGGCCATATTGAGACAGGCCCTTTCAGCGTGGTTTTGAATATTTAAAAAAAACTCCTCTATTCAACTGGTGTTGGAGGTCCAGTGTGGGCTGCTTGTGCCCCCCTCCCTCCTCACAGTCCTGGTAGCCATTAGCTGCATGTGGCTTGGTCCAGGGCCTAATCCAGCCAAACTCAGGACCAGAGGAGCTAATTAAGCTCAAGCTTTTAGTATCCCAGCCTCCTGTAGCTGCACAGTGCCAGCCCACCCCATGCCAGCGCTAAATGGGGTTGTAAATATCTATAGTAGGATTCAGTGGTGGAGACAGGAGTGGACAGGGGCTACTAATAGGGGTTTTCTGAGTCTGAATGCATGTTATAAGGGCCGCTATTAGTGCTGGCTAACGAGTGGGGGGGAGTCGGATGGAGATGGAGGAAATAGAGGGACACTTTTAAGTCCACATTGTTACACAAAGTGTGAAGTGAAGATGTTCTGACTCTATTTTACTTTCCAGTACTTCCACTCGAGGGTTTGAAGAGCTCCTTTGGTATCAGATGGATAAACAATATTCATGACATCTGCGGAAAATACACATTTATGTACATATTTATGTATTTTTGTTAGCTTATTTTGGTGGTTTATTATAGGCTGCAGCATCAGGAAAGAGCATTAACTTGCATACTAAAAGATATTACACTTACAGCAGGATGATGATACTAGGGTTAACTATTAATTACATTTAATTTAATCTCACAATCTCTGTAGATCAGGGGTGGGCAACTGGCGGCCTGGGGGCCACATGCAGCCCTCTCCCTCACTCAGTGTGGCCCTCGAGTTGATTTCAAATAACTAGAAATTATAAGAAATGAGGAAAACATGATACAATCTGCCATGAAAACATTAATAATAGAAACATTTCTATAATTATCTTGGATTTCTAGTATATTTTAGTAAAATTGGGGATGGATGACCTTAACTGTTTTAAAAAAGTGTGTGTCATTAAATGCATTTGCATAATAACCTTGATAGGCAAGTAAAAATACTAAAATAACCATAAACTTTAATGTTCAAATATATTTAAAAAAAACACTTTACGCTGCTTTAAATTCTGTCAAGCTGAATAAATTAGGCATTATTTTTTGCATTTTTCTGTTGTAAGCTATGTATTTGTTCAGTTTTTTAAATCAAATGTAATGATACTTGTGTTATATAAAAGATTTCACAATCAAGCCATCCCTTTTCCCACATTTTGCAGCATTTTTAGATTCAAGAATTTTGCATTTTAAACTCTTTATGTCATTTGAATATTTCTTAAACTAATGGTAATTGACTTCCTGTTTTGGTGTTACTTGCTTTTATTTGGTAAGAAAATAAGGAGCTGTGAGTAGATGCTGTCTTTGCTCTAAAAGTGTGTTTTTTTATATGGAATTTTTCAGCCTGACTTCAGTATTGATACTTATATCGGTGTACCGATACTGATTTAAAAAAAAAAAAAGAAACTGAATGAATTTCCTACACTGTAAAACGCAACATCAATTTTACTCAGAAACATTGAGTTGACACTTGGCCAGGACACTTCGTTTACAGTGCACTAAAAATATTAAGTATTGCACTCTTAACGTAGATGATTTAGCCTAAGTCCTGCAAACTTAAATTAACATTTAAATCACAGTTTTTAAAAATTAGAATAATTGATTTTAACTCACAAAAGTCAAGAGTAGTTTACCTGTTATTTTTTAGGCAACAAGTCCTTTATTTTTTTAAAGTAAGTTTAACTAACTTTGTTTTACAGTATACACCACAAAGCCGGTATGAACACCAAATCAGTCAATAAAAAAAACACATATTTATATTCATAACTCTCATGATAGTATGTACTAGCATGTAGCCGAATTTCCAGCTGATATTAGTAAATATATGTTTATCAGTGCAGCCATACAGACAACAAACATGAATCAGTTGCCACAGTACAAAGCTAATATAAACATGGATCCATCACTAAAAATGACAGATTTGCATTCTTAACTACCATAACAGTGTCGATTAGCATGTAGAAGAAGTCCCCCTGATATCAATATAGATACTGATATCAGTGTATCATCATATCCATATTAGGGCTGTCAAGATCAATCAAGTTAATCGTGATTAATTAACGTTTAACAAGTTGTGTAACAATTGTTTTCAAATGCGATTAATCGCATGCATTATTGTCCCTTTCAACACACTTGGTTAACTGGTTAATCCATGTCAGCAACTCCCTGCTGCCACAGTGATGTAAAGAAGTAGTCCTGTCAATCGATTAGTAAATTAATCTAATTAGTTACAGACTTTGTGATGGAATGATTGCGTATATTGATAATTTGCAATGATTGCAATACTTGTAGATTTAATAATAATAGTAGCAAAACAATCAGAAAGTACGTGTTTCTGAATGAAAACGTTTTATTAGCTTTGAAACAGAAGAAGTGGAGACTGAGGGCAGATTGTCCACCTACTTACTAGGGTGGTGTTAATCTGTAGAATAAGGATTTCATCCATAAAAGTATAAAAATTAAGAGCAAAGAGAGTTCTTTGAAGGTACAAAGCTACGTTAGCTGGTTGTGTGATGGCATCAGAGTGCGATTAATCAGCATACATTGTTAATCCCATTTTTCACCCTTATGATTAATTAAACAAAATTAACCAAAAATTTCGACAACACTAAAAACAAGTCTTCCAAAGCTCCTAAACGTCTCATTTCACTTTACAAACTCACAGACAGCTCAGTGAATAAGTCAAAAGTCATCTGAACCTTTTTAATGTTCTCTTATTTCATTTTCAATCAATAACGGGTTCCTTTTTCTGTGGTTAATCTTTGAAGACTGTAGAAAAATCCGAAATGACGAAAAAACAGTTAAAAATGTAAAATAGTGGAATTTTAAAATGGGATTAAAAGGGTGCGATTAATCACAATTAACTACAGAGATTCTGAGATTAATCCATATTTTAAAATTTTAACCTTTTGGCAGCCCTAACCCATACTGTTCTAAGTATTGAAACTCTTTTATTTTATTTATTTTATTTTACTTTTATTAATGCACAGCAAACATGAAATGTGAGCAGTAATGTAATCACTCTGTACTCAGATTTTAAGGCCGACATTTATACTGGTGTTATTCTGATATTAATATTGGAACAACGCTAATTGGTGCACTGCAAATTTGATATGTGCGCTGCTGTTAATTATCATACACCACACCCAAAGAGATGTCTACATCCTTTACTATTCTCAGGCTGATATCTAAAGTAACATTAGGACCAGGATGCTGGTGTCATGATTCAAACTGTAACTGCTGCACTGTAAATTTGATATGCAGGTTGCAGTAATTTAAAAAACACCATTAAACGTCATATTTGCATCCTTCTCTGCTCTGACAGTGTATTTTTGTCTGTGTATGTTTCTTTGCGTCCTCCAGAGGGGCAGCCTGACCCAGATCCCCGTTGTGAAGGAGACCCGGGTGGAGTCAGGCCAGTTCCTGCTGCTCTCTGTCCTCTGCATGCTCTTCATCCTGGTGGCTCTGGCCGTGTCTGCCACTTTCTTCTGCGTACGCCAGCGCTCACACCTCCGCATGAAGGAGAAGCTGGCCAGCCTCGGGACTGACACCAGCACTGATGCCACAGCAACCTATCAGGTTAGACCAGCCCATCCTTCTTGGTACAGGCCAATCAAAAGGCGGGGATACTAAGACTGCGCTGCGTGATTGGAGGAACAAGCTCTCTAAGTGGTTTCGTTCTATTTTCTGATTGGATTGTGAGAGTGTGTTGGTCAGAGAGGTTTTTGTTCTTCTGCCTGCTTTTTGACATTTTTTCCTTTTAATGAAAGAGATCCATGTTTTTAGATTCGATTGCTTTAATTTTATTTCTTAATATGCTAACTTTGCACTAGAAAACACTCTTTTTGTGTTTATTTGCTTCTTCATTTTACAATTTGGACCTTTTTTTACTTGCTCCAATCTAATCATCCAGTGCTCATACTTACCTTGGAAAGGTGCATGTTTGTGTAGGGGCAATTTTGTGTGCGAGACAGGCCGCCACTGTGACCTATTCCCTCTGTTCCTCCAGGGCCACGGGCAGCCTGAGCTGTATTGATTTTCAGCACTGGGGCTCAGCTGTGCCCAGTGTGGCACTCAGAACATATTTATCTGCATGTCGCGTTAACATTTTAAATATTTTATCAGATTTTCATGGAGCTGCTTTATCCATTTGAAGCAATGTGAGAATCTCCTAACTTAGGTATTAAAATGATCTTTTTTTGCATTTTTAAATGGTATGTTTCATAGTATGTAAGTTAAAAAATTGCAGCTGTTTTTTCTCTGTGCCTTTAGGGATGGGATGACTGCTCTTCATGTGGGTGTAGCCTCTATGTTTGACAGTTGTTTGTGAACAGCAGGAGAGAGATATTGCTAGATGGCAGTACATATTGTCTCCTCTATGCCTGTTTTTATCCTTATTAGCGTTCTAAAAGGGGAGAAACTGTTATCCCCCAACCCAGTGCTCCTCATGTGTCTCCGCTGCCCCTCTCTGGTGCTAACTGCATCCACCCTGCTCGCTCCTGGGACGGCTTCTTGCCTCAGGTACAGCACGGGCGCTTTGCAGAGATGTTGAGAAGTAGGATGAATTATGAGGTGGACCTGGATATTGCCCCAAGGCCAAGGCCCAGGGCACCGCTTCATGGCTCTAATCATTAAAGTCTGACGGCGGCGAAGCTGATCCAAGACCAGAGCTTAGAGGGGGCCTGCGCTCCAGAGGGAAATATCACTATGATAGATCGTGAGATAGCATGTGCTTTCAGTCGGATTTTCCTCTGGCCTGGCCTGGCCTGGCCTGCCCTCGCTGTTATTAATTGAGTATGGAAATGAATTCTGTGGAGATAACTGGCTTTAGCTCTGAAAACCAAACATGATGGGGTTTAAGATTGGGAATTTAACATGAAATACCAAGTGTCACCCCACCCTTTGGATGTATCGAGTTAAATCGGATGCATCATTTGTTTACACATGCACAGATTGCTCAAATTTGGCTATTTTCTTGTCTCTTTTTCATTCTTTTACATTATATTTTAGTGTGGGCAGTGCCTAGTCTACAAATTTTTGATGGCCTGTCTCTGCTTTGAAGAAAGGTGGGGAAAAAGCTGAGTCATTGAGAGAAGTGCAATCTTCCCCACTGTGTGTCTTTCTGCAGCCCTCAGAAACCTAAGGATATCACTCAAAAGAGAAAAATTATACTTTACAATAGTACCAATGCATTTAGATTTCTTGTTTTTTTTGTGGTTTTGTGTATTAAAACTGTAACTCCTGTTTGATGAATAGATTCTCCTGGTATGTTTCTTTCTTTGCAAGGAGAAATCATAATTATTTGCAAAGAAAACTGCTTTTTCTCTGAAGGGTGTGACTCCTCAGTTGATATATGCTAAATTTATGCAGCATTTTACTCCAAAATGACAGGTAAAAGGTACATTTTCAAAGGATGACGACTGTCTGTGTGGCGGATAGGTGTGTGACATACTGAATTCATTCTGTAATTCATGTAGAGGTTTCTCAACCATGTATTTTTGACATAATTAGTATAAGCTCCATAATCCACAAGGATAAGCCATTAATCTACAGGCGAGTAAGGACAGATCAAGTCAGCCGAGATACAGGATTTTAGGATGTGCATTTACAGCCTCTAACGAAGAGGATAAGCACATAACCTACATAAAACTATTGTTATGTGCATGAAAAGGAGATAAATACATAACACCTTGTAAGGAGTCTTTAAAAAAGCTATATTCTTTCATGATCAGAGCCTCACCATTTTATTCTGTAATCCCCAGGAGCTCTGCCGCCAGCGTATGGCTATCAGGACGTCAGAGCGTGTGGAGAGACCAGAGACCCTGCGTCACTCCCGGCTCAACAGCGTCTCGTCCCAATTCAGCGATGGACCTGCAGCCAGCCCGTCCACCCGCAGCAGCACCTCCTCCTGGTGTGAAGAACCAGTGCCATCTAACATGGACATCTCCACAGGACACATGATACTGGTAAGGAAGTTTTCCAACTGTGTGTAAAGATTTGTGTGGTGGCGAAGACAGAAAGTTGCTTGATTTGCGGTTTGTTGTCAGGCCCTTGGAGACGTTTCGTGGTTCAGAGCATCAGATTGTAACAACTGAACAGCCACAACATGTCATGTCTCCCTGAAAATGCATTCAACCTGCATGGATGGGTTCAGTGAAGCTTCATAAAAATGGCTGCATTTTGTAAGAAAACTTTAAGTCACACAGAGTATGTCTTTCCAACCAGGCAGAAATCTGCCCCGCTTTTGAGGATTGTGAAAATGTTGACACATATAATAAGTTGAGTAGTTTGCTAGATTTAAAAATAAGTGAAAGTATCTAAAATAAAAAAAAAAACAGAATGAAAAATTAGCTAATAGATTGTTAAAAAGCTGAGAGGAGCCTAATTTAAAATAGTTAAGGTCGTGAAAAGCAGTGAAGGATGGTAGCTAACGTAGTGTAAGCTAATAGGCGAGCTAATAGCAGGTAAAATAGTAAGCTAGCAGAAAAGAAAAGCTGTTGGTTGGATAGTGCGAGCTAACAAGACTGGGGAAACTTCTGAGAGTTGGTAGCTAACTATTGAACAATCAGTGTAAATAGTTAGCTGGAACTAATGAGTTAAAAAAAGCGTAAATTACCAAGCAAACAATGACAATAGTTAGCTACGCTAGCCTAATTGTATTTCTGAAACTTAAAGCAACTGTTAAATGGTTTTTCATTTGTAGCGGTGCTGTTTCTAGCTAAACCCAATGAGGCTGCTGAAATAGTTAGCGAATCGCTAATAGTGGTGTAAAAATGTAAACACTTTTCAATAGTAATAGTCTGTGAGGGAAGAACCTACTAAAGGTGATGGATATTGCTAGCAAGAGGTCATGGATAAATCCATTTTCCAAAAAATTAAAAAAATTAGCTTTAAACATAGACATAGAAATTTAGCTAAAACACAGTCAAGATATTTAGCTAAAACAGATAGTGGATACTTGTAGCAAGGAAAGAATAAGGTGCTTAAGAAGAAAGCTAATGGCTAAACAACTAAATGATAAGCTTACAGTAATGAATAAACAGTTGTTATAGCCTACGTGGATAAAAACATTTAATGGTCTAAAATGTTTGCTTAAAGTGCTGTAGAAAAAGGAAATAAAACCACATCAAGAAGTATTTTATAACTATTAAACTGTAGGGAAAGCATTGAATAGATTATTAAAACAGCTAGCTAGTGATAAAGGATACATTTAACCCTTTAACTTAATTTTTTTTTTCTCACTTGAACTAGTTAGCTAATGGCAAAACCACTACTAAAGTAAGCTAACAGCAATGTATAAACAGTCATAGCATTTTGGCTTAAAGCAATTTATGGTCATGTAAGTTAGATGAAAATGCTGTAGAAAAGGGAAATAAAACGCATTGAAGTATTTTATGAATAGTTAAACTGTAGGGTTAGCAATTGATAAATTATTAAAACGGCAAGCAGTGCAAGTAGTAAGAGATGAATTTGACCTTTTAGCTTAAAATGTTAATCGGTGAAACTAGTTAGCTAAAAGCTATGCCTGGCTATCGATAGCTAGCCAAATGATTCAGCAGTTTCAACAGCAGGGGTTAAATTAATTAACTATAAAAGTAATTTGGTTTAAATAGTAAAAGTAAACATTTGAAATGTAAGCTGTATACACTGCTGAGCTATGTTACTTTGATTTCACTATATGAATGTGGCCAAAGTAGCTAAGCTAAACTTTTTTATTTGAATATTTTAGAGATATGTTTTCTTGATTAAGATGGATGAACAGTTGAATTAGAAAGCTAAAATGAGCATTAACTGCTCTTCAACTCCTGTTTTAGCCTATGAATGTTAATACTCTATAGGATTAAAAACTACTGAAATAATCGATTACACCATTTTGTAACAAATCACCTGTTTAGAATTAATTCAGACAAATACATATGAAGGAAAGTGGCTTTCAGATCATTATGAAGTGCTTTGGGGGAACATAAGGCTGAAAAGATAGTGGACCACAGATCTACAAGAATGGTCTAAGCATTCATGTAATGTGAGCATACATTTTAGTTTACATTTTTAAACTCCCTCTGGCTATAAATAATGTTGGTGCTGGAAACAAACAGTTTGATTCCTCTCTGTTTATCTGTTTGGATGTTTGCCTTTTTCATCCCTCTCTCCACATCTCGCTCAGAACCCCGCTATCTTTGGTGGGTTTTCATCACTCTTCCTGCTGTTTTTCTCCCTTTCTGCTTTATCTTGGCCCCGTTGTCTCCATTTTTTCTCCTCAAACTTTCTTCCTCCTTTTACTGTGTCATTTTCTCTCTTTATCATTCCGTCCTGCTTCTCTCTCCACTGTCATTTCCATCTTTTACCTCCTCCGTCTCTTGCACTGCTGCAGCAAAATAAAGCAGACATTGTTTTGCGTGATGGAAGCTACTCAAAACTAAAACATCATTACCCATCTTATTGTCATTTGAATGTTTCAGAAGTTTTGTTAGGTTTTCATTCTGGTCGAAAAAGCTTTTGGTTTGCCTACGCTTCAACAAATACACAATGGATTGTTTTAATTTTGCACAACTTTCGCTCCTTTCATTTGAGACAAGCTTGATAAAAGAGATGGATAGATGCCTTGCAGTGTTTCCATTAATGGAGAGAGCATTCATCACACTGCATGTCTCGCTTTTATATTGGGAGGCTATAATGAATGAGAGTGAATCTGAGTAATGCCGTGTATTGGTGGTAATAGATGGGTTTTGTTGCACTCGTCAAGGCTTGTTTGTGAAGCCCCTTTTGAAAACATTGACAATAGAAAAGCATTTAGCCCTGCAATAACAAAAAGAGACACTGTGAATCATTTCTAGGAGCTGTTATTATTAGTGACACTTTCTTCACAGCAGCAACGCAGGCAGTGCAATGAGGAAAGGTAAAACACAGAGAGACCTTTACTTCTCTTTCATGCCGTGATTGACATGGAGATGTCCTATAGGGGGCTCTTTTTTTAAATTCTGCCGCCATCTCACATGAAACCATGTGTGAGATTGCCTTGTTATCACTGATCTCGGGCCTATATTTTCCCATCTCTGCTCTCCTCTCCTCTCATCTCCCCTCTCTGGCTCTTTGGAGCTCACACCGTGTGGAGAAGGATGATGAATACTCAGCTTTCCAAAGCACATACGCTGGGGGTTCTTTTTTTTTATATTTTATTTTTTAAGCCCCATCACCTCACACATACACATAAAGAATACACACATAAAACTACTAAGCCACTGAGAGAGACTACGATGTTGTGCCCCACTGTTTCGATCCCACCTCAAGACTTAGAAAGTCTTGCGTAACGACTTCCAGCTTCAAAACTGAAATTGGATGCCTCTGTGTGCTGAGTCATCTGCGTTTTTTTTTTTTCTCCAAAGCTATGACACACCTCTGCTGTCTTACATTTTCCATCCTCACTCTCTTTTTTGCCTTTGTCAGCTGCAGAATAGTGCTACAACCACATAAAAGATACTTGATTTAGCATCTCAAGTTTTAAACCCGGATGTTGCATGGAAGCATGCGCTACTAATGCAGCTGCATTGTGAGTCCTTTTCAGCACCATGGACAGCACTTTTCAGCCACTTCACTTGTTTTTTCCAGAACAAAAAAACGGTGTTTTGCAGGAGCTGGGTTATAGTGTGGATAGAGCTACTGTTAGCACCTTCCTACTGGGAAGAAATCAATATTTTTGTATCTTGGGGCTCTTTTTCATTATGTAGGGAACTTATTGTTCTTTTTATAGATTATTTGCTAAAACAACACATAGATTGAGGCAAGGAAAAAAAGCCAGGGATTCATGCAACATGTTCTGCCCTCTGAAGGCTTCTAGTTACAATTTTAAATCTACTCTATGAGCCATTCAAGGCAGGAAAATGTGTTCCTTTTATTTTGCTTTTATTAGTCAGACATAATACGTATGCATTAATACCTCTTTTCACCTCTCACTGCTGCTTATCATATCATAAAGCTCCCTGTACAAACTGTAAGCAGTATTGTTCATATAATTTGACAGCCTAGTCTGACAGTAATGTGTTACCTGTTGTGTCTGGCTCCCCTGGTCGCCCCTTCATCCTGATTTCACCCAGCACCCTCTGCTGCCGAGGATACTGCTTAGGAAGGATTAGACATTGTTTCCCTGACACCCAGGCCTCCCATCCCAGCCCTCTGATTGGCAGACATAATCCCCCCATTCACTAAACCTTCGTTACCCTGTCTCTGGAATACGCCACGGTCCGCTGCCTCCCCCTAGGAGCGCGAGGGCTTCGATAAGGGCCTCTGCTGGCTGCATCGCATTAAGCTGCAAAAAAAAAAAAAAAATATGAATTTGGAATGCAATCGATTCGGGGCATCGTTTGAATAGAATGGGATGCAATTCAGAGTGGATTTATCAAGTACATGGAGATGTAATATTGGTCGGGGAGGTGGGATGCTGTCAGGCTGGCGAGCAGAGAGTACTTGTGCGGGGTGACAAGAGCATAGTGGTGACAGGCTCTGTCAAGTGGCCATAATGGCATGCTGTCATTTTCCAGAGGAAGACAGCAACCGTGTGTTTGCGTAGGCGATGCACAACAGCACACATGCAAATATATGTGTGCTGGCTGCCATTAGAATTGACATTAACAGGGATAGTTTTTCTGTAATTTTTGCATGCAGGAATTAAAAGCTCAAATAGGGATCAGAGTACAACAGCAGAAATCTGTGTCAGAAAAATCACTTTATGTCATTAATGGGCTCAGATAGAACACATTGTGCCTCTGTGTCCTCTCATTATGCAGCTGCATTAATCACAAGAGTTGCTTTTTTGTTCTCTGTGCAGCCTTTATGACCTGAGTGGCACCTTTGGAACCATTTCTAACAATAAAGTTTGATTTCCTTTGTCTGTAGGCTCTAAAATGTTCTTACAAGTCACGTAATATCCTTTGTGTGCATGCAAGAGATGTCTACCGTCAAAGGGTAATTGCCTATTAAGTGTTGGACAAGCTTATTTGTGATTGTCATCAAGGTATGAGTCGTATATATCCTGCAAATTCTCAGATTTCCTTTTTGACAGACAGGAGAGAATAAGTCGCATGTAACAATGGAGTGTCACCTCTCCGCTCAGCCTACCTACACCGCCTATAATACGGGATAAAAACCCGCCACATCTGGGTATCACTTTCATTGTATTAGCCAGCTGATCCCTGACATCAGTTTATGAGTCTGTAATCTTCTGCTTCACACAATAGCGGACTAAACCATTTAACCCCGCTGGGAGGGGAGCCATGATACAGGAGAGAAAAGGGGAAACACGCCGCAATGCTAAAAAAGGCCGTCCTGCCAGTTACACCCTCTAAGCTCCCTAAGACTTGCCCTGGTTTGGGAGAATACGCACACCCACAAAAACACACAAACCTCTGCCCCTCCCCCCCCTTCTCTTTTTCCATCTTTGTCTCTCCAGTGAATTCAATTTTGTCTTCTCCAAGAGACGGCTTAAATGCAGACAATCTTATCAGTGGCTGTGCAAGCAGTGAGGGACGTGATTGAAACACCCCTGAAGTATTTCCAATGCAGACAAACCTTTCAGGAGTCTTAATTGTGTGTGTGATTTTTTTCCCCCCCTTTCCTGGTCAAACACACAAACACACAAATATTAGCAGCACACCTTCCCCACCTAGACCTTCAGCTTCCTCCCCCTCCTCACCCAGTTTTCATGCCATACAGCTGCAGAAGACAATAATGCTGCATGACACCTCATCAGAGCTTTAATGGAGAGAGAGAAGCTGATGGCAAGGGTTTCATGTTTTGCTCCATTTTATTTATTTGCAAAGAAAATACTCTGGAAACATCACAGTAAGGTATCTCAAACTAGCTGTGTTATAGTAAGTTAATCCGAACACAAAATCTTCTATATATTGTCTTTGTCCCACATGTTTTTCACCTGTCTTTCGCTTGTTTCTGGCTCTTCATTGGAAATTGTGGCTAAGGTGGTGTCTCTTTTCTTCCAGTCATACATGGAGGACCACTTGAAGAACAAAAACCGTCTAGAACGTGAGTGGGAGGCCCTGTGCTCCTACCAGGCAGAGCCTAGCACCTGCAGCATAGGGCAGGGAGAGCAGAACTCCAAGAGGAACCGCTCAGACACCGTGGTTGTATGTGAGTCCATTCAGTGTTTTATCTTTTTATACTTGTTCCTTTAGGTCAAAAGGCCTGAGTGATGCTGCTCTATCAGCCCTGGTGATATTTATATGAACAGACGTTTGAAAGATGAGCCTAAAATGGTAAAAGCATAGATAAACATAGAATAAATTGGTGTTTGTTTTTCTCAAATTATTTGACAATCATCTCTTAATCTTCAGAGTTTTCCCTGAATGCATTTGGACATGAGACATATTTGCACCTTGAGTGAAGTTATCCACACAGTTATAGAGAGGTCTCACCTGTTGGGATCAAATTCAACACTGCATGAAAAGTGTGCTAACACAATGGATTCAGAGTTCCCCTTTTAGTCATCATTACTTGTAGACAATCATGCAAGCAACTTTATCAAACTTTATCACTGAAGCATCAAACAATTTGGGAACATTTCTCCGATAAACTTTTAGTTCAGTTCAGTTTTAAAGTAGAACCTTTTAATTCCATTTGATAAACATATTCAACTTTAATGCATGTTAGAATAAGAACATTTTAGTGAGGATATGCAGCTCTTGCCTTAGAATCTAAGATAACTAATAATGATACTATAAGTGAATGTTTAGATAACTGTATGTGAGTTTTTTGTCTGGTAGAACAAACAGGATTAAAAAATTGAGAGTCTGTCCTAAGCAAAATCAAAATTTGTCTCTAAACACATTAAATATTTAGGGAAAAACTGTCTGTATATTTGTCTACATGTGAAAAGGCTGAGAACTACTTACAGAAATCACACCCTTAGGAAGTTTTTCATCACTTTTAGGTTAGGAGTTGTGGGGTTCAATGACGTCCTAGGTTAGCCTAGTCCTAGTTTCAACATCACAGTCTACAGACTTTCTGTTAGGTATGCCAGAATCGAAGAATTGGTGTGTCTTTGCTATGAGTGGGTGTGGTTTCAGCAGATTAAAAGGACATGCTTACATCATCCCAGAGCAGAGATAGCTGATTAATTTTTCATGATTCTGACACATGATTTTACATAAGTGATTTTTTTCTTCACTGAGATTAGGCCTGCTGGTTAATAACACAGTCTGCTGTTGTGCGATTTTTCAAGGCAGTGGCATAATTTGGGTAGCATTAGCTTACATAAATTGGTGACAAGTGTAAATGTCAGTTAACGAAAGCCATTGTCTTAACTGAGACAATCCTAACAGTACTGATACAGAGAGAATCTACAGCAGCCTTTCCTAGACTTCAGTAGACTGCGGCCCAGTTTAAAACCTAAATCATCTGGGGCCACCAGAAAACCCTCATGCAACTGTTACATGTGACCAAAAGTATTTACCTCTGGATTTTTTTTTCATAACAAGAGCAGTTCTATGCCAATGCTTGGCTTTCAGAGACATTAACATTACAGGAAAAGTGTCAGTCACTGAAATTGTCTTTTCTAATAATCATCTAAAATGTACTTTGGGCCCAGCAAAACCTTTTCTAGAAGCTGTAATGTCTGAAAGCACTGATAAATACTTAAAATCAGGAAGTGAGCAGCATATTACAATGTTTAACACAGTGTCACAAGTTAATTCAACACCAGTTTAACTATGACACCAGTTCCATAGTTTGACAAAAAAAAAAATGACATGATTTAAAACTTCTTTCTGTGTTTTTTAACTTCTGAGACTTAAAGAAATTACCTGCAATCAAGTATTTTATTTGATTATATTTTTTATAGATAACATTTCCGTAGTTTCTAGTTATTGTAAATGACCTCTTGCAGCCCACCTGCAGTACCTCTGGTGCCCACCAGCCCATACTTTGGGACGCACTGGTCTACAGTATGCGTTGGACCACCTTGTGTACTGTTTCCTAAGATAAAAAGTGGCAATCTGTCAGGCATTGACATGGTGGACTGCTACAGCTGTATGGCAACAGCATTAGCAACATTAAGATCAGTATTAACTCTGTTACATTTACAGTTCAGCTATGCAGATCAAATTTTGGTGAATTTACTGTCTTCAGTGAATGCTGTACTGTAGCAGAATTAGCCTTTAGCTGGGCTATTGTTTCCTTCCTTTTTTAGGTTGAAAACAAGCTGAGGCACAGAATTCAGCAAAATAGTGGACAACCTGTGGTCAGTAGTACTGCCAAACACAGCATCTAGTAAGTACTGAATTCTAGTGGGCTTAAAAGAAGACCTAGTTTAAAAAACAACCTCAAATATCACAAGATGCATTGCCTTTAACCCTGAGACGATGGAGAGCTTGACAGGTGTAGCAAGAGGAACTAAAGCTTACCAAAAAGTTCAATCAGTGAGTCATATTTTGAATCGCACCAATTCAAAACCAAAGTTAACTCAAGACACTTTACAAAGACCACACTCTTTGATGTAGCCTATTGTTATAAAGACCAGTACTAATCACCATCAGCACTAGCAATATTTAGCATCATTTCTAAGGTGAGAAAAACCATCCCTTTAAGGGGAGGAACCTTGAAAAGAACCAGCCTCATGCTGACAGCCCTCTGCTGAAGCCGTGTTGGGGTTGGACAGGGGTAGGGGGTGGGAGAGAAGCAGGAAATGAGAAGAGGGGGATGCCGAAAGATGGACAAGAGAAACAACAAAACAACAATAAGAATATACATTTATTGCTGTCAAGGTCATAAACTTATCTCCAATTTTGTTGGATATGGCTATAACATCAATAATGACTTTAGAAATATGTGAAGAATTAGTAATCATGATTTAACAGAAACCAGGACAAAGCAATATTAGCATCAGCAGTTAGGATGATAATGAAATAGAACTTTTATTGATAATTATAGCAGTTCAAGTAGAGCTGCTTCTAGGTTCAGATTAGCTGTTCTAGAAATGATAATAGAAGTAAGGATGATGTTGGTAAATGAAGCAGCTGTTACATCATCTTTTCTCTATTTAAAGCGATACGCCTCTACAGTTATCATACAATAAGTCTGCCTCTACAGGACGGACAGTGATGCATTTTTTTCTGTAGCTTTATCATGTTTATAATGGTAACATCAGCAGTATTTTTTTATGTAGTGTGGCGGTGAAATTTCACAGCAGAAAAAAAAGGCATTGCTAGCTCAGTCTTATTATAATGAAGACATTTTCTGAGAATTATTTGTTTTCCATAAAAACAAATTTAGCTCCTAGAGCTTTGAATTTCAGATTTACAGGCTAGTATAGCACTGCCCATCCTGCTTATGTGCACAGCTGGTGGAAGGGACTGGAGTATTTATCAGTCTGGAGTTTCTATGTGGAAAGTTTGAAAAAAGATTGATGTACTCCCATCCAAAATTCACAGAATGATTTTAAATGAACACAAATGCTATTTTCAGCTAAAATTTGTTGGAGTGTATCGTCTATCACAAGATTTCCATTTCACATTTATTTGGCTGCAATGGCCAAAATACCGCCATTTGACAAACTGAATCATGGGTAATATCACATCTGACCTGAGCTGTGACCACTCAGTTCAGACAGCTGCAACCATCTCCCATGACATCCTCCAGTGATGCCCTGGCATTTGTAACAGAATGGCTCTTTATTCAAAATCAACCTAACCAAGCTGTTAATGTAAAAAGCTTGTCATATATTGGGCATTGCTAAGATGTGAGAATGTCTTCTTTAGGACAATGAATAACAACTTTACTTAAGATTTCTGATGCAGTAGAAGTAGAAATACACTCTAGACAGTCCAAATACATATCGGAGTGGTTCAAATGAAAAAATGAGGACTAAACTTTTAAAAAATCAAACTTGATTAATGTTGAGTGAACAAATTATAAAGTAGGTGCGCTTAGCTAGTTGATACAACACATTATATTGGGTTTCTGGAATTTTGTAAGGCATATACCAAGTGAACATGAAGATTTAAGTTGATCCAACATTTTCTACTTAAGTTGAGCCAACTGATGCATTAATATTTCTATTGGAAAAAGTTTCCAACTAAATGGAAACATGAAGTATTAAGTTGGGTCCCTCAACTCAAAAAAGCAGTTTTTAAAAAAAAAAGCTGTTTTATGTTCAGTCCTTATATTTGAATTTACAATATGAATAGTTAGGCCAGACTAAAACTTCATGCTTCATCGAGGCATTATTATCATCATTTCAATTTTATTATAAATTTTTTTTTATTCATGGAAAGATAAGCCATTCTGAATGGCCCAAAGAGCCCATAGTTGAGTGGCCCTTCTGGCATATGCCCAAAATCCAGGTGAGTGGGTTGTACCTAGAGGTGAGTCTTTGGTCCAAACTGGACTTTAAAAGTCCTGAATTCTACCTTGATTTGCCTTGGATCATGAGTAATGTACTCTGTAAAATAAAATAAGCTATTTTATGAAAATCTAGAAATTCAATGCCTCAGAAATAACAAACAAAACATGACTTATTTTATTTTAAATACGCTGTGATTACACTAACTTAATATTTCTGAGTGACAAATACTGATGCCAACTTTATTATTCTAAGCATGCTATACTAGTTTGAAATTAATTATTTCAAGTGTTCAAAACTGAAATTCAAATGTTAGTTTGAGTTACGCTAAATCATCTACTTTGAGTGTACTTCAACCATTTGTAGAGCACTGATAAGGACATAGAACTCAAAATATTAAAGGTAACCGATTACCTTGAAAATTTAAGTAGTATTCGCTGAAAAAATTGCATTTTTTAAAGAAGATATTAAGTCAGCATTCCACCTAAGGCAGGCTAACTTGAGCAACAATGGTTGTTAGTGACTCACTTAACTGGTAGCTGATGTCTCATTAAGTTTGACATGCCATCCACTCGACATTAACATTGCCCCCCCAGCTGGGGAACCCCTCTAACTGAGTGGGCAACTTCACTCAGGGTGCAAGGTTTCTTATGCCCAAAGGTATTCTGGGAACACTATGCAGATTAAGGGATAATAGTCAGATAATTTGAGTAATGAAAAGAATAATTAAATTGTTTCAGTACTGTTATACTATTTACATACAGTTTAAATTGGATTTTTAAGTAAACACAGCTCAGTTTTTTTTATGACCTCTGCTGTTGTGTCATACAGTGCAGTGTTAAAAGGTTTAACCTCTAAATACTTAATTTGTTTTTAAAAAATAAAATGAAGTAAATCGAGTTCTTTGGCTTTTATGGCCAATGAGTACAAGTATTTTGTTTATAATAAGTGTTAATAAGAGGTTACTGATTGTTCAACTTAGTGTTTCTGAGTGAAATTGATGTTAGTTTTCACCATGTAGAAGAACAAGTCCACGTCTAATTCTATTTAATTTCTTAGATGTAAACTTTTTAGATTTTCAATCTTCTCTCTGAGCCTCTTTCTGGTCTGAGGTCAGGTCTCACTTAGAGCACAGGCAGATCCATGAACCAATCAGGTTTGAGTGAAATTTCCAACAAAGTCTGATGAAACTTGTTGAGGAATTTGGTAAATCAGATTAGATTGAAGTGTGCCGAAAGCTTTTTGACTGAAAACTTGTTTTTATCATCATTAATGTCACAAAGTGTCTCAAAAAACTTTGACTCATTCAAAAATGAATAAAAGAAAATGACTCAAGCCCAAGTTTTCAAGGGCTTTAATTTGAAGAAAATGTGTTTTTAAGAGGACTATGAGTTCAGTGGAGGGAGATTTTATAAATCTTGCAACAGTTTCACTTGTTTAAGAAAGAGAAGGACTCCTTTGGATACAATATTTTATTATTATTTCACTTGGAACATTCCTTATTGAAGGTGGAGCAATTCAGGCCTTCAGAATAGTGAGTGAGTATGATGAAAGTGTAGTGAAATTGTAGCTCATACAGCCTCATATTCCTCTGTTATTCCTCTGCTGCTCAAAATTCTGTTGTTATTGTGTTGGGAGGAGAAATGTTGGAAAAGTATGTGATGAATTATGCATCTCCATTACAGACGATCACTCCAGGATCACCTTGAAAGCGGAGAATAACCATGGCAACTCAGATTACATCAATGCAAGCCCAATAGTGAGTATTGTTTATTCATTAAAGCTCTACATTGTGGTTAATACCTGTCGTCTCTGAAGCCTTTTAGTGTACCAGGAGCACCTGTTGTGGTCGGATTTTACTTTGAGATAAAACAAGTTTCAAAGGACGTGTCATTGATCCAGCAGCATTGATCTTTTGTTTTTACACTGCATGCTGGGAGCTTCAGTGGATTCGGTGTGCCTCACTAAATCACATGGCTGCTTTCACTGCTTTTCAAAATGGCCGCACCCTGGAGACTCCCCTCTTTTTTTCATCCCCACTAAAAAAAAGAATTAAACATTATTTTTTGATTAAACAAATGTATCCCATCACACGTCCAGAAAGGCCTCAGTGTTGGAGAGGGATGAGGTTTTCTTTTTAGTATTTTCCCCCCAAAACATTGCCAGTCATGATTTCCCCCGAGGCGGCTGAAAAGGGATTCCATCAAAGAGAACAGGAAACTATGCATTTCAAATACAGTGCCAAAATTTCTGAGGAGATAGATGAAGGGGGGGCACACGCAGCTGCACTAAAAGCCTATTACTCCTCAGAAACAAACAATAGAGACTTCTAGATGTTCTATTTATTCCTCCATTCCCTCTAATGGCATATTCATAGAGGTTTTCAGCTTATTTAGACAGTGCTGTAGTGCCACATTTGCCATCTTTTAGAGCAATATTATAATAAACATAATCAGTCTGGGGGAGAAGTAAGCGAAAAACAGATTGGTGCGTTAGAAAAAGGCTATGAAGAGACTGTTTTGGTGCAGCTAGTAACACAAACGGATGCTGAGGATGGGTGAAGTAATGGCAGATGCAGTGGTGTGTGCATGAAAGGACAGTAATTACACCACAAAAGAGACCCCTGGCTGAGCCCAAGCAAAACTGTGATAATTATTTCTGTCAATGCGCCTTCTTCCTCCTCATTAGCTTCAGGGGGCAGCGGCCTACGAGTAAATAATCTGTCGCTTCTTTCTTGGAAGCCGGGGGTCAGGGAGGCAAAAGGAAGGAAAGCAGAGGGTGACACGCATGCAGGGAGAAGCTTGAATAATGGTAAATGCTGGAGAACAAATAACACAGTGCTCCCAGAGATGTAACAGCGGCTGTTGAATATTTTGATTATGTGTTTTACATAGGGCTGTCAAAAGGTTAGATTTTTCATCACAATTAATCTCAGTAGTTAATCTATGTAGTTAATCAGGATTAATCGTACCCTTTTATTGAATTTTAAAATCCCACTGTTTTGCATTCAAACCTGTCATTTTCTACTGTTGTGAAGTAAGGATAATTGACTTCCTATTTGCTTTTATAGGTAGATCCAAGATTGAACATGAGTTTACAACAGAAAGAGGAATCTGTTATGGATCATAAAGGAAATAAGAGATCAGTAAAAAGGAAAATGTTTGATAACAAAAGGTTCTATTGACTTTTGACTTGTCCACTGAGTTGTGAGTTTTTTTTAAGTGAAATAAGACATTAAGGAGCAGTGGTGGACTTAGTTTATATCACTGTGGTTGCAGGGAGATTCTGATGTGGCTTAACTGAAGTATGCTGGACAATCTCTACACATAATAGTGGTGAAAAGTACCAAAGCTGAAAAAAACTGTGTTGTAGATAATGAATCTTTCAAAAATTACAGAAAAACTCAGACACTTCATCCAAATTGCTCAAATGCATTATCAACCTTCAAGTAATCACGCAATTCAGACAGTGTTTCAGGGTTAACCAACAATTTTTGATCACTGAAAACAAGAAATTATACAAAATTGGTGACCAGAACATCTGTTGTTGTGACCATGTTATTGAAACAGGTACCAATCTTGTTTTTACTTGTATCCAGGGCCATAACCAGGATATCTGGGTCCCATGAAGATATCAAACTGGGCCCCTCCACCACAGACTCAGCCAGCCCCCTATAACTATACCTTGTTTACACAAATGACCCATTAATACTTACATAAGAGTGAAACAAAATTTTTAATTCCCAGGTTTATAAAGAAATACACTCTCCATTGTTCATCTTGATCGCATGAAACAGCTTTAAAAACAACATGTATTTTATCAGTAAGTTACATTGGACAGGCATGATTGCAGGCAAACTCATACACATGCTCTAAATTGCTGTAATATTTTTGCAGCATTTAAATACAGACGTATTTGCATGAATTTGTTGTCAGTTATTGATGGTTGGAAACAAGAAATAACCCATTTATATACTGATATCCAGAGCTATTGCCATGATTTCTGAGTTAAATGAAAATATTTTCCACTGGCCTCCATCCAACCCAGCCTCAGAAAACCTTATAATAGGTCTGTTACCACAAATGGTAATATATACAGTGCTTAACAAATTTATTAGACCACCCTAAACCTAACCAAAGTAAGGTTTATGCCACAGCTGTCCTAAATTAACAGCATTGGTAATTACTCAAATCATTTTTTATGTTTTTGCAATGGTTAATACACCAATATGTAGAAGCTCTTTAACCAAAATGATATTTTTAATGCTAAAATATAATTATTATTGTTTCCATGAATTTCCAAATTTACTGATTTAAAAAACTGAAAAAATAGTAAAGCACAATATTATGTCTTGATTAATATGTCACATTATAGTTATTTACTTGCATTCCTGAACAGAAAAATGAGTTTTAGTGGTTGAATGTTATGCTTGATTCATTTCTGACTTCTCAGAGAAGCCCAGTGAGCCGGCTCAAATTTGGGTGAATTCAGTTTGAAATCCCTCATTCCTGTTCAAAATGGTAAAACGTGGAGAGCTCACTGAAAATGAAAGAGTCCGCATTAAAGCACTTCATGATGCTGGATGGTCTCTGAGACAAATATGACAGGTGGTCTAATAAATCTGTTAAACACTGTATATATTCACATTTAAAAAAAATGTTCTCTGTCTTTTTTATGCTGATAGACTGAAAAAAATAATTTAAAAAAATATCTATTTCATTAAAAATATCCATTGGAAAGTAATGATTCTATCAATAACTGCAGGCAAACTCCCACTCATTGTTTTACATGCTCTAATATGTTGGCAGCATTTCAATGCAGAGATGTCTATGTGGTTTAGACAGTATGTGTGAGTTTGTCTGAATTTTTGACACTTGGAAACAAGAAATAACCCCCTGATGGGTCACTAGGACATTTTGTTGCAGTACTACTGAAACAGGTTTCCATGTTGCTTGTTTTTACCAGTATCCAGTGCTGTACAGGATTTCTGGGTCCCTTAAAAAGTTCACGTTGGGCCCCCCCACCACAGCCTGCTGTACTGCTGTAACCACTCCTTCATTACATAAATAAGCCCTCAAATGCTTTCCAGTAATATCTTAAGAATATTCAATATCAAACATTTTATAAGGGAACATTATCCATCATCCATCAAGAAAACAGCATCCTATCTAAAGAAAGCTGTATTTGAGAAGAATGAAACCATTAAAATGCAGGCAAGCTCCTGCTCTCACTGGCTTCATCATCTTTAGAAATTTGCATTTGTGCAGTTTAGACTGTATGCAGAGTTTGACTGCAATTTTTGATAATTCAAATGAAGAAATTACCCAATATTTGGTTTTTATACTGCAAAAAACCCGAATGTTAGCACATGTATTGATCTACTTCCTGGTATAGATATCTCATTACACTTGCTGTTTTCCTGACATCCTCTTTAAAGGGATGCAAAGCAAAATTAAGGCCTGAAATTGCAAAAGAAGAACAAAAACTTGACCAGTTAGGCAATAAAATGTAACATGTCCAAGTCTCAAAATTAGATACATCTGCATTAGTCAGTAGAGTTTAACATATTAAAGGTTAGATTTTCTTGCCTACCAGCGATGCTAGTGCTCCCAGGGATATAAATGCTTGGATGTGTTTTAAAATCTAAAATTATTTTGGTGTTTGATTGAGTACCAAAGCTTTTTTTAAAAATCCTTTGTTTCATAAAGATGGGGCTCCAGGGGATAATGTTGCCATAAAATCACAAGCAAACCCCTACACACAAATGTGTTGACAACATTTCAGTTATTGTGTAATTCAGTTTGACAGTTGGGAAAAAAGCAATCACCCAATATCGGGTCCATAGGATTTCTCAATTTAGTTCCCATGTTTTTTGTTTTTAGGAGTATCCAGAGCCATTGCCAGGATTTCTGGGTACCATGAAAATACTTAAAATTGAACTTTTATAAATAAGACCAAGTGTATTGAAAACAACGAATTAATCCATAGTAGCATGAATCTGAATATAAAGGTGCAACAAGCTTTAAGCAATAAAGGAGGAGGCTGGGGTGGGGGAGGTGAGGCTGGCTACCAGCTGATAGCAGCTGGGCTATGACTTTCGTGAAGTAACCTTAGGCTTCATCAGTTTTAGATGGAATGAGCTAACTATTTTTGCTCATACTGCACATGTGATGTCATTTGTTTTGTTTAAGGGCATTATCAATTTTATGTGACTCATTTTGACTAAGAAAAACATACATAAAACACAAAAAGGAGGATTTTTGTAAACCATTATGAAAAAAATGACACTTGAATGTTTGCATAATGTGCATAAAATATATTTTATTAAACTTGTATTTTGACACATTTAAAGTTAAAGAAATATTGCAACTTCTGCGATTTGAAAATTGCACCAGGCCATATTGTGATTTAATCTAATATGCAATGAATTGCCCAGCCCTACATTGAACACCTCCACCACAGCCTGCTATACTGCCACAACATCTCCATTATTCAATTGAGCCCCCAAAAGCTCTCAAATAGTCTTTAGGATTTTCAGTATCATGCATTTTAAAAGGACAGCATCAAAAAGCTGTTTTAAAACCGCTTGAATTTCAAAATAAAGGCACATAAGAAAAGGATGATACCATAAGTGAAATGCTGGCAAACTCCTGCTCTCACTGTCTAAATAGTAGTTAAACACTGATCTATTTGTCCACTTTGGACAGCATGCATGAGTTTATCTGCAATTTTTCATACTTTAAAACAAGTAGTTACCTATTATAGGTGCTAACACAGCTATTACTCACATTTTACCAAACATTTTTGTCTAATTCCCAGTCAAAAAAATCTCACTGCACTTATCTAAGTGACATTCACCTGACATTTGAAGACATATTTCAGGATTTAAAAGCAAAAAATGTCAGTCCTGGCTGCTTTCAAAATGTAAATCAACACCAAAAAAACCTTTGGAGTGTCTTGGAATGAGATTTTTGTCTAAATAAGTTAGTAAATCTAATTTGAAGTCACAGGTCAAATTAGCTTGTGCCATTGGCAGATTCTTTTGACTACAGGTCTTATATTTAGCTTCTTATATCTTGAAATAAGATGTTCATCTGGACTTGCCTGGCATTGTTGCACATATTCAGGGTGTTAAGGACTTTTTTGTCTAGCAATTAGTCAAACACACTTGCCAACAGTGTTAGACTTCTTTATCTGTTGCTTTTGTATCAGTAATGTTTGATTTTTACTATCATGTGGGTCTGTTAGTCTTCTCTGGCTTTTTTTTCCAAACACCATGCAGCGTTCCCATTTCCCACCTGTCCTGCGTGCTTTCATTCAAAACCTTTCCGATAAACTTAAGCTAGGTGTTTAGCTTCTCTATCTTACATAAACACAGCATCAAGGCGCTGCAGCGAGATATAAAAAGTTGAGACGCTTCTCCAGGAACAGATATTTGTGCAAGCCATTTCAGCACGAGCTATTTCACTTCAAACCAAAGAGCACTTTCACTTTGCTGTTTTTTTTTTTTTCTTGTAGTCTATCTGTTCCCCACAATGGCGAGGGGAGGACAGCTGAAACGCAGGGCCGCTCTTTCATGTCTGCGCTTTAGTATTCATGCAGGGATGTCGAACGCACAGCTTCAGCATGTCTGTGTCCTTGAGATTGGCTAAACGGAGTGGCAGCACCAGCGTTCGGCACCACCCTTTCATTTCTGTGGGGGTGGGTTTTTTTCTCTTTAACAAACCCACGAGAGGAATTTCAACCAGGAGGGATGAAGGGAAAAAAATGAACAACACGGGTATAACTAATTGAAGTAGAACAGTGGGTAATGAGCAACGTTTACTGCGTTTATGTGTCCTTTTGGACCTTTTTTCTCAATAAAAAGGCAGAAAAATAAAAGAAGGCATTGTGTAGGTGTATTTAAAGCACATTTTTAGTCACTGAAGCTTTTCTCCTGCTCCAAAATGGCCATTAAGCGGCAACTACATTACCTATGATGAGTATTGGCATGTTTTTAGGACATTATTTGTGAACAAAAGGACTCAGTTCTTACTTAGCATTCCACTGCTAACTTTACAAATCACCAATAAAGAAATAATATGAATTATAAGGGACAGGCCACATAAAAATCAACACAAAAATGCTTTTTTCTATTTAGTCTGACTTATAATTACATCACAGTCTGGTAGACTTAAACCAGAAACTATATGACATTTAAAATCTGCAGTAATAAAAAATAAATGACAAAGAGATTAAAAGAAATAAATTGATTTGTATTAAAAATTTTGGACTTAAGAAGTAGCTTTATCAGCTGTCCGGAGCATTAAGACTTAATCCTGTTGTCGAGCGTCTTAAACATGAGGACAGAAAAGTATTATGGTAATATTAAAGCCATGAAGACATGCTCCATAATTAGGGTCTAGGAGCTTGACAAAGTAGGCAGAAAAGCAACACACAAAGACGAGAAAAGAAAAAACTACATGTGCAACGTCTGAGCTCATGTTTGCTGTCCTTGACAAGTTGTTCTGAGTAAAAACACAAGCTCATAAAGAATGAAAAAGCCATTAAGTACGACCCTGTAGCTTTCTGTCATTATGTTCCTTAATATTAGATTCAGAGATGTCTCCTTTTCTAAATGGCTCTTTTATTTTAGGGCATGTATCGCTAAAAAACTCTATTTCCATTAATGGATGACTCAAGAAGGGGGCCCAACCTGCAAAGAAGTGTCAGTCACACCTTCATTTATAAACTGCATTTTCTTCTTTGTTGTTTAACAGTAAATGAATCCAACAGTTTCTACATGTCATCAATCATTATAATGCCAAATACAGTACATCAAGAATGCATTGATTTCTACACCACCATTACTTTTCCTGTAAAATGTGTCAACACCTTTCTGTTGATGCATCTCACACTCCAGGGTGTGCATAAAAATTACGTGATCATTGATTTTATTTTCAGGGTGGGGGGTTGGGTCAGCCAACACCCACTCAGTCAAGTCTCAATAACATCCCTCAAATCAGGTCCCCCATGTGTCATTGTTTCCAACCTTAACATCAGCTGCCTGCAGGCTTTTACGCCCCACACCCTTGTGATGTTTTATGAAGAGAGACGTCAAAAGCGTGACAGAAATTTGGATTGCAAAGCCTTTTCAAGGAAATTTAAAGATGACTGTAAAAAATGTGCAAGATTTCACAAACGCACAACCGTCCTTGATAATGAGATAATTAATGGAAACTATTAACATTATAAAAAGTATCAGTTATTCTTAATAGCCGAAAGGTTAAAAGCAACATTTTCAAGGTTTGAGGTTCCTTCAGTCAGGAACACTTTGTCAAGAAACGGCTATAAATATTTATTTATTAGCAGTTATTAAATAGCACTTATGCTGTGTGGCTAATCTGGGATCTCCCTGCCCTTCTCAAGCCTACGTGGAAAGCATCCTGCAGGAACAGCACACGATCCTGCTCTTCCTATGCCGATAGGGGAAGCCTAAGGCAGGGAGAGAAGCAGCAAAACCCCAGAGCAGAGCAGACATCAGTGACAACAGAATGACACAGATTAAGTCAGAACCAGAATGAAGGAGGAGCTGGGTGGAGGAGGGTTGCAGAGAGAGCGACAGAGCGTTGCAAGGCAAGAGCAGTTTAAATAAGGCAGCCTGAGTGTGATTAGCCAATAGCGTGCTTAGAGCAAATCAGCTGGCTGTCAGCTGATAGGGACATGCATGAGATCAGCTGATCTCAATTATGGCAGTTCTTGACCTCATGGCCTGCCTGAGCTAACGCTATATGCTCGATTTTTTTGCAAAATTTTTATCTCTTTTTTTATTTTATTGTAAAATCAAGTCACATTGGTTTTTAAAACTCCTGTGTGAAACTTAGGTTTGTGTTGATTTAGGCTCCCCTGTGGTCAGAACTAGGAGTCAACCAATTATCAAATAATGAGCCAATGTTTGCTATTTGGCTGATTATATGTTTCAGCATTTTATTTGACAAATGTCTTATCAAATGAACCAATTAGGTGTGCTACTTTGCTTTTTTACAAGGTGTATATTCCCACTGGCTCTGTTTCAGTCTCCAAGATTTCACCTAATGTCCCGCCTACAACAGTCTCTGATTGGCCAGATATCACACAAGCATTAGCTAATCGTCCTGGGTGCCACTGACACAGCGAGCATATGGCATCACCTCACCTCACTGCCTCTGAGCCACCGTTTGTCGCTTCTCATGTCAACAAAGATAGTGTTAAGAGTTAATTTTGCTTTAGTTTGCTTTTTCTCACAAGAAGTGCAATTTTAACAAAATAAATGCATATTGGTTTTTCATATTGGTTGTTAGTGTCTTGAACTTCTCATAATCAGTATGATTATTGGCTCTGAAAAACCAAGATTAATTAACCACGAAGTAGTCCTGCAATTCTCTTTGCTAGTTTTGCTCTGTCTTTAAAGTGATTTCAATAAAATAAATCACCCAGCTTCCTTTTAAAGTCAGTTGTAGGCAGTGATAGTGCCACCTGCAGAAGTAGGTATACTCTTAATCTATGCCCCACATTTCTGTAAGCGAATCATTCAGCAAAGAATAAACAGCCTGTTAGACTGCTCTTGCATATGTAGTTCACCTAAAAATAAGCCTTTTGTATTTGCACAATAGCACTCAACTTCTGCTGCTTGACTTTGAGTAGAAAGGATCAATGTAAAAACATGATGAGGGAAGACGGCTGATAGAAAGGAGCATGGACGGCTCTGTTTGCACTGCTATAAATCAGTGGTTCTCAACTGGTGGGTCAGGACCCAAAGGTGGGTCACAAAGCAGTTTTCAGTGGGTAGCAACTAGGTGTATGAAAAAAATGGTGGCTGAAGTCTTTATTGGACATGCATCGATACCTTTTATTTTATTCTGTTTTACTGTGAAATTAGGTTAATTTAAATTTTTGATCAATATTTTAACTAATTTATCTCCTCTTCTTACAATAAATGGCTGCTTTTCCCATGATAATGAAGTATGTTCACAAGTTCACATAATGACGGGGAAAGAGTGTATCAGATTTGTCAGTTTTGTCCTTTTTTATTTCAGGTGTTTTGGTCCAATCATGCTCCAAACTGCAACATATTCAATTAACTCAAAATACGTTGTTGAAAATTTTTTGGAAGCATGGGTTTCAATCCGGCCTAAGACAGACTGGTGGGTCCTGAGGCTGGACCAGTTAAAAACCACTGCTATAAATGACCAGATAAGCTTTCTGCTTCATTCTGCCCTTTAATGAACACATCATGGGTGTTTTCTGCATGTTGGCTGCCTGATGCATTGCTTGTGGAGTTCTTTTGCACCTCTTTTGAAATTGAATCAATTTCTGGTCATGTTTGAGATAAACAAGGATCAGATCAGATTAAACTTTATCATAAAAGTGGCAGCATAAGACTGAAAGATTAGTATCAGAGGAGGTGTAGAAGTGGGTATTCTTTATGGAGACTATAAAAATGAGCTGCTGTACTCTAGGGCTGCATGGTTGATTGAATTTGAACAGACAGATTCTAGATTGCACCTACTCACCCCTACTGTTCGTCAAGCCACGGTGGCCTTAAAGGGCAAAAAGATTTTTGTCATCTATGACAGACTCAAGTATTATAGTTAGGGATAAAGCAATACAGCATTTTACAGACCAGTTGAAAGTTTGAGTACTTACATTTTGGTACTCACTGATACCAAGTTAAATATGAGTACTTACCATTCTTCAAATTATTTTGAAAGTTTATTTTATTTTCATCAGATGGTTGTAACAGTTTATGAGAGCATATTCTTATTTTCTTCTACTTCTGTCATCCTCGGTTATGTTCATGTATCAACAAACTGCAGATTGGCTCTAATTTTAACAACCTTCTCACCTAATGAGAGGCTATGATGATACTTTAAAATGATACCAAGTAAAGTATCTGTAATGTTTTGTGAGTGCAAATACATAGACCTGGTATCAGCACCGATACCTGGTGCTGGTAGTAACTGTGCATCCCTAAATTCAGTGTTCTTGTCAATACAAACTTTTCTGCAAAACAACATAACAAGCCTCTCTTCTTTTTTATTCCTTCGATATGAACATATCCTAGTTAACTTTAACAACAGATGGAATTTAAAAAGAAACATGCAACTTATTTTCACCATATTTGATGTTAAAAGCCTTATTCTCAGAGAAAAAAACAGAATGATTTTATATTCAGGTGATTACAGACTAATTAAAACATACTAATAAGTATATTCTTTACAAAGTTTGTTCTGTAAAATGCTACTGTAGTGTACAGACTTTGTCTTTATAAAGGCTCAGTTGTTAAAATTTTCTTCTTATGCATTGATGCTTGAGTTTAGATATCGTTGATCATTGCTGAGTGACTGTGTCTTTTTTTCAAAGACTAGACTGAGACTAGATAAGAATAGATCTTTTGACAAAAACTCTTACAAAAAGTAAGTTTAGTTTACCTCAAGGAGATTTAAACTGGACTGAAATGTTTTTATTGGACACTCATTATCCATGATATTTCTCTACTGTGGGTAAATCCGTCAAATGCAATACATCTGTAGCTCTCCTGCCTCTCAGCTGAAAGCAAGGATCCCAGGTTTTGCAGCACGCATAGAGCACACAAGAAAGATTCAGGCAAAGAGATCAAATGTTTCGACTAGAAATTTTGACTAAATTGTTTTTTTAGTTAAAATTAGACTAAAACTATAAAGAAAATAACTAAGATGTGACTACAACGAATGAACATTTTATCCTTAAGCCTTAAAATAAGACTGAAATTAAAATTAGCTTACAAAATAACACTGCTGGGTCATGTTTGACTGATTGTAAGAACCAAATGTGGGCCAAAATGCTTGGTTCAGATATTTTGTTCCTGAAGCACAATTACTTTTCCTGTTATTATATGTAATTATAATGTAAGCCTAAAAAATATAAATAAGTCAATAAAATGAATGCATGATTTAGATTTATTATGGTAATGTTCATCGAAATAATCATGATAGCAATTTTGGCCAGAATCATGCAGCCTTACACCTGTGTATACCTACACTGATTGTGTGTAATCTTTGCCATGAATTATGCACTTAAACACTTTGATTATAACCTACCCTACCTAAATACCATATATATATGTAGACTCATTGCATCACTATATAGAAAAAGATCTGTCTCTATTCTGATGATGTTGTTTTCTTTGGTCCGTCATATAAAGGCATCGGCATTGAGTTCAGTCTGTTTTATAACCACCTAAAACTGCTTACAGGAGCCTAAAAGAAGCTCCTCTTCAACTTTGTTTTTGCAATATCAAAAGACAACACACATGTCCCTGAAATATGTTCTTAAAGCCTATCTAAGACAGGACTCCTTGATGTTAACACACAACAAATAAGAGTATGAGATTCGTCTCTAATGTTGTGAAATCAGCCCAATTTGAAACAGTCAGATCCTGAAAAAAAAAACAGAAATGAAAGAGGAAAGGAACAAGAGTTCAGAGAGACTGGATCAATGAATGAAAGAGAAAGACAAGAGACAGCAGAGGAAAATGTTTCCTCCATCTAGACGGAGGCTTTGATGGAAGTCTTTTTACCCAGACTGAATGTTTTCATCCTCCTGTCTCTGCCCAAACTCTGTGTCACACTCTGCTCCCTCTCTCCCAGATGGACCATGACCCTCGCAACCCTACTTACATCGCCTCGCAGGGCCCGCTTCCCTCCACTGTGGCGGACTTCTGGCAGGTAAAACTCATCTCAATTCACTCTGCTCTTTTATTTCTCCTCTCCAAAGATGTGCTGCTCTCTGTGTGACCCTGTAGTTTCGTGTGATTTACCGTTTACTGTGTGATGCTTGTGTCTTCTTCTTCTCCTCGGCCCTTGACAGAAGCTTTTTAGACTACTTTTTCCTTTCTGTTGAGGAAACAGTTCAAAAAATTTCAGAGTGATCAATTAAGTAACCTCAGTCTGAGCCTCTCATTTACTGCTATTACATCAAGTCACACATTAAACTCTTGATCTATCCTTACAAACCCTGAAGGTCTTCTAACAATGCTTTGCCCCATTCTAACCATTTTTTCCAAAAGAGTTGAAGACTCTTGTAATTATACCAATGGAAAAGATTTTTATGTAGTGCATGAAAGAGTAAAACTTTCTTATTCTAAAGTTATAATGACATTTCCTAATCCAGGTACCTGAAAAAACTCTGCATAGTTATATTCTTTTTGTTTGAGATAACAAAATACCAACCCTGTCACTCTATTGCTGAAAGTTATTCTAAAGATGTCCTTCCTTCTTCTCTGAGGTATAAATACATAAAACATGGACGCACTGATATGATACACATATTTTAGATTCATTGCAGCCCACACCATCCGAGAAAGTTCATATCTCTGATGTCAATTTTAAATAAGTGTCCAAGAATCAGCCAGGAAATCATAAAAGTTTTTTACCTACAGATCTTGCCCTGTATATCTCTAGATTGAATTTTTTCCTTAGTAGAAAAGTAATTCAGTGAAAATATTAGTCACATTCATGGCTGCATTGCAAACTCGAATTGCTTAAAGGAAATCCACTTTATAGTATTTTTACACAGGAGTTTGGGTGTATCCAGCATATCCACTGATACGCAACATGTGAAATGAGTAGGGGTGCACTGGTACATTGGGTCAACATTGGTACCTGTGATGTTGACCCTGTTGACATCTGGACATTAGCAAATGATAATAATAGTAATCAGCTGTAGGGGTGTGATGGTTAACAGTGGTCACAGTTCACTTTGTACCTACGTTTTTGGGTCATTGTCTGGTACAAGTTTGTTTCACTGGGATAAAAGGAAGAAGAATTCCCATATTTATTATTTTAGGTTTCCATGTAGTGTTTCTAGAAGTAACTGTGATAGCTGGTACAGTTTGTGGTGTACTTAACATGATTTTAAAAAGAGTAAAATGCAACATAACAGAAAAAGATTCAAAATCAATGCATTGTGCACATTTGAATTATTTCAGGAGGTGACAAAGAAATCGAAAAAGGTCTGAAGCTTGAAGTTTCTGATTTCTACCCACTTCCACTAGTGAGTGGAAGAGGTTAATTAGGTGGTAAAGGTCCTTCCATGCTGGGCTCTGGCTTTTGTTAGAAAACAAAATCCATTGCAATTATCTATTGGTCTGTTTAAAAAATGGTTACCATTTTAAAGCCCTATATCCTATTATTGTATGTCTCAGTTTCAATTTGTCCCAGTCCCCAAACACCACCAGTAGGACACTCGTGTTAAGTTTGGCAAAACATCAGCTGTGAATTAGCTAAATATTTGCTATGTGAAATGAAAAATTCATTTTCTATGTAAATGATATGTCCAATTATGTAGATTAGTTGAATGCAACCAGATCGGTGGGTTATTAAACTTCCACTATTCTCATAAGTTGCACATGGCTTAAACACACACAGATTGATTGTAGGGAAATTTTTAATGTTGCTATAAAGAGTTCATCCAAAAAAAGTAAAATCGAGAAAAAAAAACATAGGAAAATGTTCTTATATCATCCAAAAAATACATTTTTTTACACTAACATGACAGAGGAATGGCATTAGTGATTAGATCAGAAAGTTGTTGTACATTCGAGATAAATAAATCAAATCAAATCAAATCAAAGATGAGACTGTTTTTCCCGATTAAAAGATGTCTGCGTTTGCAATCCCCCTAGCATTACAGTACGCTGTGAACTCCATAATGGGCTCTTGATTTTCTGAAGACTTTGATGATTTCGATGATTTGATTCCGAAACAAAAACAAGAAAATGAGATGCTTTTTGATTGTCTGATTTGGTTATTAAAACAAATAAATGTAAAAAAACAAGTCATTTTTTATGAATCTATTATTTAATTGTCAACTAAATATGAAATACATGAATGATACACCGATTCAAAAGCATCAGAGAAAAGATAAATATAACGTAAAATAATAATTGAAAAGAGTTCGTTTTAAAGCAATGAATTATATTTATAATATATTAAGTGTATGGTAGCATCACATAGTGGAAATCACATGTGCAGTGGGTTTTCATGTAAAATCCTGACTCATGTATGTCAGTAAAGGATCATAGACCAGCATATATAAACACAGGATGGGGCATTGTAATGGAGACTGTGCAGAGCACTTCTTAGAGATGCAATTTTGGGCTTTTTATGCCTCTATTTAGAGAGGAGCCAAGTAGATAGAGTCAGAAACAAAGATGAGAGAGTGGGGGAGATACATGTGTGAAAGGAGCCTCAGACCGGACTTGAACCCAGGTCGCCTAAGCACTGGGGGTGCAACCAAACCGCTAGATTTTCTCCATGTAGGCTCAGTTGTGTGACTATATGCACCAAACCATGGTTTGGGGTAAATCCAAATACCATTTATCAGCAGAGGTCAACAGCAGATTAGATCTGTTTATCTGCAGTATCTAAAATGTTATTTTATACATCTGTATAGGCCCTGTTTTTCACTCTAAGATGATTTTTTTTCTGTGTTTTTCTTAATTTTTTTTTTTTTTTGAGGTGTTTTTTATTTACACTATTCTGAAAGGAAAGCTGAAGAGAGACATGAAATACAGGGAAAGAGAATGGGGGAAGACATGCACCAAACAGCACTAAGACTGGGAGCCAATCCTGTGACCAGTGCATCAAGGACCATAGCCTCTTTATATGGGTGCTTGCCTGACCCACTACGCTAAACCTGTGCCCCAGAGGTTTTTCATTTAAAGCAAATCAGTCCAGTCCCCTTGTCGGGGTCAGCCTATGTCTAAAGAAATGAAACCTGACAGTCCATTCCCACTCTTTGCTCATTGTGACATCACATTGAGTCATTATTATGAAATCTTCCCCTCACTTGATATCTCCACTCATAGATCTCTACCCTTGGTCATGGACGGCTGTGCTTGTGTGGGTACACCGTATGGCAAAGAGGGGCACGGTCAGAAGGAGCTCATTTGAATTTAAAGAGACATGCACCAAATCCAGATGTTCTGAGAAAGGCTTTTTAGAGCTGGTTTATACAGGGTCAGAAAACCTCCTCTGCTGCTCGATTCATATTATTTTTGAGCAAAGCATGGTAGAGATGTTTCATTTAGACCAAAAGGGACTGTCCTAAAAATGGGAAAGGGATATGATGTCCCCTTTAAAGCTAATCATGCAGTTTAGATGGTTTCAGTTTGCCTGAATATCAACAAACAGAAGCTTTCGAAACGGTACTCAAGTTGCAGCCAACAGCAAAACTCCCTGCCTCCATGGCATCCTGTTTATATCCCCAACAGTACAGGAGATGTAGTCCCAAAGCCTGAAGCATGTTGGACCTTAAATAGAGACAGGAAAACTTGTGTTTTTTGCAAACTTTTCTGCTCAGCTCTGAGTCAAATGTGATGGTAATGTGCAAACAGCAGCGATTGTTCCTCCTCATCAATAAAAGTGTCACTCGCATGCACTTGAAAACTGCAGCTTTGCATCGTCTAAAGTATTACGCACACCCTCAGGAAGTTCGACATTATTTTTGATAATAACTCTGATCTTTGCTCATATTTGCTCCGTGTTTTCTGCTGTTTGCATTCTCTCCCTTGTTCATAAATGTCACACAAAGCTGTCATTAATCACCGGGTATAGGCTGCTGTAAAGCACGCCGTCTCGTGTGGAGGTGTGCCTTAAATGATGCATGCTTGCCAAATGGCATTCTTATGTGTTAATAGGACAGCACTGTAGTAATTAGTGGGCCCATCACCTCCATATGGTGAAGTGAGTCTGCTCGTCGTGACCAGGATGTGGAAGTGTGAAGCATAAATCGTGGCAGGCCAGCTGGTCCTGCACTCCGCACTCTGAAACTTGTACTGAATGGAGACTCATTTGGAATCATTACCATAGTGCTGACGCTGTGTTGGCATGGACTTTTGCACTTATTTTTCACCAGTGGAAGTGTGGCAGCACCAGACTGGTCTGGGTTGGTTCTGCACACCAAAGGAGATGCGCTTTTTTAATCCGCTTTTTTAAACCAGAAAAGTGTGCTTACAAGCTTAGCTCTTACATTGCGTTGAAATTAATTAAAGGGAGAGGAAAACCGTGCATGTTTCATCTTAAAAAATGTGCCTTAATTGGCTTCAGCGGCTCAAATAAGAAAGAAAGGTGCTGTGTTTTCTGTACTGAATTTGAAAGCCCTGAAATGAAACAGTTGATAATTATCTCTTTTGTTTGTTTGTGAGCCAACTTTTTTTCATGCCAGGTGAATAAATGCATCACCATTATCTAATGAAATTGGCTATTTAGCCATGAACTCTTAATCTTTCCCAATTAAGCAGAAAATAATGGAAAATTAGACACAGATTGACTGACACAATAAGCATCAGTTCTGTGTCCGGGAATAAGAAGTAGCCATTCATTATTCAATGTGGTTAACCTTGGATTGTGTCAGGAGGGAAAAAAACACTCTTTCCCCCCATTAAAAGTAAACAAACAGGGGAAACACTGGCACTCTCATGCAAATGGACCGTGCAGGAGGCAAATCTTTTTGCTCTGTCCTATCTAATCCACAGCAGCCCCAGGCTGCGCTCTGAAAGGCGGCTCTGCTCTAATCCTCCACTTCTCATTCCTCCATCCCTTCATCCTGCACTCCTCCATCCATCTCACCTCCTTCCATCCCCAGATATTACCTTAACTCTGCTTCTTATTTGCTTTCCTTGTCTAAATACATAGCAAAAAAAGAAAGTGTTAAGTCATGAAAGCAATTTATGTCATATTCTGCCTTCTTCTATACAAAATGACATATAAAAAAGCATTAGAAAATGAAGAAATGTGTAGATTTTATGAGCTTTAAAGAGGGGAAAAGGAGTACATTCTGTCTAACTACCTGCAAATATTTGCCAAACCTTACAAGACCGAATGGATTTTATTGCCTAGTATTATCACCTTGCCTAATCTCATCACATTTTGGCACAGTTGGTGCAGTTGGCGTGTAATGTGTCCACCGGGCCTGATCACAGAAGCTCGTGATTAGTGTATAGTCAAGGCCATTGTGTTTTTATAGCAATCATAAAAGTCGCGTTTCCTCCTCATTTTCCTAATGGCTGCCGTGGGCCTGTATTTTTTTCCCAAGGACACGTTAGATTGTGATAAGATGAAATGGAGCAGTAGATGTTGTGATCTCTCTCAGACGGCTGAGAGTGGGCGACACGTGATGCGCCCTCCTGCTGCTTGAGCCAACATTTATCATTTGTCGCATGCAGAGAGGTGACATTTATTCATACTTCCTGGACCAGGATTAAGAAATCAATTTCACTCTTAACACAAGGCTGCCGTGTCATGCTAATGGGCAATATGTGTCTGCTATCTGCACAGTTCAGCGACATATAACTGCCATTGTGATGTCACAGCGTCTGATGGATATCTGTGTTTCCTTTCAGATGGTGTGGGAGAGCGGCTGTGTCGTCATCGTCATGTTGACCCCGCTGTCTGAAAACGGAGTCAAGCAGTGCCATCACTACTGGCCTGATGAGGGGTCTGATGTCTACCACGTCTATGAGGTACAAAAATCACATTTCCTCCTTTTACTTGGGTCTAGTCACACGGATAGTTCTGCCTTTATGTACTTTTTGTTATGAGATTTCTGTATCCACCCCAATACAATATAAATGAATTCAATTTGATCTGTCGTGCTTGCGGCGTTGCAGAGTGACAAAAAAAATCAACAGCAACTTGTCCTTCCAGGATAAAAGTCTGTAATTTAGAGACTTCAGTGTGGGCAGTGTTTTATTGGAACCAATTTCCACCAAATAAAGTAGTCCCTTTGAAAGCTGGTGAGCAACAAGGACACTTACTTTATGTAGGCTCCAAAAGCCAAATTAATTCACTGACAGATTTGTTTTATAAAGTCAATGCTGTGTTTCTGCAGCTCATCTCTACTTACCCTATTCAGACAGGGGCCATTTAGCTCCTAGGTAATGCTCACGGTAGCTTAAGCTGTTTAAATGCTCAGTTTTAAGTTGCTTAACATGTTAATGTAGCAAATCTAACAAATTATGATAATTTTACAGCTTTATGATTGATCCGCAGCTAGAAAGAGCATTATAAGGAGAAACTGAGAGTATGAGAGTCCTTTATTCAAAGTAAAATTTATTGATTTACAAACTGTTTGACAGGAGTTATCTGTAGCATACAACATACAAATTGATCTTATTCCTAGCTAAGATATGTTACATAAACATGGACGCAACTTTTGGTCCCTTCTGTCAGATAAAGCCTTTGCATCATAACACAATGCTAATCCTGATTTTTCAAGTGATTTGGAGATTAGAAAATGTAAACGTCATCTGCTAGACATGAAACAGGATAGTAATATTATTCCTCTGCCTTCTACTGGAGATGAAAGAATGAAGAAATAGACATTTGTAAATTTAGCGAAATTTACAAGCTTCATATCCATGATTGAAGGGTAATAAGGACAATTTCGTTTTGTTAAAGGAAGTTAAACACAACCTTATAAACTTCAGAGAAGATGTAGAGCCCAGTCTGACTTTTCTCTTTAGTTTGTGGGTTTTCTGAAATTTCTCATTCAACAATCTTGTCCCTATTTGAATGTGTGAATTACACTTATATCTGTTATTCAGTTGGTCAACTCTTCAGTTCAGTCTTCTGCAGTCTTTGTGACTTCTTTGATTTTACTGTGCGGCACTTTGGTAAACTTGATTGTTTTTAAAATGTGCTATATAAATAAAGTGGATTGGATTGGAGTTCAGTAGGTTTAAAATGTGGATTAAGAATTAATAGACATATTAAGAGAGAACTTTGTCTAGTTATTAGTACCACAAACAACAGGCACCAGGTATTACAGAAATATACCCTATGACTTTCAGCTTATAATAGCATTTAGCTGGATGCCTGATTTGAACAAAAATAAAACATTATCGCTGCTGTTTTGGAAGTCCCACCCACATTCATAGCTACAATACACCCCCAGGAATAATGTGGATAGATTACAGTATGGTTATTTTTCTTACAAGCTAATTGTGAAGTTAGAGTAAATGCTAATACAGTTGAATGAATGCTAGCCAGCTAGCTGTTGTTAAATGGAAGAGTCCATTCCACTTTAACATTAGTGTTACACAACAAAGTTTAGCTAACAGTATTGAGTTCTGGGAAATTCTTGCTAACAGTAATGTGTGTACATTCTCCCTAATTGTAATGTTAGAAAGGCAATGCTTACTAACAGTAATGTTAGATAGGAAATAATACAAAACTAATATTAACAGAACTGAAGAGTTAGCTGAACTATAGGATTAGCCAACTTCTTATAACTTACAGTGTGGTTATACAGTATTTCAGCCAACAATTTCATGTAGAAGTTTGTTTAACAATTTATTATGCATCATATTATGTTTGGCGTCAGGCTCACAGGCTCACAGATTTAACATACAGAATTTGAGGAGTGATAATATAACAGCTTAAACTCCCAGTCGGAGCCAACAGGTGGATGCTGGGGCTGGGGCGGGTTGAAGGTGAGAGCGCAAGTAAAGTAGTAAGTACTTGAGACAGTTGAATTAACAAAGTGAAATCAATATCAAGAACAACTTATTAAAAAATATCTTAGCTTGATTGTTGTTAACCAGGGGTCACTGGAGTTCAGTGAGTCATTTTGTACATGCACTATTACATGCTACACAGCATTGCAGGGGTTAGCGTTGTTGCCTCACAGCAAGAAGGTCCCCGGTTCAAATCAATGTTCTTCCTGTGCATGCGTGGGTTCTCTCCGGTTTCTCCGTCTTTCTCCCACAGACCAAAAACATGCTTGTTAGGTTAATCTGTGACTCTAAATTGGCGGTAGGTGTGAGGGGCTGTTTGCCTCTATATGTCAGCCCTGCAAATGACTGCCAACCAGTCCAGGCTGTACTCTGCCCCAAGCCCAATGACAGCTGGGATAGGCTCCAGCGGTGTAGAAAATAGATGGATGGACTATTACATGCTTCTTAATATATAAGGGTGTTAAACTCTGATTTTCACAGAATAAGCACTCTGAAGTTGTCTCTTAACTCTAAGTTTTGGTTTCAGACCACAATGGTTGTTACTGCAGCACTAATTTGAATGATTAATGTTAAAGTTGACATCATGAATTACGTCACTTTGCTTTCTTTTAATTAACAGACCGGTAAGAAATGCTTCACATTTACAATATGGGCTTAGGATTTTTTTTTCTTTATTGCTAAATAATCACATTTAAAAAATGAGAGTTAAACAGTGGTTAATCATGATTAACAATCTACATTCAGTGATTAATAACAATTACAATCTTATATCTAGCTACTTTGCTCCTGTTTACCAATATTATCATGTTAACTGTTTAGGCATAAATTACACAAGACCACTTACAATAGACAATCAAGTTACTTACTTACAAGATTATTAAAAGTTAATAAACATTGGAAATATGATAAGAAATAGTGTAGTTCATTTTATAAATTTGCCATCATAGCATTCTAGGACTTTAAGGGATTTTGTAAGGGAAGGCCCTGCTTGAGGCTAACTTAATGAAGGGGTCTTCTGTCTTTGCAAAAAGTCAGAAAATCTGTTTCCTATATTGTTTGTTGGGTGAAGCAGCCTTTTAGTCCAGTATGGATGCTAGAGCTCCATCGATTTCACTCCTCCAGGCTCTTGTGGTTTATTAGTAATGCATGTCTTATTATTCCAGGTTAATTAAATACCATCCTCTATTTGTTTCCTGCAGGTCAACTTGGTGTCAGAGCACATCTGGTGTGAGGACTTCCTGGTGCGCAGCTTCTACCTGAAGAACCTGCAGACCAACGAGACACGCACTGTTACCCAGTTCCACTTCCTGTCCTGGATGGACCGCGGGATCCCCACCTCTGCCAGGACCCTGTTAGACTTCCGCAGGTAGAGAGCGAGCAGATCCTGCTAGTTGGTCCTCAGCAGATATATTTCCACCTTTTATTACTGGCCTCTTTCCTGAGCTTGTTCTTAATCTGCTTCCTTTATATCCTGTACTCTCTGGTCCGTCTCCCTTTTTTTGCCCCTCTGCCTTTTTGGTGTCCTGGAGAACGGTTGTTCTAATAAGGACCGTGTTTCTCTACTGTCCCCTTTCATCCTGGGCCTATTTCCCTCACCTCCCTCCGGCACATGTGATGCAGCAAATTAACAGCCCCACACTTGCCTGGCTTGGCTTGGGAAGAAAAAGAAAAGAGGAGAAAAAACACCTAATTCAAACACCCAATTAAACGAGAGCTGTCTCACTTAAAACACGGGAGAGGGGGAGAGCGAGTGACTGAATAACCTCACTCTGTTCTCCATATAATGCGTTCTGGCAGAAGAGCAGCAAAAGCTCCTCTGGGAGAACCAGGGAGGGATTGGAAAAGCCCTCCAAATGAGAATAGATGCATCTGATTTGTGGTTGGAAGTCTGTCCCGCTGGTTTGTAATGCAGATGAGAGGAAAAAAAAAAGGATGCGCAGCATTACCTTGTCATCCTTTTCTGACGGAGATGCTGCTTCTTTTCAATTTAAACTGTAGCTTGCAGTCAGTTTTACTTTTTATGCAATTGTTGTGCAGGTTTTGAGCTGTGATAGTTTTCCTCTGGTACTAGATTTCCCTGATGTTGATGTTGCTGTAGGTTATTGGAAACCTCTAAAGCTCTCTGATCCTGTCACTCAGAGATCTCACATCCACTCAGTGTACGGCACTCACTCACGGTTGTCACAGTTTCGGCCAACTCTGTATTTTGCGGTTGCCAGTGTCATTTTTGTGATGTTGCAGCTAGTAATATGAGCCCAGTTGCATAGTCACAAAAGTGATCATTGGAAACTGTGTCTCCTCAGCCAGGCCTGTGCACAAACTGTCTCTCTCTCTCTCCTGAGTCTCTGCCTCCCCCTCTTCTCCTCCCCCTCCTCACTGCTCCCTCTGCCTCTGGCTTGCATGGGAACTCCAAACATCTTTGGATGCTCATTTACTAAAGACATATTCTTATTTCTGAGGTGAAACTGCACAACATTGCTACATATATTAGATTTAATGTGATGTTAAAACAAACTGTGAATGAGAGGTAGATCATGATAAATAAAACCAATCATTCTCTTTCTCAAAAAGTGATTATCTAAATGTTATGTCCGATTGAAGAGGCTGCAGCCGACAGGATGCACATTTGAAGGTAGATTATGCCACATGGCTCAACATATCCCAAGATTCATTGCATGCCAGGGGGGAAACCAGAATTGTTAAATAATCTGAATTTAGCGCATTTTCCATGCTATTCATGAATTTAGAAATAAAATGCTAACAAATCTAAACATCAGTATGGCATCAATGATCCAGCTCCAGCCTAAGAAAACATAGTTTAGAGCCAGCATCATTTTTAATATCTGATTGATCTTAATATGTCAGCGTAATACTTCTTGAAAAAAACAATTTTCACCTTTTCTCGCAGAAAGAGAGTAGCAACTGTCTGTTTATTTCTTAGTTACATAACACAGATTAGATAGAATTTTAGTGCCAAAATAAAAAGGAAAATGTGTGGTTTCAAATATGAATTAATTTAGAGAAAAGTGCCATACAACAGTGGTTCTCAACTGGTGGGTTGGGACCCAAAAGCATGTCGCAGAGTAGTTTTCTGTGTGCCTGAAAAAAAAAATGGTGGCAAAATGTCCATGAAATGCTGAAGTCTGCATCCTTACATTATATTTCACTCTGTTTTACTATCATAATGGCTCAATTTAAATGTTTAACTCATATTTCAACTCATTTACCTCCTTTTCTTGCAATAAAGCTGCTTGTCCCATGATGATGTACTTTCTCAACATCTCTGTAAAATGGCAAAGATTTACTCATTTTCATAGGAAAAGGGATGTAAAACAAGTCAGTTGTCATATTTTGTTCCATTTGAGATACAAATACAAACTGCAGCATTTTTATTTACCTGAACACAGGTTTTTGAAAATTTTTGGATTGAGACTTGGTTTTTCATTCAAAAGACTGGTGGGTCCTGAGGCTAGTGAAGTTGAGAACCACAGCTATATAAAACAGTATGTTTTACTCTGCAGAGCATGTAAAAAGTCTTAGAAGTTATAAATGTATTAATTGGTTCAGTTTGACTATAAGAATGACATTTCCATGTGGCCATATGCAATTCTACCATCAGGCAATTGCCTGTGGCCACATACTCTAAGGGACCTCTGGATATAGTCATTATAGATGTCTGTCAAATATTAAGTATATATTCAAAACTACTAATAAATTAAATGGCTTTAAAATCTAATCTAATCTTAATTATCCAGAGAGTCCCTGTAGAGGAACTTACCCCCCTACAGCAAAGTCCAAGACTTTCAAAAAGCCCTAAAATATCTTCATGTCAAGCTTCTGATACTTAGATAGATCCCTTTGTGTATATTTAAACAATGAAATAGTGGGTTATTGTGTCATAAACTGTGATGAATAAAAATGTTTGATTTGTGTAAAAAAGGTTCAGGGCTTTTGAGCAAACATTCAGGGCTGAAGCCCCGTGAGGCCCCCCCTCACTGTGCTTGTGTTGCGTGCCATTTTTTCTTTTCTTTGGTCAACCACTACCACCATCTGATGTTACAGTTGTTAACTGATATGCAGTTAGAAACAGAGAATGAGTTTAAAAAGGACACAAAACACAATGAAATGAAGATATTAGAAACAGAAGTTGTGATGTTAAGCCTATAGCATTATAAATCAGTAAGGTTTGTGTAGTTTGAAGACTTTTCAGTGTTTTCGTGTAGTTTGTGGCTCTTTCATTAAGGTAAAGTTCAGTGGTGTGCTCTTCTTAATCTACATCTGTGAATGAACTTTAATCAAGTTTTTATAATTTAGTTACACTGTGAGACCGAATAGTAGAAGACTGTTAAATAATTGTACTTTCTTAAAGATCCAAAGTAGCTTTTTCAACTCTTTTTTCTGAACTGATAGAAATACATTTGCTTTTAAGAAAAGAGTACTTGGCCACTAAGTATTTTTGTCATTGCACTCAAATTATTTGACAATCCTCCCTGAATCTGCATAGTTTTCCCAGAATGCCTTTGGGCATTGGACACTTTTGCACCATAAGTGAAGTTAGCCTCTCAGTTAGAGAAGTCCCACCTGTAGGAGGATGATGTAAGGATGATGTACTGAACTCTTTGGATAGCTCTTCCTGGGTCAAAGTGCACCTTTCTGTCTTTGCTACTTACAGTCTATCAAATTGATTGTTCAAAATGAAATTATGTGAAAAACTTTTATGTAATTAGTTATGGGAAATTTTGAAGTATTTTTATTCTATTTGTTGGGTTTTGAATTGTTCTTTAAAGTGAAGCATTTAAGGCTGTAATGTGACATGGGTGGGACTGAGAAACATAATGGTAAAGGCGGGGCCAGCTATTTCAGAGAATTTGAAATCTTTCATAGGCTAGGCTGCCTTACTTCACTTTGATCTGGGCAGTCTATGCAGGCTGGGTCCTTAACCTTCAAATTGAGGCAGAATAACTAAAGCCCAGAGTTTCAGCTAAGGTGCAGCTACCCTGAATTTCAAAACATGCCTCAAAAACATCATGGACAGGGATAAATAAGACACATCCAACAACACTATACAGGTTAAGCTGCTTATGCTTATTTGATTGTTGGCCATGATATTATAGCCATTCATGGAAGGTTACTCAACAAACTTTTGCAAATTTACTAAAAATAAAAGAAAACTAAAATAATACATTGATGTAAGTATTCATACCCTTCACTCAGTACTTATTTGAAGTAACTTTGGCATCAATTACAGCCTTGAGTCTCACTGAATATGATGTAACAAGCTTTGCACACCTGGATTGGGGGATTTTCTGCAATTCTTCTTTGCAAATCCTCTCAAGCTCAGTCAAGTTGGATAGGGACTGTCCATGATTTTCAATAGGGGTAGGCTATGGGAAAAACCCCACAGCATGATGCTGCCACCACCATGCTTCACTGTTGGGATGGTGTTGGACAGATGATGAGTGGTGCCTGGTTTCCAGTTAAACAGTTAAATCTTGGTTTCATCAGACTTTAGAATCTTGTTTCTCACAGTCTGAGAGTCCTTCATAAAGCCCAAATCGATGGAGAGCTGCAGTGATGGTTGTCCTTCTAGAGCTTTGTCCCGTCATCACTCAGGATCTCTAGAGTTCGGTCAGAGTGGCCACTAGGTTCTTACTCACCTCTCAGACTAAGGCCCTTCTCTCCCTGAGTTAAATTTACAAGTGTTTTTGCAGATCAGAAAGTCTGAGTACCTGTGTAAAAGTGATATTTCATGGTGTTATTTTTGAAAAATGAGCAAAAAAATCTAAAATCCTGTTTTCACTTTTTCATCATGGGACACTGAGTGTAGATTAATGAGAGAAAAAAAGATTTTTTTACATAAGAAAACTGAAAAAGCGAATACTTTCTGAATGCACTACACATACACACATTAGTTAATCTTTAATATATACATTGTTATATCACATTTTATTACTAAGCAGTGCTAAATTTATGTATTTCAAAGGTGCAGCCAAGCTTTTAGTCACTGCATTATAGGGAAGAGAAATCTCAGTGTTTGAATCATCCACTGCAGTGACAGATGTGATGTTGTGTAATGTTTGTGATTCTGACGGCTCTTGGGTATTTTTTAGACGGAGGTTCTGCGTCTGTATTACCTGGATGGAGGGACACCTGCATGTACTGACATTAAATAGAGCACACCTGTGTTTTAGAGTACAAGCACACATGTAAATCCTGTTCACAGCTGTTGTTTTAAAGGTGAAAATACACCAAAACAACACCACACTGGCACTAAACTCAACAGAAAAAGGCTGCTTTGATCAGAACATCTGTACATGAATTAATTTTTAGATGCCTTTAGAAAAACATGGATACAATACAATGTTAGAAGTAGCGGTAGATTTTAACTTTAATTGATATGTTTATTTATCCAGTATTCTTTTAATTGAATTATTGTTTAATTGCATTTTCTTAAGGATAATTATAAAATATCAGGTTTAAGAATGAAGCACAAAAGATGTGATGAACTACAGATATGATGAAATACTCAGACATTTTTTTTCCATTTTGCTGTTAAAAGGTGGGAAAAATGGGGGGATATGGAGATCTCGGTGTAGTCAGTTTCCATGGCAACAGCGGGGTGTGAAAAGGCTTGTTGGCCTTCGCCGCGCCTGTGGTGTATAACATTCATAATTGGCCAGGGTTAATGCGTCGGCGGTCGGCGAATCACAACATCACACCAGCACATCCATCAACCCACATGTCACAATAACGCTGTCTGAAAATGATGCTCAGTTTATTTAGGTGGTGGATCCCCCACCACCACCACCACCTTCCCCCTCCCCCCGCCCTTTCAAATTAAAGTGATTGACTGACAGGAGGGTGCATCTCTCTGCATCACTGTTTGTTCTTTTGATTATTGCTGTCATTAATTTAGTCCCTCGTGAAGCACATTTGCTTTAATTATCAGTTTTATCAGCTGAAATAATCAATCTTTGTTTCCAGAGTGTGACTTTGTATTTTAAACAAGTGCTTCCAAGCTTGCATAACATCATGTTTTTCTCTTTTTTCTTATTTCAGAAAGGTTAACAAGTGCTACAGGGGTCGATCTTGCCCGATAATTGTCCACTGCAGGCAAGTATACTTATTTGACTCTGGGATTGTTTGCTTTATTTTGTCAAGGAAAGGCTGTTTATTCTAAACCTGCCAAGTCCATTTACTCTATCGGCTGTTTATGGAAATGCTGTGGCACAAAGACACTTCCATTTCCCATTTGGTTGAGCTAGTTAACTGGCCTTGATTGGTTTGTATTAAACACCAGGTATCTGTCTGACCGCTTTTTAATAGTCACATCCTGTTAAGTCATGCGTGGGGGCAAAGCAGCCCGCGCTGCCTCTGAGGGGAGCGACCGTACGGACCAAGCATCTAGCAGTGGATTAATGAAGCGCCGGTGCTCGGGCCGCTCTCCTGTTTTATTGGCCTTGCCTTTATTAGAGAGATGTGCACGCCTTGTTTGCAATTAACATGCAGAGCCGTTGAATGGCCGGCGGGCACAAAGGGAGGCTTTTCATAAGACTATCTCTGGAGTAATGGAAAAGCAAGGCTCTCCAAAAGCTGTTCTCGAACCGCCCCTGGCCTCTCAACCTCTCCTCTGCTCCTGAGGTGCATTCATTTAAAAGCTTTTGTCCCCGGTGCGCCTCAGAAACTATTCCCCCTTCTCCCCCAATAGTCTCAAGACCACACATGCACTCGTGTGCAAAGGTTTAACATTTATTGGAACATGAAATATTCAGATCTGTGCAGGGATCCATAAGAATAGTCAGGATTATTGCAGATATTTGCTCTTATCATTGAATCTGCTTCTTTAGGTTTAAGACGAAGTGTGCATCCGTAGACTCATTTGTATTTAGATATACTCCACAGCTGATGCAGATGTAAATGAGCAATTTGTCTCCTTATAAGAAAAACACTCTGAGATTAAAGCCTCACTCCACCACCTTAATGATCTCGCCCCCCCCCCCCTCTCTTTGCAGCGATGGAGCCGGCAGGAGTGGGACTTACATTCTGATTGACATGGTCCTCAATAGGATGGCTAAAGGTAACGATCAATGCCCCCCCTCCCCCTTTCACTCTTTCTGCTCGCGTTCAAGTGTTGCCCAGGCAACGGCAAAGCCTCTCGCTTTCCACAGAGGGTCTTGGGGAAGCATCAGAGGGTGACTTTTTCTGAGGCCTGGAGAGGCAGCGGGGACAGAGGCAGAGGTGGAGGGGAGCTGCACAGAGCGGAGGGAGGGGGAACAAAGAGAAAAGGAAAAAGAAAGATTTCCCACATTATTAGTTTTCTATTCAAGCCAGCGTCACACCAAAGTGACCTGCATCACAGCTCCAGCATGAATTTAGATAGCACATGCATGGAAATGAAAGCTTTAAAAGGAAACACAATTTGCAAATGTTGCTCCAGTGGTTTGAATCAAGATGAAATATTTAATGAAAGCTTATTTTATTTCATGTTATTATTTTATTATTCTTAGAAATCTTAATAGGTTGCTCCATGCTTCAACTCTTGTTTTACATAAAAACAAAACAAACCACTGAGATCAACAATACCTAAATCAGTGGTAGGCAACTGATGGCCTGGGGGCCACATGCGGACTTCCCTTTCACTCTCTGTGGCCCTAAAGTTCATTTCATGAAAACAAACATGAAAAAAGAAACATTTCTGCCATTATCTTTGATTCCTTGTGTATGTTAGCAAGAAATTAGAGATATAATTGGCTGTAATGGTCACTATATACATCATTTGTATGCTTCATTAAATGTGCTCATATACAACCTAGCTATGTAAGTAAAACAAGATTCAATTAATATTTTTGTTATATACTATAAAAACACTTTATATGAGCTCAGATTCTGTGTGATGACAAAATTAAGCATTACTATTTGCATGTTGCATTATGAAAGGGGTATATTTGTTCATTCTGTTACATTTTAAGTAATTACAGTTGTTAAATTTAGGGTGTAGCACAGTGCATAACAGTTTGGCCCCATGGCCCTCTCACTTACCAAAGTTGCCCATCCCTGACCTAAATAATCCAAATGCTCAGGTGCTTTTTAGCCTTTATTTTCAACAAGGTAGAATTTACAAAGATCCAAATCTAAGTTACCTGGAATAGTCATGGATCCTGCTAGGGAAATTAAACATCCAAAAGTCTGAGAAAAGCTTCCTGAAAAGGAACTTTGCTTTACATGTAAAACAGGAATGGTTAGAAGGTAAATTTTTTGTGAATTAATGTTTCCATAAAAGCATTTCCTGTTTATTCCCAAATACAGGAAAAGAGGGAAATAAGTGCAGTTTGGGTGCATAAAATTGAGTCAGGTATAAAAATTACAATAAATGCTAACTTAAGAAGTAAATACTTAAGAGGTCTATAAGGTCTATAATGTAAATATATTTGCACCTGAACTTAATATGCATGCAAAGGTAGGTATAAAAGATGCTTAAAGTGGCAGTGAGCAATCCTAACACTCAAAAGCATAGAAGTCAGATTATGCTGGTTTGAAACTTGCTTGTACCTCTCACATAGTTGCTGTGATTGGCTCGTTGCATGAAATTCATCCTGAGGGATTTTTTAAAGCTACAGTATGAAATTTTATTTACTTAAAATTTATGGTTAAAATTAAACATTTCTTTAATTTATGTCACTAAAAATATTAAATGGAGCTGTTCCTTTAACTAAATATCAGTCATATCTGTGTCTGTCGACTCTTTACTTTTAAACACATACCAGTCTGAATTAAATAACCAATCACATACAGCTTGCATGAACCAGCCAATCACAACAGGCAAATTCCATCCAAGCTCCACCTTATTCTCTTAATAGTGCTCTGTATAGTTACTACATCATGTTGTAGTGGTTTCATTGTAAAACCAAATACATTGTCCTCTTTGTATCCCATGATGCATTGTGAAAAAGTAGTGAACCTCACTGAAAAAAGACAAACGTAGACCTACTTAAAATAACTGCTTCAATTTTAGAATTAAGTTCATTTAACTCAAATTAACAAGTTGCATGAAGTTAACTTGAGTTAATTAAACTTAATTTATTTGCCTGTAACAAACTAAAGCATTTGTTTGAGGTACATCCACAGTTTGGTTTAATTTTTTTTTCAGTGCACCAGCAGTGTTTACCATCATGCACCGGGGTTCAAAGCTTTAACAAGCAAGAAGTGATGTTTCACTGCTCGTATAAATAATGGATGGATGAATACAAGACCAGCATGAATATAGAACACTACAGTGGCATTTTTACCTCAATCTGTTTTATTATACAAAAGGATTTACAACAGAGTGATGTTTTTCCTTATGATAGTTACAGGCATGTCTGTGTGCACAAAAAATGAGATACAGCACAACAATATGGTCTAATTGGCTCAAAATAAACAAATTTTTGTACTTATTATATGTTTTGTGTAGTTTTCAGTGAAATTCTACGGTTAGTTTTTGATCCCAAGTTGTTCTTCATGATGATTTGGGATACAACCAGTATGTTTTCTTCCATTAACTAGTCATGGTGCTTGCTGCCACTTGAATTTAAACCTGATATATTAAAAACATGCAATACAAAGTAAGGGTGCTCACAGACACATATCAGGCACATATTTATACAAAGGAACATTTAGATTTCATATTGTGATCATGATCACTTTAAGTCATTTTAAAGCTCCAATTAGGATCTTTTTGTCTGCATTGATTTTGGCGCCACCTGTGGACAAAGCAGTACTTGTCAATTTTGATCTGAGTGCCTGCCTTCTGTTAAAAGTCCTTCCTAAAACTCACCATGATTCTTCACTGTGGAAAATGTAGACAAAGATTAAATCTGCACATTTGGCACTAGCCTTGGGTTTAAAATAATGAATCTTTTGAGTTGCTTTATAAGTCACATAGAGGCATCAGTTTTAATTTCAGTCTAGTTCATAACTAGAAAGAAACAACTCCATACAGGAGTATTGAAAAAAATATGATATTATGCAGCTCTAAATAAAGTATGTCATTGAAGGATTTCAAAGATTTTAAAAATACACTCAAATATCATCAGTTGATAATTGCAGCCTACCAGAATATTCATCAGGATCAGAATGTCTGTGCTAGATTTTAGAAATATCTCTCCTGTGTTTCATGTTCTCTCTGAGTTTAACGCGTGAGCACATTGGTAAAACATCTTTTGTTGCACCAGAGCTGAGGTTTTCTTAAGACCTCCTTACGTCACCTTAAAGCCCTCCATAACTTAGCTTGCCCTTTGCCCTCTGCCCTTAGACCCCTGCCCTTTCCCCCCTCGCTCCCAGCATGCTCTCCTCCTCCTGCGGTCCCATCCCTTCAGAGCAGGTTATAGGAGCGCAGCCTCGTCTTAATGCAGACCTCTCCTTCACTTTCTGTAAAACAGTAATAAGATCGACCCACACTGACCGAGTTCATCTGTTCGCTGTGTTCAGCTCGATGAAAGGTGCCACCCGCTCTCTTTTTAACCTTTTGTTTCCTGCTGTACAATCCAACGTATAAAATGAACATAATCTCACCCTCCAACGCTTATTTTTTTTTCTTTCTTTGGCCGGAGAGCCTCTCTTCAGCTTTACTTTGGAATCCAGCCCTTCTGAGACATGAAAGTCTTGTCGGAGCACTGGAGCACTTTGAGCACTAAGTCCAGCTGCATTAAATCCCTCTTTTTCCCCTCTCTCTCTCTCCCATTCACTCACATACTCTCATTTTTGCTCTATCTCTTCCTCTGCCTCACTTTCAAAAACATCTCGAGAGTTCAGGGGCTCTCTGCTCTCTACATCTGTCTGTTCTTTTAAATGAGCTCCGGCGTGCTCGCTTTAAATCCATAAATTTAAAAAGAAGAATAAGATTCTCAGATTACCATCACAAATGTTTGTAGCCAAACAAGATTTAACTCGGCAGCAGCTGATCACAGTGGACGGGAAGCAACTGTTGCATCTGTTAATCAACAGCGGGGCTGCTGCAAAGGCTCTAAATCTTTTTAATAAGAGATATTTTTTTATCCCCACTCGCTCAGATAGAGTTGCATCAATAAGCTCCGAGCAGACTTTATAGTTGAACATAATTTAAACAAGACTCTCACAGTGAATCTGTGTTTTTTCAGTGTAATTTTGCACATTTCCCAGACCCCCAAAAATATCCTCCTGCATATTTTATCGAGAAACAGTCCATGGCTCTCATCCAAGTCTTTCGAGGGATGAATGTAATAATTTTCAATCGCTGCGCTGTTCCAAAGGGAGCCCAGCATAAAGAGAGATTGACAGATGTGAGCTGGATTACTCCGCTGCTTTGAACTCAGTCCAATTTTCGGTCTGTTGCAGGTGCTAAAGAGATTGATATTGCCGCTACCCTGGAGCACTTGAGAGACCAGAGAGCTGGCATGGTCCAGACAAAGGTAAGGTCCCCGGCTTTGAGTTGGAGAGGTGGGGGAGTAGAGGGGGAGGAGGGAGGAGGAGGGGTTGCAGTCATTCAAACAGACGATTGTCTACTTCATGTGCACAGGAGCAGGGGAAATGATGTGGTAATTGATAACTGCTCCAGGATTAGACAAACATTGTCTTGGAGGATAATAACTCACAGTTTCACATTTATCACACAACGGCGGGCGGGCAAAGATTTTGCCTGACAGGGATGTGCGTGGTGTGAAACTGTGGAAATTTTATATTGATTAAAACCTTATTATACCAACAGCCAGAGCTGTAAACAGCAGCATTAATGGGATTATTTAAATACATGCAGTTCTGTATGTACCAACACTTGAAATACATTTAAAAACTGAAACAAATATGGAGAATTTCAATTGATTTGACCAAAATATATATTGCAGTACTAATGTTAACCAGCAGATGGTGCTGTTTGCTTTACTTCTCTTGTTCTACATCAGTAGCTAAAGCAGTAGCACCGCTCCATCTGGCCTGGACATGTTCTGATAAGTTAACAAACCACTTGTCAGACTGATTTCATTTCATTTGAATCACTTTACTCTTTATAAATAACAAAAGACCATGGAACAGTGACTGTGATTTTTAAGTATTACTGTGATTTCATATTTCAGCACTTAAATGGTTTGTTTTAACTTACTGATTGTAATTTGTCTCTTATTATTTGTTATGATCTGTGCCGCTGACCTCTTGGCCAGGTCACCCTTGTGAGAGAGATCTCAACAAGTCTTTATCTAGTTAAATAAAGGTTTAATAAATAAAATAAATAACAGATAAATGAAAAAGTGCCATTTATATATAAAGAGAAAAAGAAGGATGCTGTGACTGCATTGTTTCATACCTACAAAAAAGATAAATTCTAAGGATGTGTAATAATGCTGCCGTCGGGCCAAAACCTCCTATTTTCAAAAGCCCCACTTTTCAGGGATTGATAAAAATGCTGCATTTTTCAATTGATTTTAACACTGAATGGCAATACTCAGCATTTTAAACACCTTTTTATTGATTTAAAATGTGTAAAACCCACTGACAGATGTAAAGGCTGTTCAAAAGCACTGATTTATGGAAAAACAAATTGCTAGCCCAATAATAAATGGCCCAACATGAGCAATAAGGGATTCATAAAGTGGCAATTCTTTTAAAAATAGGGAACATGTCAAACGCAGTCGCTTTAAATGTTGTTTTTTACTTTGCAACAGTCCAAGATTTTTCACTTTGGCTCAAAATGTAATGAAAAATCTGCAACTGAGAAGTGGAAAGACCCGTGTCTCTTTCAGTTAAGAAACAGATATTGGAAACTGAAAAAAAGTTAAGTTAAAAATGGTCAGATGGTTATTTGATTTTATTTTAATAGAAAACATCAAATCAAAATGCAAAATTACTTTTTGCATGTTCAAAACAAATGAGCAAGGTTATTAAAATGTTTCAAATAAAAGAGAAAAAATCTACAAGTTAGATATGAAAAAGGTCCATTTTTACTTTCCTGTCACTGTATGATGTCATCAACCAGGAGGAGCCAATGAGGAAACCCCAGAAAGAATGACATCACTCTATATTTAACTGAGATAAACACGGAGGAAAATGTTGGTTTTGATGCAGACATAACTGCAGAGTTCCTGTGCTGCTTGGGTTTGTCTGTTATTCTGTGTTTTATTTTATTTTTCTTTATTCTATGCTTCTGGGTTTTTATGATGTCTTTCAAAGAAGATATGTTCCTTGTTTTTTGTAATGTGGCTCCTGGGTTATTATGATGTTAGGGTTACGATTGTTTCTGCTGTTGTTGGGGGTTTGTCTTTCTTGTTGTGTTGTGTTATACTTTGTCTTATGTGTGATTCTGCTTATTGTGAAAGCACGTTGTTTATCAAGGTGCTACACAAATAAAGTTAAGGTAAAAGGTATAGTCATAGATCAGTGCTATTGATCACCCTTTACACCTGGCAGTGGGTTTTTACAAATTTTAAACAATGAAGAGTGTCAAAAAGATGAAGACAGTGGCCATTCATTGGTAAGTTATTTGAAAAATGCAGCATTTTTCTTTCTTCTTCTTTCCCTGAAAAGTGGTGACTTGGGAAACATGAGGTTTTGGCCTGATGACAGCGACATTTCCAATTTAAAAAATATGAATGACATGATCACCGCTTGATGAGCTACTAGCTTTGCTAGCTGGCTTTAGTTTCTGAAGCTAGCCTGTTCACCTGCTAGCCTGTCAAGTCAAAGCCATAAGTTAGTTTCTGGAGACACGGGGAGTCTTAGATTATGATTTAAAAATGGTTTACATTCTGTATAGCCACTGGCGACCAGTCCAGGGTGTACCCGCCTCGCCCAATGCTAGCTGGGATGGGCTCCAGCCCCCCCCCCCCAAGACCCCCAACGTGATAAGCAATATAGAAAATGGGTGGATGGATAGATTCTATATAGCCCAATGCAAGATGTAGTAGCTAAAAATAATATGAATTATATCCATAGTCATGTCCGTCTGCCGACAAACCTGTTGGTTCTTTTTGTACACATTTCTCCATGTCCATCTCTGTCGACTCAAGAGCAACATGATACTGGTGGGATTTTCTGTTTTACCTTGTGCCATCCTCATTGTGTTGTGCAAAAAATAAGAGACCTGTGCGCACAATTCAGCCATAAGCAGGGTCATTTATGATGAGGTCGTTTTGATGGATAGAGGTTTCAGATAAGCAGAGCAAACAGCCGTCACTCTAAACTCCAACAGTCCCCTATAGACAACAGAAGGCACCATGATTGCAGCGTCTTTTTACAGTGAACTGTCTTCAGTTAGAGGTTCTTAGCAGTCATCACCTGTTTTAACAGAGCTTCAACTCTCATATGCAGTTGTCAGTCATCTCTCAAAGAAACATCTCTTTATTTTTTATAACTAATATAATCTGCTATATTTACAATAATTTAAGTAATAAAAAAAAAACAATAATGGCATCATCCAGTGACAAAAGTTCTTTTATACAATTTCTTGTGTCCTTTTTCTATAAGAAAAGTTAATCTTATTATTTATGGGCTTTGCAATTGATGGAGCTCAGTTACTAGCATATGCTGATCATTTGAGAAAGATGGCATTGCTGGTAGATTCAAAGATACTCGTAACTAAACAGTCAAAGGCCGTGCTTCTGAATGGCATCAAAACCTATTAGTTTTAGAAACAGGAGAAGTGGAGGAGGAGCACAGTTTTTTCCACTTCACAGTCAATTTAGGATGGTGTTAATCTGTAGAATATAGATTTATCCATAAAATTATAAAAAATTAAGAGTTCCTGGTTGTATGATGGCATCAGAGTGCGATTAATCAGCATACATTTTTTTAATTGCATTTTCATCCCAACACAAAAACTTTGCTTATCAGTTTTTGCCTTGGAAAAATCTAAATTTAGATTCAAACATGTCTATTGTAAAACAAAAATAAAACAAGTCCTTTCCCAATTTCTAATATCTGTATTGTCACCTTACATAAAAAGAGAAACAGACCTAAAACAAGCTGTTGTTTTTGTTTCTGCTTGCAAAACAACTAAAAAAGGATCAAGTATCCTACATTTACTTATTTTACACATTTTTCCTCCCAGTATAGTCAATTTGATGGTGCTAGTTTTGTATTTAGTTAGGGCTGTCAAGATTAATCAAGTTAATTGCAATTAATTAAGATCCACAATTATTGCATTGATTCTTTATCGCAATTCTTGCTTGATTTATTGACCCTTTCAGCGCATTTTAGTCAATCCACATCAGCATCTCCCTGCAGCCACAGTGATGTAAATAAGTCCACCACCGCTCATTTCACTTTTTCACTTTTTCCTGTCCCCTAATTCCTTTTTCAATCCATAACAAATGCCCTTTTCTGTGGTTAAGTTCATATCATTGTCTTCCATCTACTGATAAAAGCAGCTCTGTGTCCCAACAGGAAGTCAGTTATGTTTAGTTTATGAAAAACAGTTTAAAATGCAAAATAGTGGAATTTTGAAATGCAAGAAAAAGATGTGATTAATCACGATGAAAACTGTAATCATTTGACAGCCCTATTTCTAATATTAAATGCCTTGTGTAGCTCTTGTTAGTCTCATTAGTTTACAGCAAAAGTTTTCTCTGGCGTTTTACTTTTGACATTGTTTAGTGTGGATGAAATTAATCGAACCAGTCTCTATTTCTCCTTGCAATTTGAAGGAATAATGATTGCAATTATAATAATCATAATAATAATAGTAATAGGAGCTAACCTCATGCAGCACTGGCTGATAATATTTATGTACTGTTGCTCACAGTTGCTGCATCATTAACGCTGCTTTCACCCCTCTGTGAAGACGTTCAGCCACTCTCTCTTTACTTTCCTGACAAGTCTAAGTGAAATTACTCTTGTTGATTCCACTTTGTACTCTACACAGAAATTAAATTGTAATGAGGTATGAAATTTAGTATTCAAGGATTGGTCAAGCAATTATCTGTTTTTTTCTAATGATGTTGCCACTTTATTTTGATATAGAGCTCTAAAATCAAAGTGAACATTTAAGTCTTTTTCTGGTTCCTCCTTTGACAGACATCAGCATGCAGTAATTACAGCGTGTGGGGCCGCCTCTCCTCCTCACTAACATGCATGTCTGATGTGTTGAGCAGAGATGGATCTCCCCCTAGTGGTGGAAATTTTAGAAGCACTGAGCTTACAAGCCTGGTTTTGAGTCTTTTTATAAAACAGAACTTTAAACCCAACATGGGATTAGATATAGGCACATATAACTTTGATATAAGTAGATGTTGTTGTATATTTTTCTGCCCCATCACAACATCAGAGGACACGTAAAAATAGAGAACCTAATCACTCCTCGTAATCTCCACTGCCGAAGCGACTCCTCCGAATCGATCGAGCCTTTCCTCGGGGCCAGACTACGGTAGCCTGTGTGTTGACACATCTGAAGACTCCTACGTAGCTCTTCTCTGTGAGAGGACCCCATGGCCTGCAGCCTGGGGAGAGGAGAGGAATATAAAAAACACCAGGTCCACGGGGCAAACATCAATCAGCCCCCTTTTGTGCTCCTCAGGGAAAAAACTGGGGAGTCGGATTCACAAACAAATGCACTCACGCACGCCGAAAAACACACACAAAGTGAGAGACAGCTCGACTCAAAAGCTTTATTTTAAGACACACCTGGCTGGATCGATGGCGGGTGCACTCTGAGTTGAAAGCTCAGGGAGCGGCTCACCTTCACCTCCAGTCTGTGGCCAAATGCATCCTGGGTAGGGTCAGGGAGAGGGAGAGAGAAGTGGAGGCGTCAGCTGCCAATCATGTTATGATGACATTTCTGACACTTGTACGCACACTAAAACATACCTCTTTTTTTTCCTTCCTCTCTTCCTCAGGAGCAGTTTGAGTTTGCGCTGACAGCCGTGGCAGAGGAGGTGAACGCCATCCTGAAAGCACTCCCCCAGTGAAAGACACCAAACCCCCCCCCCCTTCCCTCCAAAAAACACCTTCTCCTGGCTCGCTGAGCACCCGTTTCCTCTGCCCACTCAAGACCGACATCTCTTCCTCCGCCCTCCCTTCTCCTCGCTCCGTTTCTCTCCTCTGTCTGCCTCCTCTTCACCTCTATATATACTCTATACTTATGAATGTCGTGCCAGATATCTCACCTGGGTCCATGTTCGCAAAACGGCGCATCACAGTGCGACCGCTGATCTGGGATCGGCCCACCTGCTGTGAGACTTTTTGTGAATATGAACCCAGATCTTCTTTCTGTAATGTTGTTTCTGAAACATGCCGTTCTAGTGCCACAGACTGAGCTGTTTACGTGATGTCAAGTGAAGATTTTTGTTCCAAAATCAGCTGTAGAATTATGACAGGCGCTCATAATATGGCTCACTATAGTAGAGCTGCAATTGAAGATTGTAAAATGAATGAAAAACATGTTGATTATTCATCTTCTGTCAATGAAAGTCGAAAATATATCTCTTTAGAGGCCACATTTATGCTCATTTAGCTCATTTATAGCCTTAAAATCGTACTATATTCCAATTTCAGGCCTATTAGACAAAAACAAACAGCAAAATGTCACATTTAAGATGGAAAAAGCCTAAACCTAAATACTTAAATAAGGTAAATGCATAAAGTAAGTGACTTTACTGCCTGTAAAAATGATAATATTGTACAGATTATATCCCCTACATGAATCAATGTATTGGGTAGCATTTTGGACATAAACTCCTCACATGTTCCTCTTCTGTGATCTGAATCAAGCACTATATATACAGTATACTCAGCATCACATGTTGAATTGTGTAGTGTGTGTATTGTATTATGGGTCCAGACGTCTCACTCTTGCATTCAGACGCTCTGATTCCTAAAAAAACGCCTCACAGCTCATGATTCTTGCTACATATCAACATTTTTTATCCTCATTTCACAACATGAACTGTTTGTTATATTAACATCTGTTAATATTAAATGTTATAGAAATCTATCATCTGATGTAGTTCTTATATAGATAGTCAAATGATATATTTAAGCAGATTATATTGGGATATATTGTTGCTGAATTTGTTTGTCATCCATCACTGGTATCTTGTGATATTTCGTGCAACATGACAGATTATTCCCTCTATGAATGATCCCTCTATAGTGCTACATGAAATGTATACTGAGAGCCTCAATGAGAATTATATATTTTGTGTGAAAAGTACCATGAAAGTTAATAATAAATCAGAAGAGAATCTACTGCTTGGTTGTGTGCTGTTTAAAGTGATTTCTCACATAAATACAGGAGGGAAAATGCTGCTTTCACTGTGGATGTGCTTTGATTGAATGGGAAAGCCGCAGTGAAAAGATGTATCATGCTCCCTGAGGGTTTGTGAGAGAGAGAGAGACTCACAGGTTTGTTCGGATGAAACGTTTGGTTCACCAGTTCTGTCAGTGGAGAAAGTGGTCAGGATTTAAAATGAAATCAGTCATGTATTACAGCCACTGAGGTCCAGCAAAAATAGAGCTGAGAGGAAGATGCTCAGTCACTGTGAAAGTCCAGTCTGACCAAATTTTATAGAAAAATGGGGCTCTGAACTCAATGGTGTTTGACATTTTTAGCTCATTTAGGATTGTTTTATGTTTGTAATTAATGTCTAACTTTGCGTCCATCACAAAAACTGCCTTTTTTTTAACCTCAGCCGATCCTTCAGGATCAAAAGGATTAAAAAAAATCTGGGACACTTCCAGCTTTTTTGAAAATTTTATGAGTTTGGCTGCACTTCTTCGGAGTGTTGGTCATTTTTTTTTTTAATTAAATCAGGTTTTAAAATCACCTTGTGCTGTCAGCCTAAGAAGTTTTCAGAGGGTTATGAAACATTGATATTTTTATTGATTCCCTTGTATGACCTTCAAACGCAAACATTGTCAGCACCAACTCTGACAATGTCTACAGCAGTGGTGTCCAAACTCTTTCCGCTGATGGCCACATACGTAAAATTATAAGAATGGTAACATCTCTCAGATATAAATGTGAGTAAATCTAGTCCAATTAAGGTAAAGATGTACAAGTGATTGGACATGCTTGAATGGCTGGTAAATGGATAACAAGGCAAATAGCTGTAAGATATTCTGGCTGCAGATCACAGAGCTCAGACATCCCCCCTGCAGACCTCTACAGTGAGACATCACACTTGTCAGAATGGAAATAAAACTTCTAAAATAAACTGGATTACATTTCTGGTGAAGGTTAGGGTAAGGGTTAGGATACCAGAAGTTAAAAGTCAAAAACCCGACCTGCAAAATCATTTACAAAAAGCAGACTAAACAGTCTACTTGCAGAAAAACATTTCCTCCATGAAAACACTAACACAGCAGACGTAGCTAAAGCTACAGCTAACAAAGTCACGTTAGCCATGTGAATATCATAGCTATGTTACAATGCTAAAGTAGCTGGGTTAGATTTTGCTACATTTTCTAAAGCTAGTATTTAAAAAAATTCAACTTGTAAAGTGGATTTCAGAGCAACCTTATAATATGACAGTATGCTAGTTTAGCATATGGGTTGCGACAAGTCTCATCAGCTTGGCATGAAATCAGATTAATCAAACTGTTAAATTTGGATATCAAATTAGCCTGTGCAAGATTAACAAGTCAGTTAAACTAATTGTCTGTTTTTTAAATTATATTTTTAAGAAAGATGGCATAAATGCTGGTCAATTGGTCATTTTAAACTGTAACAAAGCCTCCCATAACCACTTTAGCTTTGGTTAATGGCCACAAACATTCCCCTAGTTCTCCACCAGACGTAAACATGAAAAGCTTAGCAGTTAGCATGTTGTTGGAACAATGCAGGCAGTGTTTTGAATTAGGGAATGGAAATAAATTGAATGTAGGGCTGCTGAGGGTCATTCTCAGCTGAAGTCATGTGTAACTGCATTAGGCACAATATCAACCTGCAAAGAGGAATGAAGGCTGGCAGAGCTAACTGCTAACATTAACCACACTCTACTGAGCTTACCAGCATCACATCATATACCAACTGACACAATGACCCTGTGATGATTTTGACTGTTTTATGAGCATTTTTTTCACCTTTTAGACTAAATGTGATGTAAAAGTGGTTTATCTGTATAGTGAAATAGCTGCCTGGGAACATCCTTAATCACACATTTATATGAGGGGTTACAGGTATAAGCAAATAATAAAAAGAGGCTTAACTGGCTAAATGATTTAGTTTAGCTTAGCCCTTAGCCAATTTTGTGTCCTTTTAATGAAACAGATTGTTAAAAATTCCTCCCTGACATGCCACCTTCTTCACTTTCATCTTGACCTGCAATATTGGTCCTGTTGTCCTGGTAATTCTCCAAATGCATATTCAAAACTACTCAATGGCAAAAAAATGACAAATTAGCCGCTCCCTACTGGCTACAGGTAGTCGCTATAATCCGTAAAGGAGTGCACTACCTTGTCTTAAACACTAGTATGTATATTATATATATATAGTATGTGTAAGAATATGTTCTGGCTGCACAGTGATTTTCTTTGAATCACGGTGCACGCCCTCACCAACTGAAGTGATTCTGGAGCGACAGGGTAGTTTTGAGCAGCTGGAGAGGAGAGATCATAAGATCATAGGTGAATTACAAGTTCCCACAGAAATAGTTTGTAATTAACTGATTAGCTGAATTGCTGGTCACTTTGATATTCTGAGATTTTTACCTCTGCCAAAGAGACTGTGTGATCAGGTGGGTTTGTTCATTTGTTTTTTTTTTTGTTTTTTGTTTTTTTTTTTTGTTAGCAACATAACTCAAAAAGTCATGGATGGATTTTCAGGAAATTTTCAGGAAATGTCAGAAATGGCATAAGGAAGAACTGATTCGATTTTGGGACTGATCCGGATCACCATCTGGATCCAGGAAATTTTTAAAGGATTCTGTACAATTGGGAGATAGGGCTAATGGCAGAGGTCTGCACTGTTACAACTTCACACCAGGAGATGGTGGACATTAGTAACTTATTCAAAGTTTTAGAGTTTATAGAGTTTGACAGAAACACGCCCGGTCGAGGAGACGAGTCCGAGAATAACAGAGAGAAAGACAGGGAATTGTAGCAAGAATACTCACAGTGTTGGGAGGAATAGAGGAATATTCACCCTCTGTCATGACTTCCACAGCCAATACTTTGCCTCACCGCGTCTCCACCCCACTGGGGATGGAGTAATTGGTGAATTAGATTTTGGGAGTGATCCTGATCACCATCTGGATCCAGGAATGTTTTTTAAAGGATCCTTCACTATTGGGAGATAGGGCTGATGTCGGAGGTCTGCGCTCTCTGAGTGCTTTTCTAGTTTTTGCTTGTCATGGGTGAGTACATTAGTAAGTTTAAAGGTTTATGTTATATAGAAAGGATGTGTAGTTCATGTAAAATTATGGGGTTTTCCACCTCAAAAATGTAATTATTGTTCATCTGTGGAGTCGTATTACATCTATGACCCTCTAACTAAATAATGTCCTGCAGCTTTTGCCACAGGATGGGATGTAATGTTGATATAGTTTTGAGATTCAGGAGACTGTGCAATGTGTTGTGTTTTGAGGGGGTCAGATGCTTTGCACGTTCCTCCCTGTTTGGATTGCTCTGCTCTTCATAAACTGGCCATTTTGCTTCCTGAAAACAGACCTGGCGCATATCTCAAGTGGAAACAAAGAGCTCCTGCAGCACTTGTAGAAAACAACTTTACTGAACCAGTGCGGTTCAGCCTGTAGCCTTCATCAGGGTTTTGATAAGGCTACAAGCTGAAACTTGACGGTCTAATAAAGTTATTTAAACCACAAGTGTTACTAGAGTCTCTCTGGTTCCTTCAAGTCTTTATTCATCCTTCATGCTCCTTGGTGAAGTTGTGCCAGAAATACCTACTTCAACATATCTGGAGTGGAGGAGAGCACTTCGCATAAAACCTTGCAAAGCAGATGGATTCGCCTGTTTCTGTGTTTCTCACTGGCGAATCCATCTTGCTAAGCTCCCATCTGAACAGATTGGGCCCTGTAAGACAGTGACAGTGAACCAATCAGGAGTAAGAGGTAGTACTATCGGGCCCAGCAGAGTCGTGACGTAAGCAAGCAGTGACAAGACACCGGTGCATTTATGGCGGACGAGATTAGCGTGGATGCTGCTAAAGCGTCAGTTTTATCAGAACTTGACAATGTCTCTTTGTTAGAAGAAAAAAAAGAAAAGTGTTGAGTTATTTTCTCTTCAAAAACGGCAAAAGTCGTGTATTGACATGTCTACAGCCACCATGGTTTGCGTTATGCAGTTCTTTGTGGAATTTACTCCTCGGTAGCGGCGCACACCTACGATGTCACATGTTTTGTCGCTCTGATTGGCCCGTAAAGGTGTGACTGACAGAACGTTCATCCAATCAACCTCCTAGTCTTTTTTTTAAAGGCTCTGCCCTTTCCCAAACACAGTCTATGGGAGGTTTTCCAGATGGCGTGTCAGGTTACTTCGCATCTCTGCACAGACGGAGTATCTGGAAATTAAAGGTAAGTCACGTACGCAAGTGTAGATGAGGAGTGAGTCATTAACCCATTTTATCCATGCTCAAAACACTTGATGAATTCTTTTAGTTGTTAGTCCAGAAAACCAAAATCAAATTAATTGAAAAAAATATTTATGAAATATTTTAATAAATGATATTTACTGCATTACAGAGTTATTTATTATGCATCAATAGTGCCACATCTCATAACCTGGTTATAAACTGTACTTATTAAAAAGTTGAACCAAACTAAATATTGAAATTAAGTGATTAAAGAAGAGGCTGTGTATCCGCCACAAACATGAATATTATTGATCACCATTGGACATCAAGTCCAACAAGGTTTTGTTCCCTGAGTGCAAACACATGAATACGTGCAGCATGTATACAGAATACATAATCTCCTACTTTTCAACAAAGCATGAACCAACATTCATTTGTGTGTGCTGCCTGTTGACACGTCCCTCCCTCCCTTGACACGTCTAATAGCCGGGAATGAGGCTTCACGTACTTCCTGAAGCTTCATTTGCATACGACTCAGTGATGAGCTGCCACTGCTAACCAGCAGCACCAAACCAAAGCCCTATTAATATTCTCCCATTCAGGTTGTAAAGCACACAAACCTAATCAGCTTAGAAATGATTGTATGGAAACCATAATTACGCATGTTTAATTGCTTATCATCTGATGGGTACAAGTTTATTAGAAAATGTATTCATGCTAATTGCTTCCTGAGGTATCTGCTGTGCTACAATGCCATGTGATATCCTGTCAGCTCCCATTTGGGCGGATTAATGTGCTCTGAAAAGTCACAAAATTAGATACTGTGTACTGACTCTTTGGAGGCCCGGTTTAACTCGAAGTGATTTTTAATTTAGGGATTTCTAAATTACTGCTTAAGCTTGGATAAGTCTTCAGAGGGAGATCTGTTAAAATCAGCATATCCTGCTGTTGTTAAGGACAGCTGAGATATCATAGCCATAAAAATGACTATAAACTAGCCTGTGTAACCCTGATGCCGACTTAAATTTCCGACAAACCTGCCTGCTATTGTAGAAATTAAAATTCCACCACCAAATATAAAAGCTGTGAAATCAGGAGTGACATAAAAGTGAAAAGTCACGCACATGAAATGAGAAAACACATCTTCTAAGAGAGAGTTTTTTTGAAGTGCAGCCATCTTAAAGTCGATGAATCATTCAGTCCTGAAACAAGCAGATTAAAACGCAGAGCAGGTCCCTTCAGAGGGGCCGCCAAGAGCGTCGAGTGGGCCCTTTCAGCTGTGGACCTCAGTGAGTCTTACGGCTCCTGCCCACTCTTTGATGATCTCTCTGTGGTTTATTGTAATCAATGCAGGATCTCAGTCCTTCTGACACACTTGTAAATTCATGCCTTCTCAAAAGGAAATGCATCACAAGACGGGCCAGCAGCCCCTTTGTGGATCACTCCTTCTTTTATTAAAGCAGGGATTCCAAATGAGGGGCTCTCGTACCACAGGGCTGAAGAAGCCAGTCCACATGGAGAAGATAATAAAGCAGCTCTGTGAATTAAAGAATAAAAACAGGTTTTTGCTACACAGCCAAATTTACTCAACTCTAGAATGTCTCCATCTATTTGACATTTTGCTGCTTAGATTATTTCATGTTACTGACAATTTCTCCTCTCGCTCTCAGTCCTCTTACATTAAACTGGCTGTAGGTTTAGGGTGTAAGCTTAAATCTTGCAGGATCAATCTGTCTGTGACCTAATCTGATTCACAACACTGCTGCTGCTGGTGGTGGCAAAGCCTCACCTCCTCCACCCCAGCCTCTTCTTTATAGTATAAAGCTTGTTGTTCCCTCATGTTAAGGTTCATGCTACTGTGGATTAATTGTTTCTGAACTAATTTGATTGTATTCAGTAGGCATTGTCATAAATATATCTAGCCATATGGCGGTTTCTAGCTAGGCATTCCCTGGAAAATTAAAGCATGTTGCTTGACTAACCCAGGGAGTGTCTTTTGAGCAGAGCCTTCTCTGCCAAGTAAAACCGGATGTACATTTTGCAATAAAATGGGTAAATATCTGACAAAAGTGTTCCTCACTTAAATTTTTTCCAGTTCTGATCAAACTGCTGTTGTGGCTACATCCGAGCTCATCATTCCACCAGCAGCTATCGTATTGAGCAGCTTGCAGTACAACTAAACCTGGTCTGTAACTATGGCAAACCCATGCCAAAGTGGGTTGGTAGAAGAGCAAAAACATCGTTACCATCGTGAAAAGCTTTCAGTGCTGTTCTTTGACATAATCAAGTGGTCCAGTTCTGATAAAACTGTCACTATACTATAGCTACATCCAAGCTTATCACTAAACCGGGGACAGCCATTGCTATCAGCTTCTGGTGCTAAACCCCGACTGTAGCTACTGTCTTATTCTCCTCAAATAACGTTGGTAGGCGAGGTCCATTTTCAGATCATGCACCAATGTTGTTGGAGCTTTACAAGATTGATTTACCTAAAGACATACATGGAATCTGGCCATCCCATCTGCTTTGCAAGGTTACATAATAGGTTAAAAAAGTGTAATATGTGACAATATTCTGATTGGTTATGCTTTACTAGTTCAGTTCTGTGGCGCAACCAAATTATAACATAACTACTGTAGTTTGAATGTAGGGTTTAGTGTGGACTTACCTCATAACTTAAACATACTTGTGCTACAGACTGCAGGTTTTTTAGAGTGGTTTAACATTAGAGACCTGAGCCCAGATCTGAGTATTCTTGACCCCAAAGTCTGGCTCATTTGATCAGTGTAAACCCAAATGTACGAGACAAAGGCACCATGCCCACAGCAACTTGAAAAGGTGGTCTCTCACATCATTCATGTACTCACGGCCACTCCACAGGAGATATTGGGGAGCAGCCGTACCTGAGTACAGGGTACTGTCAGTATTCTGACATCTTCTGTGTCTTCAAAAACCATTGTAGCCATGCTACATGGCCACGTTATTTAATGGGCTGCATGGTAGATGTGGAAATAGGGTGAGGGTCATTGTTGGTGTCTCAAAAATTACAAAGAAATCCATGGTAGCCTGCAGGATGGACTCCATTTTCCCCACAGAACATAAACAAATATGGATATAAGTGGTTGCACCGGTGGTCTCCTCTTCTTTTTTTTTTCTTCTTAGCAGCCTTGAAAACCAGCATGCATTATCAGACTGTGATTATAAGAAAGACCAACAGGGGACGCGGGAGGTGGGGAGCAATCATACTCAGGCATGGTACAAAATAAGTAGCTTAATGAGAAAATGTCCTGCATTTTTATTTCTGTAAAATGCTTTAAAGGGACATTTCTGTAGTTTTAAAGTTGGGTTTTTATAAGGTACAGGGCAATAGTAATTATAGTAGCCATACCAGATTTTTTCTGTTTTAGTACCATAAACTCTGAGTTTCCATGGCCAGTGTCCATCCAAACTTACCTGTACAGATGGGGATTACTGTTTTTTTTTTTTGTTTGTTTTTTTAGTGATCTGGATCATTTTGCCCAATAAGAGCCAGTCTTTCAGCTCCCACAGCTCTCCGTTTGAGATCATTTTGGCTTTTTATGGTAATTGAACAGCAACAAAATGGATTCAAAGAAAACTGTTTCACATGGGAGCTACCTCTTTGTTTAGATAGTACAGCACCATTTTCTTTACAAGCATGTTTGAGACAAAATAAGGGTGAACACTGCTCAGCTTATTACAAAACATGGCACATTTTGTGTTCGTCTATTATTACCGCTGTGTATGAGAGATTACGATTCTTCCGACTAGTCACCAGACTGCAGTAAGTCTAGCTGCCTCATTAAGAGTCAGATAGGTGTGCTTGGAACCCTAAAAGAAGGGTGCCAAAAAAGTGGGACAGTACATATCTGTTATTTCTAGACAGCAGAAACTCAAATATTTGTGTTCCATACAAAACCAAAAAGAGCGTTACTGAGGACTGCATTGTGGAGACACAGCTAATGATCGAAAATGTTGTGGAAAAGTCCACAGACTCAGTAGTTTTGCTGATTAAGCCACATCTCACTGGGTTATTGGGGACACTTAATCAGATCTACTTGGCTGCTTCAACTGCTGAGAACTTTAAACACAAAGCTACTTAACTTTTCAGGTTTCTTTTGTTTCAGAGCCAAGTCAAAGATTTACTTTTTGCTGTCAGAAAGATAACACCTGTGGACGATTCAACTTCAGAAAGATAACACACAACATGCTGTCAAACATGTCATTTCTCCGTGGAGAGGGCTGGGAGATCCCGCAGTGTTTGCTCAGTGAAAAAAAAAAAAAACAGTCTGGGATGCTTTCCAGGATTTCCCAAAGAGAAAAGCCTTGTTTTTCAGTGCTGATGTTGTTGGGAGTGAATGGAGAGCAGATTGTAGCGGCTGTGTCTCTCATGTCTGTCCAAGGCCTTGATACCTTTGATCTTCTTAAGAAACAAACAAGCTTTTAAACTTGGCACTCCCAGCTTGTGTCTCTCTTCTTCCTCTGTCTGTGTTTGTCAAAATGCTGATCCTGAGAAAATTGATCTTGCCTGGATAGTTATGCACACTTGGGCTTATGCAATGACTTGTGCTTTGAAACATGGACTAAAACCAACCTACCACAAGAACTGAAAATTGAAGCAAAGCTGTGCTAGAAAAAGACCATCGCAGTTAACCACATTTTATCACAGCGCTTTATCCCAAGTATCCCCTGGATTCATGTTTCGAAAAGCTTCTTTTTTTCCCATCACTGAAGAAACTACAGCTCACAGACAACAGCTGAAATCAGCCTGAACTGTTTCAGGCATCTTTTTGTTTCTCTCACAGTTCAGTTTGTTATTAAAAATCTGACAGAAATTCATACAAAACTGAGCCAATTCAATTTTAGGTGACAAGTGTTAACCGAGCTGAATTTCTTAAACTCGTGACTTTAGAAACTTACACACAGATTTTTTTTGTTTGTTTTTTAAGATTTATTTTTGTGCCTTTGTTAGATAAAGGAGGACAGTGGATAGATTTGGAAACAGGGAGGAGAGTGGGGAGGGACATGCAGGGGATGGTGCCACGGGCCGGACTTGAACCCGGGCCGCCCGCGTACATGGTGTGCGCCTTGGCCACTCGACTACCGGCACGCCCCCTAAACACAGATTTTTAAAAGATGTTTTCACATACAAATACGGCTTTCTAATCCTACATTTTGATATTTTACCCTTCTGCCAAATGCTAGCAAACAAAACTAGTGAGAGGGGTCTGGCCTCAGACAGCAGATCTCAGACACCCCCTCATGAAGACCACTACAGTGAGACATTGCACCTGTCAGAACAGAGGGGAAAACATTTTCCAGTACAACATTTTAGAAGAAGTTTTAATTCAACTTTATTCATAAGTGAAGTCCAGCAGTTACATTTATGAAATAACCACAAGACGGACTAAGAAACATTTCCTAAATAAAACAGAGAAAAGGCGTGTTGTCTAATCTAGATCAAATTATGCATACACCTCTTTTAGAAGTACTTACAAAAAAGTTGGTTCACTTTAGCTTCCTTATTTTTGGCCAAAGCTAACATAGCTTTGCTGGCTACATTGTTGACGTTACAGTGTGAGCCAATGTAGCAACGTTAGCTTTAGCTAAAGCTAACATAGTTTAAGTAAGTCACCACCTGCATAACTACTTCTAAAATGGGTCTAGCTTTAGGGAATACAGCATTATCTAATGTAGATAATGAAGCTTTGGTTGCTTTAGCTTCAGCTACGTTAGCTTTCAAGTTATGTTTCATAAAAGGTTTAGTGGTTTATGTAGCTTTATTATCTTAAGAGTTAGCTATGTTAGCTGCATAATCTACCTAGCCAAAGTAGCCTTGTTGGCTTTAGCCTTAGCTACATTGGCTGTGTAAGAGTGTTTTCATGGAGGACAAGCAGACTGTAAGCTTTCTCCATTTGTGGATAATGGCTCTCACCATGGTTCACTGCAGTCCCAAAGCCTTAGAAATGGCTTTGTAGCCCTTTCCAGACTCATGCTGATACCTTTGTTTGTCATTGGTTCTTTAACGTCGTTAGATCGTGACATGATGTGTTGCTTTTTTGAGATCTTTTAGCCAACTTCACTTTGTCAGACAGGTTCTATTTAAGTGATTTCTTTATTCAACAGGTCTGGCAGTAATCAGGCCTGGGTGTGGCTAGTGAAATTAAACGCGACTCTGCAAGCTCCTACATGTCCTGGAGGGTGGGACTTTGCGATAAGGTTCATATGAGTTTCAGTGGTTGGTATGTCTAAATGGCTTAGTAGCGCCTCCCTACGGGTTTAAAGAATCCACCTCTTAAACCGCTTTAAGCAAATAATTCTGAAACTTGGCAGACATTTGCAGCATATGTGGACTTGCAAAAAAGTCTGTTGGATTAGTCTCGTAAACCCAACAGGAAGTCCAGTTGAAACTTATAAGTACATCGTAGTATTTACACAACCAGCAAATAAGGGCAGCTTGTGGAATAGGATTCAAAGTGGAATCAAAAACACTGATACACAAGCTTAACTCCATCTTCATTCTCCTGCTCTACCGCTGCCCCTTGGGTGCTCTTTTTCCTGTATTACTTCACATTTTGGTCTATTTGTCTGCAACATTTGTGTTTTTCCCCAGTTTTACATTTATTTTGACAGACATCCGTAATCTCAACGGGCACCTAGTCAAACAATTACCTAAAACTACAAAATAATACCACACTTCTCCTTATTTCCATCCACGACCCTTTAATTAACCCTTTCCCTTTACACGAAAGTGCATCTCCTGACAGTGTTGCACTCCTGGGTAGGACCCTTTGCCCTCATCTTTCCTCCAGGCACACCACTAAACGTATCCTTTAGAATCTGCTTGTATACGTGATGCTAATACCTTCTGACACATTTGTTCACCGGCTCTTTATCATTAATAATTATGCAAAGGAGGTGCGTTCTTAGCCGAGCAAAAGAAAGCAATCTTAGTATGCAAATGGTTAAGGTCCCAGTGGAGTGTGGTGATTAGATGTGTGTTGATAAACTCACTTATGATGAGTGACGGTGAGCAGGATTGAAGTCGTACTGGTCAGCAACGATGCAGACCCTGATGAAAACACCATCGCCAAATGCCAGGGTATCCCCAGATGCATGATGGGACAGGGATGAAACGGTGTGAAATGTCATTGTGCCTGCTGAGTGCCCATTAATAACCAGAGAGGAGGGAGCAATGAAGGGGGTAATGAAATGAGATTTGCTTCCTGATTGAAGGGTTTGCCTTTATTGTGCAGCCAGGTGTTGGCCCTCACTGCCACTTCTCACCTTTAGCTGCAAATATCCCACAACCTTTGACTGAAACCGTTTAACTGTCAGAACTGACCTTAGAGCTCCTACAGGGTCCAGTTTTAAAGCAGATTTGAAGGTCTTCGCCTAACTTTGGCTGCACCAGCTGACCTAAATCCTGAACTTAATTTCACTTCAAGCAAAATGCCATTACAATTACTTGCTGATTTAAATTACTGACCTGGTGCTTTATAAGAAATGTGTTTGTTGGTTAAAACTTGGTAATGTGCAATTTTTCAAAGGCCTATACATTCCCAAAGCAATCACCCAGTTAGACAAAAAGTTGGTGTTATATAACTTCACATTTTTTTGAAAGTTGAAAGTTCCAAACCATGGTGAGAGCCATTATCCACAAATCGAGAAAACTTGGAACATTGATAAACCTTCCCAGGAGTGGCCGGCCTGCCAAAATGACTTCAAGAGTGCATTGATGACTCATCCAGGAGGTCACAAAAGAACCCAGAACAACTTCTCAAGAACTGCTGTCCTCACTTGACTCAGTTAACCTTATGAGACCAACGCTGATGTATGCAACAAGAAGTGACACAGGTTATTTAAAGTTGAATAACTTCTGAACCATAACAGAAGCTTTTTTAGCAAGTCTGGAACTTGGGTGAGTCCTAGGCTATTTGATGATTAAATCCACACCAGTTACTCCGACACTGACATATTTCTATCCATTTTTAAGTCAAATTCTTAATTGTTTCTACTGGTTGCTTAGCATTTGCCACCATATTGCTTTTCCAACAGTGGATGTCACATCGTCTGTGACAACCAATGGCAGGCTGTTCAGTCGTTGCCATATGCTTTGCTAAACGACCCATGTGTTAACATTTAAAACATGGAGGAGACAACCTGAATAGCTCATAATGGAGAGAAAAAGAGACCGAGGGCCTGTGATGTGGTCTTCTGTGTCTCTAAAGACAGGACCTGCTTTGAGAAATGGCAGAAATTTAGCCAATATAAATAGTGCAAGGTCTTTATATGAAAATATGTTAATATTTTGAGGACTTTTGGTCACACTACTTTTTCATTTTTTGGTCCCCAAGAGATGGGAGAACACTTTTGTCCAAAGAAAAGTCAGTCGTTATTGTTTGTCACACATGAAAATCTTTGAGTTCTAATTTCTGTTTAGCTTTTTATTTTGTCTTTACAGTCTCATACATATTCAAAATTCTAGTTACAGTACTGCAGCACACATATTTTTAAAGCCCAGATTGTCCAGAAAAAAGAATTTTTAGAGATTGGCTGTTCACCAGGGTTGATGTTTTACAAGCTTTTAGGACAAAAAGTCAAGATGAGACAAAATTGTAAAAAAGAAAATAGCTAAGGACAGTGGATAGAGTCGGAAACAGGGAAGAGAGCGGGGAGAGACATGCAAGAAATTGTGCCACAGGCCGAATTCGAATCCAGGTTGCCCGCGTATCTGGTGTGCGCCTGAACCACTCGACTACCAGTGCACCCTGACATCAGCATCCTTGAGTCAATGCATGAGAAAGGGTCAAAAAATCATGTCTATTTTTGGTGCTGCAGCAACCCCAATGAGAGCCATTATCCACAAATGGAGAAAACTTGGAACTGTGGTGAACTTTCCCTGGAGCGGTCAGCCTACCAAAATTACTGCGAGACGACACTTTATCCAGGAGGTCATGGCGAACACTACTGTATGTCGCCATGTTAACAGCTTCAGCCACAGACCTGTGAGCTTTAAAAGTTCAATCAGGAGAGACTTATTAGGAGTTTAACAATCTATTCTACGGTTTTAATGAAAGAGAATTGTGCAAAGTCTTTGGCAATGAGACTCCATTATGATGACTTCATGTACTTCACCCCACACGGGGAGTCTAGACACTGATACTGGTGTTGATGATGGATGCAGGATCAGATGGGGTGAAGACTTTTGGGAAGCTGGACCCAGTGAGGTGGTTTGGAGGAGGAGACTGAGGTTTGCTGGATGAGATGAGCAGAGACCTGTGAGGATCTGCACTATAGATGCTGACAAACTGAATAGAGGTGGCTGGGGTGGAGGAGGGTTGAAGTGTCCTAACTGAAATGACAGGCCGACTGTGAAGAGAGAATGACAGATTTAAAATATGACAGGTGTGTGATGGTTGATCAAATGAGGTTGGGGCAGAATCTAATTAGCTTAATATGTAAAAGAGTGAACACCTATAATCAGCTGATCCCCAGAGCAGGGAGAGAGAAAGAATGGAAGAAGGGAGAGATATGAAAGAGGTGCTTAACGTCCGCTGAGCTCCGTATATCAAAGGGACAATTTTTAAATTTGGCAGTGCAATTGTCAAGGTGATCCAGTCAACCTTGTAGGAACTGTGCCTGAGTTTTTGAGTAACAGCCACTTTGTGTGCCATGGTGAGTAACCAAAATTGAAAGACTTGCTAAGGCCCCACCTTTTGAGTTCTGCACACACACCTAATATCATTTTCTCTCAATGTTCTCTTCTAACTGTGAACAAAATTTTAAGTCAATCTGATGAACGCCCTCTGAGGAGTTCATCCTAGAAGGAGCCAAGGCAAGTAAGGGTAAGAGTGGCTGTGGAAGAGCAAGTACGCTTCAGTTGTCCGTAGAATAAAACGGCATGCTGGTGCCAAAAGTGAAAGTTTATGCCCGATTCATCACACAATGCAAAAGAGAGTGCACAACTGCTACATAACATATAATTACATCAAAAAAATTATTGCTCCAGTGGAAGGAAAAATCCACAGCAGCAAACAAGACAAGATGTTTACGTACAGCAGAGCCACTGTAGCTGCTCATTTCAGCATCACCATTAAAGCAGCAGGCCCATATTGTGTGTCATCTGTCGTCTGTAATTACCACTTTTTACACCGTCTTACCCTCTGTGTATAATGCTCAGCGTCTATATGAGAAGTGTTTTGTTCGAATAGTTTAACTGTTTGCCACTTTATATGAAACAGCTGCGGTCTTTTTACAGGGCAGGAATAATACGTCATGCACACTGTGGTTCAATTGGGAGTTGAAATGCTTTCCCTGCGATCTCCACTAAACACAGGCCTGTGTACCCATGAGCGGTATAATAGCATGATATTAAAAAAGCCCACAGCGATTGTTAAGTCACGGCTGCACATTTGCACCACGATGGATGACCTTTTTGTGAATCCTAATGAGGCTTTTTCATGACTTTCAAAAGCAAAACATACTTTAGCATGTAGAATAATAACAGCTGTGTCCTGCTGTTAAATGCTCTTGTGAGCAAGAGAAAATTAAATCAGAGTTTTCTGTTTTTCTGCACTGGCAGCTTCATTTTTCTCCTTTAAGTTGATCCTAAAAGCCCTTAAGTGGCATTGTGTGAATTGTAGTCTGAATATCAGCTGTAGTCGCCTCTCACAGGAGGTAAGAGTCTGTCCAAAATTCACAAGCTGCAGCATTAAGAGTAGTCTCAGAGGTCAGGAGAGGTCAGTGCCCAGCCTCCCTCTGGCTCTCCTTGAACAAATAACTGATAATGACATCTGACCTCTCTGTTTTTGCATGAGAATTGATATCAGTATTCCACACCCCCCTCTATTAGTAACCTCAGGACCATTTGAAATGCCAGCCCTTTGAATCCAAACTTGATTTTTTTTCCTAATGAACCCATCCAGGGATAGGAGGGAGTGAGTAGGTGGTGGGGGTCGCCTTTGGGAGGAGGAGGAGGGAGGAGGGAGGAGACGGGGGAAGGCGAGCTCCGGGCTCATCTGCATCACAGATTAGGGTGCTTAGAGAAAAATCAACCATCCATGATTCATTACATGTTTCCTGCTGAGCCTCCGAGATGGCAACCGTCCTAGCAACAGGATCCTAGCAACAGCAACAACTATCTGCCGCTGCGGCAGCCTATCACAAACTTTAATGCCTGATCAAAATTTAGCCAATGGAGAAGGAAGGGCGTGTGAAAATCGTGATGCTGCGTTTTCTCATCCTGAGGTGTGCTTAGGCTCTGAACTCTGCTGGATCCCTCAGTCTGTGAGCATCTGTCTGTAAATCTTCTATTCATATACGCCCTCAGAGAATCTTTTTATGGATTTACAACCTCTAAAGATTCTGACTTAATGGTAAAATGTGCAGTCAAAACAGAAGATGCTAACCTGACATGCCAGATTCATCCAGATTCATTTCATAAATCCATTGCATGGATATATTTCACATCCAGCTGGGAAACTTCCGATGCAAACTGCTTGAAAAGAGCAGGTTTTTAAAAGAAATTCTGGGAATGTGATTGGATGAACACTCTATTATATTCATTACAGGCCAATCAGAGCAACAAGACAAACTGAAGTAGCAAGCATGCAAAGCTCCAGTTGTAACCTGAGCTTGACAGTCAGCTGCTGTCGTAACTCAGGATGGTGGAGCTTGTTTGGTGGATCAGTCAGGGACAGGGCAAAACTTTCTTCTCCACAGAGAGAAGCTGTCAGTCTGGTTCTTTTTTTCTAGTTTTAATAAAGAAATGTGGTTCACTTCTGATCAATCTGTCACCATACTATGGCTACATCTGAGCTAAACGCTACACCAGTGGCTGCCGTTGCCATTGTCTTTAAGTACCACAAAACCCATCAGTAGGTACCGCCTCGTTTAGACCTGGCACAATGGTTTCAGACTGGAGCTTTGCAAGATGGATCTACCTGATGGCACACCTTGAATCTGGCCAGTCTATCTACTCCTCGAGGTTAGGGATGTTTCAGGAATGTTTAAGTTCCCTCCAAGAACATTTAAATAGTGTATCTCACATGCACCTTTCCTTGGAATTATGCAGTACTTTTCAAGAAGTTAGGGATATTTTCTTGTGATATTTGAAAAGAAATTCACAGAAGATTTTCTTGGAATTCACAGGCACTTCCCTGTAGAATTTTGAGAAATTTTCCAGAAGTTTGGGAAATTTTTCCTGGAAGTTTTTGGAAAATTTGCATGAAGATTTTGGGATATTTGTCTGGTCAATTTTCAGGAATTTTCTTGGGCATTTAGGGAATCTTTTCTGGGTAGATTCTGAATATTTTCCACAAAATTTGTAGACATCTGCATCTGAAAATACAAATCAGGAAATCCTCCCAAGAAATTTTTAAAAGTTATCCTGAAATACCCAGGAGTTTTGAGAAATTTTCATCAATTTTCCCAATATGTTTTGAAGAATTTTTAAAGACTTTCCTGAGTATTGTGAGAATTTTCTCTGGAAGTTTTGGAAACTTTCCCAGAAATTCTGCTCAAACATTTGGGGAATTTTCACAGAAATATTAAGGAACTTTTTACAAGAATTTGGGGATTTTTTTCTGGAAATGTGGAACTTTTCCTTAATTTTTGGGCAATTTCTGAGGAATCTGTGCAAACTCAGAACAATTTTTGTGGAATTTGGGGATTTTTTTCCGGGGACAATTTTCCTCTGAAGAAATTTTTGGAAAATCTATTCAGATTAAAGTGAACTTTCAAAGTGAACTTTAAATATCTTAGACATCCAAGGGAATTTTTGAGACACCTTTAGGATGTTTTTTTGTTTGTTTGTTTGTTTTGATTTGTTTTGTTTTGTTTTTTGAGAAATTGCCAATGAATTTTTGAAAACTTTCTCAAGAATATTCCGGAGAATTTCAGCAATTTTCAAGGATTTTCTTGTTCAGGAATATTGGATTATTAAGATATCCAGGAGGGAACATCCGATAATAAACACAATATTAGTAAAGTTTTTAGGAGCTTAAATCACTATCACTAAATTGAATTTAAACTAATTCCCAATATAATATTATTAAGCTTTATATATTGTTAAAGTTTCAGTTGTTCCATGTCCAAAGGTGTTCCAGAAACATCCATAGGTTGTCCATTGCTGATGAAATTAAAATCTTTGGAGTCAAGGTTGAGTTAATGATAGCACAGGTAAACATAAAAATGCAGACTCTAGTGGATGTCTCCTCCACATAAACACACACTGATAATAATGCTGTTTCTTTACCTGCGTCTTAGTGGATCATTAGTCAGAGAGCGCCGTGACCATCATCTGATGTCAGTCAGGCCTGGTCTTCACTTCAAAGAAAGATGCTGTGTGCTGGTCTAAATGGTCTGATAATGTTCAGGGTGATAATACATCCAACAGGAGGCTCTTTTTCTCAATTTTACAACCATTTTTCTCTTTTTGCTGAGCCGTGTACAGAGACTGGGCTCGTATTTTTCTGCAAAGCCAGAAAATGAAGAAAACTTCACAAAATTGTCAAGATGTCCACACAGTGGACTGTTTACATGTCACTCTGGCCTTCATAATGATTTCAAGAAAATATCCATATAAACTTTGAATGATTTTATTCTACAATAATGTTCGGAAATTTAGAGATCACAAAAACGTCACATTTGTTTTATGCTCTTTAAAAAAAAAAACGTTATTAATATCAGTCTCTGTGTTAAAAATCAGGCTGTGATAAACCACCACCGCCTTACCCACTCATAGATGTTCTTTATCTCCCCTTTCTACCACATGGAGCTAACAACCCAGACAGCAGCACTTTCAACAGGCCCAAGTTCTGTACATGCAAGCTCCAGGTGGAGACAACCCCGACACTACCAATACGTTTCAATTTGAGATTGATGCCTTCATTAAGCTGAGACTGATCTACAGTATTTTTCCTGTACGTATAAGGGATGCACACGGTTAATTGCTAAAACGGTTAAATTTTGTTATCAAATTAGCCGGCGCAGGATTTCACGAGTCGGTTAAACGAATTACCCATCATTTTTATAAACGCAGCCTTGAAATCCCGTTCTATAATGCTCCGCCACTAGAGGCTGCTGTAGCTTCAGTTAATGGCCGCTGCTTTCCTGTCTGGCTCTTCAGGGATGTAAACATGAGAAGCTTAGCTGTGGCTTAGCGGTTAGCATGTAGTAGGGACACATATATGAGCACGGTATAAATCTGCAAAGAGGAACGAAGGCTGGCGATGCTAGCTTGTAATGTTAGCCTAGCTGTAGAGAGTATTTTAGGCTATCGCCACACACGCTGACACCATGACCCTGTGAGGAATTTGTCTGTTTTCTAATGATTTTCTTCTCTTTAGACTAGTCGGTTAAACGAAATTTAAATGAGCGTTTAGTGGAATACAGAAAAAGACATTTAGGAACATCCTTAGTACATATGAATATAAACATATATGTCTTAAACCAGTGGTTCTTAACCAGTGGGTTCACTAGTTCACATAAAAACACAATACAACATTTATTTGAATCACAATAAAACGCAAACAGCATATCAGATATTGAAACTGAAACATCGTCTTATTTCATGAAAATATTCGCTCATTTTGAATTTAATGGCAGCAGAACATCTCAAAAAGTAAGCCATGAAAAACTGCTGTTTTTTTCAATCAATTGGCAACATGTCAGTAGCATGTCAGGAGCACTTTAGAGAGGCAGAGTCTTTTAGAAGTAAAGATGGGCAAAAGTTTACCAATCAGCAAAAAAGTGGTGGAACAATCTCAGTAAATGTTCCTCAATGTAAAGTTTCAAAGACTTTGACTATCCACCATCTGCAGTACATAATATCATCAAGTAATCCAGACAATCTGAGAGATCCCTCTGTGCACAAGGGACAAGACCAGAGGTTAATGTTGGATGCACATGACCTTCGAGCCCTCAGGCATGATTCTGTACAGGAAATCACTGCATGTGCTCAGAAACCCTTCCAGAAATCACTGTCTGTCATCCACAAATGCAAGTTAAAGTTGTGTTATGCAAAGAAGAAGCCTTATGTGAACACCAACCAGAAATGCCACCGTCCTCCCTTTACCATTCTGTGGTCAAATGAATCAAAATTTGAAATCCTTTCATGGAAACCACATACAATGTGTTCTACAGACTAAAAAGGAGAGGGACCACCCAGTCTACCTGTGCACAGTTTAAAAGCCTGCATCTCTGATGGTATGGGTTTGCATTACTGTCTGCTGCATGGACAGCTTGTGTATCTATCAGAGCTGAAGAGTATATAGAGGTTATAGAACAACAAACGCTCCCATTCAGACAATGTCTCTTTCAGAGAAGACCTTTCATATTTTAGCAAGCACATTCCACATTCATCACAACAGCGTGGCTTCACAGTACACAAGCCTGAGTGCTGAACTGGCCTGTCTGCAGTCCAGACCTTTAACCAATAGAAAACATTTGAGTCTTTGTTCAGCATTTTTTTAAATGCATTTGAGTGGTTGACATTTCTGTAAACTTGGGTCAGTATTTCTGTTTTAAGGATGCACCAAGGCGAGGTAGCACCACATAGTATATGTTTACAGTTTCTAACCACCATGCACAATCCTTCCTTTGGTATTCTTCTCCATGGGATTTGCTGCTTGGTTTATATGGCAAATGCTAAGTCTTTATCTTGCTTATTGGGTGTGTAGCATAACAGAACCTTTAGGGGGTAGACACAAGTAAATTGCATGGTCATATGGATGGTATGCTTTTGGTCTTATGTCATTTTTTATTTATTTAGTTTTGATATAAACTGTTTTTGACACATAGAGAGAACTGGAGCTAAAACCTGCAGATAAAATTCGGTGTTAATTATAGACAGTTTTTATTTTAGAATTTAATGACAAATCATGAACACTGACAAAAATAGTTACCTCACAATAACTCAAAGAATAACTTCCATTTAAATTCCCTGCTCGTGTCAGCTTCAACCAAACTGATTTACACATTGTTTTCTGCTCATTTCGTCATCTCACTGCGTGTATGTTTTTTAACAAGCGTGTGCTGATTGCAACCAGCAGGAGGGGTGAGTTTTGGCATTAAAATAGCCTGCAGATTATTGCTCTTTATTTTTGTTGCACAGTTTGAAACTACAGTTTTTAGGAGGGAGGGTTCGGCTCAATCAGAAGACTGTTTGACTTGTAGATTATCTTTAAAAAAGCAAAAGCCAGTGCATTTTCCTTCCAGTGTATCCAAATTATAACAATATTTGAGCAAAAGGCTTTTGTTCCTTTTCAAAGTGAAAGAAACTTGAGCTTCATATGTGGGTTTTGACTGTTTTTTTCCTTGTTGAATTGTTTTTCTGATACCTTTAGGATTTCATTTACAGCTGCTACACTTCTTTTTATGTGGTGGCCTTGAGTGAGACGTTTGTGAAAATCCATCAGAAAAAGCCTGATAAACATGGAGTTGAAGAAGAGAAAGGGAGATATGGCTCAGGGTCACACACAAAGAAGAGACCAGACAATGTCATCACCAAACAGATGCTATCATGAAGCCCTGTGGGACAAAGAAAAACAGGAAAGCTGGAGAAGAAACACAGAAACGACAGACAGATTTAAAGCTGAGGGAGTTGGTCTGCACCAAACTCAAAAGGTAAATATCTTGTATGTTGGTCAGAACTATTTAATTGGTTCAAACTTAATGATCCCCAGAGGAAGTATCAAAATGACTGTTTTAATTCCCAAAAATCTCATTCAGCAACAGGTCTATTTTCACTGAATGTTACAGCAGTGGTTACATGACTACGCCGGTGGTTACATGACTACAGCAGTGGTTACATGACTACGGCGGTGGTAACATGACTACGGCGGTGGTTACATGACTACGCCGGTGGTTACATGACTACAGCAGTGGTTACATGACTACGGCAGTGGTAACATGACTACGGCGGTGGTTACATGACTACGGCGGTGGTTACATGACTACGGCGGTGGTTACATGACTACGCCAGTGGTTACATGACTACGCCAGTGGTTACATGACTACGGCAGTGGTTACATGACTACGGCAGTGGTAACATGACTACGGCAGTGGTTACATGACTACGGCAGTGGTTACATGACTACGGCAGTGGTTACATGACTACGCCAGTGGTAACATGACTACGCCAGTGGTTACATGACTACGGCGGTGGTTACATGACTACGGCGGTGGTAACATGACTACGGCGGTGGTAACATGACTACGGCGGTGGTTACATGACTACGGCGGTGGTTACATGACTTCGGCAGTGGTAACATGACTACGGCAGTGGTTACATGACTACGGCAGTGGTAACATGACTACCGCGGGGGGAACATGACTACGGCAGTGGTTACATGACTACGGCAGTGGTAACATGACTACGGCGGTGGTTACATGACTACGGCGGTGGTAACATGACTACGGCAGTGGTAACATGACTACGGCGGTGGTTACATGACTACGGCAGTGGTTACATGACTACGGCAGTGGTAACATGACTACGCCGGTGGTTACATGACCAAGGCAGTGGTAACATGACTTCGGCAGTGGTTACATGACTACGGCGGTGGTAACATGACTACGGCGGTGGTTACATGACTACGGCAGTGGTAACATGACTATGGCGGTGGTAACATGACTACGCCGGTGGTTACATGACCAAGGCAGTGGTAACATGACTTCGGCAGTGGTTACATGACTACGGCGGTGGTAACATGACTACGGCGGTGGTTACATGACTACGGCAGTGGTAACATGACTATGGCGGTGGTTACATGACTACGGTGGTGGTTACGTGACTATGGCGGTGGTAACATGACTACGGCGGTGGTAACATGACTACGGCAGTGGTAACATGACTACGGCGGTGGTTACATGAGTACGGCGGTGGTTACGTGACTACGGCAGTGGTAACATGACTACGGCGGTGGTTACATGACTACGGCGGTGGTTACGTGACTACGGCGGTGGTAACATGACTACGGCGGTGGTTACATGACTACGGCGGTGGTAACATGACTACGGCAGTGGTTACATGACTACGGCGGTGGTTACATGACTACGGCGATGGTAACATGACTACGGCGGTGGTTACGTGACTACGGTGGTGGTAACATGACTACGGCGGTGGTTACATGACTACGGCGGTGGTAACATGACTACGGCGGTGGTTACGTGACTACGGCGGTGGTAACATGACTACGGCGGTGGTTACATGACTACGGCGGTGGTAACATGACTACGGCGGTGGTAACATGACTACGGCAGTGGTTACGTGACTACGGCAGTGGTAACATGACTATGGCGGTGGTTACATGACTACGGCGGTGGTTACGTGACTACGGCGGTGGTAACATGACTACGGCGGTGGTTACATGACTACGGCGGTGGTAACATGACTACGGCAGTGGTTACATGACTACGGCGGTGGTTACATGACTACGGCGGTGGTAACATGACTACGGCGGTGGTTACGTGACTACGGCGGTGGTAACATGACTACGGCGGTGGTTACATGACTACGGCAGTGGTTACATGACTACGGCGGTGGTTACATGACTACGGCGGTGGTTACGTGACTACGGCGGTGGTAACATGACTACGGCGGTGGTAACATGAGTACGGCGGTGGTAACATGACTACGGCGGTGGTTACATGACTACGGCAGTGGTAACATGACTACGGCGGAGGCTACATGGCTACAGAGGTGGTAACATGACAACAGCGGTGGTAACATGACTACGGCGGTGGTTACATGACTACGGCGGTGGTAACATGACTACGGCGGTGGTAACATGACTACGGCGGTGGTAACATGACTACGGCGGTGGTAACATGACTACGGCGGTGGTAACATGACTACGGCAGTGGTAACTTGACTATGGCGGTGGTTACATGACTACGGCGGTGGTTACGTGACTACGGCGGTGGTAACATGACTACGGCGGTGGTTACATGACTACGGCGGTGGTAACATGACTACGGCAGTGGTTACATGACTACGGCGGTGGTTACATGACTACGGCGGTGGTAACATGACTACGGCGGTGGTTACGTGACTACGGCGGTGGTAACATGACTACGGCGGTGGTTACATGACTACGGCGGTGGTTACATGACTATGGCGGTGGTTACATGACTACGGCGGTGGTTACGTGACTACGGCGGTGGTAACATGACTACGGCGGTGGTAACATGACTACGGCGGTGGTAACATGACTACGGCGGTGGTTACATGACTACGGCAGTGGTAACATGACTACGGCGGTGGCTACATGGCTACAGAGGTGGTAACATGACAACAGCGGTGGTTACATGACTAAGGTGGTGGTTACATGACTACGTTGGTGGTTACATGACTACGCCAGTGGTTACATGACTACGGCGGTGGTAACATGACCAGACGTGATCTGCAGAAACCTCGTCAAGGATGAGAACCCCTGAAAAACACAGAGAGTGGGCCCTCCACAGCTGGGATTTACTGATGATATCAGTCTATGTGTGTTGGATCAGTAGCAGCATCCTAACAAAGAGCTTCCTCATTTTTTAGCTGAAAAGTGTGTCAGGCTGGGTTCTGAGTTTGGAAGGATTCATTTCTGTCACTTTTTAACTGGTTTCATCACCTATTTTTGGCAATTAGTTTTGCTACTTTTAACCAATTTTTTGTTCCTTTTTGCCCTGGTTCTCCATAGTTTTTTTTTTTTTTTTTTTTTTTTTTACACTTTTAACCAATTTCTTCTTTCATCATGTTTGCCGCTTCTTTTTACCACTTCTGGCCAATTTAAGCTCTTCTTTAACCCACTTTGACTACTGTTGAACCTTTTTGCCCGAGTTTTCAAATTTTAATCCATTTTTGTTGTTTTTTGCCCATTTTTGCCACTTTTTTAACCATTTTGCCCCTTCTTCTTCTTCTTCTTCTTCTTTTTTTTTTTTATTTTGTTGGCAATGTTGCCCTTTTTGCCACCCACACATTTTGCAACTTTTGAATTTTTTTCCCCTATTCTGCCAACCCATTTTGCCATATTTTGTCCAGTTTTGCGATGTTTCCCACTCCCTTCCCATTTTGTCACTTCTTTCTGTCTCATTTTGACCATTTTTTTTTCTACTTTTTTGCCAATGGAACCAATTGTTGCAACTTTTGACCATTTTTGATATTTTTTATTTAACACTGTAACCACTTTTGCCCATTTTTGCCGTTTTCTTTGAAACTAGAACCAATTTTTCCACTTCTTTCAACCACTTATTGCCCATTTTTGCTTCTTCTTTATGCAACTGTAATTTTTTGGCCAATTTTTCACCACTTTTTTTTTTGCCAAATTTTGCCTCTTTTTTGCCAATGTAACCCATTTCTTCTTCCTTTACACCCATTTGTCCATTTTTTGTCATTCCTTTTTGTCATTTCTTGCCCATTTTTGCATTTTTTTTGCCATTGTAACCACTTTGCCAATTTTTGCCTTTCTTTATCACTGTAACCCATTGTTCCACTTTCTCACTCATTTTTTACTTTTATGCCACTTCTTGCCCATTTTGCTACTTCTTTTTGCCACTCTTGCCTGTTTTGCTTTTTCTCTTTTGCCTCTTTGCACTCATTTTTGACATTTTACGTCACTTTCTTTGCTACTGTAACCATTTGTTGCCACATTTTCCCCCTTTTCCACTTCTTTTTGCCACTGGAATCAATTTTGTCCCTTTTTTCCCATTTTTTGCCACAGTTTCATCCTCCTTGTTGTTTATTTTTTACCCCTTTATGCCAATTTTACCATTTTTTTTAACCATTTTTGACTTTTTGCCACTTTTGACCATTTTAAACAACTTTCACATTTATTCACATTTATTTATATTTTTCTTCTCTTCATATTTTAAGTGAAGATAAAAATCGTCAGGCTGTACTTCTAGTTTTCCTCTGCCATTTTTTGTTCTTACAAATAGAAGAGAAAACTATATCCTATTTTTTCCTCACTTGTCTTTCAGGGCTTCTGCAGATCGCACTACAGCAAATGTGTTTCTCCGGTGGATAACCTTGAGGGCACTTTTTGATGTTTTATCTGCAACAGAAGGCCCGGTACTTATGAGTCAATGTAACTTTCAAACTCAGACAACTTTGCTTTATACAGCCACTGGTTATAGACTTGTTAAAGCTCAGATAAAGCTGCTCTGAATCTTGCTCTCTGAGAGTTTTTTTCCCTTTTCTGCACGTGTCCTTCAGGATTTGACCCACCGACAGAACATACAGTACATCCTGCTCACACTGAGCCTCTCTATCCTGGGATTAAGTGCCACTCAGACTGTCCAGACACATTTCTATCCCTGTCAGTAAACAGCCACCTGAGTCACACCAAAACTTTACTCAATGCTCATCACAAAGTCAGAGCTCCAACAGGCTGCCGTTTGTTTTACAGCACTGATTTATCAACCTTTACCACGCTGGATCTGTAGTTACTTTACCCACAATCCAGCCTGTAAACACACACAAAACTTGTGTCTTTTGTTCAGACTTTCGTAAATCCATTTTCATTGCCAAGCCAGAGCAGTATTAATACCTCTAATGCAAAACTAAGCAGCACAAGCAAACACACAAACAAGTCGAGAAAAAAAGAATCACAGAAGAATTTAAAGATTACTTTTGTTTTATTTGGGCAGCAGTTAAGAACGAGCGACTTGCCAAAAGAAAATCTAAAAAGAGGTACAAATCTATCCATATGTTGGCGAGAAACTGTTTCACCAAGAAGCCATTACTGCCTCCACCAAAAGATCCTTCCTCTTTCCTAATCTGCCAAGTGCACTCGGGAAAAATCTCACTCCAATTTAAGTTATAGCTCAAATCCCTGTCTGACAGCCGCTTGCAAATACAGCACACCTAGGTGGCTTTTTGTTTCACTTTGTATCTCCTGTTTCTGTGCAGTCAGGTTGCCAAATTATGGTGGAAAATAGCCCCTTCCTGCATCAACTATCTATGAAGCAAGCTTTTTAAAATTCAGTGAATGTCCAAAGTCCTTGAGCACAATAACAAAAGCTCTCTGACAAGTAGATAGGTAACAGATTCACATAAAAAGCTTGTCTGGTGTACAAAAGATTTGTGAGTAATTTCTACTTCAAACCAATTAAGAAGACTCCTGTTGGTTTAAGAAGGCATGTCTGCTTAGGTGTTGATTTATTGGAGTTAGTCTTAAGAGATTAAAAAAAAGGCTTTTTAAGTTTCGTGCTGCTGTAGTTTAGCTATGAACGCTGTCTGCTGAGACTTCATTAAATAATCTGTGATTTACATGGCAGACATTTTCCTTCAAAGTCTGGCTAAGGGTGAGGAGCTCATATGCTGTATATGGTTGTAATGCTGTAATCACACCTAAATCTCATGAAGTGTCAAAACGTATCAATAAGCAAGATTAAAAAAGACACAAGACAGTCTGGCTGCAGGCCATCCATTTCTGATGGCCACTCTCACAGACCGTTCAGCTCAGACAAAGTTTTAGCGTGTATCTCAGACCAGAAATACACACTTAAACTTTTGAAATAAAGCCAAATTACACTGCTGTCAAGGGTTTAAACAAGGGGTTTGGATACCAAATGTTAAAAGGTAAAAGCCTGACCTGCAAAACCTGATATCAAAACATTTAATAAAGCTGAGATTATGGAGCTATGCAGCTACCAAAGCCATGTAGCTAACAGAGCTACATAGATAAAGGAGCTACAAGGACAATGGAGCTACATAGATAACAGAGCTGTACACCGTGTTCCAAATTATTATGCAAATGATATTTTTCTCTTATTTTACAAAATATTAATGCCAATGACAGAATAATTTTCAAGTCATCAGCCGTTAGAGCATAATTCAAATTTTTTTTTAAAAATTTCAAATTCATAACAAAAATAAAAACCTCAAAGTGCACTGTTCCACATTATTATGCACAACAGAGTTATAAAAGGTTTTAAAGGCTGTAAAGAACTGAAAATGGTCATTTGTTGAATTTGCAGCATTAGGAGGTCATATTTACTGAAATCAAAGCTATTTCAATCAAAAACATCTTAACAGGCCAAGTTACATGTTGATTTAAAGACCACTTCTTTGATATCACCTTCACAATTCTTGCAGCCATTGAACTTGTGAGTTTTTGGAGAGTTTCTGCTTGAATTTCTTTGCAAGATGCCAGAATATCCTGCCAGAGCTGCTGTTTTGATGTGAACTGCCTCCCACCCTCATAGTTCTTTAGCTTGAGGATGCTCCAAAGGTTCTCAGTAGGGTTGAGGTCAGGGGAGGATGGGGGCCACACCATGAGTCTCTCTCTTTTTATGCCCATAGCAGCCAATGACACAGAGGTATTCTTTGCAGCATGAGATGGAGCATTGCCATGCATGAAGAAAATTTTGCTACAGAAGGCATGGTTCTTCTTTTTGTACCATGGAAGAAAGTGGTCAGTCAGAAACTCTCTATACTTTGCCAAGGTCATTTTCACACCTTCAGAGACCCTAAAGGGGCCTACCAGCTCTCTCCTCATGATTCCAGCCCAGAACATGACCCCGCCACCTCCTTGCTGACGTTGCAGCCTTGTTGGGACATGGTGGCCATCCACCAACCATCCGCTACTCCTCCATCTGGACCATCCAGAGTTGCACAGCACTCATCAGTAAACAAGATTGTTTGAAAATGAGTCTTCATGTATTTCTGGGCCCACTGCAACCATTTCTGCTTGTGAGCACTGGTTAGGGGTGGCTGAATAGTAGGTTTATGCACGACTGCGAGCCTCTGGAGGATCCTACACCTTGAGGTTGGTGGGACTCCAGAGGCACCAGCAGCTTCAAATACCTGTTTGCTGCTTTGTAATGGCATTTTAGCAGCTGTTCTCTTAATACGATGAATTTGTCTGTCAGAAACCTTCCTCATTATGCCTTTATCTGCATGAACCTGTCTGTGCTCTGAATCAGCCACAAATTTCTTCACAGTATGATGATCACGCTTAAGTTTTCATGAAATATCGAATGTTTTCATTCCTTGTCCAAGGCATTACAATATTTGACACTTTTCATCAGCAGAGATCCTTTTTCTTTCCCATATTGTTGAAACCTGTGGCCTGTCTAATAATGTGGAATGTCCTTCTTAAGTAGTTTTCCTTTAATTAGGCTCACCTGGCAAACTAATTATCACAGGTGTCTGAGATTGATTTCAGTGATCCAGAGAACCCTGAGACACAACGCCATCCATGAGTTTAACTGAAGATCAAAAATTTGAATGTTTATGACACTAAAATCCAATTTGCATAATAATTTGGAACGTGGTGTATAGATAACGGAACTACATGGATAATGTAGCTACATAGCTAATGGAGCTACATAGATGACAGAGCCACACTGATAACATAACAACATAGATAAAGGAGCTACATTGATAATGACCTACATAGATAATTGAGCAACATAGATAATGTAGCTATGTAGCTATTGGAGCTACATAGATAACAGGGCTGAATTTAGCCCACAAGCAGGTTGGTAGGCTACATTTCTACAAAATCTGTAAAGCAAAGTAAGTTTTAGCGGCTTTTTCTAAAGCTTACATAGCTAATGCTAACATAGCTATAGCTAAGCTAGTTACATGCTAACATAGCTACAAAGCAAGAGTAGCTTAAGCGTAGGTCACAAAGCAGCTATGTAGGCTATGTAGATTTAGCTATTTTTATGAAAGCTCATGTTGCTTTAGCTAACTTAGCTACATCAGCTTACATGGTAACATTAATTATGTAGCTACTGTAGCTATGTTATAATTGTGTTAGTGGCTTTGGCCTTGGAAGTCTCCTGTGGGTGCCATTTTTGCCCAGTCTCTTTCTTATTGTTATTAGATGTTGTTCTGGGCTCTTTTATGACCTCTTGGATGAGTCGTCGATGCGCTTATTGTGGTCAATCATCACTGTTCCAAATTTTTCTCCGTTTGTGGATAATGTCTTCCACCGTGTTCACCAGTGTCCCAAAGCTTTCAATAAAGCCTTGTAATCCTTTTCAATCCTTTTCTTATATTTAATTTATTTGATGATCTAAAACATTAAAGTGTGACAAATAGGAAAAAAAAGGCACCATATTTACTACAGCAGAGAAAAATTAAAAAGGGCCCTAAAGGTACCTAAAAGACAAAGATTTAAACATGTTATATAATTTTTTGCCATTCTCAAAATGTTCTATACTTTGTGTTGATTTCTCATATTTAACGATACATCAAAAACACTGATGTTCTTTAAATATTTTTTCTCCATGCTAAAATGGGTTTATGCTCTGCTGTACTTTTAGAGGTTGTGGGTAGTTTTTCTTTTAGAAGGAGGCAGACAGTTGCTGACAGCGAGGCTGACAGTGAGCTGTTGCTCCACTCTTCTCTCTCCAGGAGGTAGATATCCTCTGAGTGAAAGTCAATAGGAGGATTTCACAGGTTTTTTTTACCCAGTCAGAAACAGTTGTGTAATGACTTAAGGAGGAGGGGGGCTGTATAAAGTAAGGCAATGTAGGGAGGTGGGCCACTGCCTGGAAAGTGTTTAATTAAACCCTTAGAGAATACCGGCTGCATGGGAACAAGGGCCAAATGAGTTGCTGGGTCATGTGCCGGCGTTCTGCCACATGAATAATACAAAACACTGCAGGCTCATTCAAAATAACTCACAATACTGCTTCTTCCAGGTTCTGCTTTTGTGATGGGAAAAACCAGGCCTTTCTCCTCGCCTATATTCAGTTACTGTGTTTAAGCAGGGCAGTGTTATAGTAGGAAACATCTCAGGTGAGTTGGCAAAGGGAACCATGATGTTACCAGCTGATCAAAAGGTAGCTTTGACTGTCTTTTGATATAAAAAATCATGGCTGTTTTAATTGTTGCTGTTATCTTGGGAATAATTGATCAAGACGCCCGAATAAACAATTTCATGTTAACAAGAGACAGATCAGATAAAGAGATTAATATACAAAAGAGCATTTCAGAGGTCCAGCCAGCTGGTGCTAGTAGTCCCAGAATCAGTGAAATGGGGATCACCTGAGTGCAGTGAATGTCTCTCAAGTGATTTTAGTATAAAGACACCTGTGTCTGGAAGGTCCAGTCACTGGTTTATCAGTATTCCTGGCTACCATTACACCATGAAGACAAAAGAACACTCCAAGCAACTCAGAGAAAAAGGTTATTGAAAAGTATAAGTCACGGGATGGATACAAAAACAATTCCATGGCACTGAACATTCCCAAGAGTTCAGTTTAATCCATCATCAAAAAATGGAAGGAATATGGCACATGTTTGAATCTGCCTAGATCAGGACGTCCTCACAAACTGAGTGACCGTGCAAGAAGGAGACCAGTGAGAGCGGTCACCAGGAGTTACAAGCTTCAGCAGCTGAGATGGGATTCTGCCTGAAACGGCTGCATCCCAGGTTCTTCACCAGTCAAAGATTTATGGGAGAGTGGCAAAGAGAAAGGCACTGTCGAAGAAAATTCAGATTAAATCTCAACCAGAGACTCCACGGTCAAGTGGGAGGAAGTGCTTTGTTCTGATCAGATCAAAATGGGGCTTTATAGCCATCAGACAAGATGTTATGCTTGGCGGACACCAAACAATGCACATCACCAACAAAACACAATCCCCACTATAAAGCATGGTGGTGGCAGCATCATGCTGTGGGGATGCTTGTCTGCAGCCGGCCATGGAAGCTTTGTAAAGGTAGAGGGTAAAATGAATGCAGCAAAATATAGGAAAACCCTGGAGGACAATCTTATTTAGTTTGCAAGAGAACTACAGCTTGGGAGAAGATTTATTTTCCAGCAAGACAATGACCTGAAGCATACAGCAAAAGCTACACAGAAATGGCTTAAAGACAACAAGGTGAATGTTCTGGAGTGGCTGAGTCAATGGAAATGAGGGGGTACAAAAGGAGTGTATACTGCATTCATTTTGTCTGTATTTTTGCATGTTCTCAGGAAACGTTTGGATTTGGATGAAACATTACAGTCACCCTTACCAGAATTAATTTAATAATGTATGCCAGAGACACACCTGAGAATATGGGTAGTTGTGGTCATGTCATTTAAAACTCACTGATCTATTTATGTTCCTAAAGGGAGCTGAAATGAGCCTTAACTCTCACAGAGGATTATATTTCCTTTCAGTGTCATTAGACTTAATGTGTTGGTTTTCTCTTCTCTGCACAAGGCAGCTGTTTTCACAAAACTCTGTTAAATCTGTTTTTGTATTCCAGAACAGCAGGAGCAATGTTAGCAACTAGCCAGTGAATGTAATTAAGCATTATGATGCTCAAGAGTTGTATATTTCCCTCAGGAGTCTGCAGAGACAAGTAGAGCTGGAATAAAACTTACATTTGTTCACTGGTCAGAAACAAGACTCCAAATACATGCTTTTGTTTTTCTGTCTGCTGGCTGCATAAATAGACAACTGTTTACAAATGAGTTTCCATGTTGCACTGTTATGTAGTAGTGAAGAAAAGTACCAAAACAGATAATAAGTGCAGCAGGATCCATTTTTATATGATAAAACTTAAATGTATATATTTTATTTAAACATTAACTATCTTCTCTGTATAAAGCTATAAGAGGATATGAAAGTAGAGTGTAGAATACAATAAAAATGTTGAACTTCAGTGTTTTCTTAATGCATTTATTGGTAAGAGTCCATAAAAAATGAACATTTCTTTGATATTTCTTCATTCCTACTTCCAGAAATCAAAAGAACAAACATCCAAGGACGACTCAAATGAAGAAAACAAGATTTTGGCTTTTACAAAAGCAGCCTTGTAAGATTTAACATTTTATATCCCTTCAGTACAATGAATCCTACAAAACAAAAACAGAAGAAATAATGACATTGGGAGGGGGCTTAATAGCTTTTTTCACCTCATGGGAGTTGTGGTGAAGGAGTGGATAATGTAACTGCCAGAGTGTTACTTTTAATATATGATGTTTATCTCTTTCTAGAAAACAAACTCTCTTCTCACTGCTTTCCATCAGTTTCACTCTCATTCCTCGCATGGAGTGCTGCAAGGATGACGTATTTATGTAGGCCAGCCAGGAAGTCAGCATCACAAGGGTCCCGTCAACCAAAAGTCAGGGTTTTATTCTGTGGTTTAGCTAAAAAGTAGCTAAGAGTTTGACATTTACAGGCGTTGCTCATCAAGAAAAATCTTCACAAATGAACAATACTTCACGGCTTTGTCAACTGCGAGTCTAACCTAGATGAGTTTACATGTTTGGCATGATACCAATTATGTAAAGTCATTCAGAAATCCCACAGACTTTGAGACGATGGAACTCTAAGTGCTAAAAAGTGAACACATCCTCCTTGGTTTTAGGACTCACTGCTGCACCACTCCATGTCCTCCTCCACTTGTCGCTTCTTCTGAATAGATCAACCTTTTACCTGTTCTTACATGCTCAAACCTCGGTTATTTTCCAGCTTATCAAAAACAAGACAGACTACAGATTTCCTTTCACTTCATTTAAAAAACAAGTGCTGTAGAAAGACAAAGTCTAATCACGGGAGATAGCTTACGATTCTAAACGCTCACTATACATCCACCCACAATAAATACAGCAATAAAAAAGCTTTATAATAATCAAAATGTTTCTTGGACAAAAGAAAAACAACAAAACATTAAAGTGAGGTCTCTGCAAGCTAATGTTTGGCTGATGAAAGCAGGCTGGAGTTCTGCTCTGAACTGCACAGCGAAGATAAACTAATGCCACTTATGATGGATGGAGCTTCTGCCAACAACTATACATATTTATGTTTGTATATGTGTGTGTTTGTTTGTGTAGGTGTTTGGTGGTGGGTGTTTAAAAAAAGGCACCAAGTCCGCCGAAGCGAGGGAAGAGTCGAGGAGCTCTTTTCTTTTTGGACTCGGCGTCCTTTAGCCACAGTTTCTTCCTCTTGTTGTCTGTGTGTCCTACAAAATAAAAAAAATAAATAAAAATATTATCAGCAACATCGTGTGATATATGAGAAAATGCAGCTGTTCTTTGAAAAAGACACATTTTAAATCAGTGCTGCCAGGTAATTAAAACTCTATAGCTTTTTACATGTTGGAAATGACATGATGGAAGTACTGAATGCATATTTTTATCTTACTCTTATTCTGTACTGTAATGTTTAAACTTTCTCTTACCAGAATTTCCTTAGAGATAAAGTTCCCTCTTAACAATATGACCTTATCACATATGCTGTGAGAATAAGCAAGAAAATTAAGGTTGTCAACTTTTTTGATTCTTTGATATTTTCCATATCATTTTTAAAATGTGTAAAATCAGTATTGACTAGGACTTCTATTTTTGTTGCCATGGTGTGAAAGCTATGACAACGTGTTAGAGCCACTCTAGAAAAAGAATAAATTAATAGATATCTAGAATCTGTCACTTTTCATTAAAAGAAACCAGATTTTGGAATCTATTAAATTTCAAATCTAAAAGGTGTGAATGTAGAATGAATAAACTGAGTTTTTTTAGATTATAAAGTTGTAAATTTAGGAGCAAAAGAAACCAAATTTGGTAGTTTAAAAAGTCATTATTTAGGAGAAAGAAATTCTAAAACTCATTAATTTATGAGAAAAAAAATCTTACTTTTCAAGTTTCAAAAGTTGTTAAATTTCAAAGAAAACAGGGCTAAAAAATAATATTTACATTAAAAACAAACATTACAATTTTCAAGTTTAAAAAAAATGTTGATTCAGAAGAAAAACTTGTGTTTTTTTTTTTTTTTTTTTTTAAGTTTATGATTCCAAACAAACAAACAAATTTTTTTTTTATTTTTAAGTTTAAACAGTGGTTATTTCCGGAGAACAAAACTAAACCAAAAAGTACATATTTAGATCAAGAAAACAAACATTTTTTAATTTTTAAAAGTCACAGTTTTCTGAGCCAAACATTAAGTCTTAAAGGTTCATATTTACATTAAAAAAAAAAAAAAAACTTAAAATTTCAAGTTTGTAGTTTCAAGATTGTTCATTTGGGAGAAAATGATCATGAAAAAAATAAAGTTTAAAAAGTTGTTAATTGAGGAGAAAAAAAACTTTTTTGAATTTAAAATTTTTAATTAAATTGTAAATTTAAGAGAAAAAAACTCTTAATTGTTGAGGAAAAGTCATAAATTTAAGAGAACCAAGAGTTTACAAGATTATAAAGTCAAAAATTGCCTCTAGTGTCAAACCAAATCATTCTAGATGAAGCTCTTTTTCTTGCATATGAACTTTAGTTGAGCTCCATCAACTCATACTTCTTACTGTGACTGAGCAATAAGAATCTTAGGCCAGAGGCATCACACAATCATCAGCATCTGGATTTTGGAGAGAAAGTGATATAAATTGAGGTTATTCAGAAGGAGACAACAGTGACAACATTCAGGAGACGACTCTGATCTAACCTGTGTTTTGACTTTCTCCTTGGTTTCTCAAAAATGTCAACTTAAGCTCTAAAATCTAATTTTTCCCCTCAAAAATTTGGCATTTGATTGTTGTTGCATCATATCTCAGTTGAGCTCAGTTCAGACCAAAGATTTGCAGCGAACACACTTTTTTTAAGAACGTTGCAGGTGAAAGTTTCAGCTGTGTAACCTAACCTTGACTTGAACTGTTTGCAGAGTTGGTTTGTTAATTCCTGCTGGTGTGAAAGCTGTCAATCGAACCCTGAGGAGGACCATAAAACTAGACCCCGCTGCTTGAGAACTGCTTGGATTTTGGTCCTCTTTTAGTTTTGTTTGCATTGAATTCTTACCTTGATCCATCTTATCTTCAGGAAGCATTGAGATTTTTTGGTATCCAGCTACTGTAGCCAAGCTGTAGCAAGGTAGCAAACATCCCACACACAGCCTTTGCCTGGGCATCACTCCCAGGTAGGCTATTAATGGACAATTTATACATTCAATTTTGGAGCAATGACACAATCCAAGATCAATCAAAAAACACACTTGAGCTGCTGTCTTTGCCCCTCACTGTGACACAGAGTGGAGGATGCTTATGACTTTACTCTGATATAAATAAACAGGTTTTTCATTTTCTGCTTTTTAAAATGTGTAGCTGGCTGTAAACGATGTAACGCGGTAACATTATCATGTTTATTGAGTTCTTTTTGATACGTTGTAGTTCACACATAGTTTGCTCCTCATGCACTGTATTTATTATCAACTTTTATTTTCTATTAGTGAGTCAGAAAACATTTTACCCCTCGGCTGCAGCAGTGTGGACTGACAGGCTTTCAGAAGGTTGCAGAGAGGCCTGTTGCTAGCAGTCCACAGTTTTGACTCATCTTATTGTAAATCTTTGGTCTGAACTCGGCTTAAGTTTTTAACTATGACAACGTGTCAATTTACAAACCCCAGGCAAAGACTTACATTAGGCCAGGGGCTCTCAACCTTTTCAGCCCGGGACCCCCAAAATAAAGATGCCAGAGACCGGGACCCCCACTGTACCTGAAGGTGGTTGAAGACAGCCACATTTATCACATTCAGGAATAGTCATGTGGAGGCGAGGCCGTCCATAAGGGGGAGAGCTTTCTGGGGCCCAGCCAAACTAGAGGTCCATGGAGGTCAGCAAAACCATTGTTTATTGTAAAGTTAAGCTGTGATATCCATATTTTTTTATTTAACCTGAAAAAATAACCACTCTTATCAATGCAACAGATCTCTTTTTAAATCATGTGTGTAGTATATAGCCTTCTTAAAAATGTAAATCCATTTTGTTTGAAAAAAAAAAAAACGAATTAAAATGGGTTAAAATTTGAAATAAAGGTTAATAATGGCAAAAATGTTGGAAAAGGTGGTGAAATTAATTCTTAAAAGTAGCAGATATGAGTTCGGAGTGGCAAAAAAGGGCATTAATAGTGGTACAAGGAATTAAAAATTGGCTGAAAAGGCTTTAAATTGGCAAAAATTTGTGGAAATCTGGTAAAATGGGAAAAAAAAATCAATATAAACTGGTCAAATAGTGCAAACTGAGAACAAAAAATAGGCAGATATTGGCAGAAATTGGTCTAACTTGCAAAAATGGGCATATCAGGTAGTGAAATGTGGTTAAAATGGGAAAAACTGGGCATAAAAAGTGGCAAAATGGAGTTAATAGTGGCAGTAAAGGGCCAACAGAAGCAACATTTGGCTTATGTGGCAAGAATTAGTTTAGACGTGGCAACAACAGGCAAAAAAAAGTGCCTGAAAGAGTTTAAAATGGCAAAAAATAAGTGTTAAATGGCAAAAATGTGTTAAAATTGTGGGGAAAAAATGATTAAAACTGGTTCAAATTTGGCAAAATTGGTGTAAAATGGCAACAGTGGAATTCTAAAAATATCATTAGTTTTTTAGGGGAAACTGGAGACCCCCTCTGTGTTTCTAGCAACCCCAAAGAGGGTCCCGACCCCAAGGTTGAGAACCACTGCATTAGGCCCTTTCCCATTGAGCCTTCAGAGTGAACAAAATTTTTAAGCCCCCTTTTCAGTGAACAACACCAAAGAACTATAGGACATATTGATTTTAAAATATATAAACCAAAATAGCAAGCATTTCTGCTCATCACTTTTAGAAGAGCATCATAACTTAAACTCACAACATCTAAATATTTTTAAGACGCCTCTTCCCCTGCCAAAAATCAAAATTTTCATTTTTTGTATAAAAAGGAATCTTCCAGTTCAGTTGTTTCAATGTGTCTATAAGGATCTAGCTAACAGTAATTTGGTTGATATGAGGACGTTATTGAGACTTTTTAAGGGGCTTTGACCCCTGGGCCTTTTTGTTGGATAATCAGAACCTGTTTGGATGCTCTTTTTTCCCTCTTGGCCCCTTATTTACATGCAGTGTAGTTTTATGTACTTCATATGTGATGCACATCTATAAAAACTGTATCTTAGAGCTTTTTGGAGCTCAAGGCCCCAGGCATTTTCCTACATTTGCCTCACGGTAAAACTGGCTATGAAACTAAAACTAATGAAGTATTGACACATCAGAGCGCAAGTTATTAGTGATGCAGATGATTCTAACTAATCTTAAACTCTTGCTTTCAGTCTGCAGCAGCTAAAACACATAAGAGAAGTTTGTGTCATTATCTCACAAAGAAAATTAGTGCCTTTGTCTCCCAGCAGGAAATATGCAAAGTTAAATGAAAGGCTCTCCTCTTTACCTAAGCAAGCTGCTCTTATAAAGCATTCAGACTCTGTGTGTCGCAGATAATTGCTCAGCTTTTGTGTGTGACTTCCTGACCCCGTGAAGGAAAACAGAGGGCAACTGCTGACCTCTAGTCGTTACTGTGGTGTAGAACAGAGCTGCCTAATGAACACCTCTGTCCTCTGTGTTTATATCTGCCAATCACACACTCGGCTCTCCGTCATCGCCCTTTGTGCGTCCATCAGACACAAAAGCAGACAATTAGCTGCGCTTATTAAGACTCCACTCTTTAAAGGGGAGCTGTGTGTGTGTGGGTAATTAATCAGCCCCTGCAGTAGCGGGTGGGCGGACCTCTTGTTAGTCCCAGACTCTGTAGGCCGTGCTCCTCCTCTTCCTCCAAGGGGTTTTGGGCGGAGTTTCTCAGGTAGCGTTGGTGCGAGGCGAGGCCGGGGAGTGCGTTTTGTCTGCGGCGACGGAACTCGTCCTCCAAAGAGTCATCAGCTGTGATGTCTGTGGGTGTGAGCAGAGCACAAGAATGGGAATGAATCACACCTAAACCTCCTCTTCTCGCTGTCTGGATGGATGGCCTGAGGTGTTCAAACCAACATTAAATCTGTATTTATTTTTTCTACATAGCGCCCATGAATTTGAAAAAAAAAGCACAAAAAAAAAAAAAAATCAGCTGAAAGGAAAACATATTACCTTGTGTTGCCCTTGGCAGTGTGAATACAAACAGACACACATATCTATTACAGCAAGTTGAGCACAAGTGCAAAAAAAGGCGTATTGATGTAACCGGCGAGAAACAACAAAGATGATATAAAACAAGAAGTTCAAAGAGTCCCTAAGGCCACACAGACCGCTCCTTTCCTTTCAAAGCTCGCCCGTATATTTCTTTCATATTTCATCTGCCTGCCTTTATTGTGATTAGTCATGTAAATAAAATGAGATTTGGTTATTCTTTTCTCTAGGTAATTTACATTTATATTGAATTAGTGGCAGGCAGAGTATGAGGTGGAGGGGGGGCTTATTATGCTGCGAGATTACAGGCAGATCTCATCGCCATTGTGTTGTGTAATTAAGGCGGTGGAGAGGAGAAGAAAGGGGGCCAGATGCTCGACGCTCGGGCTGAACCTGGTCCTGTTTAGAGGAGGGACCAGAGCAGCATTTCCAAAGTGTCACAGCCAGGCCTTTAACGCATCACGAGTCATTAGAGACACCTTAGGGTGCACAAACATAACCAGGGGGTTGTTTTCACCATTAATATACAAGTAAATAATGTAAAAAGAGGATTCTGTAGATACATATGGAAGCCCTAATGGACAAGCATCCATATTTTTATTATACTGATTTTTCAAATGAATACATCTGATTGTCCTACAGGTCCTGACTTCTTTCAATAACTTTGGATGACAATAGCAGGGTACTTCTGACATTTCAAGAAAATGACTGAAATGACTGAAGTAAAGCCATTATCACGGACATATCAGTGACCTGCTATGATGTGAAAACAGTAAAATTATATGGATGAATGTCCACTCAGGGCTTCCATACACAACATACATACAACTTATGCCACATTTTTCCGTCAAATGCCTTTTTTTCCTTGAGAAAGACTCGACTAAGACTAGCTAAAAGTTGATCTTTGGAGATAAAAACTCTGACGAAAAGTAGGTTTAGTTTTCATCAAGGAGACTAAAACAAAACTAAAACATCAGGGCTGGACCTTTGGACATTAAAAATCTCTGATATTTCTCCACTGTGCATTCAAGGTATGTCAGGATTTTCATCAGTACATTTTAAATCAAATCAAGGCAATAATACATTGATATGAGTTTTAACATGTATATTAGCTTTAGAATATGACGGATTAAATTATTGCAAAGAAAATAAAGGACTAAAATGTTTTTGTGTTTTCGTAGATTAAGATTGGACTAAAACTTCAAGGTTTAAAATGACAAAAATGTGACTAAAACTAATTGGTATTTTAATCTAACGACTAAAAATAAATTCAAAACAGCTGCAAAAATAAACACTGGCTATATGGATACATGTCCTTTTAGCACTTCCATACACAAATAGACAGTCACGCATACAATTTCTATTACTCAATTTCCCCATGAAAATGAGAGGGTTTTTCAGCTGGTTATTCATCATCTTAACTTATTTATTTTGTTACAAAACAGTACTGGTTTTCTCATAACTCCAAGCTAATTTCTCAAATCTAAAATACCCCATAAAGGAAAACCAGCCTTGTTATCCCAAGAATCTGAGATAAAAAGTTGAAATCTTCAATTTAAACCTACCTTTTATCACGGAAAATCAAAGTTACGATGAAATGTATGAATGCGTGTCCTCTTTGAGCTTCCATACAAAACTGACATACAGCTATACGTTTAATTGTACTTCTTTTTTTCATAACAACACCTGGTTTTTTCTTGTTTTCTCATGATCTCAAATTGTTTGTTGTATTGTAACAAGACTAATTTTCTCATGATAGGGAGTTAATTTTTGTATCTTAAAAAAAAGACTAAAATTAGCACATTTTCAAAGGAAAATAAGATTTGATCTTAAAGATGTCATCTTAAAGGGAAAATGTCACATTTACCTGTCATCGGAAGAAAACGTAATGAAATAAAATGTATGGATACATGTCCTTTTTGGGCTACCATACATGAGCAAACATAAAATTATACATTGTATTGTACTTCTTTTCCCATGATAACCTGTAGTTTTTGCTCGTTTTTTTGTTATCTACAATTGTTGTTGTATTATTGCACACTAAGTTTCTCTTGATATTGAGTTCATTTCTCATATCTAAAAAAATATATTAAAGATATTTTTATTTTTACACATTTTTTGAGGGAAAAACAGTGTTGTGTTTTCAAGACAAAAAAGATTTAATCGTGAAGGGAAAAAGTGACATTTGCCTGTCACATAAAATGTGCTGCATGTCCTCTTGGGGCTTCTGTACATAAGCCGACATAAGCCTACAGCCTTTATTTACTCTGTTTTCCTGAAGCAAATAACTTATGTTATCATCTGAAGATAGAAATGCTACCATAAGTTAGTTTTGACCGAGACCTTACCAAGTAGACATTTATTTACACCATTTTCTGACATGAAAGGCAATTGTTTTGCTGTTTTCTAGAGATCTCAGCTCATTTATGGTGGTAGTAGTGTTTGTTTTCTAAAGTTAATGAGTTTATTAAAAAAAAATGTAATCACTGGAAAACCAAAATGATTATTCCAAGATTACAAAGATAAACACAATGAGATCTCAGTCAGGAACAAACATTTACTTGTTTTTACTTGTCCTTGTCATAAAGATGAGGTTCTAAATGTATTAAACACTAATCATATATTTTCTGTTCCAACCTCAATTTTTATGCTTCCTGATTCTTAAATTATACAAAACAAATGATATGAACAGGGGTTTGGTCCATGTGCTTTCTGTGCTGTAATTTCTGTTTATTGAGGGTTCTCAAATAGATTGTGCATTGCTCTGTTTTTGGAGTACGCTGCCATTCTTTCATTTTTCTCACTTTATTTTCCTTTCTAGTTAAACTGTTGTGAAATGTTTTACACCTGCTCAATCACAGCATTTTGACCAGAGGTTATTACAAAATGTTCTTTGGCAGAAATGTTTTATTCAATAAAGTTTTTTGTGGCATTGAGGAAGTGTGCAAGTGTATCCTCTACTTTTTGTTGCTACTGTTTTGGAGTGGCCCTGGCCCCTGCACCTATGCGATGTGCTTATAATAAACCTTTTTCAATGACAACATGATTTTAACGCTTACATTTTCACTTATAAAAATCATTGTTGAAAAAGAAAGCACAGGAAATCGTTGCCTTGTTGAATCACTATCCCTCGTGTCTTTTTGTTAGCTTTACATTGTAGTGAGGTGGCTCTCTTTTAGGGAGGTTTAGAGCCATTCAAGGACAAGCACATGTGCTAACAAAGACAAAGACATAGCTTGATTTCCAATTCTCCTTGAATAGACATCGTATTACTTTAGGTGCTTTCTTTGTCACAATACTTTTCGAGTGTGTTAAGGTTGAAATTGGCTGCAGGTTTTTTTGTTCATTCCTTGCTGGAAACATCTGAACTTTAAGGTGATTCATCCTGCTTTAGCCCCAGGACTTGGATTTTTTCATTTCAGAGTTTGCAAAACAGCTCTTTAAAGTCCAACGCAGTGAGTTGACCCTCTGTTAGGAGAGACCAGCGCCCAGCGGACCAGCAGAAACAGGACAATATGGGGCTTTACTCTCTAGGCTGCAGCTATTCGTTTTCTATCCCGCTTTGGAAAAAAACAACTAATCCAAACCTGCATTTGTCCAGTGATCCTATCAGAGGAAGTTAGACAGCTGGATTAAGCCAATCCGGGAGAGACGTGTCCTCCCCTGCTCCAGAGGATAAATGTTTTTGTCTATTATGGGCCTGGTTACCACCGTGATAAGATTCCTACCGCTATCAAGTCGCATAATCCATCATCCGTTAATTATTTTCTACAAAAACAATATCAAAGAGCAGAGGAGATAATGAGATCATGTAATGCTCAAACAGGCGCTCTTTTATTTTCTGGACTTAATGTGACTCCCTGCGTTCTTTCATTTGCAGCTATTGTCTTGAGAGTACCTGTCATTTGTCTCCAGGCCAAACAAAAGAGCACACATCCTTAAAACCTGATTGATAAACACTACACACACTTCAAAACACAGAGACAATGTCACACAAAATCAACAGAAATTGCATATTTCTGGAGCCTAAAGCCTAGAATAAATCACCGCTCAGGCAGACACTAACCCTACATGACAACTACAACCATGGAGCAGATTATTTTTAACAGTCCACCTTCCCCCGGTTCAACACATCTGGTGTTGTGCTGATGTGACTCCACTGCAGAGAGATGCGTTCTGCGTCCTTGTTCAGACACGGCCAAACAGAAACTGGCAGCTTATCTTTGCCATCGTTCATAAAGAGGCCGGCGGCTCCGGGCTCATTCGATGTTTCATGCTTTGCTGTCAAGCAGACAGGAGGGGCAGGTGAGTGTGGGGGGTTTCAACCATAGACTCTTTTCTGCCAACAGAAAGCCATCTTTCATTACAAGGAGGAAGTGGAAAACAGGAAATAACAGACTTGGACGCCATATTGGAGTAGATGGATGTAGGAGAGGAGCAAAGCTAGAAATTTTGAGCCAGTTTAATTAATTCACAAATAATAGAAGCAGAGTATACATGTCGATTTAAATGCTGACTTTTCCTTGAAGAAAATGAGGTAACCTATTAATAATTTCTTTACTGTAGAATGTGATGCCTCCACATACAATAATCCCACCCATCAATGTCAGGTTCATGAGAATATCTCTGATATCTGTATGGGTTATATTCATGCTATACAATGTCATGTTGTCTTTTGTATGCAAACAGTGTCATCTAGGGGCCAGAAGAGGGTACAACTCAGTTCAAATGTGGCAGCAATAAACGCCTGTATTTAACCAACAAATACACATTTTAACCTCCTGAGACCCTGCATGTACATAGAAGGCTTTCCAACAACAGTGAAATCATTTTTGCTGTTAGAATTTTTCACATAGATGCTGACATTTTGATTTTTAAAAGAATTTTCACTGAAATTTCCATGGATTTGTTAGGAAGATTTGCTTTTATAAGGTATTTCATAGAAAATGTGTTTGCAAATGTGTAGGAATTTGATCAGGAGTATTTTCTTTTGTGGAGGGGGATGGCCTTTGAAACTTTCAAGAATTTCATGGAAACGTCAGGGAATTTGATCGGAATGATCTGTGGAATTTGCTTTGAAATTTTAGGGATATGGGGGGTCCTTTGAAATTGTTGAAGATTTCATGGAATTTTTGGGAATGTACTTATACATTTTTGAGGGATTTGATTCTAAAAATTTGCTTTGAAATTTAGGGGAATTTGCTTGAAACTTTCAGGAATTTACACTGAATTTGGAGTGGGGTGGGGGGGTTCTTACTGGAATGTTTAAGTTTTACAGCTCAGGGGGTTAATGCTCTTTTTTAGCAATATAATGTCTTAACTATCAAGTTAAACACTGTCACCCCTGGGGCGCAAGTGGTCTTGTGATTTAGGGCATGCCCTACTTATGCAGGCAGCCCGGGTTCAGGTCTGGTCTGTGGCTCTTTTCCTGCATGTCTCTCCCACTCTCTCATCCCTTTTTCTGACTCTATTCACAATCCTCCTCTCTGAATAAAATTTTTTTTTCAAATTTCACCCTAAAAGACATGGCTTAGTTTTGAACAGTAAATGTACTTTTAAAGGATTCAATGGGCCTCATTCACCAACCATTCTTAAGAAGAAATTTGTTCATATATCTCTTAAGCAGTTTTGAGGAAGATTCTGGCCTTCATACATTTTCTCATCTCTTATTTCTTCTTAGGAACAAAATCTAAGAACTCTCCAGAACACTCTTAGAAACATTTGAGTACTGATACGAGAGGATAAAATGTTTAATTTTGCACTCATCGGCTTTCAGATGTATGAGATCAGTCTTTTACAGGATACAGTCCTGCAGCCCAGTTTGAGACCCAAAACCTTCTGGGCTTCACTAAACCCTGAGCAACCATGACACATCTATATTTTTATTCAGATTTCAGATGCTTTGCTTTCAGATACATTAATATTACTTAGGAAGCGTTTGTTGTAATAATGTATAATTAAGGAGCCACTGCCTTTTTTTTCTTTTTATCTTATTTATCTCTGTAAACGAACTTTGTGACCCAGCAAATTCTTCTCAAGTAATGTCTACAAAGACACTGATAAACTCTTAAAATCAGGAAAGAATTAGCATGAAATGTTAAATGGAGTTTCACCAGGTAATCTAAAACCAGTTCCACTGTGACACCAGTTGTATGCATCAATTGAAAAACATGAAATAAAGGTGGCATGAGTTAAAACATCTGGCTGTGTTTTGTTACATCTGAGACTTAAAATTATAGCATATAAAAAAGTATTTTGTCATATTTAAACCCTGACTTATTATTATTTAGTTTCTATGATTTTTTTTTTGTTATTCAAATCAGTGGTTCTCAACAGGTGGGTTGGGACCCAAAAGTGGGTTCCAAAGCTGTTTCCAGTGGGTCGCAGGTAAGAAAAAAAAATTGTTGTATAAAGTTCATGGTGTATAAAAGTGGACATACAGTACACCTATACATTTGTATTATATTGTATTTGTATTTCATGGTCCAAACTGTCCATTTTCTTGAAATACATTTAAGTGGTTGAACATTTTGAAGATTCTGGGTCGTGCTTTCTCCTAAAGAAGTTGTAGTGGGTCCTTATGCCCAGCCAGTTATGAAAAAACTGATTTAAATGACCTCTTGTGGACCACCTACAGTACCTCAGCCTGCACTTTGGGAAGCATAGTACTAGATTAAGAAGGCCTTACTTCATAAAACATCATTTTAAATTCTACTTAACTGTATTTTTTTCTTTACCAATTTAAAACATATACAATTAAACGATAAGCAAAATACACAACTTAAATATATATAAATATAGTCAAGAATTAATTTAAACATGCAGTGTTTGATTTTTGCTGCAAAATGTTGTATCAAGAATATACATTTAGCAGGTGTATAAGTTTTATCATTCAACGCTAATACAAAAAAATAAAAAACTATTTTCACACAGAGGTTTGTGCGCATACAAATGTGTTTAAAGTATAGGGATTTAGAATAAATATACGTTTGAGTCAAATCACTCTCAGTTTGATTTAAAAAAAGCCCTTATATGGGCAAAAAGTGCATTTTCTCTGTTAATTATGAGAAACGTGCACGTGCTTCCAGCACCTGGCATTCATCAACTGACGGACAGGTGCAAACAATTAAGTGATTTAAGAACGTGCCATGAATCCCACGTAGGTTTCTCTAAGAAGGTTTAAGAACAAATTCAAGAAAACTTTTAGGAAGATATTGGTGAATGAGGCCCATTCTTCGTCAAACAGCAGCCATTGGCAACGTAATTTCTCACTATAATGAGAAAATGCAGGCATAAAAAAATAAAATGATATAATTTGATTTTAATAAATGATAATTCAGGCATACATTAAGTCAACACTGCCAAGAATATATCATCTCAAAAGTCCAACGGACATAAAAACCTGCACAAATCAGCTTACCTTGGGTAACTTTTTTTTTTTTCAATGTTATTTCGTGATATTTATCGGGCATTTTTAAAAGAAGTTGCACAGAGAAAAGAAAGAAAATTCAGTGTTTTAAAAATGTAGATAAACAAAGGGGAAAGAAAAACTGGCTGAGCTTTGCCCTTAGTTAAGCTAACAACTTCTACTCCCTCTTTGTAAAGCCAATTTACTGAAAGTGTTCCTCGAAATAAACCAGTTTATTTACCTCAATTGAAGGAAGAAAAATGGTGAGTGAAAAAAATGGCAAGTACTGGTTAAAACTGTAAGACCTCTGTTGATCCAGCAGAGAGAGCTATTGTACCATTAATTTCATACCCGTCCCTGCAATCCCTGTTTAGCTATTTCTGATTCCCACAGTGTATTTACGCTAACTCAATTAGTTGACTTATAATACTTACTCTTTATTGATGTTTTGTGTCGTAATCCTCATATACGGCCTATCCTGTTTCATTAATCATATCTACATGAACAAAGACTTTCAAAATAAAGCCAAAGACGAAGAGAGGGCACACCGGCTATGTGAACAGTAGGCATTGGCGGAGAGCTGCAGTGTCACCTAGCAACAGTACTGCGCACGCGCAATTTGTGCTTGAACTGTCAAAAGGGGAAAAAAAAACACAATAGTTGTGTGGTATCTAATACTGCTTTACACCCTTAAAAATACTATTTAAACCTAGTCAGGTTAATTATCATCAGTTCCCTTGTTCCGCCAGGATATCTCAGTATGACTCAACTGAAGGCCCAGCCTTGTCCTTCTCTTTCTCTTCAGCACTCCTCTAAACCCTCTCTCAAAAATATGCAGTGAGGCTTGTGTAAATAAACTAGCCTAGAGCACATTCCTCAAGACACACAGAGACTCTTCTCTGTACACAGTGACCTCTCAGTCAAATGCAGTCACACAGATCTACTCAATTTAACTGTGAGTCTTAGACTAAAATGTATGTTTAATAGGGCACTCAGTAGGAGCATGGAGCTTTTTACTAGCTTTTGATAATGATCGGATTTCCCCAGTTAGAGTGTGATTCATACTGTAAGAGATTAGAGTACTTATGTTTCCTAGTCCTCAATTTGTCTCTGCATCGCTGCAGATTTCAGGCTCTTTTAAAGGGCGCACTAAAAAGAGATCAGCACTTTTACAAGCCTATAAAAAGGTCCTGTTGGGAGTGGCAAGGAGTAACAAACACACGGAAGGGCCCGTCAGTCCTGGAAGTGGGTGTTTCCTTTTTGTGGGTTTGCAAAGGTAAATCATACCTACCATAGAGGGAGGAACCACCTGTAAGGATAGGGGTGTATGTTTGCTGAAAACAAAATGGTTTTTTCCTCATGATCCCTCAGAATACAGAAAAAGATTAGGGGCAGGGGTAAAGGAACAAAATAATGCTGTGCACTTTGAAACTAAAGTTGAAATGTCAATAAGGTAGAAATTTTGAGGATAGTTGAAATAAATACAGATTAAAGATTAAATTGATATGCAAAGAAAAAGTAAAAATGTCAAGGGTAAAGTCAGCTCCTCTATATCAGCGGGTAAGATTAACAGCTGTCAAAGCCATTGCAACATAACACTAACAACTACACTGTGTTTGTGAGCAAAAAGAGAAATAATCTTTGTTGTTAAATCCAGTTTTGAAATAGTTTCACAAGTCAATCAATACTTGGAATTTTGTAGGGACAGCCAAGATCTGATGTTTGTTACAGTCTAATAAAGTCTGTTTATTTTCAAATGTTCCACTTAATTCTCAAAGTGCAGAGCATTATTTTTTTTTCCTTCACCCCTTGCCCTAATCATCCTCCACACATTAAGGATTACTTCAGTAAAAAACAAACTGCTCTCCATTTTCCTGCACCATCAGCGACCAAGCCCAGATGTGTTGATCCTTACTTGAATGGAGGCATTAGTAGGTTAAATTAATGCACACACGTGAGTTGTATGATGGGTGAGTGTTCAAAAAGATGCAGGCTTTGTGCTTTCCTTTGTTGCAGCTTATGTGAAGCAAGTTTAAGATGTGATCAGGCACAAGCACAAACTTCATACATCCAGAGTGAGAACAATCACACAAAAAACACCAGGTGACTGCAGCAGCCTTTCCACAAGGTTCCACAAACTGTACTTTATTACTGAAGTCTTTATTTTATTTTCTTTTTACAAAGTCTGAAAATTTCCCCTGGTTGTCCGGAAACATAGAATATGTTGTGCAATCTCTGTTAATGGTTTGTGTTGCTGATAAAGTTATCATAAAACTACAAAAGCAGCTTCCTGGAGTCATGCAGGAACAAACTTATTCCACTGTGGTTCTCTCAAACACACAAACAAATGCAAAAGTAAGAATGTAATGCAGATAATAATAATAATAATTAATTTATTAATAATCTATGTCATTCATATTACACACGCGTGAACATGATAACAGCGAACAGGTTAGCAAGGTGGAGTTTAAGTTAAAGACAAGAGGGCAAAGTGGTTAAGCGTTTATCATTCATTTGTTAAATTAGTCAAATGAAAAGAGCAAAAAATGACATGCTTAACTCTTAATGTACAGCGGTTTGTTTTCCCTGCAACAATTAGAAAGACAATATCCAATTCCCAAAGGAAAAGTAATATATATAGAATGTACCCAGCTTTGTTCACATGGCAGAAATAAAAAGTTACAATTCAGTTATTGTAGTAAACAAAACACAAATTCCAGCAAGATGGTCCCCAGTATTAATGGAATAAATACAAATACACAAATACGGTGAACATCTCCTTTTTCTCTCTTTGCAGCTAAGCTAAAATTGAGAAAACTGTTCTTCAGGAATGAGATGCAGGAGGAAAAAGAGAGGAGAGACCAACCGCTGGTAGCAAACACAGTCACTTAGCAAATTTTTCCAGGTGTGAAAACAGTATGTTGGTTGAATTTTGTGGCGAGATAATTACTTGTTATCCAGTCTTAGGAGCTGCTCCTTACCATTTACTGTTAGAGATTTTAACTGACCGTCCTCTTCCACTTCTACCCGCTCCTGGCCGTTCTCCACAATTCTGCAACAAACACAATAAAAGGTAGATAAGTTATTCAAAAACCAGGTCAGTAAACGTCTGGTAAAAGGAAACTTGTTAGCGTGTTAGAATATGGTTCCATTGCTGTACAGTTATGATAAACCACATTGTGAATAACTTCATTACTGCCCTCTTCACTGACAAGCAGGTTGTTTCCCTCTATAGGTTTTCAGTCACATGGTCCAAATGCAAGATGGGGGGCAGAAAGTGGGGGGCAGCCATGAGGAATGAATGGGGATGGGTGAAGTTAGTACACTTGGCATAGTTGTTTACAGCATCAAATATGGCCTTTGACAGTGTTTCTCTATGTAGAAATCCCTTCTTGCCACCCACATTCTCATTCACACTGCTGCGTGACTTCATCTGCAAAGAACCTATGGGTAGGTTAATAATTACATATTTTGCCTTCAGTTGTCCCTAATGTATTTTTGTATTTATGAATTTCAGTGTCGTGTCTGAATTTGTGTGATTGTGTTTTTACCTGACTGTAAAACAAATCTCCCCAAGGGAACAACAAAGTTGAAGGTGAAGTTGACAGGGCCAACAGTTGGTGAGGAGTTTTCACATGCACAATCACAAACCCCTTTAAAACATATAGAACATCTTTGAGCCTCTAAGTGAATCATTAGCAAGCTTAAGGAAGCATCATCCCGTAAGTGTGAAGAGCTAAGGGGAAGCTAACCAAGAGGGAGTTTGGCTTTGCTCTCATTTTAGGAAGTCATGACTCCACAACTCCATATTAATTAATTTCAATTCAATTGGCTTTATTGGGAGGGAAAACATTAGATTCATTGCCAAAGAAGTGTGCAATTTCATAATAATATTAATTACAGTATCAAAAATCTGAGTTTAACTTTAAAATGACAGTAAAAAAAGTAAAAATTCTATAATTTATATTTTGGTAACAACAGTTCAGGTAATGTGCTGCAACATTTGCACACTGTTGCACTTCACGCAGCAGATATGGAAGCTTCTGTTCGTTGTCCATGCTGGTAAATTCTTTTTTTTTTTGCCTGTGAAAAGTGGAACAATCTTGTCTCTGATGTCCTTGTATAAAGGACACGTCGTTAGAAAGTGTTGCTCTGCTTCCATCTCCTGTTGGCTGCAGTGGGTGCACAGTCTTTACTCTTTAGGAATCCAGCTTTGTCTGTGACGTCGTCTCTTGATGGTGAGGTTGTGCTCACTGAGTCTGTACCTAGTGAACCCTTCCTCAGCCGTGCATCAGCCACAGTGCTTAAGTATTCTGCAACTGCATATTAAGGGACAAACAGCATTCCAGTTAGCTTTGTTTTCTGGTTGGTTCTTGCCAATGAGTTAAATAGTTTTCTTTTTGTTATCGAGTAATTTGGTTTAAGCTGGTTGGTTTTGGATCTGAGGAACACAGGTGACAAGGTGTCTGTACAGCTGTCTGAAGAGGAAGCTCTCAGCAGTCTCTCTGAAGGTTAGGGCTTTGTTATTGAGCATGTTGGGCTCATTTTATTTTGGATGAGTATAAAATGTAACGCTCTCTTTTGTATTTTTATTATCTATTATGTTAATATAGAAAGTGTGGCATATTAAGCCTTTAAACCCTTTTAATTGAGGACAGCTACAAGAGGGCCCAAATACAGCTGGAAACAGCCCGATTCAGTACAAAATTAAGAAATCTACCATCTAGATCCTCTACAGCTCTCTCTAGATCAGTTTAAATTGCTATGACCAGTGAATAAAGAGCCTCCATACAATCTCCTTTCAAAATACAACTGTTTGTTTTTACACTTTCAAATGCACACGTCAAAAAAGAGAGGCATTGGGTGTTTATAGGTGCTGGTGATTATATTACCTTTGGTTTTACCTTAACCAACTTCTTCTGACCCTTCACACTTAGCTAAGCTGAGCTAAGCTAATCAACTCCTGCTCCTCCTCCTCCTTACGCGTGTTGCAAGTGAAAGCCTATTTCCCAACATGCAATAACCATTCCTCTGAAGATGCTTGTAAGTCTGAAGTACCGTTTTGTTGTAATTTTTCTTCCGTTGATGAACTTGGTGGAGGTCGACACAGATCTGAAGTTACCCATTCCTCCTCCTCCTCCTCCTCCTCCGCCACTGCCAAATGATGAAGAAGAGAAGGAAGTGAACCCTCCTCCGCCCATGTCCCCAAATGAGCTAAAACCTACAAAGAGCACATGTTCATTGAGAGACCCGAGTCATAATGGATGAATACTTTAAGTTAATAAGTAACAGTACATCCCCAGTTAAATGTGGGCTTTATATACCTGAATCAAACCCTGAGAAGCTGGACCCAAATGCTGGGAAGCTTCCAAAACCAAAGAGCGATCCCCCCATCCTGCTTCGACTTGCACCCCTCTGACGACTGCGACCTCCACCAAAGAAATCATCAAAGGGGTCATCAGCTGTGGATGGAAACACAAACACAGATGAGAGATCTGTGGGGGGAAAGGCAAGAAACATTACCCCTGATTTGACAACATAATTCAGCACAGTATAATAAAAAGGAGAGGATGTAAGAGCATGGGATTGTAATTTCTGGAACAATCTTTAAAAAATCCCAAACTGTCAATGTGCCCACCACTAATTCTCATCCTAAAACCCTGTGGACATGGGACTAATTGCGTGCTGCCAATCTGGGTCATAGCAGCAGGATAAGGCTGGATCACTGGCACCATTTGCTGAAAGAAGACCTTGAATGTACCGAGGCAGAGACAAGAACGCTTTGCTTGTTTCTTTCAACAGAGAGCTTAAAATAAAAGTATCCCTTGACTGTGTTGTATCAGCATTAGTGTCTATTTACAAAAATGACTTAAGGCATGAGGAGGAAACATGAAGGCTCAGAAATGCTGTTTGAACACCAGATTTAACTGTTGTGCACACGATCATTGCACATGATCAATGTACTTAGAGAGAAAGCTGGGAGAAAAGAAGAGACGAAGCGCTCTCACACTTCTGTTCCTGACAGAACTTAAAAGACTTGTCAAGCACAAAGGGTGGGATTATATCTGCGAGAAATGTGCCACACCTATGTTATGCTGCAGTGTGCCAGTGGAACTTAGATTTCTGCACCATTTTGTACAAAAAAGGAAAAGAAAAGTCACTTAACAATTTTGAATTTATAACAATGCATAATTATAAATTATTGGGATTTAACTGGTTTTCAGAAGATACTTTCATTATATCTCTGTCCATCTTAAATGTGTAAAACAGCTCTGCTTCTTCACGTGTCCATTTGAGAATAGGTGTGTGCTGTTCTTGGCAGACAACCTACCCCACGCCACTGTGTGAATCTCTTCAAAGCACACCCCCTCACCCCCCTCATCCCCTGTTTGCTGTCCACTTTAAGGTAGGTGAGTGACAGATCCAGAGGACCAGCTGCTGCTCACTGAGACGACAGGCAGAAGGCCTGATGGGATTTGAGAACCATATCTGGACCCTCTTTCTTTGCCATGTTGAGTAAAAGTCAAGAAAATTGCTGTTTAGGCAAACATCTATTCAAGGAAAATCACTTGAGAGGGTTAAAATAAGCTTTACAAGGTTGATGTGTTCTGTTTTCTACCAGCCAAGCACAATAAAGGTCAAAATAGAACTTAAACTTGACTCTTCTGTGCGACGGTGAAGACAGCTTTACAGTCAGTCCTTTTTTAAACACTCCTTGTTTACTGAAAAGAGTAAACAGCAACAGCTGTGCTCCCCCACTCTTTCTATTCCATGCCAATAAATACAAAAGCTACACGTGTCAGTGTCACAATCTGAAGTCTAATAAGATGAGGTGAAGTTATAGTTCACTTCCTCTATTTTTAGCAGAATTGATTTAAACTGCTTCAATAAATTAGACTTTTTTTCTAAGTTTGTTTCCTTGCCAAGTTTGTGTTGCATCCCACATTTTACATTTGCTCTGACACTCACAGATGCACACACTTGTCGTTATTACATCTGCTTTTGTTTTAATACAGAAGCTATTTTTGAAAGCATTCCAGTTGAGTGATGTAGACGCTCAAATCCATCCTCTGCCTGCGTCTGAACTCCATATTTAGAGCTACACAGGGTGAAGTGCACATGCCTTCCAATCAGCCTTTAGCTGAACCCAGACAACTCAGGACAAACCACACAGGCTTGACTCAAACTATACTAAACTATTGCTGCTTTTGAATCCCTTTTTCTATGTAAATACTATTTTGTTTTAGTTAAATTTTATACAAAGTATTTTGTCTTTCATTTGTGGTGAAACCTGTTCCATTCTTAAGCCTGCTTTTTTATTCACACATGACTATTGATTGTCTTCATTGTTTTAACCCCTTAGAATTCCAGGTAAAATGCTGGTTTAGGTTCAAAGTTGATAACAACAGAACAGAAAATGAGGATTTTACACCTGCTTTATGAGGAAAAGTCCAGGTGTTTCAAACTGGAGGCTCCAAAAGGGACCATGGTTTGCCGACATTTTTCTACACATCATTGCAAATAATTGCCTGGAAAAATATGTTATTTATCACAGCAAATACAGTGAACTATTGACAACAACAACAGCAAATTTGAAATTATAAAAAATAATCCATGGATCTTCATGGATGATATCATGTTTTTGGACTAAATATTGACTGGATATATATTGTGTGGACTCTTTCTAATGGAGCATGATTGTTTTTTGAACAGGACAGCCTCTACTGGTGACCTGTGTCACTTTTATTATTGTTTGTTTGTAGCCTAACAAATGCATGAATTGTGGCTGCTGTAGTGGTTTTATCCTGGATTGGTTTACATGCTCAGAATCCTGAGGATCCGATCTTTCTGATGGTGTATAACATGTTATATTAACATTTTGTTAATAACTGCATAATAACAAAAAGATCTACCAGCCTTTGGAGGGTCCTCTGATTTTTAAGGGGTTAGTCAAAATTCACTAGTTAATACTGGTTTTGTGGATTGATGTCCAAATACAATCAAATATAACATTTTTGTCGACACTTGGATACAGTCATAAAACAGGCACTATAAGAAGCTTTCACTAAATGGCTGCTTTCAACATTCCTCAGCATGATGGCCTTCTATTGTTATACAGAATCAAAAAGGTACCATCATTTTGCTTTTAGTGGAAATCACAGAGAAAAAGGTTGAAAAAAAGACATGATTATCTCTTGAGACTTGCTTCTTAGAAGTGGCTGCAACGACATGCACACTATTTTAAAAGGTATTTAAATAATGGAGAAAAACATTAAGACTTAGATGTATGCCAGCCACTATACATCCTTTCTAAATCTTATATCCTGCCTATGACCTTCTAAACCGATCAATAAATCATAAGGCATTCAAAAATACAATCATGTTGTCTTCAGACCATAATCATTCTGATCTGAGAGCAGAGAAACACTTGATCCTGGAAATCCTGTTGCCAAAACTAATAAATATTGGGAAGAAATGTGCCTGACAGCTATTTTCTAAACTCAAGTGAGTATCTTTATGTATTATTCTAAGCAAAATTGCCAATCAGAAGATTGATTAGCTGTACTGAATTTGTTATGTTTAAAAAAATGAATGTCTGAAACACTTTTGAGCTATGTCCTACCATTTTTGGTAAACTAAGCTTGCTTATCTACAGCTAATACCTATTTGTTTACTCTTCTTGAAGACACAGCACTTTTGGAACATTTTTTCATGGAATACCTCACTAACTGCAAAAACTGCTGTAATATTTGGGTTATCTGTAGTAGCTGAGGAGGTCTAACAGCCGATTAAGAGATGGAGGCTTCACACTGAAGCCGAGGTCAACATCCAGTAGAGTTGGAAGCGTTTTACAACATGTGACATTTAGTGGCCGATGACCTCCTGAGGTGATTTTAGTGCTCAGTGTTCAGGAAATGGCCATTGCAGAGCTGTGGGGGATTATCACCAGGATTTACAGAAGGTTTCCTGGGTCTAATGCTCCATTTCCTCATTTCCACACAGCAGGAGCATCTAGCTAAAGGCTAACAGGCACCAATTAGGACATAAAAATATCAGCACTATATAAAACTCGAACCTACAGGATGTTGTCAGTTTCGCTGTTGCTTTTAACCCTCATGGCTCATCACTGCATCTTTTGAGATTATTTTGGGGCTTTTAGCCTTCATTGCTTGGAACAGCTGAAGAGAGGTAGAAAATATGGGGAGAGAGTGGACAAAGACCTGCACCAAACAGCACCAGGATCTGGATTCAAACCTGTGATCAGTGCATTGAGAACAAAAGCCTCTGTATGGATGCCTGTTCTACCAACTGTGCTAAAACAGCACTCTTTATGTGTATTTTTGAACAGATGAAATCATGCAGTTAAGAATAGCTGTTGCATGCCTTCTGCTCTAGTAGATCTCATATGTGAAAACCCAAATTACCATCATTGTGTAAACAGAAAATAAATAGACTCACCAAAAAGATCTGCAAATGGATCTCTGCCTCCAAAGAATTCCCTGAAAACGTCCTCGGGATTACGGAATGTGAAGCTGCTACCACCAAAGTGATCGTAATGTCCTCCTGTAAAAAAGAACATGTGCAAGAGTTCAACAAAATAAGGACTTTTAAAAGTTATGATTCCAAATCTTTTTTTTGTCCTACATTTGAATAAATAAAGAGCAGGATGTTACTGATGGAGTACATATATTCCTTAGTTCATGTCAACACTGACTACTAATATCTCATCACTCATGTCTATAGAAGAGACCTAAAGATACATGCCCTTACCTCCTCCTCCTCCTCCCCCTGAGAGGCCTTCTTTACCGTACCGGTCATAAACATTCCTCTTGTTTTCTGTTTTGGAAAGAGTTGAACTTTAGATACATAAAAAGCAAGGAAAGCATGGAAACAACTGAAGGTTGCTAACAAATCATGTTAGCAACAAATTCTGCCAATTCTTCTTTATCACCTTTTAATCAGTAACTTGTTTGGATGTCGGCATCAAAACCAACTTACGTTTGATGCATTCAGTTGATCATTCTCACAGTTTACAAGAACTTACAAGCAGCATCATATTTACAGCCAACATGAGAATATAAATCAGTGTGAAGTTGTGACTGTTTTTGACATCAAATAGAAAAAGAAGAGTCAACCTAAATTCACAAAATTCTGCAAAGCAACTATATGCTGCAGTGAAGCATTCCAAGCATAGAGCACTGCTTAGAGCTAGCAACACCTTCTTATTGTGAATGGCTGTGTGGCAGATAATTTCAGCAAATTAAATGAAAACGGCTTCTACTGTTTTCTCAAAAATACACTGGAATTTCAGACTTTGCACTCTCATATTTAGCAGCTAAAGAGAAACAAAACTGCTGACTGGATAAAAGAAGTAAACTAAGGCTCAGTCCCACTACACCACTCAAACCTACCCCTGTGTGTTGCACATTCACATCTAGGGGTGGGTGCTCTGATTCTTGATGGAATAAAGAAGTAGAGTGAAACGCTGGGGTTTTAAGGGTCCTTTAAACAGAGATTTTTTTAGGCTTACTTCAAACTAAGGGTTGACCAATATTATTTTTTTAGGGCTGATACAAGTAGTGAGTATTAGTAGTTCATGAGACCAATAACCAATATTTGGACCTGATATATATTTACAGTTAAAATGGGCCATTGTAAGTTTGGGAGAATTTGCTTGGAAATTATCAAGTACTTTAATGGAAGTTTAGGGGATATGTTTGCAGATTTAGGAGAGCTTCATTGGAAAATTTGGGGAAATTTCTTTGACCTTTTTTAGCCATTTTCATGAGAATTTCAGAAATGTATTTAATTTTTAGGGATCTTTGATATTTCTATTATTTTCATGAAATTGGAGACTGCATTTCTAATATTTTTTTGAACTTGCTGAGAAATTTTAGGAGAATTAGCTTGATTTTTTCAGACATTTCCATTGAATTTTGGGAGGTAATTTTTATTGGAATATTGTGGCTATGAGAATGTTTCACTAAAAGATTTAAGGACTATTTTGAGACATTTGGGATACTCAAAAACGCATTTAAGAATATTCATGGAAATTTTAAGTAATTTCTTTGAATTTTAGGGAATCTGTCTAGATTTCAGAAAGGAACATTAAAAATTTTTGTTTTGTTTTAATATGTTTTTCAACTCATGTACTTGTTAGACACATTAGCTTCATTTTCAATAGGGATTAAGTTGCTGTTTTTCTATAATGTTTCTGTATAAAGGCAAAAAAAAAACCTAAATAAATTACTGGGGAAAAAAATCCTTTTCAAAGACCCTACTTATCACAAATAAGCAGGAGGAACTCAAATTGCATCCTAAACAAAAGCTCAGGTCTCGGAGGGTTAAAGGAGATAGTGGAGAATGAAAGCAGAGCCAAAGAAGTATCTCCTTGCTGAGCCAAAGTATTGGACTTTCATTATTTGTATAAAATACACAAAACCAAATAATGAGATAGATAAAAATACCAGCCCTGATAACCCTACTTCAAACTGAGTGTTATGGGGAATCTCCCAGAATGCCTTGCGAATCATTGGCAAGATGCCTGCTCTGGCAAAACAGGGGTTCAAATGTATGTAGTTTCTCTGTAAATAATATTTGACAAATAAAACCATTGTTTATCTAAATGTAATGTTGTGTAAATGCATTATGATCCTTTCATTTCAAACAAACAGTTACAAAAATCATTTGTTGTTGAAATGTCCAGTAATGATGATACATGCAGTAGCACTACTGATGACTTATCATGAACTTCTCATCTCTTTTTGCTGGTTTGAAGATCAAAGATTTCATCACTACCCCTTTAAACTCTGTTTCTAGAAGCATGCGGGCAGTTCAAAAAAGGGGCGTCAAGGTAGGGGTAAAAATTTGAGATGGGACTGACCTTTAGTTTCTGATTTTCAAAAGCAAGGCCAATGCAGAAGTGGTAGAGATAAATTATCTTAATCCTAGTTTTAAGACATGGTTTATTTTAACAGAAGCTGTCACAACAATGCAGCTTCTAGACTTAAGAAATATGAAAATGAAATTAATTAAAATGACCCTGAGCTTAAAAGGCATTCATTTCCATCTATGCACCCTAGAGGCCCAACATTCGTCATGTTCATACATGCTTTCAAAGTGCTTTTCTCCATCTGCAGAAATTCTCACCATCTGAAAGAACTTCATATGCCTCTGACAGCTCTTTGAACTTTCTCTCTGCTTCCTCCTTGTTGTCTGGGTTCTTGTCGGGATGCCACTTTAATGCCAATTTTCTGTAACTGAAACACAAATACCATACAGTTAAAATAGAGACATGGGTGTAAAAATAGAAACTAACACACTATGTATGTCATTAGGCTGTAAACATGCCGATCAGTTCTTGGAACAGAAATAGGGGATGGAAAATATGAATGTATGTGTAACGGACGTGCTCCTATCAGAGACACATATCCACGTGCAAGTCTTTTTTTAGGCTGGCAACCATGCCTACACCAAACATACAACCACCACCACCACTCTCTGTCCTTCTCCCCACCCAAGCAGAAATAACAAAGACAGCCTGAACTCCAGTGACGTGCTGTGTAGGCTTGCACAGGCGCTTACGCTGCATCAGCTGTTTGTTTCGACGCCCCGCAGCAGCACTGGCAGCGGACACAAAGATGCTGCGGACGAGACTAGGGACTATCGGTCAGCCAGAAAAAAAGAGCTACACACAATCCAGGCATTGACTCTCCTAGGGGGAGTACTCTGTGGTGAAAAGTCTTTGTAGTCCAAGTCTTTGTTGTAATCTGTGACATTATCTGACTGCCTAAAGCCTGGCCAATGGAGGATAGACCAGACTAACAATGTGGTGCCAGTCTTTGTAGTCTGGTCTTTGTAGTCCTGCTCAATGAATAGGGTCATGAGATTGTAAAAATGTCTCATTTGAACAACTATGATGTTTTTAAATCTTTGAGGATTAACTACTCTGACACTGACATAACAATGACAATTACAATTAATTACATTTAACAACTGCCTTTGGCTGGTTTCAGGCATATTTCTGTGTATCGTGTCGTGCTAGATACAGCAAGATTTCATAAGTACGAATAAGATACTTACTGCTGAACACCTATGACTAAGTTAACTCTTATGTGACATGAATATGGTACAAAAATAGTGGTAAACTTCACGGCTTCATGCTATCATACTGATGTTTAGAAAATGCTATAATGACAAGGTATGCAAAAGTAAGTATCCAATAGTAACAAAATACTTTCAGTCTTGCCTGTGCTAAGCCAATCGATGCATTGTAAAACAAGGAAAAACATTTTAAAAACACAACATAAACAACACGAAAACAGAATTTAAAGAAAAAAGACAAAATAGATCAGCATAAAGCAAGGCCAGGGTTCTTTAAGTATACTTCACTTGTGATATAAAGCGCTACGTGCAATATAAGGTTACCATACTCTGACATGCTAGCATTCTACACACTAGTATGAGGCCAGGGCAGTAATTAAACAAACAATTGGGCATTCTGAAAAAGTAAGGTGCTCCAAAGTTATTCCAATACACCCCAAGTTGGGCATGAAGTGTTCATAGCGAATGCTTATTTGCAACACCTGTCCCTAAAAGGCTTTATATGAGAATAAAAGTTCAGTTAATTAAAAAAAAGAGAAAAAGGTGAACTAGGTACAACATGAGACAATAAAAACACATTAAGCATGATGGTCTTACAGACAATCAGATATGAATGCAGCTCTGTGGCTGAATTAACCAGGATTTGGTAGCTTCTTTATAAGTGGTGAAGTTTGTAACACGTTTCAAGTGATCAGGTAGAGAGTTCCAGGATCTGACTCCTTTTATAGAAAAAGCAGTCTAAGTGAATTATGTTTTACACAATGGAATGATACACTTTCCTTTTGAGACAATTTGCTCAAAACCACCAAAATATAACCTTGCTGGCGCTACATGAAGAGTCAAGATTCTTCACAAGGTAGTTTAAAGAGTGACTAAACCCCAGAGTTTCAGCTGAGGTGCATTGACTGTAGTATTAAAAAATGCCATGAGAACGTCATGAGCAGAGCAGAGCAGAAAAGGATGGGGGATAAGATAGCCCATGCTCTCCATCCTGCTATCCCTTATCGGCCACACCTTTCATTTGACTGGTCGGATGGTTGGTCAGTATGCTCTCATCTGACCAAGATTCCTGTAGTCGGTTGGTCTGATGCCAAAAAGTCATTGTCCTGAGATCACGGGAATTATAAAGGTAGGTGCACGCTGATCGTCTCTGAGTCAGCTGTTATTTTAGTTCAATAAAATAAGGATGAAAATAATCAATAGTGCCTCATAAAGCTTGTTATGTTGATTTTTAAGGTCATCCAGACTACCGGAGGATGCAATGAGGAGCCTGTTATGAATTAAGCTCATTTTTGTTTATTTTTATTCTTTACCTGCACAACCAATGGATTGGTTGGTGTGTGGGTGCAATTTGGTCAACCAAGATTTTCTTTGGTTGACTACAGCCCTACAGTCTACGCTGCTTTTTAGATTTGATTATTAGCCATAATGTCCTAACAATTACAGTCAGACCTACCACAGGTTACCTGAGTGTGAAACTATGATATAAGGTCACGTAGAAGACACATGTTCATATATTCATATATTATCTAATTTATTTGAAGACAAACATGGTTTATCCATGATCTTGGGCAACAGCGCAACAGTTACCTACAGTTCTACAGTGTCACAGCAACATCTCTGGTTGCTCAATCCCATAAAACGTTTGCATTCTACCGCCACTGGAGAATTCTTCAAAAAAAGGAAGTTTCAATCGAGAAACAATGGTCATGTAGAAGACACAAGTTTGCATACAACTGTCCTTGTTTACTTGTGAACTCGGGCAAAATGACTATATAACCCACGACCCTAGTGTGTCACAGTAACGACTCTGATTGGTGGAGAGACAAATTTCAGCTGCTGGCTGCTATGAGTGAAGTTAACAGTTGCAGAAAAAGTGGGCAGTAATTGTTAAGCTCAGTGGAGACAACAGATAGCTCCACGTACATAGTTTTGCACCAGATCACCCAGTAGACTTTTTTCCTAAATTCAGTTGCAGCAGACAGTTTTAACCTGTAGAGGGCAGTTGCTATGCATATCTTTAACATGAAATGTAGAATTTTAATATTTTGTGCTAAAATGTCAAGTTTTGAACCCTAACTAATCAACATAACTACTTAATCCCCGTAGATTTTTTCCATCTTAAGTGGTCTGAGGGTTTAGATACTCAATTATTTTGAACTGGGGATGCATAATATTAACAGCATGATATATTTTTGCTTAAACAGTTAATTATTTGTATTGTCAGGCAGATATGAAAATTTCTGCCAATATTTACAACAAATATTTGGGCTACAAAAATCTATCTATATCAGCTGTAAATACTGGCCATATGAACAAATAAGTTAGTGGCGTTTTAGGCTGAACCAACAGACTGACATCAGCTGAAGTCCTTTTCTTTATTCATTATCATTTCTTATACTTAAATTGTGCTTTGAGGACTTTAATTTTTTAATTTGTGCCATCCTTAAACTTTAAATTGAGTTTATTAAGGTCTGAAGTTTAGCTATCAATATCAGTATCGTCCAAAATGAAATTGTAAATATTGGCATGTCAGATCTTGGCAATAATCCATCACTGTGCATTCCTTCTTTAAACTGCTGATGGAGCATTTTAAGAGTAAGCGGTTAAAAAACACAAAGGGATTTCTCCCCTTTCGACCATGAATGTCTGACCAGACAACATTCATCCAGACTACTAGTGACAGACTTAAGACAAACATTGCCATCCCCAGAGTCGAGCCTCTGACACAGCGAATAAATCAGAAGTGGGAAAGTTAGAGCTGAGGTCAAAGGCTAGGGGCATGATTTATTGATGAGTGTTATCTAAGATAACTTCAATTCTGGCTGCCAACATTTTAGACCACAGGGAGAGAAAGCAGACTCTCAGAATTAACTGTATGTCTGTGATCAAATTTGGTTAATTGGATTTACAATAGTTGATTTTATCAGTGAGAATCAGTTTCAGTTCTCATTGGATATCATATCAGTTCACTTATTTGTTTATTGCATTACTTAAAATAACTTTCAATTCCCTCTAGATCACATGGGCTGAACAGGCATAGATCCACATATTCCAGAAGTTACTTTATCAAACAAACACATGTTAGTGAGAAACCTGAGGAAGAGCAATTAACTGGAACTGGCCAGTTCACTGCAAGAGGTGGGTGAGTGTAGGGGGAAGGTATTTGACAGCAGCAAGGTTACAGGAAATAGAGTGGAAACTTTCTGCAATGCAGGCCCTCTCCTCTCTCTCTACTTGTGTCAAGTTTATACAGCCAGAGGGAGATATAATTAACCTATTACACACCTCTGAGTGCTGGAGATAAAGCAACAACACCAGGAAAAACCAAAGACAAAAACACCCATGGGCACTTACGCTTTTTTGATGTCATCTTGCGTTGCATTTTTGTGGACTCCTAATATCTGGTAGTATTCCACCATGTCTGCGTCTGTGTGTTTGAGATTGAAGTTGCTGTCCCGTGTGAAGGTTCCCGGCCTGGCCTCTGTGAAAATAAAGTCAAGTTCTGTTAAGACATGCTTGCTTGGAGAGATAAAGCCCAGCAAACTGTATGGAGCGTAGCCGTGTGTGACGGGTGAAGAATCCTCCCCTCTAGACCTGAGGGGTAAATTTGTAAAAGGGAGGGAGGGGGTGCCGGCATTAAGGAGGGTGGCAATACCCAACAATCTAATCAAGTGCACTGAAATAGAGATGCAGCGAGGAGGACAGCTAAGCTAACACAGGCCCGGCAATATTACATAATAAGCAGGTGATCACCCCAACCCCGAGGCTCTAACAGAGAAAACATGAATCATGTTTTGTTCGTAAAATTGGAAGATGGCAATGAAGAACATGAAGGATTTTTTCAAACATGATGTAACGTTAAAGTTATGAAGCTTAGCCTCTCGAAAACAAGACAGAACAAGTCAGATGAAAAAGTATCAGAGGAGATTCAGCCCCACTCATTTCAGCCAACTTCTCCATTTTTGTTTTCAGCACTAAATCAGAGAGCAGAAAACCTGCACCAACACATCTATCTTATCAGTTATGTTCTCAGAATCTTTATTGCAATCCGTACCCAGATACATGTGCTGCAAACATACTGAGTTTGATCTAGAGATTCATAGCAGACATGCAACTCTTCTCTTCTGTTGATTAAACTACCAGATGGAGCAAACCATCCTTCAACTCATGGGTCATCTAGTTTTCAGCTACAGTGTAAACTGAAATTGTGAAGCGTGTGAAAAAATCTCAGTTTGTATCAGATGTGTTAATATCAAGAGTTAAGGGTAACATTAGAAACTCTGTTGCATCTGGAAAGAAGAAGTGGAAGATACTGGATGCAGTACTTCTGAGGAGGCCACTCAGTGGGGGTATGAATAAAAATATTCAACTACATGAAAACAACCTCTGCATCTTGGGGCCTACAGGGCCAGCATGCAAAAAAAAATTTGCATATACTCCTGAATTCGTCTCCGTGTGGACAGGGCCTTCGAACTTCTCTACGGACTGACTGCAGAAAAGGTAATAAAATCTGCCTCGTCCATGTTAACAGATGGGACAAGGTTCAACTGTAACATCACAACGCATGTCAAAAAAGCTGTTTACTAGGGCTGACACTTTCCAGTCAAAGCATCAACTCCTGTTGCCTTTTAAATTCACCAGTCGGCAAATACACTGTATTAAGCTCCTTTATCATCTCACTAAAATATACACATTAGCATTAGTGTCTGTGTAGACTGAGAGCAGAAGAAAGAAAAGATTATGTCTTCTAGTAAACAGATCCTGAACCAGCTGACTTTTTTTCCCACTTCACCTCTGCATTCTGTCTGATATATGCTTGTAAATTACACAAGGGCTGGATCAAGTGATCCAGTTAATAGTTATCATTATGAGTTACAAATAATTATCTCAGGATATTTTGTTGTTGATACTGTTCCGATTGTTATCGTGCCATGATCACAGAAATTGTATGGTTAAAGGCAGCGGAGTCAGCTGTTATTTTTGTACAATAAAAATGAACTCTTTTCCCTGAAGGATTTCTTTAAATTAATTAATACAAAAAATGACAGCTTTGTTGACACATGTGGCTCCAGCAGAAATTTGTACCCCGGATTAACAGGGTAGAGGAGGAACAGTAATAGGAAATACAAACACAAGAGAGGCAAGAGTCTCTGAGTTTCTGTAATGGTGAGTGTCTGCTTCAAACTAACAAGCAAATCTATTAAATGATGGACTGGACCAGTTCTTTGACTTTTCAGGCAAGTTGAATCTGCAGCTCTTGATCCCTACTGCACACACTCTGGCTCTTCATGTACAGTATGTCAACTCCTCTCCCTGGGGTGTTTCGGCTTCATCTTGTACAACAAGAGGTGACTGAAGCATGCTGTCCATCTTCATACACAATTAAGTCTATGGTTCTATCTATTATTCATAAAATAGTGCACCATCTCATTATAAAATGCAAATTCATTGTGCAATATGAAAAAAATAGATTAAGAAACATCTTTGAATGTAGTTGTTTAACAATAGCATAAAGCTCTCCTGTTAGTTTATGCTTGTAGTGGGTGTGTGGGTATTTCACACGCTCTCTCTCAGCACTTGTAACAGTACAAGTGGAGCAGGCTTTGGCTTTCAGGCTCTTCTCTGCGGTCTGTTTAAAGAGGAACTCAGCCACAGACCTGTTTTTCTCCCAGATTAAAACCACTGAGTTTAAAGGCTTATCTCTGAAGGTTATAACTCAGAAAATCTTGTTTCAGTTTAAAAATAAAGAAAGTAGAAAACCTGCCATGTCCAATCTCAACATCAGAGGACCAAATCACTTAAATGTCAAACAATATTAAGACTACTCAGACAGTTTTGCACTCTGGTAAATTCTAACAATGTAATTGTGCTGGATAAACCTCACTACACAATAATAATAATAGAGCAACAATTAGCAAAAAAAGGTAGACTGTGGGATTAATCCAGACAAATTCTTAAACTTCACATCTGCCAGAAAAAAACTACAACATGAAACAGTGATAAAACCTTGAAAAAATCCCACCAAACTTTTCAACCCTTCATCAGCCATCTCCATTCCCTTCCAGATCAAGACCTTAAACTATAATCCAAAACCTTGAGGTCTACATTTCTTTCTCAGACAGTCAAAATTAAACATCAGCCGGCAACATGCCAAGTAAAACAAAAGAAAATACCAAACTAACCCACAGGAGAGTGAGGCCATCAATTATCAAGAGATAATTCTGCTATCACACTGAAAAAAATGATAAACAAAACAGTGAGGCCTACTTACTGGGGGTCGTACTGTGTCCTGTTTGTTAGCTATTTTTAACCCGTGGCCTTTGCCGTTGGATTGTGTTTGTGTGTGGGGGGAACATCAGGGGGGTCGGGGGGCATGTTTGACACATGGCAGTGCTGGTGAGTGATTTCTGGATGGGACATGGCACGGGGACCAAACTCCCCTTGCTCAGATGCCAGAGTCCAGCAGTAACCCTAGAGCTCCCTTTGATACTTCATTATCCTGCACTTACTGAAGTCCCACAAATATGTAAATTTATGGGTGTACATTGGGAAAAAAATATGAAAACTGTTCAGATAATGCAGAATGCTTGGGCCACTTAAGAGTTAAGTAAGTAGCTTGTCCAGAGATATACTTGCTATTAATTGCACTTACAACCACACATGATGGCTGTCAAGGTTCTCCTGCATTGGTTTGACATGTTGGCTGTGCACATCCTCAAAAATTAATGCAAAACAGACACAAAATACAGTTTGAACGTGTGGAAGAGGTGTGACAGTTAATACAGCAGCAAAAGCAACAACAGGTGAGAGTTTTAAAGTTTTAAATCAGCGACGACGGGCAGTACTTTCAGGCGCGGCAGAGTCGTGACATAAGCAACAGCAACAAGAGGCCGGTGCCGTTATGGCGGAAGACATTAGCGTGGAGCGCTAGTTTTATCACAACTCGACAACATTTCTTCATTAAAAGAAGAACAAAGAACAGCAGTGAGTTGTTTTCTTTCAAAAACGACAAGTCGTGTACTGACATGTCTATAGTCGCCATGCTTGGCGTTATTCCTCGGTAGCTGCATACGTGCACCTCGGTCGCGGCTACATCATATGTTTTGCTGCTCTGACTGGCCCGTAAAGATGTGACAGACAGAACGTTCATCAGATCACACTCCGACTTTTTTTTTCAAATTCTCTGCCCTTTCCCAAATGCTCAGTATCTATCCGTAAGGTTAGTATATCACTGTTTTACATAAAAGCATGTTTGTGAAAAGATGAGGAAGTAATTATTTGTTAAAGGGGCTTAGATAGCCCTTTGCTCAGTACAAAACTTCTCAAGACATTTGTCTCCCTTCATCTGGCTAGACAATGCTAGAAGGTCTGCAGGACTGGATAACTTGTGATATTGATCGACTCCATGCCAGGTAAACTGGTTTAACTGTGGAACAAAAAAAATATTTTGTGGGGATCATGCTCAATGCATGCAGAAATCGTCTGATCACCATTGCAGCCCAGAGATCTATTTAGAACTTTAAAGTACTAACTTTCCTCCGTTCCCATTCATACCTCATAGCTGTCCTCGACTTCCTGACCCCCAACCGACATACAGGATCATGTGATTGCAAACAACCTATAGTAACCTCCTCTGGTGTCTCCATATTTGTTGTTTATATCCCACACACCAGGTAGTCATACACTGCTTATGCTCTCTTGTGTTGTGTGTTAAGGTAAGTATATTTACAGTCATGCTTATAACACACCAAATGCTTTTGTGAAACAGGAAGTATATCTCTGGCTTTACAATGTTCTTTTTCCTTCGTCAACATAAATAGAAATGTGGCTCAAAAATGTGACTCCTTTCTCTTGTAAAACTGGCCCCAATATCTCGACTCATCATTTTAAATGTACGTTCTTTATCCCCCTTTCTTCAGCCGTTACTGACCCACTCACCTGGGACCAGTCCCCCTGCAGCAGTGGGACTTAATGGACACTTATGCAAGCCTCCGATGTGCTTACTTGTGGTTGTGTGCAGTGCGTGTGTGTGTGTGTGTGTGTGTGTGTGTGTATCCATGCATGCATGTGCAGCTTTATGCCTCGTGGTAGCATTACACAGCTAGCCCAGATCTGATGGATTCCTGCTCCACTCATTGTGAGCAACAGATGTAGGTCAGTCAATCCCATGATGCTTCAGCCAAGCGGAGGTGATGGTTATAAAAGGTATCTATGCTCAGATTGAAAAAATCCATCATTTTAGTTTAATTTTTCCTGAAGTAAGCACTTATATTGAGGGAGTCTGATGAATAATTAAGGAAATGTTCAGTGTGCTTGGTCGAAATTCTTGTGAGATAGACAGCAGCGGTTAAACAGAAGGGAAACTTGCAGACTTCAGAACAGTTTAATAAAAACATGTGCAGTGGAGTGATCCATGGGGGATTTGTTTTAGTAAACCGACCATGAGTACAACCTTCACAAAAACAACTGAACAGAACATTTAGTGGCTTTCTCATTCAAGTTTATTTTTAGAGGAAAAAATAGTAGTTGTCAGTTATTGTCTTAGCTGTCTAGAGGGATCTTTCATGTTTTTTGTGGTATATAGCAGAATCTTGCTGTGATCTAAGCTCAAAGACATATCCTTTCATTTCTGTTTCTGTTTCTGTTTTACATCTATAAAAAAGACGAGCAGACAGGTGCAGTATATGACCCATGGATCACACTGTGGTTTTAAAGACAGCACTGATGTGCAGACATTAAGAATGCAACTGCATGTATGCACCTAAAAGGGAAATTACACAAAGCAAATAGGTGTTTTTACTTCAGTCAAAAGCTTACTTTGTTGTCGTCAGTAAAAATTTTCAAATAACTACTTGTCTGATTTAATGTTAAAGTAATTGTAAAACTGAAACCCTGGCCAGGAGAGAACCAGTTGCATTCTGGACTTGATCTAGATTTTGAGAACAAGAAAATTAGAAAACATTCAATTTTAGCTTTAAATGTAATGATCAACCATTTTACATAATAAAGAGCATCTGGTGTATGGGCATACAAAGAATATAATACTATTATTTTTGATTTCATCTTACTACTATAATTGGAGCCATGTCTGTCTGTCTGTGTCAATTTGCACGCCACATGGCTGCTCCAATTTTCCTTGATACCTCTCAGAAGACTTCTTGGGTGTTCCTGTTTGACAATCAAAATCATGAATATGTACAGATTATTTATAAGATTCAGAATTGTTGTGCTTTTGCTTCAGTTTGCCCCCCCTCACTGTCCCCATCCCCCATCATGTCACTTACAACTACAGCTGGCACGAGTCTGGTTTTCTGTGTAACTGAGAGAGAGAGAGAATGACAGAGCTGAAAAACTACTTGACTTTGTTGAAACACGCCCACAGGAGAAATGTATTTGTCATGCCTGGGTGTGATAACACCTGCTGCGCAATCCTTGATTAAAGTAAGCTCTCTTCAAAGCACTTCTCCATGCTCATATTGAACAAGATAACGCAAGAGATGTGTCACACGGTGTTAGAAATCACGGTTTATTAGCTGTTATTTGTCAGCTGTAGTTGGCGGTGCTATATGGGTCTGTCTCTGTGAAGCTAAATCGTGCGATGCTTTGTTAAAGCTGCACAATACGGTGCATGCTGTAAAACTTTGGAAATAAGTCAAAAGGCACAGCTTTAAGGCTCCCCTTGTTATGTTGTTGGCCCATCACTGCAAATACACACAGGAAGGCAGAGATGCTGAGCCATTAAAAAAACACCACTTTCCACGCAAATTGGCCCAATTGCATTAAATAATAACTGGTATGGTAACAGCACTGTGTTAATAGAATAAAGATAAGCCTGCTACCTGTGAGAACTGGTGGAAAGCTTTTATGATGCACGACCTTTTCACACATCAGTGAACAGTTTCACCTCTGTGTGACTTTGTAATAAATGCCGATAAATGATGTGTAAATAAGGTTGGTAAATATTACACTGACACTGCAATGACTTAGCCGCCCACAAGGCAACATATTTGGCATGCCTGGATGTGATGACACACCTGCTCCATGATCACTGATTACAGTAATGTCTCTTTAAAGCACTTCTCCGTGCTCTTGTCAAACAAGATAACACAGATGTCTCAAACATTGGTAACAGAAATCACGGTTTATTTGCTGTTATCTGTTGGCTGTAGTTGGTGGTACTGTGTAAACATGTTTAAATATGTGTCTGTCTCCATGCAGCCAATAGTCAGAAATCCAGCTGTATTAAGAAAAGCGTCCCGCGCAGGGCTCTAGTCCATATAAAGTAGTGATGCACCAATAGTAAAAGTTATGGCTAATAAAGATGTTTAAAAGAGTACTTTAACCGATTGCGAACGCTGATGTTTTTCATGGTTTACTTTGGTGTACGATTCACGCTTTGACAACAATTTCTCTCATGTTTGACCATTGAAAAAAAGTTGGTCCAACAGCTGACTTCTTGTACCTGATAGAAACACTCTTCTTTGAATCAGCAGTTGGGTGTACAAGATTCTAGCAATAAATTGTTTTGACACAGCAGATAAACATTGGCTTCTGATATCTATTGGTTCCACATTTTTTGCTGATGGCCAATGTTTTTTTAACAAAGCACACATCAGCTGATGCCGATGTTAAACTGACGCCTCACTGCATCCCTAATATGTAAGCATAAAGCCTGAACAAGGTACCTGTAAGCAGAAATTAATGAATTCAACCCACAGATATAGGTACTGTGCACTAAAATCTCCTATTATGAACGTGTTTGAATAATGCAAACTGTTAAAGATTATTTATGGTTTAAATGATCAAGGATTCACTATCATCATCATCATCATCTAAAGAAATCATTGATCCATATCCTCCTTATTAAGATACTACATATTACTTCAGAATGTGCAAAAGAATAGACTACTTTTTCTTTTCAAGTCTGGAAGACTTCAGAAACACACTGCCAATCATATTGTTTTTTTATTTGTTTGAGTTGACATAAATGTTACTTTAAATCTTTAGAGGTTAGATTTAATGATGAATAAATCACATGGCACATGTTCTGTTGACATTATTTTTCATATTATGATGAAAAATATTTTTTTTCCTAGGAATGAGAGCTGAGTGAAGGGGTACCTCAGGGCAGGACTTTCTAGAGAATTCCTCACCCTGCTGGTGTTGAAACAGGGAACTTCCAAGTAAAGGGTGAAGAATAAACAAAAGTATCTCCAAAATTGATGGATGAAGTAAGATTTTTTTGTATAATCAAAAGATGGCAACTGGAAGAAACATTACCAAGTCATTAAACTAATGCTCAGTGGTTGGTTTGAGCTTGGTGCTCTTAGTGAAGCACTGACTGAACAGATATCTACACAGGATTTCAGTGCAAACGCTTCCAAACAACTTGAGCAGTAAGAGGTTACCACATCTGTTCATTGTCATTCAGCTGTATAGTACTGGTGTGCCAAATCAGATCTCCCAGTAAGAGGAAACTCTGTGTAACACTAGTCAATGAGACTTAAGTCAAACTCTTGTAATGGTGAATCACAAGAAGGAATGCAAAATGTACTTTACAGAAATTGCCCTAATTTATTTGAATGTCATTTGAACATTTTGTTCAGTGCACACCTTATACATGCTGTATTCAACCGTGTTTGAAATATAGATGGAAATCACAGAGTAACTCATAACAAGATGCAATATGAATCAGTATCATCATGATCACTCAAATCATGAGTTACCATGAGGAGTCAGAGTAGTGGCTGAATTAGTCATATCTGCAGCAGTGAAATCTGTTTGAAGCACTTTTTAAAATTAAAGCAAAAACATTTGGGGTGTTAGTTATTTGATTATTATTTTAAACAAGTCAGGATAATGATAAAATGGCCTATCCATTTTTGTGCCAGCCCTCTCCAAGGATGGCTAATGCTGGCCTTACACTAGAAGACTTTGCTAAAACTTTTAAAAGACTTTAAAAAGACTAACCTCTGACACCCTCTCACACCCAAAGACAATTTGTCAGCAAATCACTGAGTTTTTACTCACAGACTAAGATTCTGCAAAGTCTGTGGGCCAGTAACCACAAGACAAGAATAAGATTCTTTTACAGTAAAAACTGAAGCGACTTTTCAAGTTACTGCAACAACCAGAGAAGTATCCTTGACACACTTCAGAATGAAAGTACTGCATGAAAACGCGGGGTATCTCACCACAGAAACAAACTTTAACTTTGAAAAACCCAGTGGAGGTTTTTGACATGATACACAGACAGAGGTGCAGAGATTTGACAGCAGCTCAGTGCAGAAACTTTTTTTACCCCTTGAGTTATATGCGGACGTTTAGCTGCTTAAGAATGATCCACGCTCACATTCATGTTTTAAAAGGCTAACTGTTTTAACGTGCTTACACAGAACACTAGCTCCGCTTGGTTGTGGATGACAGTTGTGTCAATGAAAACACAAACTGCATAAGACCAGACTAAAGATAATATCAGACACGTGATATTGTCGTTACACCAAGACTCAAAAAAGACTGCCTTAAAACTGCACAGATAGCATTTTATGACTACCTTACACCTAACAACTGAGATCACGACTCTCTTGATTTTACTTTGACTTTTGAATTTTGTCTGTGACTTTGAAACTGCTTGAAAAGTCATTGCGAGCATCATGCAACATAAACAAATTTTGAGTCCACTAGTGCAATGCTTTGAAATGCATTTTCCCTATCCCTGCTGAGGAATATGAAATAATCAACTCAAAAAGCATAGCCATACAGATGTTTCTGCTTTAGCATGTGGGTCAGTGGTGATCTTACAATCTCCTCATCTTTGTCTGTCAACTTCATAAAAATCCATCCCCCCTGCAGCAGCAGAAATGAAGTGATAATGGACAAACACTAAAGGCCCACTAAACATGCAACATGGTCTTACATGCTTTTATTAATAACACAGGGTGGTTATTATTTTCTGGATGAGCAGCTTAAAAATGTGGGGGGTAAATGAAAGGAATAACATCTCCAGGCACCACTAAACCACTGTATATGCTAGCTGGAAACAATAAACTTTATCATTTGCCTAACCTTACTTCAACATTTATTGCTTTAATTCAGATTAGGTTTGCAGCATAGATGGTAGCTAGACACTAGTGTTAGATCTGTAAGAGATTCAGAGTTTTAAGCTGGAGATGAAAAACCACCCTCTCCTCTTCAAGGTAAAATGTCTAACAGAGGCTCATGTTGAAGTTCTGGCATAGTATTACTAATGATAGGTGTCCTGAAAGCTACATGTGAGTTGAATGGTTGTGTTACCAAAATGGGGTTACACAAGTACATAATAAAGAAAATTTGATCAGACTCAGCCTCACCAGAAATTCAATATAACAAGATAACGATCAGGATTGGAGGCCTACAGCGCCACTGGAATTTCCCCAACAAACTTTATCAGCACTCCCATTATGTCTTCCATACTTACAATAAGCACCATCATTTCAGTATCAGCAGGTTATCAGAGTATAGGCCCATAAATGTAACAGCTTTAACGATTTCTGTCTACACAGCAACTCCACAGTTAATTACCCGCTGAGGCTTTATCTCTTGATTAAAACCTATGATTAGAATTCACTCATTTCTAGTACATTTCTCTCGAAGGACTTCTTTTTTTTTGTTTTAATAATCACCTGAAAACGCAGCCTGACACTGTTAAGAGCTAAACACTGAGTGGATAGTCACTTCTACTGTGATTACAATCAACACAGGAAGCTGGAGAGGGTCCATGAAGAGTAAAAGAACCCTCAAAAACCACTCGATATCTGACATTAACCAGTCAGGAGCTCTGCACATCTCAGGCTCTGAGCAGCAAACATAGCTGACATGAGACAGGCACACATAGTATCTGAATACAGCACAATAACATGCTTAGCTGAGTGTCTGAAGATACAGAGAATATTCAGAAGATTATCAGCAGCCCTTTTGCATTTTCTCTGGATGTATCCTTCTATAGCAGGGGTGTCAAACTCAATCACAGCAGGGGCCAGATTCTGGATTTAGGTCTAACCTGAGGGCCTAAAAGGGTCACTATTTAACCATAAACTGTCAACCTCATTTTCACCAGTAATAAAACATGAAAAAAAACAGCACTGATGATAAATCATTATGAAAATCAAAAAAGTTTAAAGGCTAAATATGAGATAAAAATTTCAATTAAATAGTTCAAAAGATCAGAACACGATATTAAAAATAAAAAAATGTTTTTAAAGAGCAAATATATGAGGAGAAATTTGAAATCATGAGTTTGAAAGGTCAAAATATGAGATTTTGAAAGGTCAAAATGTGAGATTACATTTGAAATCATGAGTTTTAAAGTCAAAATATGACTTAAAATTTTAAATTGCGAGTCTGATGGGTGAAAATATGGGATTAAAAAGCCAAAAATTAGGAGCTGAAAATGTCAAAATATGAGCTAGAATTCAAAATGATAACTTAAAAAGTTAAAATTATGACTTACATTCAAAATTGGGATTGTAAAAGGTCAAAATATGATATGAAAAGTACAAATTATTCATTCAAAGTGTCAAAATATGAGAAAAAATTGAAATCATGTTTTTAGAAGTCAAACTATGGGATTAAAAAGCCAAAGTAAGGAGTTGAAAAGGTTTAAAATATGACTTAAAATATAAAATTGGGAATCTAAAAGATAAAAATGTTACATATAAAGTCCAAATTCTGAGTTGAAAAGGTCAAAGTATGAAAAGAAAAGTCAGATCATAAGTTTGAGTTGTAATCTTAAGATGCAAAATTGAAAATATGAAATAAAACACATATTAATTTAATTCCCGACATTTTGAATTTTTATGAAATCTCTTTGATTTTTCAGATTTTTATGGCTTAACAAGGATATTTTAAATAATCATGTTGAAGTTTACATTTTTATACTGGAAGAAATCTGCAGACCTCATACTGGTGGGCCAGTTATAATAAAAATATGATATGATTATGCGGGCCGGATATAATCATTCCACTGGCTGGATTTGGCCCCCGGGCCTTGAGTTTGACACCCGTGTTCTATAAGAAGGTATACGTTCAGCCTAATGTCATCAAGAGATGGCCTCATTTACAGTATACAGCAGTAACAGGACCTTCCACAGACGTATAAAGTAGTCAGCTGGTGGGAAAGTAGCCAGCAAGGGGGGGTCTGGAGGTTTGAGCTCTCACCGGGAGCAGGGCAACGACAGACAGGCAGCTTTCTAATGAATGTAATGAAAAAGATGAGTAATTCTAACAAATGCAGGAAAAATGGGTGACAACTTGTTAGTCAGACTATACTAGGTCAACCACAGGTAGCCAGCGGTCAGCTGTGATTAAGTGAGTAGTCAGCTGTTTGGCTGACAGCTTGTGGAAAGTCCTGCAACAAGCTTCTTTCTAAGACAGAGCATCCATTCATACACTTAAATATGTGACATGTAGGAGGGAAAACTTGATACACCGGTCCTCCACTTTCCAGAAATCTACAACTGAAATCTTTTCGTTAGTCCATCCTTGTCATTTTGACATAAACACAAGATTCTTGTACAAAACCCCCACAGCTATTCTTGGATCCAACATTAGACATGAAAAATCACAGCACAAAAAGAGAAAATAGAAAAATTCTCAGAAAAGAGGTTAGAAAGAGGGCAGGCGAAGTGTTTATGAGCTGTGTTGTCTTGTTCATAAAATATATAACAGAAATAAAGCAAAATTTATATGAAAAACATCCTACAGTTTCAGTTATTCTCCAGGTAAAAATCAAAACTGCATAAAGATTTTCAATGACAACTCATCTTACACTGATCATTTTCCCACAAATTACTGATACCCATTTCTTACATGTTCTCAAATCAAACTTAATAGCTTTAAGTCACATGACCACGCAGGGGCCTGGACGCCAAAAAAGGCAAGTGTTTTTTTTGTCACTTTGGACTCTTACAGCACCTAGGATACTATTCAAGATGCAAGTACACATTACTTAACAACAGTGTTGGTGTTTTGGCCCTATAATACTAAAAGACAGTCTTATCTTGATCAAATACTATATCTTATGGCAGGATTAGGAGAAGTGCTACGGTCTATTGTAACCTCCAGAGACAGCTGTTAGTGATCTGCTATTTACTCCTCTCTGGGTTCTCTTTCTATGGAGTTGTTCTGTAGAGGTATAACCCTGACTTGTCTCCTCATTGGTTAGTGCATCCAGTAAAACAACAACTTTCTTTTGTTGAAAAAAATCAAAAAAGCAACCAAGATGGTCAACTTCTCCACTGTGTACACTGTACAGTAGCAGGAAGCCATTCTTACCCACCAGGGGGCGCTCCAATGAGTGTGTGATGTCACATTAAAGCTATGAATGGAGCGGTTTTAAATGTATCGTCAAATCAATATAAAAAATGTCAACAATTAATCAGTGCAGAGTGATATGGTAATAAAGCGAAATGCGATTATACTGAACAATACTGTGAGTTGTGGTTGCATTTATGATATAATACCTAAATGCTATCATGAGTTTACTTGATTGGTTATAAAGGAAAAGGAAAAAAAAGGTTTCACAGCAATGCTTTCAAAGCAATGTAATGTTTTTTTCTTTCTTTTTAAATAAAGGTACTTCTACAAAGTGCAATAGAAGCATCATTGTAAAACTAAAAGGCCTCATTACAGCCTTTTATGCACTTATTTAATTGCACAGCTTGACAATGCAACTGTGATTAGATACACTGTGCAGCCATGCAGTTAATTGAAAAAATGGTAGATTTAAAAAAAAAACTCCTTACACTGAGCAACTGAAACTCAATCTTTTTCTTGGAAATTTGCAATTGTTTAACTTTCAAATCTAGCAATGATTAATGTTATTTTGATCAAACGATAGATTTATTTTTTTCCTTAAACCTCATACTCTATATCAGGGGTGTCAAACTCAATCACAGCAGGGGCCAGACTCTGGATTCAGGTCTAACCTGAGGGCCTAACAGGGTCACCTTTTTAACCCGAAACTGTCAGCCTCATTTCACTGATAATAAAACACTAAAAAAAAAATGTAGCACTGATGATAAATTATTTTTAAACTGAAAAAGTTAAAAAGATAAGTTTAAAGGCTCACAATCTGAGAAAAGTAAATCAATTAGTTTAAAAAGGTCAAAACATGAAATTGAAAAATAATGTTTGTTAAGGCAAATATATTAGAAAGTCAAAATCATGAGTTTAAAAGGTCAACTTATGAAATAAAATTTGTAAATATGAAATTAAAAGTCAAAATACGATTCAAAATTTTAAATTGTGAGTCTAAAAGGTCAAACGATGGGATTATGAAGTCAAAGTTTGGAGTTGAAAATATGAGGTAAAATACAAAATAACTGGTTAAAAAGTAAAAATATCACTTAAAAATTAGAAATATGAATCTAAAAGCTCAAAATATTATATAAGATGTCAAAATCATGAGTTGAAATGCTCAAAGGATGAAATGAAAAGTTGAAATCCTAAGTTTGAGTCCTAATTGTGAGATGCTAAATTGAAAATGTGAAATCAAAACACAAATTAATTTCTTTTCCCACATTCCTGACTTCTGATCTAAAAACTTTTAACTCCTTACTTTTTCAGGTTTTGTGGCTTAACAAGGATATCCTAAATCATCAAGGATAAGTTTACATTTTTATACTGGAGGAAATCTGCAGACCTCATACAGATGGGCCAGTTATAACAGAAATATGAGATCATCTTGGGGGCCGGATTTGGCCCCCGGGCCTTACGTTTAACACCTGTGCTCTATATGTAAAGGTTGCCTTTCATTTTGGTCACATGTTTGTCATTACATTTGATAGTGAATAAGGACACAGTTGACATTGAACTTTCAATGTGGTTTTCTTATGCATCCAAATATATTGTAATGTTCTAGTTGTTTAAAAGACATGGCCCACTTTGATAAATTTTTGTTTTGAATTATTCAATCTCTGATAAACAGTACTAAAAAGAATTCCATGGACTACATTATGACACAGGTCAACACAAAAGGAATAAATCCATCAAAAATGGCAAGAAATCACTGGACCCCTGGCTGAACTGTAAAAAATGTACTCTGTATTCAAGGGTGATTTTATCATTATTATTTCTAATATCCTTAATTTTGACTGAGAGAATCCACTGAGACTGAGATCTCTTTTCCAGGTTGCCCTACAGCAATACAACTAAAAACATGAAGAAATAAAAATTCAGAAAGGTTTACGTACATACTCACAATCATACATCTATAGTCCCAAACTTTCGTGTTTTTAAAGTGTTCCACATTTGAGAGCAGACCTTCAGGGTAGCTCTGCTTCTACAGACATGAGTGATATGTACCTTGAAAGTGTTCAGTCCTTCTGTTTAACCACTCATTTCATAAAAAACAAGAACTACTTGTAGTTGTTTTTTCACATTAAATTGCATGGGTCTTTTCCCCAACACTCAAAAAGCATACCCATTTAGACGAGGGCCTAAAAATAGATATTTTATAACCAAAAACCCCCTTTTTGCTCTATTAACTTGTGGGTTTTCTTCCATTTATAAAGTAGCATTCAATTTCCCCTACATCCTGATATGAAAGTATCAGCTAGAATTTAGTATTTCAATTTATACTATTTCAGTGTACAGTATTTGAAACATATCTCTCACATTAAAGGAAATCTAGGGGGCGCTTGGTCTTCTTGTAGTTATTTTAGGGGTGCTATTAGGGTCCAAAAAGGGTCTAATATCCCCCATGGCTGTATTTGTACAACTAAGACAGCGTGTAGGAATCTGACTGCACGTTTGGGTGACAAAAATGCCAGAAAACGCCAAATATTGGCTGTATAGGACATCGATTTTAGTTGTTAGAGGTTTGAAAAATGTTACCAATGTCATTGAAACCCCTAAATTCTGGTATCCTGACAATCTAGAAGTTTATGTGGACTTCCTGTCTGCAGGCAGCAGCAACAAATTACGATCTTAACTGAGGAAACTAAAATTATTTCCTTCCTCTGGTAGTGCTTGAACTTTCTAGAAGCTAGCATATGGCTAAGTTAACATAAAACAAAGAGCTATCACAAGTGTTATTGTAAACGCGACAGACGGCTTATTAAATAGAAACTTCTAGAAAAGACTTACAGCCGTTGAACATCTTTGAGATGTATTGCCACATACCGCAGAGATATTAATAAAATGGCCAAATCGTTACATAACGAGTGAAAACACCACTAAAAATAGAGGGGTCGTAACTTTAATATTGGACTGGAAGTCTCGTATTGCTGCTGGACCTTTATTTGCAACGTTTAAACCGGTGACAGATATGTAGCTAGCACAGCAAGCATTACACAATAGCTGTACATCCTTCACACATAACTAACGTTAACTGTTGCTCATTTTAAAACCTTGTTCAGGTAATAGCTGCTGCTAGCTGTTGCTAAGTTTTCATGTTTTTATGGTTAGGATAACAATAGCTTATGTTACAGCGATAGAAGAAAGGGTCGTTGTATTTGTTTTCGCAACTTGCGTTTCAGACTATCTTAATGGAAATAAACGAACAACATAAGTGGCAATTTAATGCTCATGAATAATATATAATGTATTACATCGACCATAGCGGGGGACATCAGGTTGCGACACACCACAGCATCCACATGTTACCTTATTGTATCACTGCGACAGGCAACACTAGAGTAACATGCAACGCCCTGGCTAAAATTTAGCACATATTCATAGTAAGAAAACGCTCACCTTTCTAAGGATATGTCCCCCTGTCTTCGTCAAAGCGCGGAACCTGTAACTGCAGCCGTTGGGGGAGCTGGCTGGTGATGTGGCTACTGATAGCGACTAGCCCACTGTGCTGCTGCTGTGTTCACGTAAGCTCGGAAACTAGAGCTGCCACAGTAACGCACAAGACTAAGCTGTTCTTCAGAGATAAGACTGGGATGGTGGGTGTGACCGAAAAATAGGGCAATCGAATGATTACAATTTTTAATAATGATTAAACTAATCCTGTTTGAATCATATTTTAAAATCTCATATTTTTCCTTCAAAGCAGTTTTTGTGTCATTTTGTATTCTTTTACTTTCTTTAACAGTGTTATTAACTTCCTGTTTGGATACAGTCCTGCAATATAGATAGATTGAAGTTTATAACATGAATTTAACCACGGAAAAAGGAACTTGTTGTGGATTGAAAAGGAAATTTGATTAAAAATATGTAAACATTTGATAACACAAGGTTCACTTCAACTCATCCACTGAGCTGTCTGAGATCTTAAAAAGTGAAATGAGATACTAAGAACAAGTGGTGGGCTTATTTTACATGACTGTGGCTGTAGGGAGACGCTGAAGGGGCTTAACTAAAGTCTAAGGGACAATAAAGCATGCAATTTATCAGGATAAAAACATATATATAGCTTTACCAATTAAGTCATTTTTGATACTTTTTGTTCATTGTTGCCACTCTTAGACACATTTTCACTTCTTTATCCAGCCATTTATGAAACAATTTTTTTACTGTGAACCCATTTTTGATACCTTTTCCCCTTTTTGCCACTTTCATAATTTTTCCTTAAAGTTTTATCAGTTCTTTCTCCTTTATTTTAAGAAAGGGGGTTATCATTTTGAAAAAGGCTATATTATGCTACGAGTAGACATCATTATAGTGATTTTTGTTGCTTTAAAGAGTATTACTACTCCAGTTAAATATAAAACATGTTTATCACAGATTAACTCTATAATGAACCTTGATTTTGCTGACCTCTATTGGCCCCTCATTTGGCTGGGCAACATAGAGCTCTCCTCTTTATTTCCCTTTATGGGTGGCCTTGGGAAGAGTACTAATAATATTCTTTAACACTAATCTCACTTTACAAGCCACTAGAGATTCACAGCCTATCTTTGAATCTACCATTGAACAGATACATAGCACAGCTTGGTTGGACATGAAATCTGATTGCAACTAAGTTGTCACAAAAATCGATTCAAATTGCACTGATGACACTAAAAGTCAAGTCACCAGGTTTGAATACCAGTGATCTTAGTCTTTTTGCAGACAAGATGAGGTTAAAGCATAATAGGCAGCCAACAAATGGCTCATGCTTGTGTTGCCATCTTGCCGTTTGTAATGAAACTCACAGTGATGCCAACTTGAGGAGAAAAACTTCACAATTTGACTAACAGTGTTAAACAAAAAAAAGTCAACTCCCATTTTAAAAAAGGACTAAAAACCCAACTTCTATACGTGATACACGAAGTTAACTTTTCTCCAGTGTAATATTCCGTTTTACGAGTGTCACTTGAAGGCATCGTGTCTTTGAGTGTCGACAGCAGCGCCGTTTCACTGACCTGCTCACACATCCATGAAGACACCCAGCCGGGCCGGAGAACCGGACCGTCCGCACTGTTTACAGGTCTGTCATGGAACAGGTCAGACTGAAACCTTCAAAACACCCTGAATATTCCTATAAAGTCAACAAAGGGGGTTAACTAGCAGAGCTTCTTCAAAGGGAACAGACGAGGGAAAGCATGCAAGGACTTCCTGCGCCACCTGTCGTGTACCGTGAGAAAACAGGGAGTTAGAGCGTTTTTATGGTGTTACTGGCAGACAATCCCGCCCAAATTGACGCAATGTTTACCTCCAGAAAAAGAAGTTTTTACAAGTTCATTTCAGGGGGTTTCACCACGAGAAAACACTGTAACTCAGTAATTGCCATTTAGACTTTTTTTCACTTGTTTGTTGTAGGAAAAAGTAGGAACAATACAACTTTATTGATAAAACGTTATACATTTTTTTCAGTATTTGACAAAAAGCTCAGCCTGTTGGAATTTTCTTTTAACACTGGTTAACTGAATTTTTATAATTAAAAATGTATTTCAAACACTGACAAAATAAAAGCCAGTGAGCCTGCCTTCACTCGTCACTTCCTCTCATTTCTTTTACTCCTCAAATTCAGCTTTTATTTTCAGCCCTGTCTTATGAAGCAGAGAAGGAGACTCATTGCTGCCATTTTTATGTCCATGCAGGACTATGGAGATATTGTAGGCTGTGCTCCTCTTGACGCTTACATGCTCTGGACACTGTACTGTGGAGCTTTTAGGTTCATCACTTATTTAAATCCCTCATCCATCTGTGTTAGTTGTATGGATATCTTGGATAGCCTTCTTTGTCCACAATCACTGGTGTATTCTTACAATCCCAATTCCAAAAAAAGTTGGGGCACTATGTACAATGTATAAGTAACAGAATGCAATGATTTGTAAATCAAATAAATAGATATTTTATTCAAAATAGAACGCAAACAAAACGTGATGATGAAACTGAGACATTTTACTATTTTATGAAAAATAGTTGCACATTTTGAATTTGATGGCACCGACACTAAAAAAAAACAGGGACAGGACAACAAAAGGCTGGAAAAGTAAGTGGAACTAATGAAAAACAGCTGGGGGGACATTTTGCAACTGATTAGGGCAACATGACTGGGTATAAAAGGAGCATTTAGAGAGGCAGAGTCTTTCAGGAGTAAAGATGGGCCCATGTTCACTATGTGTGAAAAGTATTCTACCATCTACAGTGCATAATATCAACAAAAGATTCAGAGAATCTGGAGAGATCTCTGTGCATAAGGGACAAGGCAGAAGGTCAGTATTAGATGCTCATGATCTTTTGGCCCTCAGGCAGCACTGCATTAAAAATAGGCTTGATTCTCTACTGGAAATCCCAGGAGCACTTCCAGAAATCATTTTCTGTCAACAGAATTCTCTGTGCCGTCCACAAATGCAAGTTCAAATAGTGTCATGCAAAGATTTAGTTTGTGAACATGATCCAGAAAACTGTGCCATCTTCTCTGGGACAACACTCATTTAAAGGGGACATATTTGACCTTTATAAGACAAGTTTATATTGTTCTCAGAGGTCCCCAAAACATGCGTGTGAAGTTTGTTTTTTTGAATAAACACTCCAGTTTAGGATTTTTGCATGTCTAAAACCCCCCTAATGAGCTGTCTGACTCCGCCCTTAACCACACCTCTCTCAGGTAATGGATGTAGCACTCCTGATGTTACAATGTTACAGACACTTTTATCTAAAGTTAAAGACCTGACAGGGATTTGAAACATCAATATCCCAGATCCAAGTGAGCAGAGTAACACACTGAGCTATCCAGCATCTCAGCTGGCAGCCGAGAGGAAGATCAGGAGAGGAGGGTGGAACTTTCTTCCAAGCGGGGAGGGCCAACGAAACCTGGGGGCGGGTGTTTACTCCCCACATGAGTCATGAGGGGAAAATCTGAGAACAGCTTGTTTTAGCCGCATTTTCTGAAAGGTGGATAAAGAGAGGGGAGAAGGGAATGGATTTTTCTGGTATTTTAGGGGATCTGTGGACAGGCCAGGGCCACATATTTTTGTTAGAAAAGCCTGAAAAAGTCATTTTTGCATAATATGTCCCCTTTAATATGGACTGAGGCAAAATAGAACACTGTTCTGTGGTCAGGTGGATCAAAATTTGAATTTCTTTTTGGAAACCATGAACAGCAAATAGAGACCCATGAATGTTGAGCAGCTCAAAATCAGACAAGAATGGGACAACATTACTCTTCTAAAACTCCAGCAACTTGTCTCCTCACTTAAACATAATGCTTTCATTGGATGCTTACAAGAGACATAAGACTAAGAGATTCATCTTTATTTCCAAACAAACTCATGCCCAGCAGTGATGGGAAGAGTATAAAACTGTACATTTACACTAAAATGAATACCTGGTTTTGTTGAAAATAAGGTTGATAAACCGTTTGAATCACAAATCACCATTTTGATCTCACTTTGTAAAACAGCGCAGCCTTTATTAAGGAGTCCCCTGTGCTGACCTATGGAGCTGTGGAAACGTGTGTTATATCTCAACACCAAATGCATAGTAGCCTCTAATTTAGACCTGTTTTTATGTGTGACAACATGCAGCAACATCAGGCTGATAACAGACTGGCCCTTAGATTGGGAAGTTCTTTATTTCTTGATGTTTACAATATTCTGTTTTTATAAGTTAAAGCTCCTGTGGACAAAGCAGCACCTTAGCTTGTAGATGATTTTGTCCTGCACATCTTTGTTTGTTTTTCCTATAAAAATGTTCTCCTGCTTCCTTTCACAGATTTGTGACTCATTTAGAATTGCAGCCAGGGAAAATGTCGGAAAAGTCTGCACCTCCTACATTATCACTTCATCTGACGCCTACCCTTCTGCAGCAGTTTCAGGCGTCCATAAAAATAGCTGAATAGAAATGATCAGTCTTCTCTGTCATGGTCCGGCTTGCTTTTGTAGGCCATAAAGAGACATGAGTTCAAGTTTTTGTCTGTTTCATAACCATGTGAAAAACTCTCTCAAGAGCTTTAACTCACTGTAGTGAGCGCTGCTATCTTCACATATACAATATTTAAGAAGGGACTTATCTTTTTGTTAGCTTTATAAGTTTTGCTGGTGTTTGATCTCATTTTTATTGTGTGCCTTGTTTATTTTAGTGCTATTCATTGTATTTTACATAAATGAGGGGAATGTATGAGTGTAAGAAAATGTTACATTAGGGTTGGTCTAGGCCACAGTCCTTCAGACTCGTATTTTTTTTTATTACTGCTTTGAGCGCCTGAAGGTGCTGATAAAAACAGGACCTTGTTATCTCCCAGACTCCTCTGATAATACAGAAAGACAAACAACATTGTTGGAGGTATTTACATTGCATGCCTCACTGTATGTGTCACTCTTATGTTTTTATTTGATTTTCTCTTAAACTGGGCAAATGTTATTTTACTAGATCATTTTTTTACTGTGGTCATAGAGGCTTTATGAGTTTCTCTCCAGATGTCAGAATGATCTTACAATGAGCACGTCATCATGAATCTGCTAAGGTAAAATAAGTAGAAACTCCCTCAGCATTCCTGTGGATGTAATGCAAGGATGCTTGGAGGGATTTTCTTTAAACTTTGCACAGATGTCCACATTGACTTAGAGATGAACTCATAAGATTTTGGAATTTTGGATTATTAAGCCTCATGTTCATCACTTGCTTGGGACTATGATATATAAAATATGCTTCAAAGGATTATCTTTCAACTTTGGACAAATGGTTCTCACTTGCTGCCACCTCTTAAATGACAAATCAAGACCCAATTGACATGACAGTTAACATGACTGGGTAAAAAAGAAGCATTTTAGAAAGACTGAGTCCCTAAGAAATTAAGATGGACAGAGGTTCACTGATCTGTGAAAGCTACATCTAAATGACTCCGCCGTGCCTGAAAGCACTGCCCCTCGTCGCTGATTGGTCCTGTCACTTTCTAACTGGGTCCAAATGGTTCAGACAGGAGCTTTGCAAGATGGATTCACCAATGAGAAACACGGAAACGGGCGTATACATCTGCTTTGCAAGGTTAGGAAGGCCTTGCATATTTCAGCAAAACAATGCTAAACCACATACCACATCCATCACAGCAGCACAACTTTGCAGAAGAGTCGAAGTGTTGAACTGGCCTGTCTGCAATCCAGACCTTTCACTAATAGAAAACATTTGATGCATCATAATATGAAAGATCCAGCAAAGAAGACCAAGGACTGTTAAGCAGGTAGAATCCTACATCACACAAGAATGAGACAACATTCTTCTCCCAAAACTCCCAAAAGAAGAGGGAATGCTATACAATGGTAAACATGGCCCTGACCCCACTTTTTGAGATATGTTGCCACCATCAAATTCAGAATGACCTAATACTTTTTGTAAAAGGGTAAAATGGCTCAATTGAAACATCTGCTATGTTTATCTATTGTGAATAAAAATGGGTTTGTGACATTTGACAATTTTACACAGCACCCTAACTTTTTGGGAATTGGGTTTGTACTGAAAAATGTTTCAGTTTGGACTTGAGATGGACTGATATCCATAAAATAAAAGTACATAAACAACTTTCTGTCACATATTTTTCTCAGGTGCACATGCTTGACCCACTGAAAACGGCTGTGAAACCACTGGTTGAGAATCAAGACTTTAAACAAAAATCCACTGACTCAGGGATGAACTGAATGGATAACCAAGGTCAAAGGTCAAGGTCATTGGACTTCATATTCATCCCTAGCATACTGCACTACCACAGAAACTACCCCAGCCCCCTTCTTGACCCACTGTCTGGCAGGCATACCCTGCAGAGGCATATACACCCCAGGCTGTGGTTCTAGCTTATAACTATGACATTGACAGTTTTATTGCAGTATATGAAAGCCCTGGCCAGTTTGTTTCTAAGATATTTCTATCTCCTGGTGGGAATGGTCTTCAATATGCTCAGGAAAATTGAAGAAAACATTGGAAGGTGATAGAACCTACAGGGGAGAAAGAAAATCAGAGCGCTGAACTTGTGATAACCCACGAAACAGAATGATGCAGTGCAGGTTATTGGAGTTTTGAACGAATTGAGCCTGAAATTGCACACTTGCATTGATTTTAAATGGAAAATGAAGGTCGTTTTTGTCGTTAAAGCTGGCCAGAGCTCTTGCCAGCTGAAGAAGACCTCATGAAAATGACAGATGGCTATTAATTACACTGGACATTATGGGCAGTCAGTATCTAATTAGACTCATTGGGCAGAAGGAATCACTGCAATAGATATCATGCACAGGTCATTTTTTACCATGAAGTCGATAGCTTCCTCTAAACATGGACTTTTTCTTTTATTGTTATGACTGCAGATGATAATTTGCTCCTAAACTGAGATGTGGGGAAGGTTAAAAGACAGACAAGGATAATTATTGACAGTGAACTGTAACGCCGACTAAGCTGCTGCTCAAATGCTGGATGTTTGAAAATCTGAAACAGGGCTGGCCTCCACCCTGTTCATGTCTGAACATGCAGAAAGTACATTCATGGCGCTGCACTATCACACACATGGCATGCCACATTAATAATTAGAATTCCTCCGTTTTTGATATTCATTAAGTTCAGTCTAGTAGATTAGATTTTTTCCTTCTTTTCATTACCAACAAGACAATCAAGGTGTATTAAGTACATGTTTTTGAAATATATACAAGGGTATATGTACAAAAGCTAATGTTTTATTTCTTCAAAGCTGGCCCCAGCACTAGTATGTTTGCATGTGGTAATTTATCAGAACTGATGTCACTACTGGAGTCCTTTAAGTGGAAATACACAATTACATTTAATTCTGTTTCTCTGTGAGAACAAGTAGATTCTAGTTCCTGACTTATCTCAGGATAACAGTGCTGGCCATCTTGGTAAAATGACTAAAATGAACTCAGTATTACAGGTAATCAAATGTTATCCTATGATAGTAAGTCAAGATCTGGAGCATTCGACCCAGAGATCCAGGGCTCTATGTCCCAGTAAACATGACATACTTAAAAGTTTTTTAAGATTTTGGATCTTTTCATTGATTTTCTCAGGAAGTAGAAAGGTCACAGTGGTAATTGAATGAATTGGAGAGTCTTGCATTGTACTTTACTGTGTATTATCACCATGAGCTGCATTAGTTCATGCACGCTGGTCTTTGCTGTTTGGTTTTTGCCTTGTGCCTCATTCAGCTGAGTATAGCCAAGAACTGGACTCTCCACGACCTTCATTTGATTCACATATATTACCATTTGTTGGACTGACATGGACGCATTCCCTTTTTCCTTTTAGGTGGCAGCTTGTCTTTTATTTTTGGTCTGTTATTTTTGTTATTTTGTATTGGTTTTGCTGTGATTGTTTTGTCCCTTTTTGTCAGTGTGTACAATAAGAAAAAAAGTTCATAAATAAGATCTATTTGAAAACGACATGGTATATTTGAAATTAAATCAAAGTTCCAGAAAATTCATTGACTAGAGGTCAGATTCCCAGCTCTCTAACAAAACCGGTTTCTTAAATGTTGAACTGCATGCTATTAAAGAAAATCCCATCAATATATATATACACATCAGAAACAACATAAAAAATAAGTCCTGAAAAATAGACATGATGTATCTCAAAGGCTCTGGGAGACTTCCATTAGAAACTAATGTAGCTGTAGGACTGTTTTAACTTTGCCATGTCTCAGCAATAGACCAATACATTCTGTATTCTGCTCAAAAAACTATGTAATCCACCTCATTAAATATCCATGTGTTTTAGCATATGCGGGGGAAATCCAAAGTGCCTTAAAAAAACAGACTAGTATGGCACAGGAGCTCCATTAGGATCCAGGACAAGCTTAACCGGATGGCAGAGCATTTCAGACAGGCAAATCACCCAGTGGCCTCTCTGAGATACACTGGCATTGAGCACATATGATTTCTGAGAAGAAAGGGTAATTTGTATTTTAGATATTTTGTGTATATATTTTACAATTACAGTCCAAATATTAATTAACTAATAATCCAAATGTTTCAGTATTACGATGACCGATGTTTTTAGAGCCTATACATTTTTTAAAAATCATACGAAAAAGTGGTTTTTCATTGTTTAAATGGATTGTAAACATCTGTTAATTTTATTTTTTCTACTTAAATATTTATTCACTGGCCATTTTTTTTTCATGTAAAAATGTTTAAAGCAATGAGGTTTTTTTTTTTTTTTACATTTTCGTGAGTATTTTTGTATTGCTATGTAATTTACTAGTATTTCTACGTTTGTAATCTTGGCCTGCCATGGCACAGCCTGTTAACCTGCTGGAGCAGAGGACGTATACGTATGGGTGAGGCCATTATAGTGCAAACAATCAGACCTGATGAAGATCAAAGTGTGACTGAAACGTCTATTCAAACTTCTGTGGCGTGGAGTAAGTGTGCAGGCGTTACCTTTCTTTCTTTTTTGATTTTTTTTAAGCCTTGCACATGAGTGATAAGCATATAATTCCTCCCTCTCTAACTGAATATGCAAAAGACAACTGCCTAGTGATAAGGGCAAAACTTATGGTGGGGAGGATCAATATAAACAATATTCACCAACTTTCTGGTTAATTTTGTTGTTGATTTGTGAAATGCATACTGTCTATATGGCAAATAAAAATTAAATATATGAGACAAACAAAATATTCCAAAGAATATAGCTTTGCCAGAATAATGCACTTGGATTTTGGTCCTTTTGTTTTCACCTTATGTATCTGAGTTTCTGTGGTGTCTGGGTTCTGAGGTCTGTCTATGATGTGTGTTTGGTTTAAAATTGTGGTCAAGTTTTTACTTGGCTTCTTCTACTGTGGGGTTTGTCATCGTTTGCCGTTGATTGAACTGTTGTCTTGCTCTTCTATCCACTTCTGCATGTGTTAAAGAACTTTGTAAACCCTTGTTTTAAAGGTACTACAAATAAAGTTATTAGAGATGTCAAAGGGATGTTGAGGAAATGGGCCTGTTTAAAGTCAAAATCTTCTTTGTGTATTACTACTTTTTCCCCACCAGATGGCACTCATAGAACGACCACATAGAAAACAACCTAACAGTATAGCAAGACTGTCCCTCACTGATGTAATACCTGCAGCAGTGAAAGTCATTCTGTCTCATGATTAGTCACTAGTTTATTAAAGGCTGAATCAGGTATGATTAACTTGTCAAGTATGCCTTTTTGTTGGACTAAGTTCAACTTGTTATCACTCCCTATTCAGACACGTGAAGCTTATTTCACTTTGAGGCTCATGTGCAAGGTAGGTTCAAACCTTAGTCCCCCTGTAGTGATTTTTGATGTTTCTCTGCTCTGCAGCAACATAAACAGGCCTAAAAGCTTCAATTAGCTCTTAAAAGGCCTACCATCCAGCTAAAGTATATTACCTACCGAGGATGATTCATAACATCCTGCATTAACTTTGTCAGTTATCATCCATCACAAGGTAATAGTCTTAAATAAATCTCAGAGTAATTGAGATGAATCCCTCATTTCAATGACAAGTCTGCTTTTTAAGACCCAATTATCACTTTGAGCTCCCTGGCCCGGCTGATGTGCGGGTTCGGGCTCTGAGTCGGCTGTTTCAGCAGAGAGGAGAGGATGGAGAGATGGACTCGGTCCAAAGAGGGACGGAAATCTTCCTCCTGCATCAGAGGGCAGGGAGATTTATGAGCAACGCACACAATCTTAATTTGTGCTTGGCCCGATAATGCATCTCAAGGCCAGAATAGTTCTGCTCAGTGTTTCTTAACTGGATGTTTCTTTAATTATATGTCAGAGGCCATAAAACTCAGGAGGAGATTTTCCCACAAAGCACTGTTTTATGTCTCGGTCATTACTGTAAATTACAAGCAGCAAAGAAAAGAGGCTTAAAGGAGGAAAATGCAAAAGGAAAAGTGGGTTTATTCATATCCATACACTCTGTTTTTTAACCCTGTTGGTACACTGATCATGTTTAAGCCTTGTTATTGATGGTTACTGATCAGGGAAGAGATTGTTCACCTTAGCGAGCATGTGAGTACACGAGGCCTCCATTCATCACACAAAGGAAAGAGAAACAAACCTGTACAAATACTGAATAAATGAATAATACAAGAGCAAATGTAAACATGTACATATTCACAAATCCATAACAATAGACTATTCCCCCAGTCTAAGCCGATAACACACTTCAGACGGCGTGTGCACACTTACGGTATGGTTATCAGACACGGCGGTTATTTATAGCTATACTAATCATTGGAGAAATCACAAAAACTGAAGTTCTGATGACCTCTACATGAAACACAAAAGCTTCTCCACCTCCGCAGCCCTTGGCACACCACGAGGTGGCTTTAGAGTCCTACAGTCTGCCCCTGTCTGTCTGTTATATTGCCTTTTTTATACGATGCCACTTTATCTTTGGTGAAAAGTAACTGTTCGTTCATGTGCATGAGATTTCCTGTAAAAATCTTTTATCCTAAAGGTGATTACTTCATCGTTTAAATTACTTAAAAGGGTTTAAAAAAGGCTTCCTACCCTGCTTCATCCTTGCACCTTGTCCCTCAAACTTGGCACGCACGCACGCATAAACACAAACACAGAAAATCAGGCAGGTCAGTGCACCATTTCTCTAGTCTTTCTTTTCCAAGCTGTTTTTTTTCTGTGGCATCGAGTCCTCGGATGCAGGGACAGAGAAGCCTTCGCCCTCCTCAGCTCAGCTCGAAGCCGGCAGATGACTCAATGGCGTACAGCAACTTGTTCCTCATCAGGTGCTGGTCGCAGAACTCGGGAAGCTTGAGCAGGTTCATGCAGGTGCTGGCCGTGGGCAGGCGTTCCAGGTCGGTGCCGCCGTTGTGGATGCAGAAAACTGGATAAAGCTCCTGTGTGCAGAATACCATAAAACGTGTGATGAATTGGCAGAAAAACTGCAACATTTTAAAGGTGTTTAAAGATGGCACTAAAAGATGAATCAACTCATGCTGATGATCACAATGTCCAAAGCAATCCTGATTAAGCAATAAATGTCATAATCCACAAGGGGATAAATGTTAAAAGAGAGACATTAAGCGTGAAGGAAGTATAAATTTAGGGAATCAGGTTAGTGCTTGAAAGGTACTGATCGTGAAGCAGGCCCATGCTTTGACCCTTGGATGAGACACAGGAGGAATGGTCATTTCATGTTGTCTATCTGGCATTTTTTAAATCAAGCCTTCTCGTGATGAGGCCACCTCATCTGCAGACTGTGACACTGACCGTTTCCATCACGAGGCGCGCCGGTGAACGAGCTCCTCTGCCCTGATTTCATCCCACTATTTAAAGTTAGCGTGCGTGGTTCAGCGGCCATACTCGCCCGATTAAATGGCTCTTCGGGGGCTTAGCCGTAATGACCCCATTTTTCTGACAATTACCGTATTAAACTATCGTTGCTTATTGAGAAAGTGCCATTACCTTGGCTATCATTTTGGAAAAAAAGAGAGTTTCCATCATCTTTTTTAAATGGCTTCTCCTGACAGAGCTATTTCTCCTCTAATGAATCCTGGGCCGTTTCACGACAGCTAATTAAAGCTTAGCTGGCTCAGGCTGAGGGCCGGGTCAGGGGCCGGCTCCCCCCCACGAATTATCGGCCCGAAGAGGAGACGATGAAGGAGGGTGGAGAGAGAGGGGGGCATCCACATGCTGGCCAAAGTCAAATTGATTAAACCAGGAAGGAAGTCAACCCTTAAAGAAGGTACTGCGTCAGATTTTAAGGAGAGTTTTGTTCCCTCATATTCTGCAGGACTTCAATTAGGTTTTCTTAACTGATTGGAGTCATAAAGAGAACTAAAACCAATCATATGATGATTACAGCTTCAGGTTTGACGAGGCAAGACTCATAAAAACTCTTTAATGGTCTTGAGGAACACTTTCTGATTTTTCCAGCCCCATCTCAAACTACCTAAGTGTCCCACAAATCAAGTCAGTGAGAGAGCGAAACTGCTTCCAATTAGAAAATCATTTCAGAAATAGGTGAGCAATAATGATTCAGCACTGTGGAGACAATGTCCAGAGGTGTGGGGGTGTAGTTTCCCTGTAGAGTCATTTAACAGGAAATTGCTGCTTTCTGCCATGTCACTCAGGAGGCAAACGTTCAAAAGTTCAACCTGCTGCAGAGTTATGAATGGAGATCCCTGTTCAGACAGGATGGACAACACAGGAAATACAGAAACTACAAAACATGGAGATAAGACCTCACAGCACAAGCCTAATTTGAAAATGATCAATCTAGGTGTTGTTGCAAGCCTATTAAGAGAAAACACTCCCTTCTGCTGAGATAAACCAAGCAGCCGATAATAAAGGAGGAAGTGTAAGGAGGAGAAAATTTGTTTAGTAGAAAAGTAACCTTGAAGCCCAGGAGAGGAGGTCTGGAGCAGCTGGTGACAAACTTCAGCAGTTTGCGCTTCTCCTCCTCTGTGAAGCTTTCAACCACCTCCCAAAAGATCTGGATGACGGGGTGGGTAGCCGAGTACCCACCTGAGGGAGACAAAGAGGGAAAAAATGACATTGTTAGAGAGATGCTCACACCAGGCCAGTTGTACCATGTGCAGAAGCACGCTTGTCCTCTTTCTTTAGTCCCAGCAGGCCTGCACTCATAGTTTTCCAATCCAAATCAGCACTGAGCAAGGGTACGTCATAACCATGTAATATGACACCCACAGTTGACATTAAAAATACAAAGACACAATTTCAGAAACTTTACCCACTTAGTGAGCTTTACAATTCCCAGAAAAAACTATAAGTAAAAATATTTCTAGCATCAGTTCTTACCAGAGTAGTTTGTGAACTTTTTCAGGTCATCAAGACAAATTGGCACATGAGCCCCGGATATCAGCACCTGTTGAGCGATAGAAAAAGACAAATTAAACTCTGTGATAATTTAACTGTGGCTTGCTTGAAGGTTTTTTTAGATGTACCTGTATCTCCTGCTGGTCAAACATGCGCAGCCACTCCAGGTTAACCACGTTGGCCAGGCCCTGTCTGAAGGCAAGACAGTGAGGTCTGATCTGCTTATTCAATCTGTAGTCGGCAACCAAATGGATGTAAGCGATGCGGTTCGCTGTGGTCACAGGAATGTCTTTGCCTCCAGGCTTCAGCTCCACCACCTAGGACAAAGAGACACCAGGGTTTAACAAGGATTGAAGTATATCACATTTTGAGTAGGTTAGCTCCACTGTCTGCTTGATTATGCATATCACCGTCCAACAAACAATATAAATGCCAGGTGCATTTAATTCAAGCACAGAAAGGTAATTAAAATGTTTTCCAGCAGCACTCTGATTAAAGGTATAGTGAGTGTGTGGGAGTGTGGTTAAGTGCATTTCTAAATTTAGCACGTCCCATGAACATCTGGTCCAATACAATTTGGCCCTAAGTTCTCTTTTCATTAGCTATAGAGCAGTTAACACTTGATAGGATGTGCTCATCTCGGTTCATAAAGAGAGGTGTATAATGACATCATGGCAGATACAGATGGGACAAAACGAAATGTTCATCTTTTTTACAAAACGGTTTTCTGCATTTGGCACAAGCGATCTTGTGCTAGAAGAACTTGATGAAAAACTTAAACTCTGACTTTGATAACCTTACTTGAACCATTTACAAAAAAAGCAGAAATCCAATACCAGATTTTATATTTTCTTTAGTATTACAGCAACATTAAGCAGATAATAGGGGTGAAAAAGTCACTGGCTAATGCATCTGCTTCAAATGTTGTACAGAGATTAAATGTAGAAAACTGAAAGGTTCTTTGATTGCCCAAAATTTGTTGAGGTCCTGTCCAAATTGAAAAAAAAAAAACTTTGTTTTACCAGATTGCTTTACATTACACTAAGGTTGTCCTTTTTCTATACTTTATCATGTTTTAAAACAACATAATTTTCTTTTTTTTTGATAATCAATAGTACCAGAAAGTACCAAAGCTTTAAGAAACTACAGACCTTCAGCCATATTTTAACCCAAAGTTCCTTCGAGAATAAGGGAAAGATTAACAGTGGTCCATTTAGTAAACACTAATGTTTCTCAACTCCTTTGGTGTCTAATTGTCCTTTTTTCCATATGCAACCCTGAACATTTAAGATAATTACAAGAAAATTAATGCAGCCTGCACCTAAATCTTCCTGAGCTGGTTAACACGTTAAGTTCATGACACGAGATTATCCCTGTTAGACGGAGGAGGTGTGGGGGTCTCAAGAGGTTGGAAATGACATGAAAGTGACTTGAAAGCGGCGCACAATGTTGTCATACAGTGCTTCAATGAAAATATTTAGGGCTGGAGCATTATTCTGTCTGAACAATTACTGATTTGGGGGCTTCAACATGCTCAAAAACTCACCAAACTTTCAAGAAAATTGTTCCCTGGTGGAAATGTTCGTATTTTGGTGGAATTGTGCAAGTCCATTGCACAGGAGTCCCATGGTGGCCCCAAACATGAGATAGGGGACCAGGCACAAGAAATGGTAGAAATAATTTATTTTTCATGATCAGATGAAAAAAAAGTCTCTCAGGACCATCCTCTAAAATGTACAGGAAGCACACTACAAACAATGTTTTTTGGGGTCAAATTTTGATGTTTTCAACGATGAATTTTGATTTTTTTTTTTAAGAACATTCAGTGCCTGCACACCATTCAACTAAGACTTATGATTTTTGGTTTGCATATAGATCATCATCAGTCGTACAGAAAAGCCTCTAGGTCTTACACGCCTGTGACAAGTTCCGCCCCAGGCAGCGTCCTCAACAAGCTAGCTGCAAGCTAGCTAACTAGCTGCAGTGGCTTAAAGTTTTGCGGCTGAGGGAAAGAGGATTTCTCCTCTCTTGGCTGTGTGGACATATTTCAGACAGACGCTGCTGCTGGACAGGTCTCTCCCCTTAGTTTGCCAACTATGTCTACATCTTTATCCATATATAACCGCCATATGAGATCGTTCACAGATAAAAAATAAAACACTCCTATGGCTGAGGTAGCGCGAGTGCTGTCTGCAACAGATTGAGATACTCAGAGAGGGAAAAGTCTGCTGCTGCATGTCTCCTCTGCTACATTGATTTTACTTCGCCATCTCACGTCAGATTTATAATGAAAATATAAGCTGTCCAAACTTAACGTGGTTCAAGCAGGACAGCTGCTCTCTTTATACCCCCCACCCCCTCACTCTTGTGATGAGGATGCTCATCACAAGAGCGTCTTTTATAAAAAAAATCTGTGCCAGTCTTAACTCTCCATTTATTAAAATCAAGGTAGCAATAAACAGAAAATAATAAAAATTCATCACTATAACATCATATGCCCCATATTTCACCTTATTTAAATCTCATAAGATGAATAAACTACAGAAATGAACTACCTGCCACATTAATAGGCCCCTGTGTAAAGTATGAAAGGCTGATATTGAGCAGAAATGTCTGTTGAAGTCCACATGTGTGTAAATAAGTTTAAGAAAAAAATCTAAAATGGGAACACAGGCCAAACATTTTGATCATTATTATAAAGGGCTGCAGAAAAAGTCCATATTGGTGCTTTAGAGTGATCTAAGGATTTGAGGAAATAAAATGTTTGGTACAGAAAATGTTTGCTGTTTTAAACCAAGATGTTTTAACACAAATGTTCATAGTTGTGTTTCTAATTTAAAGATAATCAGGTCTTTGTTGTTTTTGTCAAAGAGATGAGAAAAGTTTTTTTCTGTAAATACGTGAAATTTTTGCATAAAATTGCCTGATATTGATCCTGGGCCCCATATCGAATCAAATCAAAATTGTATTGTGGCAGATTTGGTGATATTGGAAAATATCGTATAGTCCAAAATATCGATATCGTAATGGGATGAAACTGGTGATTTACATCCCTACTGGTTATATGCACACAGTCTAGAGTAAGGCTCCAGTCAAAGGATATAAAAGTCACCATCATCTGCTGGCTGCGGTAAAGTTTCAAGCTGTGTTTTCACATTATCTAACCTTTATTTTCCAAAAATTCTAGGTAAAGTCAGAGAGGAAAAAGGTGACTGCTTTAACACATGTAATTCAGCTTTAATTCTTCAGGCAGCCTTATGGAGTTTTAGGAAGTGTAGCACCAATAAATGTAAAATGTCCATGTATTTCTCTTACAATCAGAGAGCAGCAGAGGACTCACTGTCTACACTGTATGGCAATGTTTCAGAACCAGACTAGTATGAAGGGATTTGCTCACATTTTGTGACATTAAAAATAAGAAACTACCCAATATTAGGTTCCTCAAACTTTAATTTTTGTTGCACTGGTATCAAAAGAGGTAGTGAAATTATCTGTAATTGTACTAGTATTCTATAGAAGTTTTAAGTTCTGGTATCTTGATTTTCGACAACCCTACCTGAAAAAAATCCAGAGTATAAACTGCATCAAGGATGAAAAAGTTTCTTAAAATGAGCCAGACTTGATCGGCAGTGACGCGCAGACAGCCACATAACTGATAGAAACACACCACATGTTATTTGTTTGACTGCAGTCAAAGCCAGACACACATGAATCAGCACCTGTCTGACGCACTTTTAACAAGAGCTGATTGGTTAGCTTCACAAAGCTATTCACTGCAACAATAGTAAGTAAGATTGTATTATCAAGTGAGGGGTTTCTCTTCTTTTTACGATACAGTGTGTGGTTCACTTACAGGTAATCATTTTCTGCTTTTTTCTCCCCCACACAGCAGATTCTGATTATGTGCTAATGTATGAGAATTACCGGCCTTATCTTGCTTGCTTTGGCTATCTCACGAGGGCAAATGGAGGGCAGACTGCTCCCGTGTGTGCCTAATCTTTCATAAATTGTTTTCCCTATCGTGTTTGCGATGCCCTACTTGTGACCAGGAGGGCTACATTGTAGTTTGACCCTTTCAGGTGTTGTTTGAGGAGAGCTAATAAGACGCGTTAAGGCCCTGAGTAAACAGGCACTCTTGGGAGAGTGCAAGTCTGAGTTGGGGTGGCGACAGTGGCTCATCTCTGCAGCCTTGAGCTTTGGAGGGGGACGTGCTTAAGAGCAGTGAGTTGCTTCTGTCAGGCGTGTAGGGAGATTATTTCAGGGGGGAAATGCAGGTGGAATGGTCAACAGTGCTGCTGTGTTCACTGCACTGCAGCAGAGCTTAGGGCGACAGCAGTGACGTGCTTTATCTCCCTCAGAGCTGAAAAGTGGTACATCATGAGGGAAATGAATTATTAACGCCACATAGAGAAGCCAAACAGGAGATGGCTGAATGAGCACTACTGACCAGTGCAGAAAAAGAAAGAGAATGTGAATCATTTATCCCCAAAGCCAGTCACCTGAGCTTCTCCCAGATCGTTGTTGACCACTGTAAAGTTGAGGCCCAGCTCCTCCACATCATCCTCGTAGCTCTTGAGGAAGAGAAGATTGCGGTACATCTCCGGGTCCAGGGAGGCAAGATGGTGGATGTCCACATCAGCGCTAGTGCCCAACAGTTTGGACAGGAAGAAACTGGCAAAGGGCAACTCTACCAGCATGTTCTCATACAGTGCCTGTTGAAGAAAAGCAACAGTGTTTAGTGGAGGCAACTGCAGGCCAAGGATATAGTTCCTTTAACATGCTTCGCTCTCAGAAAAGGCTCAGAGAAGGGCTGCCTCCCTAAAAAACCTTCAGTCAACTTAGACTCACTTTTTAAGCTTCATCCTACTCTTAGTAATGCTGGATTAGCAGCACAAAAGACTTGCACTGCAGGAAAATCCATTCTACAAAAGCATGTCTGACTCTGCTATGGCAGGTAGTTGTCCCCTTTCTTCTAGTAATTACAGGCCCTCTTCTGGTCAACCATGCAGCATCATCAAAAGCAGCTACCTGGTTGCATGTTGAACTGTGAAAACATGGACAAATTTTACAGATCTGTACTTTTCGTACACACTTTATACCAACTTTTGGTTTGAACAGGATGAATACCACCTCTAGCTCATGGTGATGTCTTACACCAGACAACGGCTCATGCAATGCTTAACATTTATGCTGTTCAACTTCCAGGTCATAGCCGAAGTGGTAGTGATGTTTTGTTCCTAAACAAGCTTGTTTTATGTGCCAGCTCTTTGTGTGAAATGGTGGTAGGCTCCCATTTGACAGCTGGGTAAAATTCATTCAACTTTACCTGTGTAAGTTGTACTACAAGAAAAAAAATCATTGCTAGTTCTTTTTTAATGGCTGTACATGCTACTCATTGTTAGTCTCTGCTGTTCAAAATGAATAACAGACATGCTGTTAACTGCCTTGTCTGGCAGTTATCTCCCACCAATGTTAGAGACAATAAAAACAACTCAATAGAGATAACCAGTTATCTTCCTTATGCTTTTGTTGTCTTTTGCAGTTCTCAGTGAGACATCGGTATTAATTTCAGTCAGTTATAAAACCATACAAAAAGCGTAAGAACTTTGACGTGCCCAACTTTCAACACAAACAAACGTTTACAGCTTGGTACAAAAAAAGTTTTAGTATGAATTGCTGATTTCTTTGTTTGTTAAAAATGTGCAGGGGCGAATTTTTTACTTGTTTGCTGTATCATGAGTTACTTCTACTTCTACCTTATCTAACAATAAAAGTCCCTGTAAAGGGAAATCCACATTTTTGTCAAAACAGTCGAGATTTATTGAAGTAAAGTTGCTGTTAACATGTAAAATCACTGAGATCTATTTGTGACTGAATTTTAGATTTAGACAGGAAGTTTTGCACTTTAGTAACTAGGTTTAATTTGGGCAGGACAAATCAATTGCCTATGGTATCACAGGGTGCTATGGGAATTATCCCGCCCACCTAATGCTACAATGATGTAACATCACAGAGCTGTATTCTCAGTATAGTCTGTTATTAGCATTAACATCAACAGCTAACTTAATGCTATATTTTGCTCACTGTGAGCTAAATTTGTCAAATCTACAAGCCATGGTGTTCTATGGGTCATTACATCATCATAAATGACTTGTGATAGAAAACGGACATTTGTCTCTGCTCTGGCACAAAGCCAAGCAGCTGCGCTCTGGTCATAGTGCACCATAAGGTTGGGGGGGGGGGCTAATTGCTGGAGTGTTTATCTATTTTTCACTCGAACAAGGTGCAGCAGGCACAAACATCTCACCTGCTGAAGGTGTGCTTTAATTCATATTTCAATTGTATTTAGTCCAGGATGATTAAAAGAAGCATGTTGTGGCTTTGTCTCTCTCAAAGCAGCAACAATTCAATCCCTCCTGTCTGTTAGCACTGTGATGCTAAATTTCAGTAAATTATCCAACAATAGACATGTTCTATTCCTACCAAGTCTGTCACAATAAAAGCCTTTAATTCTAATCCCTCTTGCCCACATAATCCAACAGTAGAAATTACTAATTTTCAGGATTTTGAAGCTTAATTTTCTATACTAAGAGATGTTTATCATGACTGAAATTTGGCCTGATGGTTCATAACACAGTCACCTCTCATATAAAAAATCTAAAATACAGATTTATTTATCACTTTACAGGGACTTTAAGAAATCTTTTTCAACATCACAATCACCATTACTGTGCCTCAGAATGTCTCTACAGATAGGGTGAGCAAACTAGGGCTGCATCCATATTTTACAATGAACTGTAGAACAACTTTGTGACTTAAAATACTTTTCAATATCCTGTTCTCAAACTCAAAACTAATACAGGAGGATATAGTAGTCCAGTTCGATGTTCTTTTGGGGATAAAGAGAAAATTACAGCCACAGCTTCCTAAATTAAGAGTACAAGCCAAAAAAAATCTGACTTTGTTACAGTCCTTGTTCTAATATTAACAGAGGTCTTGTTTTTCTCTTGATTGTGACAAAACATAAGAAGACATCCGAGATGTACTGAAGCCTGCTTTAAGTACTTAATCCAAAATTCTGACTACAACATAAACATAAAATTATTACAAATTTTCAACTACTGTTTCATCAAAGAATCAAGTGACAGGATGTGAATTCTGATCACACCAGTAACTGAGAGAGAAAACCCAGTCGAAAAAACTGGCTTCCTCTTCCATCCACCTCAAACTTTATAAACGCCAATTCTCACCTTGACCTTTAGTGCCATTAAGAACCAGAGCCGGGCAGGTGACTCATAAAACCCAAAGCTAATGTACTGGAATAGTCCGAAAAAGAGCCCGTTGGAGGCATTAAAATATACAGGTCTTTATAAATGATAGCGCTAAAAACCCTGACCGCATCAGCTAAATGGATTATAAATCTAGAGGATTTCCATAATGCATGCATCTTAAACACACACGCTCGCATAAATCATGGCTATTTTCTAAACACAGGTTAATTGCACAACTTCAAACATTGTCTATTTTTTATGCAAAATAATCCACTTAGTATTTCTCTCGTGGCCACAGCTCGTTTCAGACCATATGCGCCGCGTGGCCCCTTGAAACCTATCAATAACACTTATGCCGGGAAGAGGCAGCAATAAGTATATGGGAAAAACCTGTAGCCTTATTTTTTCAATGCCACTTACTTTATTTATGAGTGTTTATTGCCAGAAATTGTGCCAAAATGACTCTGCCTGGAAGGAATTAATTATCATGGCCCAGGCCTTTTAATATAAGTGAGTGCAGTGGCAACGCAATTAAAGCAGATCGCGGCACCATCAGGTGGAATAAATGCCAGCCACATTGCAGGTGCGCTCTGTTAGCTGCCAAATATGCTTCTTAATTTACAACATTAAGAATCAATAAAATTATAATGCCTTTAAAATGCATCTCTATCAATCAGAGGGGGAGTATCAGTCACTCGGGATCAGAGGAGGAGAAGAAACTTTCCTCCATTGTGCAGTTAGCAAAGTGGAGAGGCCATTTCTGATGAGGTTGGAGGTTTTGTTCTAATGAGAGAAAAATGAGGCTCAAGCAGAACCTCCAGCAGGTCATATTACATAATGGGAAATGTGATTTTCTCCCACTATGACTCAAGAAAAAAAGGGACTTTTGAACTTAGATTTGGGACCACAAAAGCAAAGTAACCTGTTTTCACCATTTGTGTCTTAAATCTTTCATCCTGTCAGCTTGGGTGGACAAGTGAGGAAGAGGGATGATGACCGGCCTCTATTCTGATGTTCAATCCCATTTCAGTGAGTACCCCAGACAAGCCACTCCTGCCTGTAATACATCACCTCCACAACAATGGCACGCCTCGGACATTAATTAACAATATTAATCTCCTGTGTCCTTTGAGCCGCAGCATGCACTGTGCACACTGCAGCGGCGGTGATGCAATCCCAATCTATATAAACGCTCGCCTTTTTATCCAGGGCTATAACGGCACTAAACAAATATCAATACACCTCTCAAATGGCCACTCAAACGTCCATTTTTATGGAGAAAGAGGAACTTAAGGTAGGGTTAATTGAAAGTCAAATTCAAATTAATTTCCCCTCGCCTAATTGCCTAAACCATTAGCTATTGAGAGCACAATAAGGAGAGTGGGGGCGGAGAGCTTGAAGCTGCTGATGGATCATTTCTCACTTGAAAGAACCGAAGAAGAAGAAGAAGAAAAAGAAGAGGAGGAGGAGTTAAGATGCTTGGATAAGTGGATCAGATTAAGAGCAAGAAGAGACCTGGATGTTCTTGACTGTAAAACAGATCAAAATGCTATTACCACATGCTTTGAGCGCTTATTTATGTCCTGTCTGTGAGGGCCTGCTGATTTAGTGCCAGCCCAATGCGATCACTACACAAACAAGAGGTAGGAATCATCGGCTAATGGAAGCCCTAATTGAGAGGCGACCGCTTGTCATGAGGTAATTCCTCTACGGACAGAGATGATGGCCCCCCCAGAGAGGAAGGCATCTTGATAAACAATCGCTACCACATGCATTAAGGATGATTTAGAAACATTAGGCTCTAATAAATAGTGCCATCAGAGGAAGGAAGCGACGGAAAAACAATGCCGTCAACAGATTATGCACAGGGGTAATTAACTAAACTGAAGCTCAGAGAGTTTGAGGTTCAAGTTATAGCCTTAAAGCTAAGACCTTTTCTGAAACAAATGACCGTAATTTCTCTAAACACTGACAGCCTGCAGAACAAACACAACAGCCTCTGAATTAACATCAGAAGTGAGGGCAGCCTCAACTCTGACTGCTTCTGATCCTAATAACTGATGTATTGAGCATCAAATAAAGGCAGTCTTTGCTTTTTCAAACAGCTTAAACTTCAGATATTCCAATATATTTCTTCCAACATTCACAACATTACCATGTTCATCAGTGGATACCACTCACCTTTCCGAGGATTCTGCCTAAAAAGTAGTAATGCCTCGTGAAAGAGTCTCCGACCAGCATCTCTGAAGCAGGGCTAGGAAACAGCAGACCCTCGTTGGTTGTCTTGAAAAAGCCCTGGTTGGGATTGAAGCCCGACTTGAGGAGCTCGTTCAAGAACTCACGAAAGATGCCGCCGCCATCGATGCCAGCCTCGTCCAGGCCGTGAGCGTTTAGTAGGTGGACTCTGATCCGTTTCTTCAGGTCTGGTTCTGAGGAGGGGTTCATGAAGGTACAGATGTAAGAAGAAATATAGCAGAATAAAACAAAAATGACAATCTAAAGTGACTCTGACCACCCTTAAGTCACATCAAATTATCTGACAATCTTTTATTTGTTATATTTGAAGCTCTCTCTACCAGTCTGTGATGCTTTCAAACTTGTTTATAAAAATGTATTACCTTGAACACAGACATCAGATACACTTAAAGCCTTTAAGCTTCTTACTTAAATGCTTATCAGGTTTGAAAGGAAATTATTAACAAAAATCAGAAATGTGATGTATTGAATGGGAATAAAACACTGATATTTTGCCCTCTTATTAATAGCAATATTTAACCCTACAAAGTATAACCACAGATCAGCTACTTGTTTTAGCAGTATCACGGCTTTTGTTTTTCTGATTTCATCTTTATTAAAGAACCACTTTCTGTCATTCATTTTCCTTCGAGAATCTATCTAACCAACGAGACATTAGCTCATAAACAGTTGTGCATAAACCAACAATTAAATACAAAAAACACCATTAAAACACATAAACTAAGAATTAAAGCCCATGATGTAATCGTAATGGACGAGATAATGTGAAGTGAAGGTAAGGCAAGAGAAGGAGTGGGACAGCAGAATGAGACAGAAAATAAAACACTGCAAAAACAACTGGTTACGGTAACTTATAATTCATAGTTAAGGTTAACTAAATTCTATGATAAATCAATATGTTGTGTTTTAAGACATTTTAAAAAAAATCATCATAGAAAAAGAAAAGTAGTTGCTCAAAAAAAAACACAAGTGTCCAGGCTGCCTTTTAAGTTAACTAAAATTGAGATGATTAGTTGAGATCAAGTGGCATCCATACAAAAACGTCCAATGAACTTAATTCATGTCTGAGCCAGGATGCAAAACAGAGACCTTCTAGCAGTAAGGCAGCTGTTTGAAGAGGCTTCATGGAGCAGTGAGTATCAATTAATCGCAAATTATATTAAATTGCAATATGGCCTGCTGCAATTTTCAAATCGCAGAAGGTGCAATATTTCTTTAACTTAAAATTTGTGTCAAAATACCAGTTTAGAACTTTTGTTGCAGCAGAGATGTTATGCATTACATATCATGCAATCATTCTAGTGCCATATTTTTAGAATAGTGTACAAAAAATCCTCTTTTCTTTGTTTTTGTATGTTTTTCTTATTAAATATGAGAATTATATAAAAATTATCATTCCCTTTAATACAACAGGTCATTAATCTTGCAAAGCAGATGGATTTGCACATTTCCGTGTTTCTCACTGGCGAATCCATCTTGCAAAGCTTCCATCGGCACAGTTTGGGCCCAGTTAGAAAGTGGCACTAGACTAATAAGGAGTAAGAGGCAGTACTTTTGGGGGCAGCAGAGTCATGAAGTAAGCAAGCAGCAACAAGAGGCCAGTAAAATTATGGTGGAGGACATTAGCATGGATGCTGCTATAGCGTCAGTTTTATCAGAACTTGACGACATTTCTTCGTTAAAAGAAGAACAAAGAACAGCAGTGAGTCGTTTTTCAAAAACAACAAAATTTGTCTACAACATGTCTGCAGTTGCCATGGTTCACGTTTAAGCAGTTCTCTTTGGAGTTTACTCGTTGGCAGAGGCTACGTTGTCATGCGTTTTGTTGCTCTGTTCGGCCCGTTAAGATGTGACACAGAACGTTCATCCAATCACACTTCGAGTTTTTTTTCAAAGGCTCTGCCCTTTCCCAAACACTGGCTATGGGAGGTTTATCAGATGGATGTGTGAAACAAATCCACCACAATCCATCCAAAACATCACTATTAGATATTTTAAAAAAATGTTCTGCCTAGTTTAATCAAATATTGTCTTGGTTTTAGTAAAGAATGAATTATTGCTTGTTTAATCACATATAAAATCACAATTGCAATATTGAGTACAAAAAAAATCGCAATTTCATTATTTACCCAAATCGTTCAGCCCTAATTTTGGGTTGTATGTGTTCAGAGCATTCAGCTAAATTTCCATTTTTAGGGGATTGCTTTACCCTTCAATGGATAGTGACAGCTGAAAATTTATGTAAAAAGCCAGGAGAGAGGGAGGGGGGGTGACATGCAGGAAGATTTTATAGATGCCATCAGATATCAGCCTTAAATGCTCAACACTCAACCAGGTGAGCTGGTAAGCCAGCCTGTTTGTCTTCATTTAACTTCATTTCAATAACAACTTCTTCAGAGAGGATTAACGTACAAGCTCTCATGCTCAGTTCTATCACAGTTTGGTAAGAGCTTGGGTCAGCTCTGTTTGGTTCAAAAATACAATACATACAAAGTAAACTTTTGAAATAAAACCCATTTGTTCTTGTCAATTTGGTAAAAAAATGCATTTTTTCTTTGTATCTGAATGTACTTTATGATCTCACAGCCAAAATATTTTGCAAGAAGGCGCTTTCTTGACCTGCCGAATATTCAAATCAAATTCTATACGAGGTCATCATTCAGAATAATTAATGTACAGTGATAAATCAAGGTGGCTATAACTTATAGACACATAAATGATATAGATCATGTCTTCAGCCCAGGTTGCCTACTACTCTTTTTAATCAGATTGCCCCCACTGAAGTGCCCTTTCAAATTCAAACACAAAAGAGGTGACTTAAAATAATTGATTCTGCTTTTATGCGATCCATTATAATAATCAGAGCCACAATTATGCTTTACCGAAATTCAATACTCTGCACGAGGAGAGAGCTAACCTTCATCTTTAATGCTAACTGGAAGCTTGAACCTTAAGATTTTATAGAGATGCAGTAACAGCAGCAACATTTACTACACTGTGCTTTCTCTCCTTGAAAATTAATGCAGGCATAACAAAGCCACTAAGGCACATTCTCCGGAGAACTTGCTGCATAAAGAGTGCTGGCTTTGCATGTTAAAACACTGTTATGAAATCAGTACCGTTTTCTGGAGAGAGTTTATCGTAGGCGTCCTCGTAGATGTAGTTGCGCCTGATGGTGACATTGATGCCGTCAGGGAATGGCCCGTCTCCCTGCACGTCCCGTTTGTCAGCATAGATTAACCTCTGGAAGATCTGCAGTAGAGGTGCAAATAGGCGAGTGGTGAATCCTTCAGTAGTCAAAAGTTTCTCTGTGGATTAATTCTGCAACATTTTATTCATCCTCTGTGTTTGACCATCTTGTTAAAGTTTTTTTGCAAGTTTAGAATAAAGAGAAATAGCATGAAGAAAGAAAAGGGATCTCAAGCAATGATCAATTTAACTTAAAACAAGAACAAAAACCTTTACAGACAGGTATCTAAATATTACAGTTACAAAAAAAATATATCCACACCTATACATGACCCCAGTGGTCTCTCAATGGAGAACGCTTCATACATTTTTTTACACTGAATGATATGTGACAATACCAAGGCTTTTCCTGAAGAATGGAGTAGAAATACCCAAACAGCCCTCTAAAACTAAAGCCATAATCTTTAGAGGTCCCTCTGTTGACAGGCCACAAAGCCCACACCCTCAATGTTAACAGATGGGAAGTGAAGTATAGTTTAAATTTAAAATACACATAGGAGGGTAGTACTCAACTTAAATTAAACTTAACATAAATTCATCATACGTCTGTGCTGAACAGCATATGTTTTTAAGACTTCATTTGACTAAAGACAGGGAAACACGCTCCCAAATTCAGACCCTTCATGCCCTCATTATCAAGGACAGCCAGCATAGAACTTCCCCGTGTTCTGGTGCTTGTGCCATTTTTAAAATATTTTCGACTTGCATTTTTGGTGCCTGTGATCAGATGTTCCAGGCAGACATCGCTTCCAATCCTACGTGTGCCTCAAGTGATTTCTGATTCCAACTTTGGCATCAACAGCACAAGAGAAAATAATCTGACTTGTCTTTTCTAGGATAAAACTTCCAAGCCTAGAACAGCAGGTTTTAAATTTAAATTTAATCTAATAATGGGTCAACAGAGGCAACATTAATCTTAATTGGCAAGGATTGGTTAAAAGTGGAAAAAACAGGCAGAAAAAAAGTGGTGGAAAGAGTTTAAAATTGACAAAAAATAAATGTTAAATGGCAAAAATGTGTTAAAATTGATGGGAAAATTGATGAAAATGGGTTACAACTGGTGTAAAGAAAGTGTAATTTAAAAAATATTCGTAGTTTTCATAGTGTTTTTTAGGGAGTCTGGGGACCCCCTCTCAGTGTCTCATGACCCCCAATGGGGTCTCGACCCCAAGGCTGAGAACGACTGCATTTGACTGATGTATTTTAGCCTGTAACTTTCATCAGGGTCATTAAGAAACATGCTAACATATTCTACTGATGTGGAGATACATGTCTGCTAAAACAGGGTAAATATGGCTCCCAATAGATATAATTTCCTGCTTTTTCTGGTTCAGCGATATGCACAGATTGTGCTAGAAATAGGCAAGCCTTTTATTCTGAAGATTGTTTTTGTGTGAGTTAGGTGCACAAGACTTGGCACTCATAAAGGCAGTGAGAAAGCCTTGACTTGTTTACATGCATGCTGAAATAAAAATCAAGCCATGACACTGTTGTTACACAACTGTTATACATAATGCCTGAAAAAGCCATAACGGTCATTACTGGGAAACTGTTACAACCTAGCAAACCTTTGCAACCTAGCAACAGTAAGCACCAGTGAGTAATGCTCTGATATTTAGGTTTGCAGAACAGCCAACGCTCCAAGCAGATTAATGGTCACTGACTCTAGTTCTGCATTTCAGCATGTGTGTTTCTTGTGTTGTAAATGGTATAATTGCACAGTACCTTAACTCGCTCCTCAAATGGAACCACAAAAGGAAGCTCAGTGAGGATGGCCAGGTGTCTCTCCTCTGACACAGATAGCTGTGGGGGCTCAGAACCAACTGTAGAGACAAAACATACAAGAGCTTTAATTTTCATCTTTTTTTTTTTTTTTTTTTTTTAAAACAAGACCTCTTTAAATGCATTTCAAGCATAGCATGACAAGGAAAATGATCATTTTAGCTGAAACTTCAGTGTAACCAATTGCATAAGCCTTGGCATTTATTACTGCAAAAATTGTGAGAAATACTACCCTTGATCATGGAAGGAAATATTTACTTTGACTTGAAAATTAAGTCGGTCAAATCTCTGCACTCAATCTGAAGGTATCTGGTGGTCCTGTATTACGAAGTTAAGGTTAAACCAATCTGTGTGCACCCAGTTAAGTTTGTGCCAAATGTAAAATAAATGCAAAAAATAAAGAATTCAATTGAAATATACCAGAGAGAAAATTTTGATGGGATACACCACCTTTTTATAGAAAAAATTTAGAAAAGGAAAACTCTCCAACATCGGGGTTGCTCTGTTTATAACAGTTATCTAACAGTATAATTACTGTCCACACTGCGACCTTTTTCAACTAAGACCTAATCCACCGTTTACAGGCCAGCCATTAAGGATGTTTCCATCTTACACATTTTTAATCACAGCCTTTTAATAGACCCAACTGTGAGCAGACCATCAACCTGCCGGTCTCTTTCCATTAAGCTTATGTTTGTTTTGTATTAAACTCAGGGTTTAAACTGTTTAGCTGACCAAAAAAAAAGCTACAATAGCTAAACCGCTCTTCACCCTCCGCACTTAGCGTCCACTGCAGCTCAATTATTCTGCACAATTAGTCAGTCTGATCTGCATTTTGCCATCAGGTTTCCATCTTTGAGGAGAAATATGGCCCCAGAGTGGTCAATACGTCGCTCATTCATCAGCCACAGGCCTGTCCATTTAAGGAAATGAGAAAAGGGCAGACAAACACATGGACCAGATGTGGCTGAGTTCATCAGGTACTTTCACACTAATTGAATTTATCCCATAGAGCCTCCGAGTGGGATCAGGCAGATCATACACACATTGTTATCAGCTTGTTTTCACACCATACTTGATCCGGATGAAGCCCTGACTGCCTGCAACACTGGATTTCCTGGCAGTCTTATCAAGTATGCAGAGATAACATTTGGAAATTCACCTTTGGGTACCAGTGTCAATGACTTTTTTAGGCTCTTTGCTGTCCTGTGCAGTGTGAGAAATCTTTCCATCATAAGGTCTTTCTTCCATCCAGCCTTAGGGAGTTATTTTACAATTCAATTTTCTCCTGAAGTCCTTCTCTCTATCTACTAAAGACAGAAATTATATAGCTGAATCCTTATGAGAGATAATATCGATGCTCAGTGGAGTGGTGTATGAACAGCAAACACAGAGAAGGTGACTTTGGACAGCAATTAGGATGATTTCCTGGACTATGCATCAAGCTGACACAAGCATTACTGTATGTGCTTCTAAATTCTCTTTCATAGCCAAGTGAGCTGCTTAGTACTAAAAATGACAATTTAAATATAGATAACAGCTTTCAGCTTTATTTGCAGGATGCCAAATTATCAAAAGGATCTAAATGATGCCAAGCATTTTTCTGATCAACCTGTAAGCAAAAGCATGATGTTTCCTTTCAAATAGCATTGGTCAATGCAAAGAGCTATAGTCTTGTGACTTAATACACCGTGCTTATTCTTGGGTTTTGCTTCTTGAGACAAAGATTTGCCATCACAGGAACCATTAATATTTTACTGTACCATCAAGTGTTGATTGAAGTGGCCCAATGCGGCCCATTCTTCGTGTTCTCCACACGTGTCTTGCAGACGGAACGTACAACTGTGTGACCTGCAGAGCAGAGAGCAGGCGAATGAAACTTCAAATCATAACTCAAATGCCTGAAGATTACACTTCATTAGCTGCTTTCTTGTATTAAAGTATTTTACTACTTTTCAAAGCTTTTTCATATCCTCAATAGTCGAGAGGTTAAGAGGTGGAAATTGCAGGGCAACGTACGATATGATGCAAAGTGATACAAAAATCATGTGAGATGGGGAAAGTGATAACAAAACCATCACAACACAGTAATTCAGGGAAATATGATATAATACAATCAACATACAATGATGCAGCATATTATCTTTTTAGCTATGAAACATAAATTGATCCTAAAACGGTAGTGTGCTGGATTATAATAATATTGACTGCAATCAGGTATCAGTGTCCCATCGTATCACTGCTTCATCTCTGTGCTACTTTTCCCCACTATCTGACATTATCCCTCAATCTGCTTCTTCTCCATCTCCTATTACAGATTGTTCTTTACTGCAAAGTAACTGTAAACTGACTTTTTAACCTTTTTTTGGTTTGCTTTTCCTGTCCTTTTACAAATAAGATAAAAATTCAATATCTTATGACTAGGGCTGTCTGCGTTAATACAATACTTGGGAAGCAAATAAAATCCAAAATAAAGACATACTTCTTTTTACATTGCATCAATCATTTGGTATTTTGTCCTTTTATGTCCCCCGAAATTAAGTTTTGAATGTCTCATTTTCACTTTAAAACATCAGACAGCTCAGTGTAGAAGTTGAAATAAATGTTTTACCTTTTTGCCTTTCTCTTTAGCTATTTTCATTTACTTTCCTAACAACAGAAACTTCCTTTTTCCATGGTTAAGCTAAGGAAATACATTCAATCTACCAGAAGTTCTTTATTTTCAGGGGAAAAAATTATGTTTTTATCCAAACAGGAAGTAAGTAGCTTAAGACAAATTAAAAGCTAAATAAACATCAATTTCATAACAAAATCTCAAAGCTAAATAGTTAACTTTAACTGGGTTACTTACACAGAATGAACAATAACACTGGAATCCTTGTTAAGTGCAAACATTGTCACATTGACTGGGATCCCGGATCATGATTAATGAGTCATTTTGTACATGCACTCCTGCATACTATCTGAATGTCTGACAGTATAATGGTTTTTAACAGTGTTTTATTTCATAAAATAAGCACACTGAAGTCATTTCCTTCCGCTAAAACAGTGGTTCTCAACTGGTGGGTTGGGACCCAAAACTGTGTCTCTATACAGAAACCCTAAGTGGACATACAATAAATTCATGCTTACGGTTTTTAGGTTTCCCTATGAAGCTGTGTAAACTTCAGTATATGTCTCAAAGTTTCCATTTATTAATCTCCTTTTCTTTGGATAAAATACCTGGGTTCCCAATGATAAAGGAAATTCCTTGTGAAATTACCAAATTTCCACCCTGCGATTGGAAAATTGTGCAAATTAAGATACACGTTTGCATATCTGTCTATAACAAAGTTATTTTAAACATGTTTGTCTTAGCCTGTTTTCTAAAGTGGTTTTTCTATTTAGGGTCTAAACTGCAACATTTTTCATTAAAGGAATTTGAGTGGTGGTACATTTTCAAGAATTTCTCTCAAGGAGGAAGCTGTGGGTCCTTACGCTCCACCAGTTGAGAACCATTACTCTCCAAGTCCTGGGTTCCAAACCTGGGGTCTGGGACCCCCTTAGGGGGGCGCAAGTGATTTCAGAGGGGGTGGGAGGGTCTGTCTGCTCTGGGGTTGTTAAATTTGGTTCACTTAAACTATCTAAAATCATGATAAAACACATATGGATGCTTCATACAAAGGTATTTTGGTAATAAAACTTGTATTTTGGGCTATTTGGTTAGGCCTTAAACAATGAAAACAGTTAAAATTGATTTGTATTTTTGACAATAATTATCAAATTTCAACATACGGTTAAAAACTGTAATTGCAACTCTAAAATTGCATCATTTGACAGCCCTGATCATGTCTAATAATCAATAACCACACAAATGATGTGTTGGTGTTTAACATGCACAAATACCTACACAGCTTTAATCTTGTCCAAAATGTAATCTTGTTTTTTAAGGGAAGTTAAACAAAAACTGGTCTTTATTTTGTAACTGTAACTGATTTTAATCATTTCCTAGTAGGAAGCTTAGTAATTACAGCCCAATATGATCAGGCTTTTAATCCTCAGATATTCTATTTCACAATGGCAAAAAATGGCAAAACATGACACTGAATAATGACCAAATCTAGAAAATAAACACTGTGCTTCCTGTCATGTACCTTATCTGCTCGGATGTTGACCTCCTCAGAGAGCCAGTGACCTGCTGGACAGAAGGGTCGTCTGATGTCGCGAGCTTTCACCATCTTCACCAAGTTAGTGATGACCTAGGTAGTAGATCAAACACCCACAGACACACATCTCATTACTGAGTCTGTTTATGTACAGTACATGCTTTTCAAAGTAGAGAATGAGAGGAAGATTTTTTTTCTCTATATGCTTCAACAGGATGTGGTGCCATTGCTGAGAGAGAGAGAGGAAAAAAAGCAATTTGAGAATTCAGCCATTAGTGCGCCATTTATGGGGAGTATAAAAGAAAAACGATCTGTGCTGTCCCTCAATGTCCAGCCCTGTTAATTACTGATGAGGTCTGCTGACATCAGCCATCGGGCCGAGGATGCAAAGACATGCGAGCAGCCATTCAGAGCACAACGGGTACCAGAGGACTGCAAAAGTCCACTGTCATTTGTTATGATTTTGAGACTTTACATGCATGGGAGATTACATTTTCCTTCTTTTCTTTATTTGGAGTCTTTAAATAACACTATAATGTTTTCTTCCAAAGTGTTGTTTTTCCTTCTGTCGTTTTATTTTTAGTAAAGCACTAAAAAAGCCTCTGGAACAAAATGTGTGACATAAACAAACATGCCTTGCTTTGAATGTTGTCTTTAGTTTGACATTTTGTTGTGTCTACTTTGAAACTCTACAATAATGATATACATGATGCAGTCAACAAAAACACACTGCCTATATAAAAAGATAATAGGGATTTTTCAATCTGGCTTTTGGTTTTGACCACAGTAACATGCCAGCACAAGGATTTGTAGTTTTTTAATGTCATTGCAATCAACCCATCAAAAAGTCTGAATTTAGCTCAGTAAATTTGAAAAACACTCATTGGTATAAAAAAGCTATTCTTTCTCACTCAGCATGTGTATGCTTCAAGCACTTGATGGAACAAAATGGCCATTGGGGTGGGAATAGCAGGCTAACTCATTATATGAGAAACAGTACAATAAGATACGATCAGATACAGTATGTGTGATACACGGCTCTCAGAAATAGTAACAGTATGATAGGTCAAATCAATGGGAATGTACACTGTAGTTATCAGAATCTATTGACACACTCTAGGTATTATCCCTACCTTTTGAACAAAGGAATTTTTTTCCATGGCTTAACCAATTTGTCTTACATGGAGGCGATCATGCAGATTTCTTACGAAATGTCTAGTCAGATAATGGGAGACAAGAGTCTTAAGGAGTCTTATGCTGAGCTAAAAGGCTAGGCCCACCTCTTTAACAGCTTTTCTCCCTTGTTCTGACATAAATATTCTTTAATGGAAACAATGATATAATATTTACAAAATAAACGTAAGCAGTCATAGTGGGTTCTTCTATGAAATAGTTCCTTTTTCTGAACCCCAGGTCACTGTTTATTGCACAATGAAAAAGCCAGACTGGGGGCGCACAGATGGCCTAGCGGTCTAAGGCGCGACCCATGTACGCCGGCGGCCTGGGTTCGAATCTGGCCTGTGGCCCTCTGCCGCATGTCTCTTCCCACCTTCGTCCCATTTTTAACTCTATCCACTGTCCTCCACTGCCAAATAAAGACACTAAAAAGCCTAAAAATAAATCTTAAAAAAACAAAACAAAAAAAAGGCAGAGTGGTACCAAATGAACATCTGTTTGGGACCGGCTCTAACTCCTGAGTTGAGCCAAATTATGTAGATTTCTAAAAGGAGAAAATTTCTCATCACAAGGAGAGAGGCTAGACAGACATCAGCTGGGAAAACACAAGCAAGATCAGTGACAAACTGTACTGAACCAAACCAGACCGTCTGGTGGGAAAGATCTAGTGCTGTCGGTTGATTAAAAAAAAGATTGAATTCATAATAGCCTTTGTAATTAATTTCTTGTAATTAACCAATAAACCATTTCTTGCAATGACTGGAGAAATATTGCATTACTGGTAGATTTAAAGATAATAGAAATGAAGTGTTTATGAACAGTATCAAAACTTTTTAATAGCTTTTGAAACAGGAGACAAGAAGACCAAGGGCCAATCTAGGATGCTGCTAATCTGTGAAATACAGATTCTATCCACTAAATTATAAAAATTAAGAGCACAGAGAATTTTACATGTGTTCACAGTGAAGCTACAAAGCTTCTTTAGCCAGTTGTGTGATTGCACCAGTGTGCAATTAATCAGAAAATATTTTTTAATCACATTTTTCGCCCTTGTGATTGATCAATGGAATATTTTGACAGCACTAAAAAGACCACAGACAGGCGTTATCTGACTCTACCCCTCCTGAGTTTAGACGGAAGCTTTATATCCATGTCTGCTGGTTTTTCTGTTGGTGCTTAATAAACTATTTTCCCTTAATTTAGCACTGCTAATTTAACACTCGGGACACAAAGTAGCTCAAGATTGTTTAATTTTAGCAATCTCAACAAATGCCACAACACAACAGTACAAGACTGGGGTTTTGTAAGCACTTCTCTATGCAGAAATCACTTCCTGCCTCCATCCTGAGGTCTTTGCTGTGATGTGATGTCATTTGCAAACTACCTATAAAAAAATTCTGCAGTAATCAGTGTATTGCAGGATGTATTTTGGCTTTATTTTGATCAAGGAGGGACATGTTGCACACATATTGTATGTTGTGTAAAGCATGAGGAAACAGCAGATAAAAGAGACAATTTTTTAAAATCTCACTTCAAATCATAACCACAACACTCACTTTCCCATAATGCATATTTCCCTCTTATTATGCAGGCCTGTTTCAAGTAGCATATTGACTGGGCCTTGGCTGGACATAACCGGCTCTGCTGTTGCTATGGCCAGTTGCCTTCAGACACATAACCTCATGCATGTCATTGCATGAAGATTTGTTAAGGGAGCTGTTACGTCTGCCAATAACAGTCACAGCCACTCTATTTCCATATAATACCGAGGCCAGATTATTTCAATCGAACTGTTCGTCTCTAAAGCACGTCATTTTCATAGAACGACGATCAATCTCGGCCAATCACTGCGATGCAACCAGAGTCGGCAATAATGGCAAGTGCAAAATGCTGTAAGAGGCATGTGGCGATGGGTTTGGAGCAGGCCTACCCCCTGACTCTGGGAATGAATAAGCATTCCTTAATTAGCCCATCGGGTTAAGTGCAAGCCTTAATGGGCCTTTCCCAAACTCCAGCGTGACATCGTTCTCCAAACATGGCCAAGAAGAAAGTTCCATTAGCAATATTAATACAAGCTTAGTTGATCATTTTCATTCAATTAACTTCTTTCAATTAAATAGATAGCTCGACAATGGAGGTGATAAAAGATGGGGAGGGACGGCTGATGACACGAACCAAACATTAGCGTGTTAGGGGTCAGCGGCGTTAAACCGACTGTAAATCCCACCGTTCAATTTGGAAAATGCATTTCCCCTGCTCCCCACTTCTTTAATGGGTCGTTTTAGCTGACAAGAGGCCTTTGAGCAGATCTTTTATGAAAATACCGACGTGCTCTTCGCCGATTTGCCACCTTTCACAGAACTCCAGTGTTTCTCCTGTCAGAGACTAACAGCCAAGAACAAAGTCGCTTAATTACCATTTCCTTGATTGAGAATGGAGAGGAGAAAGGAAGAGGCGAAATGAAAGGGTGATGTGCGATGAGAAAAAGAGCCGAGGAGAATGAAGTTAATGCTGTTTTCTGCCTCATTTCCTCTCAGTAAATAAGCAATGGATAACCTCCATGGCAGCGCTCCACCTTGTCTTTGCCTGCTCAGGCATACAGGCTCGATCCCCATTAAGACACTTTGCTTCAGTGAACAGAGAGGTTACATCAGGATTATAACATCTATCAATGAATCAAATTACACACTGAATAAAGAGAAAAACTAGTAGAAATGTCATGAATCCTCATAGACAAATGTCTGCTTTCAAGTGTCTGATACTTGTTACTGTTTTCTATTTGGTTTTAAGCTGCTTATCAAGAGTATTTGGATTGTTCAAATTTTTTTCAAAACACCATCTTCAGCCCAGAGATGTGGTGAACACATGCATTCTTTTTTATTTATTATTTTGAAAAAAATTACTACTTTATGGACTAAGTTAGTTTCTTGACAAAGTTTTCCAATTTCTTTAAATAACTCCTTGCAGAAAAAATACATTTAATATTGGACCATAGTTTCATGATCAACAGAGGCTTGTAGTTACATGTATGAAGAGGGAAGATTATACACACTAGGTCTGCTCTATTATGGCAAAGATCATAACCAGGATTATGTTGACTGATATTAGGATATCAGTAACTATGTATTACAGTTTATGTATGAATTACAAATGAAAAAAATGGTATGACTTCTCAAAACAAAGCTGGTTCAAAATGACTGAGATTCTCTTAGATTTATTTTACAAATTTATTTTGGGGCTTTTTGCCATTATTTTGATAGAACAGCTAAAGAGAGACAGGAAATATGGGGGGTGAGTGGGGGAACCGAACAGCGCGAGGATCAGGATTTCATCTTGTGACCAGGGCGTCGAGCCCTGCAGCCTCTGTATATGGGTGCCTGCTCTGTCAACAGATTCTAGTGTGTCATCCTTAGCACTCTCACTTTTCAAACTAAGTGGAGCACATGCCATTCTCCCTCTGTTCTTCACTTAAATCAGAGAGAGAGAGCTGTTTTGGTGGGAGGAGCAGATGACACACAACTGTAAAGGAAGAGGCTGCCCTCTGTTCAGTGTAACACAGCATATGGCGCATTAATAGTTTTTTTTTGATCATCCTGTCTTCATCATAACTGGTACTCACAACTAGATCGAGGTGATATCACTCATATGTTCCTAGCATGCCCTAGGTTAACCTCCTTCTGGCAGAGAGTTATGGAAAAGATTAGTGATAGCCTAGGAAAAGAAGTTATACTGACACCTGCCTTATGTCTCTTAAATAGCCTGGAAGGTAATGAGAGAATAGGCAGAGTGCAAGCTCAGTGGCTGAGGGTAGCCAACATTTTAAAAAGATTTTCCTTCAAGATTTGTCACTCTGCTTGCTATTTTGCACACATGTATGTTTTTATTTCTATTGATTTTATTTTTGTCATTGCTTTGGTCTATATTAAGTGTTTATTTGTTTATACTAGTATTTTTCATGTCTTAATTTATAATTATCAGAATTATCATTATCATTATTATTGCTGTTGTCACTATCGTTTCTTAATTTATGTTCCTATTATAGCATTATTATTATTATGTGCACATTCCTGGATACTTTACTCTCTTTTTTGTCTTTTTCTTGCTATCATAATCTTTTTTATCTTAATCTCGTAAATTTGCAGAATGATGGGTTAAGATACCTTCGGTGCAATGTGTATGACAGAGAGGATGTTAACATATCTGTGTGTCCAAGTATAGTTGTATTTCCTTGTCTTGTTTTACTCTGAGCAAATGAGTGACTCTTGTAAAAGTGTTAATACTGTTCCTGATATTGTAGGAAACAATAAAACATCTAAATAAAAAAAAAGTGGTACTGACTAGGACAGGGGACATACCGAGTGTACTTGATGCATGAGATGTACAAAATTACTCTATCACGACCACTGAGTATAAATCATGAGGAAGGTTGTCATCTGGCAGCCGTTCAGATTTAAATAGGAAGATGTCAAGCAAAATGTGGTAATCTCTAAAATATGCCACAAGATGATGCCAAGATTATGGCAGCAGTGACACAACATATCGCCAAAGACATGACCTCAGTAAGTGTTGTTGAATAGACAGAATTTAAAAATCTTATAGAAACACTTGATGCAAAGTATGATTTGCCTGGGTACAAATTTTTGCTGAAAACTCCCTGCTAGAGTTGTTCAGTGTAGAGAAAAGATGGCCCAGTAGCAAACAAATGTGACACAATTCTCCACAGCTACAGAGCCTTATCCCAGCCTAACAGTTCATAACATGGACAAATGAGGGTTTAAAAGTTTATGCCTCCAAACAAGCTTTCTTCTCGATGATGGCACAGGAGAACCCCTTGGTCTGAAAGATGCTCTCATGTCATGGAACTTGTCATACACTCATCAAGTGTGCATCAGCACAGATAAGAAGACCACTGTCGTCAAGGCTGTGAGTCTGAATGGGGGGACTAGACTGAGGTGTTTTGGGCATTGGCTGCATCTTGTAATTGGTGAGGTTTGTGTGGATTTGTTTCACTCTTACTGAGGAAAATAATCACCACTCTTTTTAATCAACAATCGTAAATATAACAGAGACAACATTTTATAACTTTCCATACCTTACACAAGACTGAGATCGTTTCATGATTTATGCATTTTTTTGCTGAAGGCCTGTCTAGCCATTATCTATTTGTAAAAGGGTACAAGGGAACTATTTTTCAAAATAAAAAATGTACTAAATTTAAATTGACAATAATTTTTACCCTTTCTGCATACAAATTTTAATAGAGCCAATAGAAGGGTCTACTTTAATCATCATACTGGTGCCATTTTATGCATCAAATGGCTGAATTAAACACTTATACAGTAATTTAGAGATTTCAAAACATCGCAATCGGCAAAATCCACTGCAATAGGAATTTCAGGCCACTCAACATTTTGATTGTGGGAAGCCTAAATGATTACTGAAATGGAAAACTTGATTAAAATAATAGCACTTATACAAGCTCCACATAGTTGAGCTTTCTGCATGCTGTTTAAAAAAAAAACAGCAGGCAGAAAAAAGACATGCATGCATACTTACTGACACAAATAGTTTGTGAAATAATGTTCTGATCAGAGGTCTTGTTCTGGTGATGTTTTTTAAAGGTCATAGTAATATGCTTAAATAATATTACATTCATTTTAGCTATGCATTGGTACTTGGTACTTTGGAACATTTCCTGATTGTTGTCTATGTAGGTTTTTTTTTTTTTACTACAGTATGTTTGACCACATCTGCCACTATGGTATTTGTCTGCCTGATGCTGTAAAAGAAAATCTATGCATATGTGATTGCTTTACAGCCCCCAATTTAAAAAAAAAATCACTTCTAAAAAGCCTCTAATTGTGATTTAATTGACTGTTTTGTGGCATTAAGTAAGTGTGCAGGCTTGTCTCTCAATTTCTGGTTGTACTTTTGTGTTGCCATGGCTGGCCACTTCAATTTTAATTGAAACGTTTACATCAACATGGGTTTAGATTTATAAAATATGCAAACATGCACAAAGTCACAATGTCATCCACCCACCCTCCCACCTTATTACCCATGCTGTGTTTAAAGACTGTTGGAAATAAGAGACTGTGCAGGAAGAAAAGGAGGACTTTTTTTTTAATGAACTGCATCAAATATCAGCACCGAAACATTTCCCCCAGAAATGAAGTGATGAATTTTTTGAGAGCCCCATATTTGACGTTTTTCAAACATTAAGACAAAGCCGATTTCATACCTTACTGCAAAAGTGATAACTCTGCATTCAAACTGCACTGATGGTATAAAAATTAGGAAAATTAAAAGCTGCTCATTTTTTCATAATATACTGGTCCCGTCTATCTCACCTTGAAGAGCTGTACCCAGCGTTTCTGCTCGGCCTGGATGCGTTGCTGAACCTCTGTGTTTGTCTTCACGCCCACGCTGCGGAAGGCGGCCATGTACTCCTCACGGTGCTCCGTTTTGGTTTCGGGGTAGGCCAGCTTGATGATTCCCAGGCATGCATCCCTCAGACAGCGGGACAGAGTCACCAGCTCTAACAGCGTGAAGGGCATCATGGAGGACTGTGTCTGACCTGTTGAGAGGCAGAATGGATTCACAGTCTTTTACAGATATTGATTTTTACATTTACATGGCTGCAAGACGCTGTGTGACTACTGAAAACAACAGGTGATGAGATTGTATTATTTTTCTGAGGCTGCCAATTCAGGGAGAAAATGATTGTGCATGCCTGCAGGATTATAAGTTTTAGTTTGATTTTAAAGAAGCCACGCATGCAAAATAAGCAATGACAAGCATATCTTCAGATGGAGATTAAAAAACATGTTTTCTGTAACACACAAAAAAATTCCCGCAGTTTAACAAACTACAAACTGTTTTTTTCAACGCTTGAACACTGCGGTGCTAAAACAAAACTGTATACACCGAAACATTCTTAAAGACTTTGGGATATGTTCCTTTCCCTTTATATATAATCTGTTTATTTCTATTTTTCTGCTCCTAACAAAGACATGTGCCCTGGAAATGTATCTCTCAAATAAGTCATGAAAATCAATTAATCAGTGTAGCATTTAAAAATGGGCCCAATAGGAAGTTGCACATCACTGAATGCATTGTTACATTATATATGGCCCAGGTTATAATTTAATGAGAGTATTGTCCTGATCATAGCAATGTGCAAATAATTTGTTAGACAGTGCTGAGAGAGCAGGACTCTGGGGGAAAAAATCAAGGCATATCAAATAACATTTTATTTTCCCAAATCTTCCAAAACTGTTTGAAATACTTTCTGCAAAATTCACACTTTGCATATGCAATGAAAAGTCTAAAACCCTAGAAAGGAGTGGCTCCTGTGAGCCTCACTGCAGTTTGTTTGGACAGCTAGAAAACTTCAAACGTATGTGCCAAGTTGAGCTGGAAATTACATTGTCAAAAACAACAAGTTTCAAAATAATGTTTTAAAGAAAGCATGTATTGATTGATAAATTAAAATATATCCAGGGCTTGGTCACAGTGGCAGCAGTTCTAAGCAGGCCAAACTAAGGCATCCCTGAGACTTTCCAACTCCTGGGGATCCCAAGGTGTTCCCAGACCAGACAGGATATACAATCCTTCCAGTGCATTCTGGGTCTTCCCTGAAGTCTCCTCCCAGCTGGATGTGCCCAGAAGACCTCCAAAGAGAGGCGCCAGAAGCTATCCTGATCAGAAGTCTGAACCACCTCAACTGGTGCCTTCAGATGCACACGAGCGGGGGCTCTACTTCTAGCTCCCTCAGGCTGTCTGAACTCCTCACCCTATCTCTAAGGCTGAGCCCAGCCATACTCCAAGGAAAGCTCATTTCAGCCACTTGTATCCGTGGTCTCATTCTTTTGGTCATTACCCAGGGTTCATGACTGCAGTTGAGGGTTGGGAGGTAGACTGACCAGTAAATCGAAAGCCTTTTGGCAGAACTCCTTCTTCACCACTTTGGAAAGAATTTATGTTTTGCTTGATAGATAATATGCTCTACTAAATGTACACATTTCAACACAGGTGATTTAAAAGCAGTGGATTAGTGTGTTCATGGGATCCTTATTGCTCTTTTTGAAATGTGCATAAAGGCTGTAGGGTACAAAAAGATTTTGACCTGATCAGGTAAGTCAAAATCTTATTTTTCAGTTCTAAAAGCATCCAGTTTTGCTCTGAAGACCTCAACCCTACCTTCCATTTCATGGCCGAAAAACTCGCTGTCATGCACAGAGATTAGGGAGTGGCTGAAGAGAGAGCTGAAGAGATAGAACAGGGGAATGATGCGGTTGGAGTCCTCGAATGACATTGGAGACCCTCGTGAGATCAGCTGCAGCAGGGGCACCATGGAGCTGAAGAAGGAAAGGCCACATGTGAGACAATAACTATAGACACACGAACTGATAAACAATACTCACATTTCAATTCAAAGTGCTTCGTCGTTTGCATTAGAGAGACTGCAAAAAATTAGCAAAAATATTCTTCACAGTTGACCATGGTTGTCCAAAGTGCAACTTTAGACCAGCCTCGTCTCTAGTTGTCTTTTTCTTGTCTTGTTTTGGAGCCTACGGTGGTGGTGGTGGTGGGGGTGCATGTTTTCTGTTCTCTACTGTTCTTGTTCGCTCTGTCATATGTACATCTAATGTATGACTTGAAAATTCAAAAATAAACCTAATAAAAACAACAATACTCACATACTATTATAAATATATTTTTGGATGATCAGGTTTAAATGAGCTCACCCAGTGATCATTTTCGTTGTCATCGATGTTATAAGGTGCCAGAGATGCCTCAGGAAACGTGCGTTGAAAGCTAGGCTGTACAGGAGCCTGCAGAGAGCAAAGAAGAGGAGAGACATTCAATTTAAACCTTTATTCATTAACAAAAGGACATGAGTTAAAGAGCTATTTCAATCAGATGACTCAATCAGTGCTAGCACACAGTAAAAACTCTCCGTCAAACTGTCTGCTACGTTAGGACTGTTAAGATTGCCCTGTTAACCATAGGACGCAAGTAAAAACACTGTTATCCAACATTTTAGAATTTTCTTGGCCTTTTCTCTCCCCTTTTATACCTCGTGAGGGGCCAAAAAGAGATTAAATGAGCCATTAAGCTTTATTTAGGCGAGGCACCTTCCATTAGTAAACTAGTTGCTGGCGAGGGTACCCGGCTTGGGTCATAAACAGCCCCCTGGCTTCCTGCTGGAGCCCCATTTAACTTAATGGCCAGGGGCGCAGGACAATGGAGGGCGGAGGAGGAGGAGGGGGGCGCCTGGTCCTTGCGGTGACCCCGCAGCGACAGCATGCTTCCACACTCACAGCGAATTAACGCCAAGGAGGGCCTGCATACCTCGCCAAAGTCGCTGTGCTGTGGCACAAAGGTGCGAAGCTGCTCTTTGTTTGAGTGTGCGTGTCCTTAAATTGCGTGGCTTTTCACACAGAGGGTAAGTACAGGTGACAATAATGTGTTAAGTAAGCTGAAAGGTAAAATAAAGTGCCCCTGCATATAATAGGCCCTTGTTTAAGAGTGACAGTGCTGACACCTATAAGGATGCTTGCCTTTAATAGGGCTGCATCTTGTTTTCTCAGAAGAGGATAGGAGGAAAGGTCAGCAGAGGAAAGAGATACAAGAAAGTAAAGCTGGAAAAATATCCTCATCTCAATGTCAACCCTCAAATTCCCATTCAATCTGCAAAGGCCCATTCAAATCTCCCAAAATGGAAATGAGAATCAGGAGCAGGGTGTCAGACAGCCCCTCAATAAGGCTTGAAAAATGGTTTACCGAGCACACGCCATCTGTCAGGACTACAAGGCTCAGGAGAGAGGCGAGGAGGAGTGTGGCGGGCTCATAACAAGTGATGCGAGTGTTTGATTGAAATGGGAAACAAAGCACTAAATGCCAGCTGACATGCTGATTTACGGCCTGAGAGAACCCAAACCCCCATTTCAATCATGGAATGAACCGCTAATAAACAAAGTCAAGACATCAAAAGGGGTTACGTGTGCTTGTGTATGTGTGCGTGTAAAGCAGCATGATGAATAACACCCAGATCATTTCGTTTTTGCAGTAATGAAAGAATCTCTGTTCAGCAGAAAAAATAACAGCCGTGCTCGGGTTAAATTTGATACAATAAAACCCAAAAGTGGATATTTTTGTAGACTGTTGTACCGGCATCATTGTCTCATGAAAACACAAAAATCACAGCAACCACTGAAAAGTAAATGAAGCTCATCTGCAATCACTTTCATCAGAGCAAGCCCTGTTAGCAACAGAGTGCTACATTTAGCAAAGCTAAACAATTAAAGTGAAATTACACCAAATATCCAATTCTAAACAATTAAAGAGAAATTACACCATACTCACAAGAACAAACCTGAGCTTCAGGCAATTATCAAACTAATCAGACATCCATTTCCTCTGCAAAGCTTTTAGATCCTAAAAAAATCATTTCATGAGACATTTTACATATTTATTAAAAGGCAGCGTGCCGGGCCCGCCGGACGACCGGCCAGCCTTGCTCTTTTTTGCTGTACGAGCAGTAAATCAAGGCCGGGATGCAATTTGCTCCCCTTAGCCTCTTGTAAAGCTATCCCGTCCACTCCTGCAGTGATTAATCTTTCTCAGTGAGCTAATTATTTTGTACAGATATCCAATAATGATGGAAGACGAAGGGCAGGATTTATGGTAAAAGGGAGGGAAAGGAGGAAGCAGTAAAATTTTGTAAAAATAAGGCAAATAATTCAAATCTTCTGAATTCTGATCAACCAAGTGATAGCTATACTGCAGCATCACTTGTTTACCATCTGAGTCAAGACACTTCTTTTAACAGGATGCCAATTATCTTTTTTTTTTCCTTTCTGCTTTTTAAACCTAAAGGAAAAATAACGGATAGACAACAGGATGTCACATTACCAGATTTTTACGGGGCCTTTTATACCGTTTAGAGACAGGACAGTGGATGTAGCAGAAAATCAAGAAGGGGGGTGGTAGGGTATGTATATGATTTTGAAAAAAACAACAATAAAGATACCTTTCCAATACTGTAGCAACAAAAACAGAAGTTCAAGGCATTTAATATTATGTGCTGTAAACTCCAGTACAAGTCTGGTTTTGGAATCTCCCAAGGGGAGAAAGGTTCAAACCGTCCTCCTATATGATCAGTTTCTGAGCAGCTGTGTCGATCTTTTAGCACCATCTGTTTTCGCCGTATGGAGTTTGCCCATCTACTAGCTTGAGCATGGAAGGACTTGGGCGCTGAGCTTGCGGTGATTCATAGATATCTTGAGTGTAGATGTCTAGCGCTATCTGCACGGGATTAGTAGTACCTGGGGACCTCTGATAATATATGAATCACCCCCTGATGTCAGTGTTTGGTGCAGTGCATTCAAACAGGATGGGCAAAGTCTGTAATGTACTCAAATTTACTGACATTTCCGGAGGAAAAAATTAAGGTGCCACATGGCCACAGCAATGAATAACACAGGGAATTTCTACTCCTAAATTCCATACAAAAATATAACGCAGTACAGGCCTTTTGCAAGTGCCATTGTCTTCATGTATCCCAAACTTTAACCAGTGTTTATGATAACATGTGCCTGTGTATCTGCAGGTACTCAAACAGAAGAAGAAGAAAAAGTCAAGCAATATTACATCCCTCCTGTTAATGTAAAGTAGGAGTTACATGTTGTTAAAAATAACCTCGTGTTGTCATCTGTTCAAAGTCTTCAGGAGTTGATGTTCTTCTGCACTTTAATCATTTTGGATCATTACACGCCAACAACAGCCTCCCTCACACAGATCAGCTGTTAAAGCCTAATCTCTGAAAGTTGTGCGACACATTTCCGAAAAAGGAAACAACGACACATTTCAAATAATAAATGACGCTATGTATGAAACGTATGGTTAAATAATACTGATATAAGATCAGGCACAGGCAGAGAAGCTGTAGGAGGCAGAGCAGAAAGGCTGGGTTATAAGAGAGCAGCAGTGCATACACATGGTTAGGATGGTGCAGTTTAAATTAATCAGTTAAGAAAAATAAAGTCGTTTTTGAACAAAAGCTGACGTGAACTTATAAAAAAGGCAGTATTAATAACTCATTTGTGTCAAAACTTTTTTGACAATGTCCTACGCAGCCTCTGTCAATCATCCAATCAGATAAAGGAGCAGAAAAGCTGCACTGACTGTAAAATTTAAGTTACAACCCTAATTCACAGGGATGCTTATTTGCATAGGATATTTTTACATATATTCCCTGTTTTCTTTACATTCATAATTTTGACCTAATGGGAGCAAACCCAGCTGGTTTGGCTTGTGCTAATATATATTCCAGCCGATCTGAGCTGTGAAGCAGCTGCTTGCAATCCACAGTGGAGGGGTGAACTTTCAACTGAATTAGGTTTTCAGTGTATGACAGTAGCAGCTGCACGCAAATGCAGTTATGACATTGCATGTCTCAGAACTTTATAAATCTCAGTAAACTGTATAAGCCACAGCCAACTTTTAAGATGAAAATACAGGTATCAAAAGTGACGTATACACCAGATTCTATGGTACATTTTATGGTGTGGTATGGTATTTTACACTTACACTTCATTTAAATTGCACAAATCTGTGAATTTCAAACTGCTTTCTTTCTTTAAGTGAAAAATAAGAAGATCTGAAGTTTTCTTGACCTTTCGTAAAATTTGACACAATCAACCATTAAAATAATGGACATCTGTCACTTTAAAACACTTAGTATTGAAAGTATCTAAACATAGATCATTTAAAAAAACTATAATACACTGTAACATATCAACAACCTGTCCTTTTTATGCACCAACACCCCCACACATTTAAATCAACTAGCTCTACTAATAATTAACTAGAGCAGGTCCACCATCCATGACGCTCAGTCTGGATCACCTCCCGTCAGTCAATGCACCCCCCTCCCACCCCCCACACACACACAATCACAAACACAGCACCTCTGACATCCTGGCCCTAATGTAATCAACCTGAGAAGGGGTAATTGCCCTCATCCAGAGCTGACAGTTTTCCTGACATCCCTGCTTCCTTTGCCGGTTGTAAATGCCAGCGGGTGCGGATCGCTGATAACCACCCGCCTCACTTTGCCGTTATTTACATTACTGCTTACAGCGCGGAAACACATAAAGACACAGTTTTCCTCTCAATCAGGTGGATGTGTAAACAAGCTCTGTGGATGCAAAAATGTCCCCGACAAGGCGTGTAAATTGTTATGATGTGAAATAAAATTGAAGAGGGCGATAAATTTGTTGTCATGTTATGTTTTGATTCAGAAACACCTGATTTCCTAAGATTACATCCTTGCTACAGCTGCGATATTTCAACAACATGAAGGATTTTACAGAGATTAGAAAAGGATATCTGCTTTTTTAGATGAAAATGCAATACTGATTTTCTCATTTGTATGAAACAATGCCACAAAAAAACTCCATTTATTTTTCCTGAACTTTTTTCTAAGTCTTGCTGTTTTGTTCCTGTACCTGACTTTTGGCACCATGAGGCGATGCTGCACCATGAGTGTGTGACAGATGGATGCCATCATAGTGAAGACCTCCTCGCTGGCCGAATCTCTCCACACCAGGTTGAGCAGCGCGTTGGTCTGATGCTTCGTGTCGAGCTTGTGCACACACTCCTCTGTGATTAGCTGCACAGAGATCCTGCTGTCATCCTGTTGAAGAAGGAAATATGAAGGTTAAAGACTGGGACAAACAGGAGAACTTTGTAATGTTGAGCCAACACATTAGTCGATATTAATCTAAAGAACCTTTCCGCCTAAGTTTATGTGTTTAATCTTTTTTTAATAGATTTATTTTAGGCTTTTTGTGCCTTTATTGATAGAGGTGGACAGTGGATAGGGACAAGAGAGTGGGGAGAGACATGCAGGAAAGGGCCACAGGCTGGATTCAAACCCACATACATGGGGCACGCCGTAATCCACTAGGCCATCTGCACACCGTTTAATCATTTTTCAATGATTGGCATCAACTGATTCTCTTTTTCAAAACCATCTCCTTTAAATTTAACCTTAATCAAGTTTATCTTATTTATCAAGTGAAAGCGTTTAAGTCATCAAAGATCTATTTTTAGCTACTCTCAGTCTCGTCTTTCTCATGTCAACAAACATTTTAAATCACAGTTAGTCAACAAAATTAACTCGGTGACATGAGGGACATTACGGTCCAGGCCAGCACTAAATGTAAACATACTGTATGTTTGTACATCAAATCACTATTCAATAAAGTTTAAAAAATATAGACAAAGCTAGAATAGACCTGTTGGGAGACCCCCAAATAAGGCTAATGGGCAAAATGTTTAGTAAGTCAATTTTGTGGGCATCTATTGCACATTTTAATAGTTGTTTGTGATTTTCACAATAATATTCAAAAAGTACTAAATATATCGTATAAATAGTAATTATTGGTTAAAATAAAATAACAATGCAATGGAAGACAAACAGATAGAAACTAGAAGGTATTTTCTCCCATGGGGGTGGTATTTTTTATTATTTGAGTACATTTAGTTTCCAAGGTACATGCGATGCCATCACAGTGTTTCCCTTTTTTTTTGTTTTTTATACCATCTCAAGACCTCCTGGGCTCCTGCACTGCACATCCTTAAAGTCTGTGCTTAGTGCTTAGCCTTTAGGGTGGACTCAAACTGAGACAGGGCCAGAGTCTTGAACAGGTAGGCCATTAAGATGCCCCACCAGGTGAAGGCACAGTGAACCAATGCTACCGGGCCGTTTGAAGACCAATGTATTTTTTTTATTTATTTATTTTTTCTGGATGTGGCAGGACAATTGCTTGTAAGTCTAACTCCATTACAACATATGCCAGCTACCAATATTCTGTCTGCAATGAGAGCATCCACTGCTGAAAATGACCAGAAAATGTTGTAGTTAATGTGACATGTACAATTATCCATGTTTTTTTATGTTGATATGAAGTGGTAATTATAAGGAATGTTATCTTTTAAATGTGTTACTGAGGTACTTGTCAATAGTAAGTGTATTAATGTTGACTATAACACTCATGTAAAAGTACAGTTACTGTGGTTAAAATTTACTTCAGTAAAAGTAAAAGTAAGGGTCTATAAATCTAGTAAGAAGTATTTAATTCAAAGTTTACTACAAGTACAGAGAACTAAGTAGCTACTGAAGAGCTGTACAGTAAAATATGACTTTCCTTACTGGAAAGAACAACAACAGAATAGATCTCCAACCAGGTTTGTTCAGCCAAAATCACACCACTATTATAATGTAAAGTACACAGCAACATTGGCAATGTAAATTTAATTCAAAGAGTTACATTTATATAACTACACTTAAATCTATACTGGTCCACACTACAGAAAGTTTAACTAAAGCTTTAAAATGTTAAATATCTTACAATATCACAGCAGCTGCAAAAATTCTCAATAATCTGTGGTAAGATGGGTCTCCTCTTACAAGACACAGAGAATCAACTTCATTGAAAGGAAATACACACTATTGCACTATGTGTTCTTTAGGAGGCCCAAAGTCACAGGCAGGAACTCTGACTCAGTAGATAACTTCACACATGGTGCATGTTTCTTGCATCAAAAACAACCATAATCCACCAGAAACATAAGCAAAAAAGTCTAGTGGAAACTTCTGTCAGTCTACATTATGCACGTATCTTACCTGCATGGTTGGAGGATGGATGCCAGTGTCGTCCTCGTCCTCTGAGTCGCTGTTTACCTCAGGCCTGCTGCTGCTCTCAGACACAGGAAGCAGTGGCAGCAGCGTCTGCAGAGCCCGAAGATACAGCAGGAGACCCTCCTCTGATAGTGAGCCTGTCAACACACAATCACCACATTATTGTGCAGATCTTCATCTATGTGAATTCCTTTAAGATTTATGCTTTAAAAGAGATGTATTTATTTCATCACTACCCACTTAGGCAGTTCTCCCCTGCAGAGAGGACAAAGTAAAACACCCATGGTGCCTTGCTCTGTGGCGAGGAAGAGGAGCTGATGGTGTCCTGGAGGGAGCTCAGGAAGGCCTCAAAGGGGAATGAGAGACGGACATCAGCCAGTGCCGGGATAAAGAAGTGAAAGATCTGCTCGGTGAATGGTGCAGAGATAAACTCCTCGGTAAAGGCTGCAAATACAAACTGCCTGAAAGACGATAACACAAACACAAGTTCTGCATGAGACATTTGGAAAAGACAAATTCTCATGTGCCATGTTTAAGCAGAAATTAGCTGAGAGGGTAGCTTGTTATAACATCACTTTACTCATTCTGCACCAATATTGGGTCTGCAAACAGCATTGCTTTGTGTGGCCCAGCCACACACATCTGGTGGGTAAAGTGAGATAATTAGCTGTGAGAGTCAGTGTGTACACAAGTTTCTCTCACTCCCGCCTTGCTTTTCTTCAAAGAAGAAAAGAAGTTCCCTGTCGTTTGTTTTTAAGAATGTCTGAAACTGAGGGCAAACAGCCTGATTTTCTGCACTCCAGAGAACGAGCGAGTCTCGAGCTCTTTTATGGCTTGTTGTAAATTGGTCTTCGAAGCAATTACTGCTTTGCCACTGACTGGAGAGGACAAAACCCTGCTGTAGTTTGTCTGATCTGTTTAATGGAGGATTTTTAAAGAATTCACCAGAGACAAAGAGTTTTCGTTCCTGGTGTCATGCAGTTGTTGTCTCTCAGTGGCTGATAAGCAGCAGTTTGGGAGGTCTGCGGACATCATTAACTTCAGTCTATCCTTATGATCCAATTATGTGAGGACTGTAATGGACTGTGAATAAGGCTACATTTGAAGAAAGCATGACGACTGTCATGACGCTAGATTTTTAAACTTTAATATGATACTAATAATGCTAAAACGATATTGTTGCCTCTTTTGATACCTTGACAGCCATGAAATTTCAAGCCAGGCACCTATTTGGGTAATTTTGTTTTTTATTTACAAAAAATTCAGGCAATCTGCTGCACACTTTTAATTTGCCCATACACATTGATTGCCAATTTATCCACGCAATCAACACAATGCGGTCTCCTTCTCTTATGGCAGCTTTTGTAAAAAATGTAACAAAAGATCTGTAGTCTTTTTCTTTTTAATCTTTAGTACTTATTGTTACCTTTTATCATTCATACAATGAAGACTGAACTGTTTGCAAATTTGCTTTGAAAAGTGTCAGAAAAATACTGAAACCTCAGATCACATTACAAGTTCAGCAATGCATTAATGCACAATTAACTACTAAAATATCAGTTACTGATGGAGACTTCAACAGACAGTGTCCCAAAGGCTTTTCTTTTTTCTCTAAGAGAAATTTCAGAAATCAATGGTGACATTGTCTACTGCATACAACAGTATTTTTTTTTCTTCTTGCAAGTAACTAATCAAATTTATCCCTACAGTAATTTTAAAACCAAACTGCATGAAAGATAATATATAGGGAATAAAGTAAGCAATGACTGGAACTAGTTAATCATGGAACAATGTACACAAAACTTCTTTCCAATGAAAAATATTTCATTACAATAGATAACTTATATCTGTATAAATTTTAAGGATGAGTTCTGGGTTGTACCTTGTGCCTGTTGTGCAGGAGGAGTAGGTAAAGTGCAGAGGTTTGAGAATGTGCTCCAACAATGTGCTTGCTAGGGGGACAGAGGGAGCGTCGCTATAGTCCAGACTGGAAGGGAGCCTGTGATTCACTAGAATATAAAGCGACCTGTAGTATCCTGAAGAGAATACAGAGGGAGAAATATGAAGACACCAGCTTATCCATTGGAACATCTATAAATATGTTAAAATACTAAACATTATCTCCAAACACTCTTCTATGTGCAGTAATTATAATAAGAGGGTTATTTGGAGATGATGAAATAAAAATTTGCTGTATTCTCACCTTTCTGTACCATATAGTGCAAAATCTGCTCGAGTAATGAAGCTACATAGTTAGCATCGGGAATAACAGGAAGATACGTTTTCTCTGAAGAAAAGATTTCTAGCATCCGCATAGGAACAGCCAAATTCAAACCATCATCACTGCAGTTTTGTAGCAGTCTGCAGAGGAAAAAAGAGGGGCCAGTCAGATCAATAAAACAGTGTTAATAATGCTTGTTTTAAAATTTTTGCATCCAGCAGCTTAAATGATGATTTCATTATTCATTTTTAAATTACTGTACCTGCAGCAGAAGCCTAAGATCCTCTTGATCTGAAACATACATGTATCTCTATGCTGGCCCACCAGCAGCTTTACAAACTGACTGTTGAGTTTCACCAGGTTCTGGCACAACCATATCTTTTTAAACACACAAAAAAGACAGACTTTGTAAAATGCTTTGTATCAGTTTGTGTGTAATTTAAGAGTGCTGAAGAGATCACAAATTCTCACCAATCTATGTGCATCCATGCTCTGTCTGTAGAAAAATATGAGTTGTCTTGATAGAAGGCTGAGACCAGGACCGTCCAAGATATGCTGCCCCGCCAGAGTTTGGCTGACACATTCGTCAAATCTGGCCCTCTGGGTGGCATACTGGAAGAAGTGGTACGAATGTTACAAATTTCAAACAGCACAGATCTACAGTTAAATGCATTAAAAGAAACAATTCCATATCAAGTGTTTCATTTCATAACCAGAGGACAGACTTGAGATTATTTTCTTTATACAGCCTTATCTTATGAGGTGTTAATGCCTCATATAAATATGCTATTTGGGTAAGCAGAAACGAGCTAGCCATGATCTGTGATTCATAAATAAGACTGTCAACATTTTTTGGTACTTTGAAAGGATTCAAAAGCATGTGAAACAATAAAATTTTGGCTATCTCCATGATCAGATGTGTCAGAAAGTACTGAAGCTTAGAAAAAAAAGCACAAAATACTGAGCTTCAGTCACATTTTCAGCAAAAAGCTGCCCAGAATTAGAACTGGGCAATTAATCAAAAAATAATCGAAATCGACATTTAGAGCCTATAACCGACAAAAACCTGCCATGTCAATTATTTCATTTTTTCTCCCTTGTAATATCTCTCTCTACTAATGCACCGTCCCCTTAAAAACAAACTACTAGCTGTGTAGTCATGTGATAGGCAGCCAGGTAGTTTCATTTCAGCTGTGTATTTTGATTTCAGTTTTTCAATAAATAACCATAAATTGCTCATCTCTGTGTGTACCTTTCAGTTATTCTTTTGAAATCACACAAATATTGTGTTGTTGTTTTCTTGTGTTTTGTGTTATGTTTTCTTCTATATCTTTCTGTCCTGCAGCGAAGAGAGAGGTGGATGGCACCTCTCTCTTTGCTGCAGGACAGAAAGATACAGAAGATCTTTCATACCATCAGCAATGAGACTATATAATTCTATCATAAACAGATGAGACTCCAGACAAATGAATTTCCCTTTGGGGATAAATAAAGTTATTGTATTGTGTTGTATTGTATTGTATTGTATTGTATTGTATTGTATATTTACAGAAAAAACAGAGTCAGAGGTTGGGGGTTAAATAATTGTTCATTAATCGTAATCGAAGTAAAAAGCCCAATTAATCGTGATTTTGATTTTTGCCATAATTGCCCAGCCCTAATTTTTCGGCAATGTTCCAGTGCCAAAAAGTTGACACTGCTTTTGTGCAACTGTGTAGGAGTTTACCCACATTTATTTAGAAGTTAAAAACAAGAAATTACAGATAAATGGCCACTGATATTGTAATAGTTTTAATAGAATTATATAGTTGTTTAAAATTCTGTTACATTGGCAACTGGAAAAAGGCTGTCTGCCATTCGTATCAGGAAGCACCTGTGTAAGAATCCGCCACATACATGTTGTGTCACTTGCCAACACAAAGGTGATGGTTTGTGTCTCTTCATCAGGATTAAATCAGTGGTAACTATCAGTGCCAACACCCAGACCAAGCAGTCAAACAGGGTTTTACTTCACATTTCTGAAGATGGATACATCAATCCATCCATGCTAACTGACTACCAAGAGACCACAATACAGTATTACAAGCAACATTCATAAACCACCCTATGAGGCAACAGCACTCACCATAGTCAGTTTGTAGAAAATCCAACCTTATTAAGAGACTTAATTATCAGACTCAACAAAACAAAAACATACAATTTTACTAACCTGTCGTTTCAAGTCCAGGTAGCCACGTATGTAGGACTGGATGATAATGGCATTCTTCAGTCTTTTTCTTTCATCCTGAGTAGTTTAGGAAAACAAGTTGGTACCAATTAAACTATGATATTATTAGCTTCAAAATCAATGCAGGCAAATACCTTTTGGTCATGAAATAGTGGCATGGAAAACTTGACTTCATGGGTAGCTTGTAAAACACAAACTTACTTCTCTTTTTCTTCTTTCTTCTTGTGTGCGGTGCAGCAGGGATGCTTTCTCCTCCTAAGAAGAGGCACAGGAAAAAAATAAGATCCCTTTGAACATTAATATGCTATGTTTAGGTTAATTAAATTGTACGATTCAAATCTGTTTTGTGGCAGACGCTGTAACTGGGTAATAAAGCTTTGTTTAATTTTCACTTGCCTTTTTACTTGCTCCTCCAAGTGAAACCTTGGGTCTTGTTTTGAAATCTCCTTCAAAGCTAAACATTTTCAGATTTTTCCCATCGACTGATTAACAGGTTGACTCTAGTTTCTGAAAGAGAAAGCGAAACGAACATGAGTTCAGAGCCGTGCTATAATAGCTTATAGCTGATATAAGACCTTGAACGAGAGACGAAATAAAACCAAAAAAAATCCGAGGACTCGTGACTTTAAACTAATAAATTTAGCGTGATACTAACAGAAAAAAACAAGCTCTGCCATCTGTGGTTTACCCAGACAAAATGAAGTTGCGTACATTAGCAATAATGACATGACAGCATGTTAACTTCAGGCAGTTATCAGGCTGGCATATCCTGTTGGTTCCAACAATAGTTAGCTAGCCGGTGTAACGGTTGAACTAGTAGCCGTGTTACCTGGTGACTTTCATCTGAATGCGCCAGTGTTCGTCGTAGTTTCAGTAGCCAGTTGAACACAAACAAAATCCTCTCAAATGCCTTTGTTTAACTTATCACGATGACAGCAAAACATACTCATCAGTTTTATATTTAAGGGTAAAATTTTACAATAGACATTGGTGTCGAATATTCTGTGTCCAACGTGTGTTATAACGATGACAACCGCAGAAGCATCCGGCTGGAAGTCGCCAGTTAACACGGTCACTCGTTAAACCGAAACACCGGTTACCTTTGCTAGCTTATGACTCAGCAGCTGTCATGCTGTAAATGTTGACGTTGGCGTTATCTGAGTCAAACGAGATACAGAGACAACAAATTATAAAACACGCACTAATGTCAAAGAGCGAAACTAATATATGTATTTGAGGCTAACATGATTTTTTTGACGCTAGCACTGCAGCTAGCTAGCAGGGCAGCTAAGCACTTAGGCAGGCTACTGTTACGGGGGTTTTCTCCCTATCCGCTATTCATTTATGACACTGCTTTTGGAACAGGACACTATCCTGAGAATTAGAATCGTTTACCTTTGACTTTTGAATTAGGGAGTGAAACTGACTCAGTAACTCTTGAAAGGCAGCTAAAGTTAATCCAAACGTCAGGTCTTCTTTTCCTTCTCTTTCTAGAAATCAACACAACACAGGGAACAGCAAACTTAACTGCATCCGGTTCCTGGGATATCTGGGAGCTGATTGGGCAAAATCCATGCCAATAATATCCAGGCGTTTTAAACCCGCCTCACAACCAGATCCACGGAGAAGGTTCTGTGACGTGTGTCAGGGCTGTTTACATATCTATCACGTTAGATACTGGTTTACCTTTCCTTTTACCTGAACAGGAGGACAGTTATGACAAAACAGGGGCTTGTTAGGGTAATTTACAAATTCAATGATTAACCAACGACAGAACCTAAAGAGAGGTGGACAACAGTTTTTCCTGTTAAGTTATAAATTGTAAGCAAAGGTGAAGATAAATACTGAATTGACTATTCAAACTGAGCAAAAAAAGATTTATAAACTAAGCATGAGCCCAAATGCAAATTTAATCATTATTAATAATGAAACATAATGTATGTGTGTGTTTGTCGTGAATATGTTTTGGTGTACCTCAGGGCACAGTCCTAGGACAGAGTAGTTGTATGCGTTACTTTATGTTGAACAGATTCGGATGTACCTGACTTAGTCATAGGATTTCTTTTGTAAATCTTTACTGTAGAGCTACTTTGCTGTATTTCTCTTGTTTGACTTTCTCTCCAAGATTGTGTTACTATTGAATTGAAAGTAGTGCTGCCAAAGTATTAATTCATTAAATTAAAACTGCTTTTATGCCATATGAAAACCTGTACATCTCTTGAACACCTGTCAGTCTCCGATGTATGTCGCTTTGGACAAAAGCGTCTGCTAAATGACACTGTAACATTGCACTGGATTTTCGTATAATCTCATAAGGGTAATTGATTTTCTGTTTGGCTGCTTTATTATGAAAGACAATAAGGAGCTAATGACAGATCAAAGACTATGACCTGAACTTAACCTCAGACAAAGGAACTTGTTATAGACTGAAAATGATTTCAGGGACTATAAAAAGGTAAATGTTTGATAACAGAAGGTGCAGATGACTTTAAACTTGACAGCTGAACTGTCTTTGAATTATCTTCAAGTGAAAAGAGACATTAAGGAGCAGCAGCACTGAGGCTTCAGGGAGATTTTGCAGTGGTTTAAGAACAGTGTGCTGAAAGGGACAAAAGCATGTGATTGTGTACTCATTACACCATAAGACCTAATTTTTTTAGGGGCGTAGATGGTGTAGCGGTCAGGTTGTGCCCCATGTACAAGGGTGGCCAGAGTTCAAGTCTGGCCTGTGGCTCCTTTCCTGCATGTCTCACCCCCACTCTCTCATCTCTATTTCTGACTCTATCCACTGTCCTCCTCTCAAAAATAAAGGCATACCCCCCAAATACATCTAAATATATATGTATCATCTTTCAGAACCATTGATTGATTAGAGCAGGGGTGTCCAAACTATAGCCCAGGAGCCAAATGCAGCCTGCGAGCCATTTTGACTAGCCCTCAACAAATTCTTGAAATTGAATGAAAATTTGGTCCACATCAGAGCAGGAAGCTTGTACTAGACTACATTATTCCTCTTAGTTTCAGCACAAAGCAATACTACCATGTTAATTCTGTAAACAAACATTTTGACAAGATTAATTTGTTTATGTTATTTTTTCATGACTAAATTGAAACAACACCGTAAATGGTAAATATATTGGCAACCAAAATAATAATATCTTGATTTAAACCCTGACAGATCACATCAGCAAATAGCAGCACCAATCACGTTCCAGGGACAGAGCCAGTGGTATCAACGGCTGACTAGAGCACCCTGTGATCTGGTTGGCCACCTCAAACTCCATAAAATGATTAGTTATCTGCCTTGTCAGTCATGAAATAGCCATTTTGGCATGCCCAGTCACAAAGCATATCTTAACCATTATTAGACTGGTTTCACTAACTTTAATATCCTCAAGGTGAGGTGTATGAAAGTGGCCCCACCATCCTTATATATCTCTGTATGGGACCCCAAATGGAAAAAGTCTGGACGCCCCTGGATTAGAGTGAAAGAGCCGAGCTGAGTAAAGATGGCCTTCCATTACCAGCAATGTAAAGGCTTTTGATAACTGATAAAGATTTCACAGTGTTGCATCTTCATCAGATTGGTTATTTTAACTCTTTTGGGGGGGTTTGGTGGCAAAAAATAATTTTATAATACACTTGCATCATAAGTGTGGTATTGTGCGGTTTCTTTTTCATAAAGTCTTGTGCTCAACTGAGCATTATTTATTTATCTATTTATTTATTTACATTTTTAGTTTTAATTTAATTCAATTTTCGTGACAGCAGATAGGATGCTCTGAGAGATAGATTTATCTATCTGATTTATCTCTATACTTATGTAGCCCAGTGATATGCAATGGGAAGAATATTGAACAAGTGAATATTAGCAACATTTGTTGTAAAAATCTGAAGTAGGAAGCTTGCCTTGTAGTATCCCAGGCTGCATATGAAAATGTTGTTCTATGTCAAAAAATGCAGAAGGCCTGAGTGATCATGTTTATTTAGAGTGTTTTCAAAGAATTGCTGACAAAATCCACCATGGTCCAATAGCTTTCCATGTTAACAAAATTATTCATTAATGTTTGCCTGGTTGTTTACATACTGCATTAAATAATAAAAAGGAATAAAAAACACTTAAATGTTATTGTCAAGTCAGTGATGGCCTCCCACTTATTATTATTATTATTATTATTATTATTACCACAGTGGGATGGCCATTGACATACTGATTGCATATGCTTTTCAGGCTTTTCATTGGCTAAACGAATAAAGGCTTTAACAGCACGAGCACGCGAATAAGACAAATGTTTTCATCAATACCACCTGACTGAGCCTTTATATCCTGAAGGTGACGCAGGTATGATCCACTCTGTGAATTGATAACACATCCCAGACAAATTAATGCAACCAGCGTATCGAGTTTTATGATGTCTGTGAGAGAAAAAGAACAACCCTTCTTTCTGATCTGATTATCTGACATGGACGTTGATATTTTTCATAGAGCTCACGTTGAAGTGACGCCAGAGCTACAGATGTTTCTAAACAGCTTTTGCAGCGTCCATTTGTGCCAATCAAAGCCCACCTATCTGCTGAATTAATAGAGACAGTGCAGGTCCTTTTAATTTCTTTTTTATAACGAACGCATTTACCGAAAGTAATTGATATATAAACTGTCCCGATTTGTCACCGTGATTTGTATTTTAGTTAATTGTGAAAGTAATTACAGAGCAAATTAACAGCTTTCTGGAAACACCAAGGTTTTAGGGTCCGGTTCCATTCTGGGTGCCTTATTAATTTTCTCTCTCCTGGATGTGATGAAGAGGAGCAATAAATCTGGATGATCGGTGAAGGCCAATACTAAATGGCTCCATATTTCACCACTGCTTTAATAGAAATATTCATGCGAGGGCCTTTAATGAAATTAAACCCGCGATGGGGACAAGGAAGGAGTCCGGTTGGTGTGATAGGAACCAGGCATGAGGAGAGGGAGTGTAAGGAAACTGGTTTAATTGGTGAAAGGAAAAATAAGAAATTATTTTTGATATTTTACAAAGGGTGTAAAACAGCTACCGTTCCTCTTTAATGAGGGTTTTATTGAATCTAAGCATTTTAGTTAAGCAGTGGCAAATCTTAATTCTGTTAGGGCCCTAAAGGCAACATTTCATAGGGGGGTACTGACCAAAATTCCTTTCCATATTGCAATAAATAATGTGTACATTTCCATAGTTTACATTAGCATTATTTTTGAAAAAATAAAATAAAATAAAATACATGAACTTTGTGATATAAAAATAATTTATATAGTTTAGGATAGACAAGCCACATTTGCTAATATACCATTACTTTAAATTTCATTTTATTTTGTATTCCTCCACATTTTCCTTCAGTGACTGTCACTGACAAACTTTTGTTTCCACATGAATAATGCACAGGAAAATAAACAGCTAGTGCTGCATGGGGCCCCCTTAGGGGGGTTTCTAACTGTCATTGCAAATTTTGAGCCACAGCTATGGATTATAATTTGTTGGTTTAAAGTTTCCCCCCTTCTGACCTGGAGCCCCAAAATAGCCAGCTTTGTCTCTGAAGTGTCAAATATGCAGAAGCAGTGAAAGGCCATGCATCCACGCATTTTTATCATTACTCTGTTTTCCATAACAACAAGAAAATTACATTTGGTTTATTTTCTCAAATATCAATTACTGATCTCAAGAAAAAGATTTTATTGGATGTAAGCAGGTGGATTTTAGTTGAGCAGTGGAGAATGTAGAGACTGTTAGGGCCCAAAAGGCACAAGGCGGTGTCGAACAAAATTCATTACCATAGTGCAATAAATAATCTATTTCCACATTTCACATTAGTATGATTTTTAGAATTAAATAGTGAAAGTATGTAAATTCTGCAATAACAAAGTAGTTGATATTATTAAGAACAAACAAGCAATGTTGGCTCATATGCCATTATTTTTTAATGTTTTATTTCATTTTATTTCATGTTGAATTCCTCCACATTTTCCTTCAGTGACTCACTAACAAACTTAAGTTTTCACATTAATAATGCATGGGCAAATAAGTCTCACTGCTGCATAGGGCCCCCTTAGGGGGTTTCCAGCTGTCATTGCAAACTTTGCACATTTTGCGCAACTGCTATGGATTAAAGTTTATCTCCTTCTGATATGAAGCCTCAAATAGTAGCCTGCCTCCCCTGATGTTAAGCAGCACTTCTCTGAAACATCAGATCTGTCCACACACTTCAAAGACCATTCATACTTACATTTACTTTTACGCCATTTTCCATTATAGCAAGGTGAATAAATACTGGTAATTTTCTCAAATATCAGTTGTTATCTTGAGATCTCAAGAGAATCGACACTTTTCAGGGGAAAATAGCGATTATATCACAAAATATAAATATCAACAAGTCAAGATCTTAAGAAAACAAGCAGGAATGACTCCACAAGGTTTGCAAATAAAATAAAATTAAAAAAACATTTTTTTTTAAAGGATAGCTTCATTTAGAATTATTTAGGACGTTTTTGTGAAGATTCTGAGATATTGAAAACTCGTTTGCATTCCCCCTTATAAAACAATAATAATGATTATAATAATATATATATTTAAAAAAAAGCATCTGACGTCTTTCTGTCTGCCTTTCCTCTCTCTATTTTTTCCACCTCTCCGCGCAGGCCCCTGAACGCCCCACCCACATCAATCTCTCCATTATCATCCTGTAATTGGTCATGATCATCAGGGTCCACAATTAAATGGCGATCCTTTACTTGAAAACTACCCGCTGACTTGTTGATTTCCCCCGAGCAAATAAACGTCCCCGGAGCGCGGTTAGCTGATGAATTGACAAAAACTAATCAGCTTTATTGGTAGACAGGTTAAGGGCAAACTGGGTGTCAATAATTCTCATTTTGACCTCCTCTTCCATTAACTTTAAGTGGCTTATTAGACCCAAGCCACCCGGAGCCACGGGCCTATAAGCTCCAATCTTTCCACTGCGCACTTTTGGCCTTTCAATTACCCAATTTTTAGCCGCTCGTTGCGCACAGATTGGGCCAAAATGTGACTGATTCTGACAGCTAGGCCTGCTCTAATCTGTTCAGGGAAGTCCACTTTATTCCATGGCGACATTTCTATTTGATCAGTTTTCACCTACACCATATTTCTGGTGGAATAATAACATAACTTCTTTGTATTTTTTTTTGCTTTTAACGCACGAAAACACGTCCTGTAATTAACTTTATTTGCTGGTAGAATCACTGCGGCCTGAACCAAATCAATTTTGGTTATATATCTCCATTAGAACAGGCCAGAGAGCGTCTGTCACCCTCAGCTCTGAGGCGACAGAAGGAGGGCTTTTACTGAAATTTCCCTGTTGGCCTCTAAGGGTGCTCCAGCTCAAGATGTTCACTTTTACGCACGCTTTTCTGTCTTTTTTTAGCCTCCCCTTTCCTCTCCAACACAATTATATATGTTTCACTCATATTCAAAAAAAAGTAAAGATAAGCTTGGTATCATATTACGCTACCTTAAAAAGTTGGGTTGAAAATCCAGTTTTACACTATTGGATAAACAATCATCCAAACAGCCCTGTTTCCAGCAAATGTGCCCAATTTTGTTAAAATTCCGCGTGGTTTTCAGATTTGATGTTATTCTATGTTTTAAACATGATTATTATCCATAAGAAATGTGCCTCCAAGACAAAGAATACCTTAGATTTATTATCTAGAAAGTTAAAAAAAAATATTCCGACCTTTTGCATGTTTTGGGGGGAAAAGACGCAGATTTTTAACACAGATTTTTATCAGCTTGGATTGTTTCTGGCTTCAGAGGGATTCCAGTTAAAGTGAGCTTTGTCATAGTGGCGATGTGTACTCAAAAAAATGCAGCAGGAGAGACATACTCAGTGATTCCTATAATAATAGTTGAATAAAGTCTCAGTCAGTCACTGTGGAAACCTTGAATCCATAGCGCAACCGACACGAATTAGGCCCAAATATTGACAAAAGTGGCATCCACCTTTAAGTTAATTAAATGGGGTTTCATTGAAAATTTTTGCGTCATTTTCCTCTCAAAGTACCATTTTATGAACGCAGTAATAACGCTGTACACACGCTGCTGCACAGTGATGAGAGCACAGAGGCGTTGATGGCTCTATGACGCGTAGGCCGGCCCCCCTGCAGCCGGCTGCACCAATCGCCTCCATCTGTCAGGGATTAAGCGTGACACGCAGCTCCTCTCTCACACTCCGGAGCACATCCGAACTTTTGAGAGGTGGGAAACCGCCGCTTGCTTCTCCTTCGTTCACGGCAGCACAGGCGACAAGGACGCGCAAATGGAGAAGTCCAAAAACTTTCGCATTGACGCGCTGTTAGCAGTCGATACACCCAAAGTGCAGACCTCTCCTCTCGCGCTGGTCACTTCCCTGTCCTCCTCCTCTTCCTCCATCCCATCGTCTGGAAGCGTGGCGGCCGCGGAGCTGAGCACCAGCGCCGAGTCTTTACGCACGGAGACTCCCTCTCCTCCGAGGATTTCCACGTGCGGTTTGATTCCTAAACCGGGTTTCCTCAGCAGTCCGCACAGCATGGTTGGATTACACCCGCAGAGCACCGCAGGCATCCCGGCACAGGCTCTCTACGGACATCCCATGTACACTTACTCTGCAGCAGCGCTAACAGGCCAACACCCTGCCTTGTCCTACTCGTATCCGCACGGCTCCCATCACCACCACAGCAGCGATCCCATCAAACTGACAGCCAGCACCTTCCAGCTGGACCACTGGCTGCGGGTCTCCACGGCCGGCATGATGCTGCCAAAAATGTCAGACTTTAACAGTAAGTGCACATTTCATTACAGAAACTCCCAACCCAATTTGAATTCAAATAAAACCAAAAATATAATGTAGCTTTTTAGATATGGCGATCAAAACTGATCCAAACGTGTTAAAGGATGTGTTCTAATTCTGCTGATTGATATTATTGACAAAATGTATATAAAAAAATCATAAAGGCCTTAATGATGCAACGTTGTGGAACAGCTTCTGCAGCAATGCCTTACAATGGGATCTGGTAAAGTTATATTTTTATTTCCAAAAAATAAAGTCAGATTTTTGAGCACATTTCCTTCAGATACTGAACCTTCTGAATCAAGAGGCTGTCACACACTGATGGGTTTCTGAGAGGAACTAAAATGGACAGATAATGGACAGTGGGAAAATAGCAGAGGAGTGTGAAACCCACAGTCGACATGCTATTTGCTCACCAGATACTGCCGTTTTTGTTTCTGCTCGTTTTGGCAGATTTGTTCAAAATGGAGAGGCAAATAACTCCTCTGTGGCCATATTCAGAAGAGGATGGCCTTAATGTTTAAAGTTGGATGAGAAGCATTTAGATTTTTATTGCACCAAAACAACAAACTGCTGTTAGATATGTACTGATGGTTGCTTTGCATCACCCATCTCTTCATTTTCAGGTTATTCCAGGAATAATTTGGAGAAAATTTTTACTTTTTAGTGTCTGTAGTGTCTTATATATTGTCGTCTTTATATTTGCAGCTCAAGCTCAGTCCAATTTGCTTGGCAAGTGTAGAAGACCAAGAACTGCATTTACGAGTCAGCAGCTGCTGGAGCTGGAGCATCAGTTCAAGCTGAATAAGTACTTGTCACGACCCAAGCGCTTTGAAGTGGCCACATCCCTCATGCTCACAGAAACTCAGGTAAATGGAACTAAATATATGAAATAACATTTTTAAATCAGTGCTTTTAACACCCTCTGTTTTGAGTCGTCAATATGCTTTTTGAAATAAGACAAATCGTCCGTAAGATCTTTGAAATTTTGCTTCAAAAACATTTTCTTTGATTTCTTTTCCATGTGTAGTTTTACTTCATAAAAACAAACTTGCTCGCGCAAATTAAGTTAATCCAACAGATTTTGTTTTATATATTTTAAAGAATGATTCCACTAGATAATTAAAATAACATGTGTATCTTATAGGTATTTATGCATGATAATACTCTGAGATAATTGCAAAACAGTATAGGTCAATATAAGGCGATCTGGCGACCTTTACGCAATGTTTGCGCACAATTACGCACAGCCAACCTCCTGCTTTCTGCGTTTAAAATAAATAAACTAATGTGCATATCTCCGTTTAGGTTAAAATCTGGTTCCAGAACAGACGTATGAAGTGGAAGAGGAGTAAGAAGGCCAAAGAGCAAGCGGCCCAAGAGGCCGAGAAGAAAGGCACCAAGACCAGCCAGGAGAAATCAGACGGACTCGAACAGTCGGACTATAACAGCAAGACAGACTCCAAAAATGGTAGAATAAGAGACTTCAGAGACAGTGACGACGACGAGGGAGATAATTTCCTGTACAACTCTTCAGACTGCTCCTCGGACGACGAGAGGAACCACGCCAGTGACATCAGTCCGCAGCCGTGAAGATGAAGAGGAGTGAAGGTGGCAATCTCCGTTTCTAACGACTGTGGGGGGATTGTCGCAATAAAAATGCAGTTGCATGTAATCCTCTAATGAACTCCATGGAATTTATGAGCATCTTTTGTTGTCATAAAGAATAAAAATTTAGGTCAAGACTAGAAGATCTTGGTGTCAAAACAAGCAATAAATCAGGAGGTTAAAATCACCTTCCAGCTCTGCTATAGGTAAACTGTGACTCATTGCATGGTTTGGAAACGCTGTAAACTGGCTCAGGATTCTGCAGTATCTCCTTGCTATGTTGGTTATTTTTTAGCAATAAATTCAATAACATCACGTAGTCCAAACAACAGTAAATAGACCGACATTTGTTCTTATTTTGGCCTATTTTGTTCCTTATGATGTCCCGTAGTAATTCAAATTACGCTGGAATAAATGTCATGTTTATTTTTCTATACTGTATTTATAAATGTAATACAAATGCATGCTAAATTATTGTTTAGCGTCCTTCTTGGTGCCAACAATGTGAAATAAAATTTTTTTGTATAAAATTCAGCTGGTGTCTTTCGCACACGTCTTAAAAAATAGTCCTTCTGATTTATGGCTGACTCGCAGTGTGCTGCGGCGCGGATGCGTACAGAGGCTGTGGTGTTTTTCTCCTTGCTCTGACAGCTCGGGTCATGGGAATTACTGTTAATAGCGCTGTCGGATCTGTGCAAACGTGCAGTGAGAGCAAACAGCGAGTAGGCAGGCAGACGGAGGAAACATTTCACACCACACTAGCAATGGACTCGCATTAATAAAGCCTTTTAAACGGCGCGTTGAGCGACATTTTGGCTGCCGCATGAACTATTTTCAGGGCTGAAATCATTTAAGGCCTTAAGAGCTGCTCTTAAAATGATTCAGTGGTTTGTTTTTTTCATCGTGAAGGCATATTAAAAAGTATTCCTCTTAGGGGAGTCAAAAAAAATAAATGAATCGTCTCTTATACTAATTAAAATCAGACGACATCAACACTGTTTTCGTCAGCAAAAACACGAGTTCCTTGTCCCTATTATTGGCTAACTCATTTCTAAATCCCCCAAAACTGAACAAAATGTCAAAGCAAAAGTCTCAAACATACTGCGCAATTAAGACAATTCGCTCTATCTTTTTCTCGAAGTAGTATTGGTCAAAAAATGACTAAATATCCGTATTTTTCTCTACTTTTTGACACTAGCTAACACTGCTCCGTTTAAAACAAGCAACGTAGAAAAATAACAATTCAGAGGCTAGCTAAAGTAGCATCGGCCTATGTGTTTTGTGGCGATTTTAGGCCTAGGAAAACATTTTAGGGAATATTTTGAGTGTTCTCACGGGAAAAAAGAGCCATTCTGGTAATAAAGCAAGATCTTTTTTTTAAGAGGGTCACTTTTCAACATACTGTGCGTTCAGAAATGATCAGACCCCCTTAATTTGTCTTCATTTTCTTATGTTGTAGCCATAGACTGTAGAAAGAATGGTTGTAGCCTGATGCTACAGACAAAAAAGAACACATTTTATTCTCATTAATGTACATTGAGTGACCCACCATGACAAAGTAAAAACAGCATTTTAGACATTCTGAAAATTAAAAATTAAAAACTTAAATATCACCTGACATAAGTACACAGACATATGCAACAACACCCAAAAGCCCACTTGGCTTTCTTGTAGTTTTTTGCAAACTCAAAGTGGGCTTTCATGTGTTTTGCACTGAGGAGAGGCTTTCTAGCCACTCTGCCATAAAGCCCAAAGGTAGAGGGTTAGTGAGAGTTGTCCTTCTTGAATGTTGTCTCATCTCCACACAGGATCTCTGGAGCTCAGAGTGACCATCAGGTTCTTGGTAACCTTCTCTGAAGGCCCTTTTGCCCCGTTTGCTCAGTTTGGCAAGGCAACCAGCTCTTGGATTAGTCCTGGTTGTGCCAAACTTCTTCCATCTGAGAATTATGAATGCCACTGGGCTCTAGGGAATCCTGAGTCTAACAGATTTTTTGCAGTCTTGCTCTGATATGCATTGTAAGGTGTGAGGCCTTCCATAAATAGGTGTCTTCCTTTCCAAATCATGTCCAATCAATTTAATTTACCCCAAGTGGACTCCAATTAAGGTGTAGAAACATCTCAGCAACAGTAAAACAACAACAAAAAAAAAAAAAAAAAAAAAAAAAAAACAGGAGGCAGCTGAGCTAAATTTCAAGTGTTGTTGCAAAGGGTCTAAATACTTATGTCAATGTGATATTTCAGGGTTTCTTTATTTTTAATCAATTTTCTAAAATGTCTATAATTCTGTTTTCACATTGTCATGACTGAGTGTAAATTAATGAGAAAAAGTTTTTTTTTCAGCTGTACCATTAGGCAGCAACATAAAATTTTAAAAGTGAAAGGTGTCTGATCATTTTTAAATGCACTGTAAATCATACTTAGAATTTTAAGCTGTACATAAATGCAGAGCTCATCAATTAAACTTGTTCTTTATTATTTTTTAACTTACTTCTTAATTAGCTACAGCATATTAGCCAGTTGCACAATGCAACCATGCGTTTACATTCTGTCAGTTACCATACTGAAAACACCTGCACATAATGGCATCACTCGTCATTGTTCCCTCAGTAATCAACGTTCAACTACAGCAGTGGTTCACTGATTATGTCCCATTTGTAACAGGATTACTGAGGGATCTGCTGGTTATCTTCAACTGTTTGCTTTTAGCTTTTAGCAGACTAAATCAAAGTTCAGTCAGGGGTCAAGCCCAACCTCAGAGCACCAGGTGAAGCTGACGGCAAGTCTGAGGCTCACGGCTGCAGACAATGGCCTGTGTATGGACTGCACAGTGGGGCCATTCATCCCACTATCTCCACCTTTGAGCTCACAGATTCTCCAGTCAGTCTCCCAGTAGCCCAATTAGTTCTCCATAAAAACACCACTGCTACTAAAGCTTTAATTGTACCACAATCTGCTTAAATGTAATAACCCCGTGCTCTTTTAAACATGAGGTTACAGTGGTGAGTGAAGGAGATTTCCTCTGCTTGACCTTGGTGACTCATTCCTGACCTCAGACAAGTTTCGGCCTCTCTGATTGATACCAACCACAGCTAATTAATAAGAGCATGTATCAAATGTAACAGAATGACTCTGCTATGCTAACCACGCGAGCAGAGACGGGTGTCAGCAAGCACACAGAAGAGGCCAGACTCAGGGCCCCGGGGGTCATTTCATCAGAGCGTGTAAACACTGAATAAAGAACATCGCTGTCCTGCTCTGCTCTGGCTGCTCTCAGACACAGAAGGCGAGGGGAAATATCAACAGAAAGGGACTGAAATACAAATATCCACTAATCAGTCGTGTTTAAGGTGGAGAATGAGCGTATTATTATGCGTTTTTTTATGAAAAAGTGTAAATAGACTCAATAAAGCCTAGAATAATAGCGCCAGATGGATGAACTTAACATTAACTCCTGAATAGAAGAGATCTTGGAAAAAAATGAGTCATAGCGAAGAAAAATAAGAGCTACTAGGAGAGAATGTATTTGGAGTTAAATATTTCCATGACTTAGGAATGTTATGGGGAGAGGTATTTGTGAGGTGAAATTTGCAAATGTAAAAGATATGACAAAATATGATTATGCACATATTTAGTTATTTATTGCAGAATATTGCAGAACTAGACAAATACACACTGTATTTAAAAAAAATAGTCATCACAGTGCATCTCCAAAGGCATGGGTATCATCCAGATTAAAAAATCTTCATGGTATCATTTATGTACAAGAACTCCCCGAGGTAAAAAACAATATTAAAAAAACATTTACCTACAGAGAAATTGTGGGTTTGAGAAATAATTCTTTACCAGCCTTCTTTCGTTCCACTTTATTTAAATCTGTTGGGTTTGTGTGACTGTGTGAGAGAGTTACAGTTTGAGCTTGGCCTCTTTGGCCTCCATGGCTCTGGAGGCGACCTGTGCGCGCTCCAACAGCACCGATGCTTGCTCAGCTGCTCCCTGTGTCTGAGCGTTCTTCAGCAGAAAGTGACTGATGAAAAGCTTCAAGCCCTCCCGCAGCATTCCTAGCTTGGGAATTCCTGAAATCCTGGAGGATGGGAAACAATGACGGACATTGATTTCAGATGTTCACGAGGTGCCAAGCAGGAAAGAGAAGTAGTTTCAGAAGGTGTGGGTTAATGGGGGTTAACTTAGCTGAACAGGTAAAATAGACTTTTAGCTTTGCTAGCAATGTGACTCTGTGAATGGGAATGCTACAATTCTAAACAACTGGTATTCCTCTGTAATGATTCACTAACTTTTCAAGACAGTTTGACAGTTTTCCCACACTAACCCGTCTTTCTCTGATGTATAGTTCACCTTTACACCATGTTGCATCACATGGAGCTGCATCTGACACTTGCTATCCACACTACAACTATACGATATTATACACTTTATTGTACCCTTAGGGGAATTTGTCTTGAACTCCAAGTACTGCATACACTAAGCTGCCAGATAATAAGATGCAAAGAATAAATTAGAACAATAGCAATACTAACCTACAAGCACACACATTTACATACACCAATAAAAGATGCAACCGCATAACCCACATATATTGCACATAGCCATATTGCACAAAAAGAAGAAGAAATAGTTTAAAACAGCGGTTCTCATCTGGTGGGTTGGGATCTAAACGTTGCTCATAGAGCCCTTTTCAGTGGGTAACAAAGGTGTGCCAGGAGAAAAAAATTGCATCAAAAAGTCTATGAAGCTCTTTTAAAGGATACTTATTTTGTCCAGTCTCCTTGCTCAGTGATATAGTTGTGGTGTATGAGGTCCAAACTGCACTGTTTGTCATTAAATAAATTTGATTGGTCGAAAAGCATCAGAAAATTGGGTCATAATTTCTCACTGAAGAGTTAAAGAGTGGTCCTGATGCCCTACCAGCTGAGAACCACTAGTTAAAAAAATGCAAATAATAAACACCAATAAGGATAAAATCAAATACAGCAAAATAGAACTGGTTAAACTAATTCTCTGCCCTGTAAATATCAGTTTCTCCTTTAACAGTTTGACATCTAGCTCTTTTATTTTATATGCAAGACATAAGTGTTGTTCTTCGTATAACAAGCATTTGTCAACATCGAACCAAATGGTTTCGCCTCTATGTTAACAACAGTGTGCAATAATTCACACTTGGTTATAGATGTCATTAATGCACCACCATCTCCACATCATTAAATAAGCCAGCAAGCTCCTTTGAATTAGAAGTATGAAAGACAATCAAGAAATACTCCTGTCAGACACTCCTGGTGCCTTATCATCTCCCCCTCCCTCTTGTTCCTTGCCTGTGTCAATGGAAGTGACAGAGGAGAAACTAAAAACGGTAAAAATGGTACACTGTATTGCTTGCAGGCTAAGACACTCTATAATATATATATATTATCACGGACTTCCGCTGATTTGTTGCGGAAGCCTGCTCATGTCACATACTGTTAGGACATGCAGCCACCACTAGGTCTGCACTTCTATTCTCCATTGCTATATGCAATATCTTTCCGATTTCCTTTTGGGTTTTAATGCCTTTATTCAGACAGGACAGAGGATAGAGATGGAACTGGGGAGGGAGAGAGTAGGGAATGGCATATGCTATAGGAGCAACAGGCTGGATATGAACCTGCCACTTTGGAAGACAACAGCCTTTGTACAAATGGTAAGTGGACAAAACAACATGGCTACACTGCTTACCTATATGTAGTGGCAAATATAACAATGACCCTGTTTGCCTTGGCTGATTTTGTTAAAGATGGCAAATGTTTACATGCAGAGCAAATTTTCATAGTTAAATCTGAGACCTTTTAAGACTGTTTTATGACCATTTAGTATGACCTTTAAGGTGAATATCATGGTAATATTTCCATATTTCTATGATAATTACATAAACCTGTATCATTCATATCTGGTCTTGTAAAAATTCAAGTTAAAACATTAGTCTTTATACGGCTTTTAAACTACATTTTAAACCTTTAAGGCCTTAAGTTGAGAATATTATCTTTAAGACTTTTTAACAGACTGTGAGAACCTGCAGGTTCCCCGTACGCTGCATTCATGCGCTGATTTGATAAGAGTTACAAGAAAGTTCTTACAACATGTTAAATTTTGACCTTCAAACCAAAAATTGTAAAAAAAATCTTACTCCTTCAAAGGAGCACTGTGACATTTTTTTTTTCAGTCAGAATCTTTTTTGTGTAATATTGTGTCACCACATAAAGGAGGCATGGTAAACATTACCCCTTTAAGTTCTTGTGAGGAACTTTCTGTGAAAAAAGCACAGCTTTACAGTGCAGCCAATTTTATTTCAGTATTACATTTTAAGCCTGACATACCAGATCAACTGTTTCATAAATCCATTGCAGGATATATCTCCCTTTCATCTGGGAAACCTCCAATACAAAGTCTTTGGGAAGGGCAGGACTTTTAAAAAAAAATCTTGAAAGGTGACTGGACAAATGCTCATTCATTACTGGCAGAACAGAGCAACAAGATAAAATGAGGTAGTAGAAATTTGCAGCTGTTAGGTACGATGAGCTTAGCATGCAGGCACTGTGATTGCTGAGGATCGGTGGAGCTTGTTGGTGGATAAAAATCATGCTAAGGCTAGTCGGGAGAAATGCAAAAACATCTTCTCTGCCAAAAAGGCTTTCAGTGTTGTTCTCTGATTTTCTTACAAAGAAGAAATGCTGTCCAGACCAGATAAAAACTGTCGTGTAAGCTACATCAAAGGAAATTGCTCCACCAGCAACAACTGTTACACCAGCTTACAGTACAACTAACCCCCCCAACTAAACATCTTTTCCACATGAAAAGCTTTCAAAGTGGTTTCTTTGCTCTTCATAAAAAAAAAAAAAAAAAAGCTCAGATTGGAGCTTGGCAAGATGGATTTGCCCGATGAAGGACATGGAATCTGGACCTTTTCGTATGATTCACATGAATAAACCTCAAAGGCATAGTTGCAAGTACAGTGAAGGTTACCTTCCAAATATGCTGGCGAGGTCCTCAGGCTCGGTTTCTTTTAGTAGTTTAGTTAGCACCTGACGCAAGAAGCGCACTGTGGGTTTATCGAGTTCTCCAAACTCTATAACCTACACAGAAAATAAATGAAGAAGATTCAACTTGCAACATTAAAATATAGTTTTGAATAGCAAAAATGTCAACCTGCAGATGGCACTTCACTTACTTTTAGAATTGACAATGAGAGGCACTTCCTTTGAAGGAAGCGGGTGACCAGCTGGACCAGGTTGTTGAAGGTGCTGCTGGGAAGGTTGGACAGCTCCCTGAACTTGTCCCATAGGCTGAACTGGAAAGTCATCTTAGAGGGGAGAGGGAATTAAATTTAGAAATTTAAGATTGCATAATGAACAGATGACTGTAGCAAAGACAACAGGCAACAAAAAGCAGCCACAGGTAATCCTCTGTCCCAGATGCAGTTTACATGTGAAAAACAAACATTCCCAGCAGCTCTGCTCTGAGCTCTTTGATGAGGACAATGGTCGTGAGTTTCTGATATGGGCCCCGTGGCTGACAGCAGAGTAGGAAGTGTGGTCTCCTCCCCATTGTTTGCACTCACAGTTTGAGAGGAATAATATCAGAGGGGAGAGGTGTGAGAGGCTCCCACACTGCAGAGGTGAACCACAGGACACAAGCAGCAGGTCACTCACAGTTTAAGAGACTGGGTGGTCACACAGACGCAATGGGGTCATTTAGAAATCCTGCTCTTCTTATTTCATCAGGATTCAGTGACTTAAACATTTATAAGTAATGCTCAGAGGGCATAAATTAGGATCATACTTGGATTGACTTGTGCCTTTAAATTGTATTTTTATCATTTGTTAATGCAGACAACACAAAAGCAGTTTGCTTGGAGTTATACTAATAATTGTGGATTTTAGCCTTAATAAAGTGGCGAATATCATACAAAAACAAAAATCCCTTCTTTACCTTTTACATAAGACAACAAATGAAACATGTCCAGAGTGGACAAAATTAATCAATTTATAGGCAAACAAGTTACAGCGAAGTACTTTATTATTATTGAGTAAATCTAGTTTGAATGCAGTAAATATCAAATACAGAGTTTTGGTCTTACATGGTTGTAAATTGGATAGTGTCAGTTTGTTTTTTCCCAGCCTGTTTAATTATTGTAAACATCAGGGATTTTTTATTGTAAATGTTCAGACTGACTTTTAGAAGACATTTACTTTTTTATGATGGTTCCTTTCATGGGAAGATGGACTTTTTTGGTATATTTAAATATTTTTAAACTAATAGGGGCTGGAAGAGCAGCATTTCATCTTATATTTGAAGATGCATGAGGAACATGACTATCTGACTCCTAAATCTTAAAATATCATCATCATAGTTATGAAGAAATTTTATTTCAAAGTACTCTGACTTTTACAGACTGAGCAATTAATGAACAAAGAAAAAACATTTTTAAAATACTCAGGGGGGCGCAGGTGGCCTAGCGGTCTATGGTGCTACCCATGTACACGGGCAGCCCAGGGTCGAATCCGGCTTGTGGCCCTTTACTGCATGTCTCTCCCCACTCTCTCTCCCATTTCCAACTCTACCCACTGTCCTCCTCTACAGAATAAAGGCACTAAAAGCCCAAAAAAAAACAAAAAAAAACATAATATATATATATCAGAAAAAGAGTGTTACAGTATCTTGAAAGTCACCTACCATGACGTATGACTCCTGGAGAATATGATGTAATATTAGAGGTAATATTATACCCTTGAGCTTGGGATTTTTTTCCTGTTTTTTCTGTCTTGTTAAACATTTTTGGTGTTCATCTTTTTCGTTTTCTTATGCCTATTTGACTGATGTGTTTTCGTGGCTCTCAAATGGTGGGTCGGGACCCAAAAGTGGGTCACGGAGCTGTTCCAAGTGGGTCCATTTGTGTCCCAAGAAGAAGAAATCATCAAATAGTTCATGAACTGCTGGTTATTATTTTCCTTCTGTACTTTAATATTTCGATAGCAGAAGGGAAACAAAAAAAGTGCTTGAACTGATTTTTTTCTGAGTTTTGGGGGGAATTTCATTGCAAATTTACCTGAAATCTCTGAGGAATTTTCCCATTACACTTTTCTTTTTAAACTTAGAAGTAATTTACTCTAAATGTCAGAGAGATTTTGTTAATCTGTGTTTACTGTTGGTAATGTTCTCTGGGACTTTTCTGTTAAAAATTTCACAAGGAAAACAAGAACTTTTTTGGAATTTTCAACAGTAATTCTTAGGAATTTTCAGCAGTCGTTTCCAGGCATATTTTAGGAATTTACCAGGAAAAATCCAGCAATTTTTGGGAACCTTCCTGGAAACTTTTTGGACTTTTATCAGGGATGTGTCTTTGAGAGTTTTGGGAATCTTATAGAATAATTATCAGAAAACTTTGGAGTATTTTCTTCAGTCATTGGTCTGTTCTCTCTGAAGTCCAAACTATGTTTCATTCAATAAACCAGGTTGAAATAATATCAGAAATTTGGATTGTGATTGCTCTGTAAGGCGTTAGCAGAGGGACCTGAGGCAATAGAAGCACTGATTTAAATCATATGTTGTTAGGCTTTTTTTAATGGATTAAATGTCTTATTGTTGCTTTATTATGTCTGTAATACTCAGTTTCAACTGTGTCAAGCACTTTGTGTTGCTCTTTATATGAATAGTGCTCTATAAATAAACCCGACTTGCCTAAATGTATCCATGCTGTCTTATTGTTCTTGAAAAATTAGAGTAAATATAATTTTTGGGAAAAAAGAAGCATCTGTGTATATACAGGAACAGAATTTCTACAGAATAAATAGTTTTTAAATAGTATGAAAGCATCTTTTTCCAGCTAGAGTACCTGGAAGCGTCGATCATGTGAGCAGAATTTCTCCCCCAGCACGGCGTAATAAGCATTGAAGGTTTTCTCCTGCAGACAGCAGTCCATAAGAACGTGAACGATCTCCCTCTCCTGCTTGTCCTTCAGGCCCATCCTTCACATCGAGAAAATAAAAAATTAGCTTCACTTCTTTGAAATGAAAGACTGCAAAGAAAACACGTCATGTCCTTTCTATCGTTAGTCATTCACATTAACACAAAGAAACACTGCAGGCAGGGAAACAACAAACCTGAGCAGCTTTTCAAATGCATCCAGATAATCCTCGCTGGTCATAATCACACAGAAGATGTTTCTTCTGACCTCAGTGTTCATCCTCTGTTTCCGAGCTAGATCCAGGACTTTGGCACTAAACTGAAGTAAAAAGGACAGTGAGAAATGCTGCTTCTGCCAAATACACTTCTCATAAGACATAACTAAAAAAAATGATGAGATCTGGACGGTCTTGTCCATTTTTTTAGAGTCAAGTGCAAATACACTTCTTCACTCTAAAAAACACTGTAACACCTTTATTCAGGAGTTTGTCTCCTTTATACCTTTTGTTATTCAGCAAAAAGAACAAGAGATGTTCTCTAAAGGGAACAGTTAGTTTGGCAAAAGTTGAAATCAATGAAGAACTGCATGACAAATGTTCAAAGATTATTTATGTGGCAAGTCTGTTTTTAGTTAAATATGCATCTGAAACAAAGCTAATACTGTTAGTACAGGTGCTACTTACATGTGTATTTCAAAACATGCAGTTACTAAGCAGCACAAGCTTTACTATTAGATAGTTTAATCATAAAATCAACCAACGTTGTCAGAATTTAATATTTCTTGATAACACGTGTTTGAAAGCTGCCGTCTCTTTTAATTCAGTGATTAATAGTGTCTTAAACTACCGAAGCTTCCAAAAGTTAAAGATCTTTCGTCATATTTGGACCTAAAAATGCCTTTAGCATGGAAAGGAAATTCAACTTTTAGATTATTAATCAGTAAAATCAGAAGTCAGCTACACTAAACACAACACTGCAAATTCTTTCAATTCTGCATCACAGCAGTGATGCATTTAGAGTTTAAGCTTTAACGTAGCATAAACTCTGTGCATTAAAACATGTACATCACTCTCAGTTGGTTCCGGTACCTGTCCTTCAGCTGAGCAAGGTTTGGATGTCTCGTTCCCTTGTTCCTTACTGATCATGGGCGCCCCACTCCATGATGAGCCGACGATCCACCACCGGCCCACCTGCTCTGCTGCCAGGAGATTTTCCAGAGACACCCTCAGCTTCATGTCGCTGCCGCCTGCACTGCGGTTGATCTGAGGACCACATTTATAAAAAGAGGGAATGAGTGCACACAGGAGGAAAAAAAAATAATGTGAGTTGTTTCAGAAAGACAATAAAGATGAATTGTTATACAGCCAGGCCTATAGTCCTGTCAAAAGAATCTTCAGTAGCCTGAGAAAGGTGGAATTCTGGGGCCACCTAGTGGTTAAAGTGAGGCGTCTGAGCAAATAAAAACGTGATAGTCATGTTAAGTTTGTAGATTAAAATTATTCCCAATGCAGAGTTTAATTTCAGATTAAACCTAGGACTTTAGACAAAAAAGCTTTTAGTTTATAAATTTCTGTTATTTTCAACCTCTATAGCATTTTAGTCCAGTTTAAGTTAATATAAAGTTTAGTCTTAACTTTTAGTCAAAACATTTTCTCTCTTTGAATGAACTTTATTAACAAAAATGTAAAATTAATATAAAAACAACTATCAATTCACTGTTTATTCTTTATTTCATTTAACATTAACTGATGAAAATTCTGTCATATTCTGAATGATGGACATTTATGTGTAGAGAAGTATGTTCACAGCATGGATTGGATCATTTATTTTTATTGATAGCCTTATTGTTCCTCCTTGATCTGAGTTTTTATTAAAAATATCAAAACCTTGTTACTATTTGGTGGAAAGATTGGACAACATCATCTTTGTAAATTAACAGAACTTGTATATGTGTCTTAAAGTGCTGCACAAACAAGCATATTTCTCCCCCAAACAATTGCATTCAATTACATTTCTTGACAAAACATACATTTCTTTATCTTTATGTGACATTTGAACATTTTCTGATGTTTTATTTCTTATGCCTATTAAGCTGTCTTTAAAAAAATCACACTGTTACGTATGTCATGTACTTTAGTGAAGTAATTCACTTATATCCTGTTGATTTTAACATGGACTTCAATACTGGATCAAAATATCGTCTTATATTGTCCTTTCTATGATGAGTTAAAGGGGACATATTTAATCCCTTTAAGACAAGTTTATATTGTTCTCAGAGGTCCCAAAAACATGCCTGTGAAGTTTGTTTTTTGCATTTTTGCATGTCTAAAAAGCCCTCTGTTGTAGCCCTGCTCAGAATGAGCCATTTCTGTGTCTGTGGCTTTGAATGGTAATGAGCTGTCTGACTCCACCCCTGACCACACTCCTCTCCGGAAATGGATGTGGCATGTTACAGACACTTTTATCCAAAGTTAAGGACCTGAATGGGATTCGAACTGTCAATCTCCCAAACAAAAGTCAGCAGGGTAACCCATTGAGTTATCCAGCATCTCAGCTGACAGCTGAGAGGAAGATCAGGAGACTAGTGTGGAACTTTCTTCCAAGCAGGGAGGGCCACCAAACCTGTGGGCGGGTGCTTACTCCCCATGTGACATCATGAGGGTAAAGAACAGCTTGTTTTAGCACACATTTTCTGAAAGGTGGAGAAAGAGAGGGAAGAAGGGAATGGATTTTTCTGATACTTGAGGGGATTGTGGACAGGCCAGGGGCACATATTTTTGTTAGAAAAGCCTGAGAAAGTGATTTTTGCATAACATGTCCCCTTTAAGATAACCTCTGTTGAATAAAATGCTTATTGATAATCCTGAAATATTTTGGAGCAATGATGTTGACAGCTGACCTCTTCTGTAGCAAAAGCCTGGAAAAAATATCAGGATGTTTTATTTCAATAGTATTATAGTAACAGATGTCTAGTTTTGATTTCTGCCCTTTTGTATTGATATTGGTGTCTTGCAAGGCAATTTGGACTGGGTATGTTGTTTATGCATAACAAAATAATAGCATTCAGTCCCAAATCAATCATCATATTTTAATGAACTGGACTTGTTACAAATTTTAGGAGTGTTTACCACAGCTGTCTGAGCAAGAGGAGGAGGATGAGTTGAAGGAGTTTTTTTTAAGCAAGCATCGTTATCATTTATTTTATATGCAAATACTACCCCTGCACATAAGAGCTACAGATTCAGCCTAGCTTCAGTTAATGCTCTCTGAGTGTTTCCCACAGAATGAAACTATACTAAGGTGGTAGCAAAGGCAGGGGGGGTCATGCAATCTGCCCAATTTTGTAGCTTTATTTTATTTTTGTGTTTATCTGCCTCTTTGGCCGAATTTATCAGCAGCATGATGTGTAAAGACGGTCTGCATATGAATGCGTACACACAAACATGCTTGATCCTCCTGCTCTCTCACTCGTGCTTGTATTTACAGACAGATCGTACTTAGATCTAAGATATTTGTCTTGTCTCTAAAACAAAAACTACACTGACTTTTGTCAGAGTTCTTGTTATCTAACACTTATTTTTAGATTCTTACGGCCTCGTCTTCTCAAAAAAGGGCCGTTGGCAAACATTCGTTGTCATATCTTTTGTTGATGAAATCAACACTCTTCCCATAGATAATGTATAATGAACTACATTTAGATTTTGCTTATAGGAAAAATGAAACAAGTGAATTCACCTACCAGAGTCCTTTGCAGCTTCCTCAGCCTCTCCACAGGCTCTGGGTCATAGCCCGGAATCTTCCTCATATCATTGTTCTTCAGAGCTAGCATGGTTTCAAGCATAAAGCGCACCTAAAAACAAATACATCAACAAATGTTCATTACACAAAGCTGTAGAAAGCGCTATAAAAGTTTTAAGAAGTAATCCTGATTCTCTTACTCTGGTCTGATCCTGAAATTTTGACCCCATGTCACTGGCTTTGCGTTGACCCTCAGAGATGAGCTCCTTCAGAGCCAAAGCGTCGTCCTTTCTCAGGCCAAAGCCCACATTACGGAGCACAAACAAAACCAGCTCAACATCCTTCTCTGTAAAGGTCCCAACCAGAAGTTTGAGGATGTCGAAGATGAGGACAGAATGTACCACCTGGAAGTTATAGAGGTGACCAATGATGGCGACCAGGTTGTCACACTCCTTGCTTTCAGTCTGTTTTTTGTACATCTCATCAAACTTTCGCACCACTGTTTCCAGGAAATGAGCCCCCACCTGGATAATGATCCAAAAAGAATAGTATGTGTGATTCAAGAAATGTTTGGTTAAATTATAAAGACAAACCTCTCAGCTGATAAATATATAGTAGCAATCTTGAAATAAAAATAGACTGTTTTCAAGGGTATAAAACATCAACAAATAACCTTAAACATTGCTCAGAATGAGGCTATTTTACTTAGGATCCTGTTTTAGGTTGTTCACAGGATGAAGAGCCTATCTACCAGAGATAACAATCCAATTACACTTTAAGTAAGGGAAACATGGGTGTTAAATATCACTTTCTCATTCATTAAAAAGGCATTATCTTACAGAGAAGGTGAGGAAAAGCTTCTTATCTCTTTGAAAATAAACCCTCTGAAGAATAAACAGAGATTATCACCTCTCAGATCAGAAGCTGACATTTAAACACATATGTGGAAAAAAATATGAGTTTCTCCCATCAGTGGATGGGAGAATGAACTGAAACTCTTCACACAGAAATGCCTGGACTTTTGTAATTACAGTGGACTTTGTGGGTATCACAGCTGAAAATCTGTGAGTTAAGACTCATTGGCACACACGCTCCTTTACCTCTAACCCAACGGTGTGATGGAGGACACTGACAAGCAGGACATGCTCCATCAGCAGCCTGTCAGGCATAAGAGTCGGGGTGACACAGGCAGCTAGCATCACTTCTGTTAGGGTGTCATTCATGTCCTTCCTGCTGCAGCTCATGTAAAGCTCCTCGAGTTGGCTGCTGATAGATGCCATGTTGGGCTCACTCAGCCTGAGAAAGTAAGAAACAGCTTAATGTTAAATATTGATCCTGTAATTCCAGTGTTATATTTACAACATGTGATTGGATGTTTCATTATTAATACTAAAGATGAATGTGGCTGTTAACGTGTACATAATAACCTTTATTTATATAGCAGTATTTTTACAACACAGAGTTAACAAAGTGCTTCACAAGCAGGAGAGAAAGAGAGAGACAGGAAGGAGTAATAAGAAAAGTAAATCAACATATAAAGGCCATACATACACCAGATTCATACAAATAGTAAACCCAAGAAGAGATACAAAACCTCAACCTGCATGCATTCATAACACATAGTTTTATAAAAATGCTGATCTACAAAAATGAGTTTTAAGGAGCTGTTTAAAAGAAACAATGGGGTCTGCAGACCTGATATTCTGGGGAAGACTACTGCGGAGTTAAGGAGATGGTACTGCAAACACACAATCGCCTCAGTATTTAAAATATAAACCAGGGATCTTTAAAAGGTCCTGGTCAGATGATTGGAAAGTGCGACCACTTGAATATGTAATTATTGGTCAGACCTGCCGATAAGAATTGAGCTACACCAAAGAAGAGGGAGTAACAGAAGTCCAAGAGAAGATGAGGGTATGAATTAAAAGTTCAGTATGTTTAGCTGTGAGCATGGGTTTGATTATAGCTGTTTCTTAGCTAAAAAAGCAGGACTGAACTAGTTTGGTGATATGGGAGTTAAAGTGTAAGTGTTTATCAATCAGGATGCCAAGATTCTGGGAGGGGGACTTAAAGTTTGTGGCAAAGTGAACCTGAAGTGAACTGAAGTGCTGGGTGACTAGCCAACATAACTGGGGTTGATATTGAGAATTTCTGTTTTATCCGAGTTGAGATAAGGAAAGTTTTGTGACATCCAATTAGACACTGATGCTAAACATTCATGGAGGGTGCCAAAATTGTTGAGATTGCTTGGTTTAAAGGAAAAATAAAGCTGGGTATCATCAGCGTAACAATGTATTAGCAGACTGAAGTAGATTACCCAGAGATAACATATACGAGAAAAGGACTGGGCCAAGTATAGACCCTTGTTTGGGATTTTCGTTTGTTTTTATTCTTATTTTGTTGTTACTTTCTGCAATCAATTTCAGTTTAGTTTTAATAAGTTTTTACTGACGTTTGTTAATTTAGTTTAGTTTTCATTTTGAAAAAATGCTTCATTTTAGTTTAATTTTTATTAGTTTTAAATGTTAGTTTTAGTTTTGTTTTGTATACATGTTAGGGTTGAGTGAACATCATACATTTTAAAAAGGTTATTCAAAAAGGCTACTCTTCACTTATCATTTTATTTATTTAAAATAATGCTTGAATACAACTCCAGACATAAAACTACCACTGTGTAAAGTCTTATCCAATTATTTCAGGCAATTTTACACTCCCCAGACTTGGGTGTCCGTGCCAGTCAGTCTGGTTGTGTCAAAGACTAAAACTAGGGATATTTTGTCTCTGTTTCTGTTTTATTTTAGTAAGTTTTGTAAGCGCACTATACAGTTTTAGTTAGTTTTCTTTTTGTGGTAAGCTTTTATAAAGTTTCAGTTAACTAAAATGATTCCCGAATTTTAGTTTAAGCTAGTTTTAGTTAACTATAATAATCTTGACCAGTATAAATTGATGTTGTCTAACTTAAAGGTGCAATATTGTTACTCATATTTGAAAGTATCTTGTGCAATGACATGGTAAAATTTTACGTGCAATATGCCTTGGCAACTATAGAAACCTTTCACCCTTATCCTTGTTGTTGGCCTGCATAATACTGCAGACTACACTGATTGTACTAGACTATTCTTAAACTTTATGCTACCTTAAATCTTGTATTGAACATTTAACATTTTCAATTTTGTAGCTGAGTTGTCTGTGTATTTTTTCTTTGTTCTCCTTTGTTTTTAAGGAGAAGCACATTCAATTTTACTGTACAATATCCAATAATAGGATATGTGATAGTCTCATATCCACCATTATTACTAGCCATTGACTGTATCACTCAAACACTATTGCAAATGTTAGCCAATATCAACCACAAATATTGATCATTGTATTTTTTCTTTATGAATACAGCTCTCATATGTTAGAAAAACAATGTGCTATTTTTGTGATGTGGCAGGATAGTTACCTGTTCAGCAGGCCTTTCACATTCCTCTTCAGTTTCTCAAGCTCTGCCTTACGTTTATCATCTCCAGTGTTTCTCAAGTGAGGCGGCACATATTTACCAGCTGGAGGATTTACCTAGACATCATTATAAGAAAATTTAAACTAGTTCAAACTGGCATAATCCTTCCAAAAGACATGATGGTATCACGACATGAGCCAAATATTTCTGAACTCACCATCCCAGACTTTGAGTCTGTCAGAATACTTGTAGTGTCTGCATCTTCTGCCATTCCCTCCTCGTTTTCATTGTCGGAGTCAGCAGCATCACTCTCTTCTTGGTTATCCTCCTCATCATATTCATCCTCTTCTCCCTCATCCTCATCATTACTGCCTATTTCATCCTCTTCTCCCTCATCTTCATCATTACTGCCTATTTCATCCTCCTCTCCCTCATCTTCATCATTACTGTCTATTTCATCCTCTTCTTCCTTTTCATCATCAAATGAACCCATATCTTCATCACTGACTTCACCTGCCATCTCATGTCCAGGTTCTCCTTCTTCATCTGAAGATTGAGACTCATTCTCATCAAGCTTTTCAAAGTTCTCCTTGGCCACGTCCATGTCATCATCATCATCGTACATACCTGCAGCTGATGAGCCAGAGTCCAGCATACCCAGGATATAATCCAGCCCATCAGCCACAAAGGACTGAGGAAGACTTTTCTTGTTCTTCCTCTTGTTTAATCCCAGACAACGCTCAAGTTTCTTAATTTCTCTGTCCTCATCTTCATTCGCCTCTAAAAGAGCTTTTTTTCTGGATTCTTGGAGCTTATTGATTTTAGTGCCTTTCTGGGATGATGATGGTGCTTTGTGTGATTTCTCTGTTGGAGTTTTTGACACATCTTTCTTTGCGGTCTCCTTTTGCTTATTTTTCTTCTTCTTCTGCAGCTGTTTCTTATCAGCTGGTGTTCCTGGGTGGTCACCAGCATCAGTGGGTAAATTGGGGGTCTTTTTACCCTCGTAATGACTTTTCATTCTGGCCTTTTTCAACTTACGTTTTTCTTTTCGAAGCTCCTTTCTACTTTTCTTTTTTACGAATCTCAATCCATGGTCATTCTCACCCTCTTCGGTGCCACTTTTTTTGATAAAGTCATCCACTGCCACCATGTACTTCTGTAAAACCGCGTTTCCTTTTTTCTTTTTGCTGTTTTGCTTCCATTTTCCCTTCATGACTGCAAATAACGTTGAACTAAAGCTAATAACTATGTGCTAACCATAGGTGCTAACTTAAAACAAGATTACATGGACACACTACCATTCTTTCAAACTGTACAGTTACACAGCTAACAAGCTAACGTTAACCAAGAAATACCTCAGAAATAGTGACGGATATAAATTAGGAATAAAAATCCCTAAGCTTGCATATATAAATACCTTTAAGTGCACGTGTGTCTCCAGGAGGACAACACTGCTGCTGTGACCCACGACCACGTGACCATATCCTTCCAGGGTACGCGGAAGAGGTGACGCGCCGTGATGACGTAGTTTATTTTGGGGCGGTTATTTTTTTCAGCACGGAGCGCTTTTCCTTCAATGTAAACTGCCTTTTAACCAGACAGGGCATTTTTTGCAGCGGAGAGAAGACGTAGGAGTTGTCGTTGTTGTGTAGCAAGTTGGAAGAGCTTAGCATGTAGTGAGTCTGTAGCCTTCTTATTTGAATTTGCAATATGAAGAATGGAAGAAGACGATGTTACTATCAGAGAGCAGAATTTCCACAGCCAAGTTCGAGAGTACATCGTAAGTAAGCGCAGCGAGCTGCTAGTAAAGGCTAGCAGGCTAACAACGTCCTCTACTGCACAGTGACGTTAACGGTTGCTAACGTTAGCTCCATCTGTCAGTTTGACACGGAGGAATTTATCAAGCTCAATAACAATAGTTCATTTTATCTTTCGCTAAAAAAATGATTATTTTCTGGTGTTTTATGTTATATTTTTTGCTAACCTTTGTCTAAATGAATTTTGATAAACGAGTTAGTGCGCTGTTTAATATTAGCTTGCGTTAACGTTAGCAACCGTTACTAAGTTGATTGTAGTAACGTTATAACTTTGCTAGCGTCCCAACTGATGACTCAGGAAATGCACTTAATACATCTTAGGATATACGGGAATATATCAAACTTTTTCATTAACAAAATGTCCTAGTCTTTGTTACGTTAGTGCCCCTTTAAAACGAGAACAAGGAATATACTCAACTTCAAATATAAAAACCTGATATTAATTATTTTTATCCATGTTGTGTAATTATTGTGCTCAGCTGTTATACTCTGATATATGTCGAAAAAATCCTGTTGATGTTAAAGATATTTTCTTATGAAAGTTATGTAGTTCTGAACGTAAAGTGAAGAAGAAATCAATAAAAAGGGACATAAGCAAATCCGATTTCACGTGGCTGTACAGTAGTACTATGAGTTATTATGAAATGTACGGGATAAGTTCCTGCTGCAGGAAATATAGTTTCATATAATTTGATTATATAAGGACTCAGTTTTGTCGTTATGATGTCCTCCCTGTTGTTCTGCTAGATGATTACAAAACCTGACTTTTTTTTAGGAAGGGAGCCTTTTTATTGCTGATATTTTTAACAGACCTAGGGGCAAGATACAAAGGTGCTGATACTGAGCACAACATTTTACGATCTTGGTTAATAATTTTTTTTCCCACTGTAACTTCACTCAGTTTCCTTTGTAGCCCTAGTTGGCAGGCTACTTGTTACTGCATCACACAATACATAACATGACTGTTCTTGGCTCAGTTGAAAATAGTGTTGCTGATAATCTTTGACCATGAACCACATTGTTGTGTCTTAAGTGAGATAATTAAAGAGGGAGCACAGTGTCTGGAGCAGGTCTCAAATATTCCTGATAGACACTTTTGAAATATAGAAACTATCAGATGTCTCTGTGGTTGCTTGCAAGCCCAACATCTGAGTTTAAGCGTGTACACTTTGTCCTAAGAGTCTTCTCAGTGTCCCATATCAAAATACTGTACTTATGATCCTTTTGCATGATGCTGTGATGGCACAGAATCATTTAATGCCTATGGGGAGTCAGCATATGCATTGATGTCTGTGGGCCTCAGATGATAGGCTGGGCATGTCTTTTTTTTTTTTTTTTTTGCACCAAGTGTATTTTTTAAGTAAGTGCACATGATTCAGTGACAAGAAGCTGAAACTGAAGTGTGGTAAATTAACTAAAGAATGCATGAATAACTGTGTTCTTGTGATCACTGAGGTAAACACAGTATGATGTGTCACCATCTGATTTTGTGCATTTTCCACCTTCAGACATCTTATCTTAGATCATTTTCAGGCTTTCTTGAACAAATGAATTTTGCTTTGTTTTCTGAAGCACAAGTCTGTCTAGTAGTCACATTACTTATAGTGCTGTACAGTGCATAGACCAATATTTAATGTGGTGACATTTGAAATAATATCACTGCTGATGGGGTCTAATAACAGCATTACTACATTCCTTAAAAACAGACAAATTAGCACATCAATGTACATGATTTTCACAATGCTCTATTTGGAAATTTACTGTGCAATGACCTCCAGCTCGAGTTCATATATCATAAATGTGTGAAATACTGTTCCTTATTTGGTTGGATGTGCTTGCAAATTGTCTGCAAGATCCTTGACTTGTTACCTACTCCTGCTTCATTACTTACATTACTTCTGTTTATTACTTACATTGGAGTTGAGTGGTCGGCATGTAGCTTTGTAATTATCGTTGTGGTATGCTTGTGTCTGTGCCAGTTTATCAGCTTTGTGCACCTGATTCTGTGCTATGCAGGGTGTGACCCTTTATGGACATTCTTTTTTTTTCTAGAGCCATTGTCTCCACAGAGTTTTATAGCTTTTAAATGTATCAGCTGTCTTTTTGTCTGAAAGAGACTGCTAGGAATAAGAAACCCTGTTTTCTCTTCTAGTGTCATCTATCACCACATTCCTAACAGACTGACTGTGGAGGTCTGGCATCTCTTTTTATGTCATTTTGTCTGTCTGAAATGTACACGCTCTGCCTGGTGTCTGGCTGAGTCATCTCATAATCCCAGCTTGGCTATGATGAGTTGTGCAATGTTGACAGGGAGCAAAGTGCTGAAGTGGGAGCTTCTAACATTAGTTGCGTCCCGGTCACTGTCACAGTAGAAGGAGGAATGTGGAAGGTGATCTTTCCGTGAGACCATCCAGCTTGTTTTAAAGCTGCGGTTACCTAATAAATTCCATTCATTAGTAACTTCTGGACCGCCTTGCTCGTAGTGTTGGCCCAACAAGAGTTGTCAGAGAACAAAATGAGGCATTGCTCTCTATAAACAAATGATCTGATCATTATTGAGTAAATGTTTTCTAGTTGTTAAATCATTATTTCTTTAAACTTTAAAAGCATTTCAGGGCGCGCAGATGGTCGAGTGGTTTAAGGTGCTACCCATGTACGCGGGCGGCCTGGTTTTGAATCAGGCCTGTGTCTCTTCCCTGTTTCCAAGTCTATCCACTGTCCTTCCTCTATCCAATAAAGGCATGAAAAGACCCAAAAATAGATCTTAAAAAAAAAGAAAAAAAAGAAAAGGGATTTTACCAAATTTAATCTTGTTTATCGACAGCAGGGATTCACAATATTGGATGTTTGCCAATATCTGATGTTTCCAAATTAATTTAGCTGATACTGCAGTATCAGCTAAATCTTATCGATCGAATATCATGATATTGATACTGATACCAGTATATAATTGTAACGAACACCAGGTGTCTCCAGTGCAAAGATAAGCTGAGTCGAGCAGGGTAGTAGACAGTCTTGTAGTCGTTTTATGTTCGGAGCTTCATTCAAATGTTCAGGACTTACAATGGGCCTCAATGAGCAACACCTATACCTAATGGTACATGGGTACATTTTATTGATATTTAAGACAAATTTGTGATGTATACGGCTGATATATTGGCTGTAAATATTTGCAGAAATTTTCATGTCTGCCAATACCGATACGCAACTTTTAAGCTAACATGTGCCAGTGCCAATATCATGCTGATAATATCATGCATTCCTAATAGATAGCTGTTGTATACATGCATGATATTGGGGTTTTGATGACATCAATATTACAAATTCATTTTAGCCAATACGGATATTCATACCGATATTAATCTGTGTGATTCAGACCTAAAACTCGTATCGTCTAAAGTTTACGCCTGCTCAAAGAAACATACCTCAGTCCTAAAAACATTCTATAAAATGTAGGAAATTAGGAAGAACAAAGAAAGACTTCAGCCTGTTGGTCCAGCCTAAAATTCCACAAGTTTATCAAAAGCAAACTGTCTATATTTACAGCCGATATTGGCCATTATTTCCATCATATAACGGCTGTAAATATTGGCAGAAATGTTTTTATCTGCTGATACCTATGATTAACTTTTTAAGATAATATCAGCCAACACTGATGTCATGCCGATAATGCATCCCTAAGCTTTCTATGTAAATGCACATCATACTGTACATACAATGTAGGGCTGGGCAATTAATCAAAAATTTGATTAAACTGCTATATGGCCTGCTGCAATTTTCAAATCACAGAAGGAACAATATTTCTTTACCTGAAATTTGTGCTAGAAAAACAATTGAAAACTTTTTTGTCATTACAGATCATGCAATCTTCCACAGGCATTTTTTAGAATAGTCTAAAAAAACAATCCTATTTTTCTGTACGTCTTTCTTATTAAATAGGAGACCGACATAAAATTAAAATGACTCCCTTTAGTTCATCAATTCCTATCCAATTTGCAGTAGGAGTCGAAATCATCACAATTAAATTTTTTTTACTGTTTTTCAGCTTTAGTTTGATCTAATATTATGTTGGTTATACAATAGAATGATTTATTGTGTGTGTTTGTTGGTTAAAAACATTATATAAGGAACTTAGGAAATAATCGTGTATCAAATCGCAATTACAATACTGGGAAAAAAATCGCAATTAGATTATTTTCCCAAATTGTTCAGCCTTAATACAATGTAAAACATGCTAATATTATACAATAAGATAGCCAAACAGGAAATGTATTTTTGTACTCTGGAATCACTCATTCGGAGCATTAAAGTAAATAAAACTTTAAATCTGTGTTAATTATTTTAATATTTGTCCATATTTTGCTAATAAGAAAATTACTTAGCATGTTTTTTTTTGGGTAATAAATACTGGGTTGACAATTAGTAATATGGACTTTTTTGTTTGTTTTGGATAATTACTTAGAGAAAATAATAAAACATTGTATAAGGATCAAAAGTAGATGGACTGATAAATTAAAAAAGGTATGCAAAATAACCTATTTGACAGCAACTTATCCATTTGTTATGTTGCAGAAAATACAACATTTTTACACAAAAATGACACACATTATCCCTTATACCAGAATCACGGTCACAGGAAAATTCTTCAGAGTATATTATTTAACACATAGCGGGTCACAGTTTTTTCACAATATTAGTTTGCCATATAATAATCACATACTGTCTGCTCTTTATATCTATCAAGCAGTGTTGTATAGCTTACTGAAGTCCCACTCTATTTTAGTATACAATATTACCACATTTACACTCATTATTTTATTATTGTTAAGATAGTATATTGGGGAAATTGTGGATCAGAGGGAAGAATCAGTTATCCCTCAACCAGAAGGTAAGGGGTTTGATCCCCAGCTCCTATAGTCACATGTCATCATGTCCTTGGGCAAGACACTTAACCCCACATTTCTCCAACTGCTTCATCAATGGCATGTGAATGTGTATGGATGTATATGAATAGGATTAGTAATACTGATGGCCACTCTATATGAAAGCCTTCACTATCAGTACATGAATGTGGAGTGAATGGGTGTGGATGGGATAGTGTGACCTACGATATAAAAAGTGCTTAGCGTAGTCAGATAACTAGAAAAGTGCTATGCAAGCTCAAGTCTACTTACTATTTACTATAAAATGCTTTAACTATCTCAGCAATCCAGCAGTCAGTCAATACCAACCTACTACTCCACTGTTTTTTATTTATTTATTCTGTAAAAGGGACTATGTTCGGTAAGAAACATTAACTTAACACTTAACTGTATTTTATTGGCCTTAACTTGTAGCTAATTTGTCATTTGTTATCATAATGTTATCAAGTTAATTCATGACTAAAATGTCAATACTGTCTTTTCAGATTTGCTTCCTCCTGTTTGCAGTCCTCTACATTGTGTCCTACTTCATCATAACCAGATACAAGAGGAAGACTGGTAAGTGTTTGAGGAAAAATATCAGCGCTCCCTCCGTGGGAACAGAAGGAAACCGTGACTTAGTCTTAAAAGAATCTTCAACACCTAAAATGCTCACATTTGTCCATGATAGATCAGTTTTCTCAGCTAACATCCATGAAGTTAGTCTGTCCACTTGGTTGTGTTGTGTTTACACACAGACAGAGCCTGTTATTGAGTTTACAAGACTTTAGGTTTAGATGTGTGCGTGAGAGACCACACCCATGTCAGTAGAGTAATCTGTTACAGTCAGCTCTGTATCAGTGTAAACTGTATCCACCCCATGTGGCTTCAATGAACATTTCTTGTCATATAATAATCAATACTAACATAACCTGTCAGGTTAAATGATATTCAAACAGTAAAGACAGACTGAAGGAATAAATCTTTGATGAAAGAGCTAGTTTTGTTCTTCTTTGACAACATAATTTAAGCCGAAGCAGAGAGAAAAGGCTGAAAATAGAAATCCAGTTGTTCAAGTTGTAAAGAAGAAAACAGAGAGGAGGGCCGAGGCACACATTCTGAACTGTATCCCACTTTCCCAGGACAAATTTAGTACATACAGGTCACCTAGGCTTCCCTTGTTACATTTTGAAAGTAGACCACATTGCACCAGAAATCCCCACTTGAGTTTTTACAGAAGAAAAGTAGTCTGCTGTTTTTCATACGTCTACTGGTTTAGTAAGTAAATATTTCACATAAACTGCAAAGGAATGGTGAACTAGAAATGCCTTAGCATGCATGAATATGTGCAGTATAATTAACATTTTATATTCACATTTGATGATTATCAAAATATCTTCTAGTTTCTATTATGCATGTGTGATTTATGATAGTCTCAAAATTCACTTGAATTTTGTCTGCTGTTAAAGCATGATCAGTACAGATGTGTTAGTGTCTTTTGATTTTAAACTACATTTTATGACACAATATGATGCATGAAATGTGAAAATACAGCCCCCGATGACTGAACTGTTGTTTTCTTTGTAGATGACCACGAGGATGAAGATGCCGTTGTCAATAGAATATCGTGAGTACAGCTGATTTCTTTGCATATCTTTTTAGAACACTGCTTTTCAAGGGCACATTTGGGTGAAGACCTACTAAATATGCATTTTAATACTTGGAAAGAAATTATCCAAGCAGTTATTGTATTGAAATGAAATTAAAATGGCAAAAATGATGGTGACATTGATGCATGGTGAGAAACAAAGTGGTAGAATACATTTAAATCAATTAAAGAAAGGTTTTCTCGGAAAACGACACACATTACCCAGATATATCTTTGTAGTCATTATAGTTTAATGCTTGTTGAATCCATTTGGGTTTCCTTTGTTATTTTAAAGGCAAATCATGTTGAAGCTTCACCTGGAGATTGTGACAGACATGTCCTCTCTTTTACGCCTTTTTATTTGACTAATCTAGAAATTGATTTACTAATTAATGAGGTGCTTTAATTATTTATAAAAGTACCATTGCTAATAGATATTTACACAAAATCAAAAATCATTATACTTTTTCACTGACTACCACTAACATTCTGAATGAACCACAGAGCTTTGATTGCATGTATCATCTATCAGTCAGTTTAGAATTACAGAACACATCACTCTCAGAAGGTTCTAGTCACGGCAGAATGGTGCACAAGAGCTCAGGAAGCATTTCTGTTGATGAGCTCTTTAACTGATACTAGGATGAGCAGAATTTTTGCTGCCCACTGAGGACTACTGAGCAGATGGTCAGTCCCCTGGGCCCAATCTTTAGCCCTGCAGCCCCTGAATTTCTTTAAAAAGGAAAGCACTGCAGGCTGCTGAAACATAGCCAGTGTTTTTCTTTTGTCCTAGGACAGGGGCAGGGCAGGGGTGGAGCAAAGTGTGGAGGATAATTAAAAGTATAGATTGACAAGAGCCCACTGGTGGTGAAATAAAGCACCACTGAAGCAGCTCCTCTCAATAAATAAGTACATTTCTCATGTACTTCTTCTTTTTAATCCTTGACACACAGAATTACTCTTTAACACTAATCTGAGTGGAATTAATTGTTAGTTTAATGTGACTTGAGTATAGAATTTGTTGTGATTCTTAATGTTTTTGCTTTTCCATCTCTCCTTGTCTCTAACACTTGTTTGTTTTTGTCTGTTCATGTTTGGATGTTTTGAATGTCTGTCTGTGTGTATGCATGTGTTTGATTCTATTTGCAGATTGTACTTGTGCACCTTCACCCTGGCAGTGTCGGGTGGTGCCGTCTTCCTCCTGCCTTTCTCAATCATTAGTAACGAGATCCTCCTCTCCTTCCCCAAAAACTATTACATTCAGTGGCTCAATGGCTCCCTCATTCACGGTCAGTGGATCACACAGTTCATGTGTCTCTTTCTATTATTTATCAACCTTCTCTCCCTGTCTACTTAAACAAAAACAAACATCTTCTGGTATATCTGATTTGACATCGATTAGAATCTTTATTTACCTGTGTTGATGCTGGGCTGTGTCAGGCTGTGTTGACCTCAGTCCACCCATGAATGTTGGTTCAATAACAGTTTTGTTTGAATTGACATTGTAAAACTCAGATATTAGGGAGAGATTTTTTTAATAATAATTTATTACCATTCAACTGAATGAATATGGAATTGGGTTTCAGAGGAAATAAAACAAATTACAAAATCTGAACTGTTTAATATAGTTATACAGGATATGGTGATTAAAAAGGAGACTAATGGTGTAAGTCAATGTTACTGAGCATAAACATTTTTCAGTGTCTTTCTCCTTCAGTATACTCCCCTTCAACACATTGCTGCATTTGGGTCTTCCACAGATTAAAGCAGTGCTGTAGATCTTCTTTTGATGGTTGTCTCAGATACTCTGTTGTTCTTTTCTTAACTTCTGACACAGACTCAAAACGTGTTTCTTTGAGCACAATTTTGCTCTTAGGAAAAAGTCACATGGCGCTGGATCAGGTGAATAGGGAGGGGGATTGATCAAGCACTGTGTGCTTATTTTTGGGCTAGAAACTGCTTTACCGAGAGCACAGTGTGAGCAGGTGCATTGTCTTGATGAAGAATGAGACCATTTTTCAGCAACTTTGGTCTCGTTCTTTGGACTTTTTCTCACAGTTTGTATAGACTCTGTTTGTCATAGTGCTGATTCACCGTTGACCCTTCTGGGACCAAAATTCTACCCTTAATGTAAGCCATAAGTCAACATTGCATTGAATTTGGACTTAATTTGTCCTCCTTTGTGAAGATGGTGTTTTCCGACGCATTGACTGACGTTTTGTCTCAGGATTGTATTGGTAGATAAAAGTTTCATAGCATGTAATCACTCCTGTTAAAAAATGTGGGTTTCCTTCATAAAATGAAGGAAACCCACAAGAATGTCTCCTTAAATGTTCTTGCATTTTTCCTTTTGATCAGGAGACAGAAGTTTTGGGACAACTTTTGCACATACTTTTGTCATATTTCAATTTTCATTTAAAATCTGCCAAACTGTCTCTTTATCAATGGAGACCATTTCTGATGTCATCCTTATACTGAGTCGTTGATCATTTAAAAAAATGTGTTCAATTTGTGAAACTTTTTTTATTAGAATTTTTCGATGTGCATTGGTGCCCAGAATGTTGAGCATCTTGAACATCCTCTCTGCCTTCACAAAATCGTTTGTGCTATTCAAACATAAGTGTATGTGACATGCAGGTTTTTTTCCATACACCTCAGTCAACAAAAGAAAGATTCAGCTGCTGTTTCATTCAATTTCAGCAAAAATTCAGGTTAATGTGTTCCTCAATGTTTAGGCTAATCATTTTCCAGTGCTCTAGCAAAAACACGTGCACTTCAGTCAGTAGCTAGCAGTGAACTAAAGACATCATTTACAGCTGTTGTACGTGAATAGCCCACCTTCAATATATAACACTCAGTGTGACTTTGAACCTCGCGGTTTTATCCTCTTAAGCGCAATATCAGTATTCAAAAGCAATGCCTCACATAACAGTTCTCTCATTAACATTTCCTGTTATAATGCCCCTTAGTTAATCAAGACAATCCACATGTGGGCTATGAATACAGTTAGATTTTTCCCTTCTGGTGGGGGGTTGGGTGGGGGTCAACAATATAAAACAACTGCATAACAACATATAACACACTGATCCGGATCTCATTTCAAAACATTTTTTAAGCACAAAATGGACCATAAAAATGTTTATTCCACTCCAAACAGCAAAAGTTATGTTCTTAAGAAACACAGCCTGAAACTTGTTACAAACTTTTTTGTGGGCAATGGAAATTATTGAAACAGGTGGCAAGATAATCAAGGGATTCTAAGGCATATTGTAATTGTTTTTGCAAAATGCTGTTTTTTTATCATAGATCTGCAACTGGCAAGAGTTTAGAATTGAGTAAAAAGTGTTAAGTCTCAGTACAGCAAATTGGCTTTCTGTATTTCGATGGAAGTATTAAAATGGCATGTTTCTTGTCATAAGGGCCCAAAAGCAACACAATGGTTTAATTTCTTTTTTCTTTTTTTTTTCTTTTCTTTTTTTTTTCTTTTGCTTGACACACCTCTCAAAACTCTAGATTAAACTGATACGGAGTCTTTTGCTCTAACTCTTTTAGCATATGTGCTGGTGAAGCTTACATGCTCGCAATTTTTCTAAAACTGAGATGAAGCATATTTAGGCCTTCTTCCCTTTTTCATATGGGAACTTAATCTAGCGTCAAACAGCATCTTCATTCAAAATTTTCCAAGAGAGTAGAAAAATGCACACAAATTCGGACCCATTTGTCCAAAATATGTTTGTTGTCTTAACCATGACTCATTTCCTTTCTTTAAAACCAGTCAGTATGTAAAAGAAATAAATTAATTCCTTTATTTAGACTATCAGTACAAATTATATTTCTGCATATCTTGCAGTCAGCCATGCAAATATAGTAATAAGTCAGTATTGCCGTCAACTGTCTTTTATGCTGTTTGAGGCTGCAGCATCCACCAGAGGGCATCAGAGTCCACAACTTAAACATGGCAGGAGAACATGTTGACAGAAAAATACACATCATGGCAATTTGCCTCACAACTACTATAGGATTATAATCAAGGAAAACCCTTTTAAGAACATGATGACATTCCCAGGTTTAAAAAATGTCTGAATAATTATGTATGCATTTTACTCTGTGTTCATTAACAGCATTATGTATTTGATTTGTGCAGGTTTGTGGAACCTGGTGTCACTGTTCTCCAATCTTTGCCTCTTTGTCCTGATGCCCTTCGCCTATTTCTTCTTGGAATCTGAGGGATTTGCAGGATCAAAGAAGGTACAGATTCAGATTTTATAAACATAGCTGTCATTTAAAAATATATATTTTCTTGTTGCATGGGCTACACAGTGGTATGGTTGTTAGTACCGTTGCCACACAGCAAGAAGGTTGCTGGTTCAATTGCCCTATTGGAAAAAGTCTTTTTGGGTGGCATTATCAAGCTTTGGCTGTGTATGCATGAGTTCCCTCTGGGTACTCCAGCCACAGGCCAAAGACAGGCTCACTAGGTTATATGGTGATGATAAATTGGTGTGAATTTGAGAGTGACTGTTTGCTTGTCTATGTGTCAGCCTTGTGATTGGCCTGCTTCACTGACAGCTTAGATTAGCTCTAGCCCCATAACCCTGATGGAATAAGTAGTACGGGTGGATGTTACACATGTTAGCAACTTTGATCTAAAGCATTTGTTATAAGGAAAAAGTGTAAGACTTCTCCGGGCATCCATAATCTTGGAATAACAGTAAAAACTGAGAGAAGAACTGCTTATAAATGAACAATGATAAAGTTTTTGTAGTGCGTATACCTTTGTTAACAATTTGTCAGAGGTGGAAAAACATCATTTAATTCTTGAAAAATAACAAATATTAAAAATTAAACCAGGAGAATGTGGGACTATGTCTTCTGCTTTGATTGACAGAATGTAGTTGATATATTATTCCACAATGCATGTACAGGGCTTCTCTTAACAGCCAAAGCAGCAGCAGGTGCCTAGTCCTTGCCCTCTCCCTGACTCACGCCACTGACTGTAACTGCCACTGCGGAAAGCTCATTAACCATGAAAGTCTGAATCTGGACTTCGCCCAGCGCCACATCCTGACAAACTCTTCCAATAAGGCCATAGGCTGCAAACGCTTCAACACCGCTGCATCGGCCCCCTCTGATTTAAAGCCTGATTCCTTGTCACCCCCTCCCCAGCCCCCTAAAATAAAACTTCAAAAGGACAGGCTAATAATCGAGTTGTAAGGCTCAGCGAACTTCCTCGTTTAATTGATTACCCTCCAAAAAAAAAAAGCAGGCTGGGAGCTCGTGTTCCAAAAGTCCATAAAGTGGCAGCAACATGACAGCACAATAGAGCCTCGCAACATGGAGGGGGAAAGATTTACTTTTAATACACCTCTATCCTGTGTCACAGTTTGAAACCTCTCTGGTTTATGTCCCTTCTGGCAAAAGCACATAAAAATTAGTCTGTACTGTAGTGTATAACCACTTCTTTTCTTCTCCAGCCCACTAATTTATTTCGCTTGGATTTTTGTTCAGAAGAGGGCAGACCCTGATGTATAGGAAGCAGGACTCGGGCCTCTTTCTCCTTTTTGTTCTTTTTCATTTCTGCAAGACTGTTTCTTGCTACTGATCTTCCATAAATTTGCTTTAAAGGAAGCCCTGGTCAATGTTGGGCTGCACTTCCAGGTATATATTGTGTGTTTGCTATGGACAGGATGGAGGTGACACCCCTGTTTCACTTCTAAAGAAAAAAAACACTGAGCCGCCTGCAGAGTCGATCATGCAGCTGACAGCCAGAGGAATGTAAAACGCAGATCCGACTTTTTATAATGTGATATTATCCCTTTCCTAATAGCAGCATTAGAGCACAATGTCATAAGGTTTTATGTGGCATTTTAAACTCCTGGGCAAATGTTATGGCACTGTGAGTTCCCTTTGACTGCGGAAATGAAGTGAATGATGAATTTCACTACTAACGCTGTAAGTCAGCCTTTTCATGTGGCTGTGTTTACTTTTGACGATGTACTTAAAGACACCACCAGAATAAAAATGTAGATGGGGATGCTTTCTTTTAAATGTTAACTGTTCACCTCTTCAGAGGCCCTGTCACTTACGTGATTAATAGTTTAACAAATTGTCCAAATTGTGGATGAATCAGGGAGACTTAGGCTCTTGATGTCAGATGCTATGATCTGGCTTTATTTGCTGCTGTAAAATGTCTCCCACTTTTACTGCTGGGTTCTCAAATCTTGCTTAGCAGCATCTCAGAGGCTGTTAAAGGTCATGTAGTTCAAGTTCTTTTGTGCTGATCATGTTTTTGAAACCTCTGTAACACTTAATTTTTTAAAAGTTGCATCTTGCAGTGTTATTAGTACTGTTAGGAAGTTTTCTGACCTAACTATGAGGTTTATAAAGCCTAGTTTTGCATTTCATTTCCCTCATCCATCTTTGTCATCATTTGTTATAACTATTTCTATGCAACCAGTAGATGGCGTTATAAGGATGAGATCATCCCTGTCATCCTTCCTGAGATGATCAGTGTGTTTTGACAAAGACTGTGAAGACATCAGCACCAGCCTTTGTTCAGACTTCTATTTATATCAAGGGACTTAAGTGTGCTCAAAAATTATGCATGAAGAGTATGAAATATTGTAGCTATATTTACTTAGGAACAGTAAGATCAAGGTGAAAAATTAAGGTTTTATGATGACATCCTCCAGGTCTATTTCTAGTTTATTTGAATCTCACTTTCTTAGCACTACTGCTCAGCTGTTAAAAGCTGAAATAAATATATTAGTTGCATTCAAGGGCTATAAATGAAATGAGATTTTGAATAAAGGTTTCTAGACATAGCTATTCTTTATCAACGAACCTCTAAGTTGCTTTACAGTGAATAGTCTTTTGGTCTTCCCCACAGTATTGAAATGTGTTTGATCCTGAAACGAGTTGGAACGAGTCTGACCCCCTGACTGACCCAGCAAAGGGCCAACAGGTTTCATCTGGTAGTTAAAGAAACTCCTCATCAATCTCATCCTAAGCCCTAACCCGCCAATGATGAGAAGTGTGTTTATTGTGGAGGGGAGGCGGGGGAGAGAAAACGTCTCGCCGAGCAAACCCCGCATGGTGTTACTAAGATACTCGTCTTTGTTGAGCTCCACAATGGGGGCCTGGATATTTATTTCAAATCTCCTGCACATGCAGACATTTTTCCCAGGCCTTCTTTCGGGCAGGGCCAGCCGGAGAATATAAAGTGGTGTTTACATACCTTCCTTTAAGGTCACAATGTCTCCCTAAAGCTGCCTGTTACAATGTTCGTTACCATGGCAACATATTAGTTGGAGCTGGGAATTTAAAAAGGAACAAGCGAATTGCTCAGGATTTTTTTCTCCTTTCATCTTGTGACTCACTTTATTTGAAATGAGCGATTCTTGTGCACATTTTTAGCAATTTTCCCTGTTTTTGAAGAAAGACATTATTTATAATACATGCGGATAGAGGTGCTATGTTTTTTTTATACTTTACATAGGGCAGAGTATTATTCTGAAAGTCTGCTAGACACTATTTGTAATATCATGCACTTAATCATAAGCCCATAATACAGGAAATCATTAAAATGCAATACAATAACACCTGATACTTTAACTTTATGATACGACTATCATATGATACAACCCCCCCCCCCAATCCATGACACACCAACACATTAACCCTATCTACAAAGAAAAAAACCTATCTTACATAAGTAGGATGTGGCAAACAGAACAAGTATTGCCTCTCTTTAATACCCACTGTTAACTGAGAGCAGATATGACTCATCATATTTTTGCCGGAGTTGTTAGTAGTTGCGATGTATGGTGTAGATTCATTGCTAGCACAAAATTTACTTGGAAGTCCTTCCACAAATTTGCCATGCTTTGGTTGCAAAATTGTAATCATTATTATTATTATTATTTAGCCTTGCTGAACCTAGGCTTGGCTATTGTTTGTTTGAGGTTTTTTCTAAAACTGGTGCTAAATTGATATTTTTAAAAGGTTTCGGTTAGGGATGCACAACATTGGATGTTTGCCTATATCTGATATGCCGATATTTAGAAATCAATTTTGTCCAATACCGATATTGATACAAGTTTTTACTTGCAGTTCAGGCCTAAATCTTCAGTCCCTAAAGTGCACAATTTCAAGCTTGAGGATAAACAAATAACACATTTCAGTCCTTTAAGCACATTTAAAAGTGTAAGGAATAATGATGACTAAATAAAAAGACTTTTGCCAATGTAGATCTGTTGGCCCTGCTTAAAACTTCACTAAATTTTTTCTTTACATCCAAGATTTACAGCTAAAATATTCAGTTTTTTGTAGATAAAATATTGTATGTAAATATTGGCTGAAATTTTCATGATAATTGATAATGATTTTAACGAAACAGCTGAATAAAATAGAACACCAATAGAACATGTATGTAAAAGTAATGGTTGTAACTTCTTCACATAATGTATTCTGTGCCTTTCCTTGAGTGGCAGGGAGGCGAAATCTGTCTTGTGGTTTGTTATGGTAGGTACCTGATGTGTTGGTACCAGATTTCAATACTCATCCCTAGCTCAGGCTCCTTGTAATTGCTTTGGGCCTCCCTAGGGGCCATGGGCTCTTATTTATTACTCCAATTTATTATACAATACAATTAGACACAACGTGATAAAACAGTATAGTATGCAAAACTCTATGACATGATAGTAAGTAATGTGGTATGCCAGATACGATATGGTACAATACAGTACCATATGATGCGATATGATAAGTCAGATAGGATACGATATGCTACGATATGATCCAAAGAAACACAATTTGCACAGCATAATATCACACAATATCATCCACTTTATTGGCCACTTAAGGGGACCTTTCTGTAATCTATTGTGGACATTTTCTACATTAAAATCAGCAAATAGAAACAATGGAAAGAAAAACAAATCCACATGTAAACAGAGGAGCACATTTAAATGTAAAGCACAAACAACCAACATATATATCGAACTTTACCCATACTGCACAAGTTCAGCATAAAAACACATCATAAAAGGAAATGATGAACCAGTCTGACACCTTTCTGTAACCAGAACAAGCTGCAGTCACTGTAGGATGTCAAATAAAACTCTGCAAACATCAGACAGTACTGAAGCTGCTTCCTTCATTTAAACTCTTTGAGTTTTCTGACTCATCAGTCATGAAACCAGCAGGGAAACGGGAGTCTTAATCCACATCCTAAAGACCAAGTCATTTAACTTTCACCCTTGTTTTATTTTTTCCTGTTAAACCCTTCCCTCCCTCTCTTTTTGGTTTGCACAATACGATGTGATGCTGATCATGTTCAATGCTTTCTTGTCATTGGTGCTTTATTAAGAAGTCTTATATGAGTCTTTAGAAGTTCATTGTGCAGCTTTACAGGGGAGTGTCCCTCTCCTCTGCTTTCTGTCTCTGACACGGTCACTTTGCTGTGGCCGACTGGTTGAAGGATACGTTAATAAGGTCCCTGTGCATCTGGCATGTCTTTAGCAAGGAGGGCAGTCCTTTTTGCTCTGGAGCTAAAAAAAATGAAGGAGAAGAAAGAGTTGCCCCCTCCTTCAGTTATTACACTCTTGCCCCTTGTTCCACACGCCCCTGACAGTGAGCAGAAGGATGGTCTGTGGGATGATCTCTGCCACCACCCACTGACCTGCTGAGGATTGATGGCAGCAACAAGGAAGCTCCAGCTACACTGAGCCTCTCCTTCTTTTGTTTGAATTCTCTCCCCCTCTTTCCTTTCCATCAACATCCAAGTATCATTTCTTCTTCTCTCTCTCATACTCTTCCTCCTATGTGCTGTGGCTGAAATCACTGACCAAAGCTTTACTTCAAAGACAGAGTACCAGACTGTTCTTTAGTTTTTCTGCAGCACAAACTAAGTGGGAATAAAAACCCCTGTGAACTGTTTCCAGGCCCTTTATGGCTTTGTGTAATTGGGTGGATTTAGAGGTTGATTTACTTGGCTGACTACGCGTGTGGGTCTGTGAATTCTTGCATGTTTGTTTGCTACTGCATATGAAGCGGTGAATCTCCTCTCTGGCCACTACATTCTTGGAAGTCTCTCCAGTCTTGTTTCGAGCATAGCTGCAGTTAAACAGCCCCTCACTCGATGTCGGTGTAAGGATCAGGGGATGCTGAATATTTCAGAGCTGCTATATTTAGAGGTAGTTACACATTTAGAAAGGCAAGAATAGAAACTTTCAGCGGGCGCTCTGGATGCCAAGGCGGAGGTCTTTCTCTTTTTTTTTGTCTGCCTTCCTTCACCAGTTGACAGTTTAATCTTTGATCAGTGATAATAGGTTAGTTGGATTTTCCTTTTAATGTCTCAGAAATGCCTTTTGATTGAAAACTTAGGACTTAATTTTATTGCAATAAAGAAAAGGGATACACCTTTAGTGTGCAAAGTCATGCATGTGGACAGATCAATTAAACCAATCTGCCTCATAGCTCAGCCCGAACCACGTCTGACACAGAGGATTGTTCTTCCAGCGAAGCAGGAGCCGGCGATGATAGTAAGGGAGGTGACAAGCATTGCCTTTGCCCTAAATGATCTGAATGGGTAATGATTTGAGTCTTATAAATGATTGAGCGACCTATCTAAAGGGAATACACCTTCAGCATGGCATGGCCAGCTTGTTAAGGTGGACTGGTGCGCTTGAGCGGACAAGCGTCCTGCCTCTGGCTCTTGCTCGTCCTGATGCATCCTTAAGAGAACGCGTGTGGGACGTGGCTCAAGTCCCTGAAAGCATTCCTCTCTCACCTCTCTTACCTCCAGGGAATGAGATGCGCTCAGACGTTGACTCCTCTCCTCCACCAGTCTCTTTTTCTCGCTCTGTTGTTGTCTTGGTTTATTTCTCTCAAGCTCATCCTTTCTCATCTTTTCTATCAGTCAGCGGTATTAAGTGTGTTGCTGCTGCCCAGTTTAGCTGTGCTGTGAGATGTTTGACTGCAGAACTCATTATGTACAGAAGAGCATGAGATGGCCATTAGAATTAGATGTCCACATCAGATTTTGGTTATATTTTAATGTATTGATCCTCATTGATTAGTAAATTAATAGCTTGTTTGTTAGCATATTAGTAAACATTGCTTCTTTAAGAAATGCTATCCTTGTGATGTATGTGTAATATTTTTGATTGAAGGTTTTGGTTGTTTTTTTGTATCATGCTGACTAAAGATTTATAAGACCTTCATCCCCCCTCCAACGTTACCTGTCGAGCAGCTGCAGTGTCCGCCTTGGCCACATTGGGGCACTCCAGACCCTGCCCACTTCTCCCCTTGTTGTGCTAGAAAATTCTACTCTCACTCACCGAGGGTTTCAATGTAACAAGAAGCAAAAGAAAAACGATTGCTCAGTAATAGCAAAAGTATGCAATGGGATTTTCATCTCTGAAAAAGAATCAAATCACTTTTCAAAGTAGAGACTCAGAATATGCAGATGTTTAATGTATTCTCATATGCACAAGTCAGACAGGTGCTCGCAAATAAAGCTCCAGAATGAGAAAGAAAGGGGTATTTTTTTTGGTTGAATAGAAAAGAAGACATCTGTGATGGAAGTTTAAATGCATATGCTTATGAACAGGTGGTTTAATCATGAGCTGTGCTGGGTAAAACGAAGCCCTGTCTGATTTAATCTGCAGAATTGAAACCACTTCCATTCTATAAAGCCAGTTGGTTAACGGGGGAACTTTCAAAGAGAGTCCCCCTCCATGTACCTGTTGGCAAATGCTGAACAGCAACCACACAGCCATTATGTTAGCTGGTAACAAATTGCTCATGTGTGCCCAATTTAAGCAGCACTCCAAAAGCAGAGAGCCCTTGTTATCCCATGCCTGCTCGCCTACCTGACATGTGTATGAGAAGGCCTATCTATCTCACAGTATTAGACAGCTCAGCTCTCCAGCAGGGGGGGAAATGGAAACTGTGTGAACAGGTAGAGGAGGACTTTATTAACCACTCAGCAGTTTGTGACCCGGAAAACCCAAATTACCCCAAAAGCCTCTCGTCTGCATGGCCTGGGACACGACCGTGATGCTAAGGGAGCGGCTAATCGCCCCCAGATGGGAGGCCTGCTCTTGATCGTAGACAGTAGCTGACCCAGCCAGGCTTCATGCTCCTTATACCACCCCCCCCCCCCCCCCCCAACCCCCTCTTTACGCTTTTTAATTTCACCTCTGCAACCACCAGCCCCATTTAGAGCCACTTTATAGACCACAATATGTGTGTATAAAATAGCTGTTTTACACAGGAATCTGTGGGAGCGTTTATGTCATGTTTGTGTGCTGTGAATGGAAATAATGGTGTTTAATATGAGTGAGGCAGGTTGGAGGAGGAGGGACATGTCTAGTAAAATGAACTCTGATATACACACTTCAGACTTCAAAACTCAGTGACACAAACATCAGTTTTAATCACATGCTTTAATGATTGTAAATGCATATTTGTCATATTTTGATGATTACAACCTTGTTGGCTATATCTAAATGATCCTTTTTCTTTCTCTGTGCCTTTTAGGGCATTAAGGCACGTATTTTGGAGACCTTTGTGATGCTCTTTTTGCTGGCTCTGCTTATCCTGGGCATTGTGTGGGTGGCTTCAGCACTCATTGACAATGATGCAGCCAGTATGGAGTCACTCTATGGTAAGTTTTAAAAGCATTGCATTATTTGTGCTTATTGATTCTTTTTTAAAAAACTTTTGGGAGTAAGGGCTTTTTGCATCTGGCAGTGCATTTAATGTCTGTGCATTATCTATGAGGATGAACTGCAAGTTGATTTGCTAAGCGCAGTGTAAAGGGAGGGGGCAGTTAATAACCCTGCCAGTATCTCTGAAGCCAACAAACAGGTGGTTGCATGCAGAAATGATGTCTATAGTTTTTTTTTTTTTTTTTTTTTTTTTTTTAAATTCATGTAATGAAGCCTGGCGTTAGTTCATGCAGGACACTGTAGTCATATGCCCAGCTGTGATCAGCTGATGGCCAGCTGATCCTAATTATCATCTCCCAGCTCCCACAGCCAATCACAACTCTTCCTCTCAACACAGCGGTGTTTTTAAATATGACATACTTCCCACTAATCCCTGCTTGCATTAATGCTGATGCACCATACTTCTGCTACTGCTGACAAAGCTTAACCTCCTCCACCCCAGCCTCCTCTTTTATAGCATAAGGCTTGTCGCACTCTCATATTCAGATTTATGCTACTATGTATTAATTTCTTTTGAACTAATTTTATTGTTTTCAGTACACATTGCCATAAATATATCTATACATGAGGGGGTTTCTAGCTATGCCCTCCCTGGAAAATTAAAGCATGCTGCTTGATAAACCCAGGGAGTATCTTTTGAGCAGAACCTTCTCCCCCCAAAGTAGAACTGTATATTAATTTTTGCAATAAAATGTTTAAATGTATGATGAGATTGTTCCTGACTGAATTTTTTTCTATAGATCTTTGGGAATTTTATCTGCCATACCTCTACTCCTGCATATCTCTGATGGGAGGACTGCTTTTACTCAGTAAGCCATCTCATTCCTTCTTATAAACACTGAAAAACACAAAAATGCTATTGCTACAATGGTACATGAGTTCAATTTGCAGAATTGGTGTGTCTTATTTTGGTTAAATACTGATCAAATATTTTCTGCCTGATTTGTAGTGTGTACTCCTGTGGGATTATCCAGGATGTTCACTGTCATGGGCCAGTTACTAGTGAAGCCAACAGTAAGTGATCAATATTTATGGCTGTTCTATTGACTGTCTGCTGTAGAAATCTAAAGCTATGAATTTCTTTCAAACACACACAGTCAAACTTGCTACTTGGCACCTTGCTCCTCTGATCTGAAATATACCCGTCTCTGTCGGCCGTTTAGATGTGCGACAGAGGACTACAAATACATCACCAACTCATACTCCCATCTGCCATCTCTCCAGTCCCACTTTGGGCCTAATTATAACCCATTTCATCTCTTTTTCCTCTGCTCCCTCCCCTTCAGATCCTGGAGGACCTGGATGAGCAGATTTACTGCATCCATTTGCAGGAGGAAGCCCTTCAGAGGAGATTAAACGGTATGTCTGTGGGAGACGTGTTGGCACATTATAGGAGAGGAGAGGGGTTGACTGCCCTATTGGGTGTGATGGAGCGTGCCACACTGGAATCAATTAGCATTGAAAATTCAGCCAGGCACACACTCACACCAAGGCATACACAGACACACTCGCCATGGCCTTTCCCCAGCACTGTCTTACTCTCATAACTTTCTGCTAAAGGGCAAAGCAGCCACCGCGGCCAGGACCATATTTTATGTTAAGGAAGTTTTTAAGGATCCATTTAAGACACTGCAGAGCCACTGTCACTGCAGGCGAAATGATTGCCTCATTTAATGTGAGGCCTAGAATGGCAGCCTGGGTAATAGGATGGAAATGAAATCTTTTATACGAACTTTTGGCTCGTTCCTGTGGACATTAAAGCGACTTTTCAGTGACTTTTGAAAGGCATCCGAGAGCTGTGTGCTGTTCACAAACACAAAGGGAAAGTCCTTAAAGATGTTGAAGATGTTATTTTTTCAGCCTGCATTTCCACCCTTCTGTGTTCACAAAATTTCCTTGTTTGACGTTGAATAATCTCAGAAAGCAGGAAGTATTTGGGCCAATTTCCAAAAGCTACTTTAACATTAACTCAAGCACGTAACCAGGAGTACAGATGTGAGTAAATGAAGAGGATGAGCGTCCTTTCAAACCAGGGTGGTAAGAGAGATGGCTGCCTGATAATGAAGTATGTTTTTGAATGCTATGCCGGTCAGCTCCATAGACTGCCACCAATGCGTATGGTTCCTTAGGGCTCATTCCACACTGCCCTGCTTTGAAGTTACTGATAGAATAATTGTAATCTGTTCCTTATCATCCTTACCGCTGTTTGATCTTTACAAGTCTCTGTGAGAAGGGAAAAAACTTGGTCAACAACTTAATGTGTGCACTGAGGCTAAGCTGCTATCCACTTTTACCTGTAAAAAGGTGGGAAATGGAGCCAAAGGAGGATGTTGACAAGAAAACTTTATACCCACGTACAGTATGTTCACATACGCACTCTGCGATCACGCACTCACTCAGGCTAAAGCGGCGTTCCTTTGATCTGCTGAGAGCAGACGGCAGTTCAAGAACAGTTCACAGGACACACTCCAAAGGCGAGCAATGTTGTCTTCTTGCTTCACCTGTGTCCACTTCACATCCAGCTCCTCCAGCAGATTATCCTCTTAGTCAGTTTGTGTTTGTAGATGTGGACTATTGAGCCACATCAGTTGAAACATCAGTGTTTATTTACACATCTGGCCCTTTGTTGTCCTCCCTCTACATGTAATTGCCCATTTTTAACAGCAGTTTTGATTTGAATTTTGCATATCAGGCCTAAACTTTTTTTTAATGTTTAATGAGCCTAATATGTTTAGAGTCATGCCACTGGACCTTTCAGATAAATATTTAACTAATGAGAAATAACTTTTATGTGTTGCTTATCCTGCCTGTGAACGATGTCAAGCCTGTTAAAGCCTGGTGATAGTTGTGGTTTCTCAGTTATCTGAGATTTTTTTCTTTTGTTCATTCCAGACCTGTAACTTCTTATTTTAGGGCCATGGAATCAATTCAGCAAAGAATGAATAAATAATACTTTTATTCTTCTATAGGGATATATGCTTTTTACAGAAAGCATCAAACATAAATGACAGAAAAGATCAACATGTAGACTGGATGGCACATAACTGTCTAGGAGAGCTGTGGGAATGTGTACAACCATATGTTATTACTGCAACAACTAAAGATACTGTTGCACATGTTAACAAACTGTTATTTTTCATGGATATGAATACAGTGATTTTGGCTCCTTCTTAGGCACAGAAGCTCACAGGAAATTATAGCAATGGAACATTTTAATACCATCCAAGGTTAAAACATTTACCTTTCTGCAAACTGCTTTTACTGATCGATCAATTGGATGTTATGTAACTCTCTACTGCAAGGAGAAAACCATAGATTATTTAAAACATGGATGTAGTTTCAGTGAGGTCACCCATTAGTAGTGAAGACGTTCTGAAGTCCATCAGTGGCCAGACTGGAAATCACAAAGAGGTTGAAATTAGGGGGTCTAAAGCCTCCCCAAATTCAGCTAATTAAGAAACATTACCAATCATGCACATTTTTGCAAAACTCACAATCTTTAAATCTTCATAATGGATAGGTTTTTCACCCCATGTACAGTTTTTAGCAAGTTTAGTGGTCTGTTAACCATTTACCAAAATTTATGTGTAAGTAGTGTAGCTTTTGTTGAAAGCACAGTTTATAAAATGGTTATGTTGCTCTAATATCAAAAGAGTATACTGGGACTCAGATTATATGACTTTCTTTTTATGACTGTTGTAAGCCAGTTCTAAACTGAAGATAAACTGGGATAAATCAGCCATCCTGATACCCAAATTGAAACTTTCCAGAAGAATGATGATGCATAATTATAGTTGTGCATTATCTTTAGCCAGAAAGAGATAAAATGTTTCATATATCCATTGAATTGGTATATTTCATATTTATATGGGAAACATCTCATACAGAGCATTTGGGAAGGGCAGAGCTTTTAAAAACATTCTCTGAAAGTGATTGGTCAAATGTTTTTTTTTTTTTTTGTCACGTTCATGATGGCCAATCAGAGTGACAAGGCAAAATGAAGTGATGTGCAGCTCCAGTCCTAACCTTAGCTGTACAGGCTAGCACTACCATTTTTTTTTTTCAATGACAAGGCTTACATGTGGCTAAAATTCATGCTGAAGTCTATTGGGAGTTGTGCAAAAACATCTTCTTTCAGTGTGGCTCTTTGCTCTTAATTAAATAAGAAATGTGGCCCAGTTGTCATAAAACTGCAGCTATTGCTACATCATAGCTAATCACTTCACCAGCAGCACTTGTACGTACTGACTCACTCTTAACTGAAAAGTTTCATGAAAATCTTTCAGTGCTGGTCTTTGCTCTTTATTTAATAAAGAAAAGTGGTCCAGTCCTAATAAAACTGTTGCTGTACCTTGAGCTAGTTGCTACAGTGAGGCAGCCATTGCTAACAGCTGGGCTCGCAGTACAACTTAATGTTTCCCATAGCTACTGCCTCATTCTCCTCAAATGACCCTGATTGGTGGAACCATTTTAGTTTGGCACAGACGTTGTGATTTGCAGTTTTCTACATGTATTTTCCTGATGACAGTCTGGCAAAACCATCTGCTATGCAAGGTTATGTTTAGACTGGATTCAATGTTTGTGCACACTTTTACAACCAAATGAAATGATGGTGTGCTTCTACCTTTAGGAATGGATGCAACATCTGCATGTTTTGGATGTTTTTGCAGTTTTTAGAACATATGACTGATGAACCTCAATGTGATTCTTTGAAATACATGTGTGGGAGGCATAAGGGATTATAAAAAATCTTTAGAAAATAATACATCAGCATTTTAGACAAAAAGAACATTACAGGAAAAATATTCATTTAGTCTTGTGGGTTCAGTTGTCAAACGTCATCCTACTCTTAATTAAATAAGAGTAATAAATAAGAAATATTGAAGATCTGTACTGCAAATCCAATGATTTATCGTTAAAACTACGGTGTTTAGGCATCCAAGTGGTTATATCTCATGCTTCTGTCACAGTGGCTGAGAAATATATATTTTATTAAATGTTGAAAATCTGTTCTTTTTTTTTTTTCTTAGAAAACTTGTGTTTTTTAGGGTGGTTTTTGAACAGAAGGTGTATATTTTTGACAGCCTTAGGTCTATATGAGTTAATTACTACATGATCTGAACTATACATTCATGTGTAACACATATTTGTGCAGTTTGACAATGCTTACACTTTATTACATTTTTTTAAAGCTTCACCACTTGTTGATGCTTCCAGTCATTGAAATATTCTTGACTTTGGTGCTTGGTTAGCTCACTTGGTAGAACAGGCATCCATCTGTTTAGGCTACACTTCTAAACACACTAGTGGCAGAATCAAATCCCAATCCTGGCATGTTTAGTTCATGTCCTCCCTCACCCCTCTCCCCCTGTGTCTCCTGTCTCACTTTGGCTGTCCTTTCCATTGAAGACAAAAATGATTTTAAAATAATCTCTAAAACATAACAGTGACCGCATGGTTTTAAAACATGTATAGAAAAATGATAAAGTGATACAGATTTTGACAAGAGCAATATACTGTTCTGCAGCACAGGTACAGAGGCTCTGACACCTGTCCACACTGCCCTCTTAGACCCTAATCCAATGATGGCAGAGCAACAGTATGCCGGTCCAGATGCTCTGCGGCACGATGACCTTGCCGCTGCCTCTGTTGCCTCAGCATGGTGTTCAGCGAATGTGTGGGTGACGTCATTTTTTGACTGTGGTGAAGGTTGGAGAGGATACGTTGAATTACTCTGGGCCCTCCTGGCTGCCAGAAGCCTCACTCAGCATCTCTGCCTCACTGTAATTCAGTCCTCTACTTGATGCTGCCAGCAGAAGCAGAGAAGGATATATTTAACTTCAGTCTGGAGGAGTGATGTCATCCAAGATACTGCAGTTGTATTCAAGCCGCTTCCCTCTGCAGCCTGAAACAAGTGATGATATTGTTCTTTGTCTTCTTCTTTGATTGTGACTTTTACAAACCAGCTACTCATGTGATCAATGATTTATCAGTTCTGGATGACGGGCAGAGCTGTATGTAGAGATATTATGCACTGAGGTGATAGATTAGTTTACTTGCAGCAGAACAGATCTGGCTTCCCTGAGGCAGGTCTCGGTTAGACTCTGGTGAAACAGCGCATGAACTGTCCATGACATTTCCTGTTTTGTTGTGACTGCGTTTGCTTGGAGGGTTCAAACTTTCCCCTCTTTAGATTCCGGGACAGGTATCTACGAGGGCATAGACACAGTTTACTCACTCTCACTCTCTCTCTCTCTCTCTCTCTCTCACTCCCCCTCTCTCCCCTGTATTGCCTACTTAAAGCCATCCAGACAGGGTGTGTCATAATAACAGAGGGAAGAAACCGGTTTGATCAAAGTGATTGGTCCTTCACTCCTGTAACAAAGATGAAAGATGGTATTTTTATTGCACGCTAGTAACGGTGTTACACTGAACTAATTGGTCTTGATCTGCCAATCACCCCAGGGGATGCAAATGGATACTCTTCGTCTTTGGCTCCAGGGGGCCTCTACACTGGTGCGTCAACCTGGAAGGAAAACAGAGTAAAAGAGATAAATTAGCCTTAAATGAGCCGGCCCTGCGGTTTTCCTGGAGAATCCCTTGCTGTCTTCTTCAGCTCGCTCAACCAGTTGTGGCATGTGCTAGACAGCTCCTGACACAAGAGATTATTTTTACTTGTTTGAGATCACATTTGTTATGTTCGGAGAAGGATTGCTTGTTTTGATTGGATTTCTTAATAAAGAAGAGTCAAATACCATTAGACAAATACAGTGAAAATTTAACATGCTCTTAATTAAGACATCATCTCGTTTTTTTATGATTTGACATAAAAATTGTATAACAAAGACCATAAAACATTTTTAACAAACTAAATAAAAGGCTGACAGTGTAGATATGCAGAATATGGTCCCTATTTGTATAAAAATAACATTAGATGTGCTATTTAAAGGTTGTTTGTGCAAAAAAGGCTTCTTGATTAAAATAATAATAATAATAATAATAGCTTTGTTTATATAGCACTTGTTGTACATAATGCAGCCCAATGTGCTTAAAAACACAAGATTTAAAAACCTACAAATAAAACATTAAAAGGGCCATAAAAGCTAAAAGCTGCCTCACCGGAATTTCTTTGCAATACTTTTGGGACTTCTTAAAGAAGGGCAGTGGACGAGCTGAGCAATCGATGTGGGACATAAAACTTAAAGCAGCTGGTGATGTGTATGGGAGCTAAATTATTTAAGGCTTTGTAGATTAGTAAAAGGATTTTAAAATCAATTCTAAAATTAACAGGCAGCCAGTGCTGTGATGAGAGCAGAGGAGTCATGCGATCACTTTTCTTTGTGCAGGTTAAAATTCTGGATGCTGCATTCTGGGTAAACTGTGATTTTATATTTTATTACTGTGGGAGACCAATAAATATAGAGTTGCAATAATCAAGCCATTAAAAGCATGTGCCGACATTAGGGGTCAATCGATGTTAGTTTTTCACTGCAGATACTGATTATTAGTTGTTCATGGGAGCCATAATGGATATTCAGAACTGATATGCGTTCATTAAGATGTACAAAATGTACTTAAGTTGGCAAAAGTAAAATTTCACATTCAGAAAAAAGGAAGGAAAATAAACAATTTAAGCTCCACCAGTATGAGAAATGGCACAGAGCAACACAGTAGTAGCACGAAAACTAGTAGTGATGCCATACGCTTACTGTGCTAGTGGCACTCAGGCTTAAGTATTGACTGGCTAGAACTGGTGTGACATCTAGCTAATCAGACTGTGTTGTATACAGGGCATTTGGTGAGGCTTTGGAGAGTGACAGTAAAGCCAGAGGGGAAGACACACTTTGCAGTGGAAATTAATTTTACCAATTATCAGGGGGAAAAAAAAAAAAAAAAAAAAAAAAAAAGAAGGCAAAAGTCTGCCTTAATAATCATCCATGTCAATAACTGGCCAACCCCTAATCAACATTTCCACATCTGGCTGGGTTAAAATGGTCTAATTTTTCCAATTTTTCTAAGATGATAAAATGAGAATTTTGCAACTTTGGTAAAATGGCTGTTTGAATTAAGTTCACTTTTTAAAATTACTCCCAAATCTGTAAACTGTTTTTTAACTTTGAAGGACAGGCTTCAAAACTGCTTCCAGTTGTTGCTGTTTCTTTTTTCAGCCAACAAGCAAAATTGCTGTTTTGTGCTTGTTTATTCTTACAAAGTTTGAATCCATCCAACCGTTGATATCATTAAGACAGTTAAAGTGTAAGTGAATCCCCAGCTCAAAGCTAACTCCGCCCACTTCAAGATTTCAAAAAATGCACAAAAGTGAGGAGTTTGGTACTGAGAGGAGGAAAGGGAAAAGGAGTTTTTTTTTTTTTTTTAAGGGTTTAAAAGCGTTTTTCAGATGAAGTGGAAGTGACAGTGACTCCCCTTGCCAGAAAGTGACACAGAGTCCCGCAGCACTGCTGCCTCAATGCGATCTTTTGAAGTGGGGAATTTTACCCCTCCAGAGCCCCCTGAAGTAGGCTGTGGAGTGGTGGTGGACCGTGGTGGTCCTGTGCACTACTTATTTGCACCGTTTGCTCCAGCACTGGCGTTACTAAAGCTGAAACTCTCAGGACCGAGGAAATGCAGGTGCAGGTGAGGATGGGAGTGGTCTCTGAATGGTGAAGTCAGTTAGAGGTCGTAACGTTCTACCTCTTATATAGAGTTTGTGACGTAGAAAACTACCAATGGTAGGATTCTGCATCACATGAGCCACGCCTTTTCAGAAAAGATTTTCAAAGCAGATGTCCGTTTGAGCTAATTAAAAGTTGTAAAATGCTTATTTTTATCAGTTTGGTGCAAATGTCAGAAATAACACCAGCATTGATGTGTTTTACCATAGTTCAGATACTTCAGTGTACAGCTAAAAAAAAACAACAAAAAAAAAACAAAGTGTTCTCTACTTCTTTAAAAAAAGAGCGTAATGCACAGGGGATAGACAACAAATAAATTTGTATCATCAGTATAACAATAATATTTGGCATTATGATGGCTTCTTAATTTACCCAGGGGAAAAAACAGAAAGACAAAATAGAATTGGTCCCAAAATTCTTCCCTGTTGAACACCATACTCAGTATTATCTGTTGATAAAACAGAATCACCAAGGCTAACAAAGAATTTTCTGTGACAAGTACAAACTAAACCAGTCAAAAACTGTACCTGAGAGACGAACCCATCACTCTAGTCGCTCAATTAATATGGAGGGATAATTGTATCAAATGCAGCACTGAATTCAAGTAAAAGAACGAGAGCCACATTATTTAAATCAACTGTAATTCTCACATCATTGACAACCTTCAAGAAAGCTGGTTCATTGATATGATTGGAGTGATAGCGAGAGTGGAACGTATCTGGATTATTATTTGAACAAACAAGCAGCAGCAATTGATCAAAAACAACCTTCTAAAGATGTTTACAGAGGAAAAAAATGATTTGATTTTGGCCTGTTGTGTATAAAAAATCTCTTTTTGTGTATGCTTTTTGACTCCTGAACAGATTAAAAATGACACCGTAATGACTTACAATTAGCATTTTAATCATTGTTATCACCCTTCATAGACACTTCAGTTAACTCCTTGCATTGACATATCAATTTTCAGAAACACCAAAAACATCTATTGTTACAGCCTAAGAAAAGGTCTGGCTGTGCACCACATTTCATTAATTTTACTGGTTTCTGTTTCTGCAGGATCATCCACTTACGCTTATACTCGAGGGAGCTTTGCTCACCAGCTCAACAAAGAACTGGACAATATTAGAAATCAGAGGAATAAATTAGGTAAGTATTTGTATTGTGTGACAGGGCTGAAATATTTCTCTGTAAGACCTTAAATTGCTGTGGAAATAAATGCCAAGAAGTTTGCTTTTTACATATTGCTGACAGGCGGCCGCTTTCTTCCCATCTGCCTTAATTTCTTAATTTGGACTTGGACCAGAACTGCCTGATAATTTTCCATCCATTTTAGGATATTATAAATGAGGCCTGAGCCTTTTTTCGGGAGTAGGATGGGGAAGGGGGAGGGGGGCACAAAGGCACTTAGGATATTGGACAAGATGCAAACTTTATATTGTAGCAAGCCTTTTAGTGATGTCATTAATTTAGAAGGATGGTGCATATAAAGTGCACTTGGCAAACTTCTCGGGCAGGCAGGGTGGGTGCACTTTGAGAATAAGGAGGACTAACAAGGTTGGAAATGGAGAAAGAAAGTCAATATGGCAAGGACTGGAGGGCAGACAGATACACAGAGTGAGTAAAGAGGAGCTGTGGATGTCCATAAGAGAAAATAAAGTGCAGTCAGTTCATAGTACAGTCTGTCAGCAGTGTCTACAAACATGACTGATGGGCTGTTAAAATAAGAACTCAAACTTTCATCTGGTTTGAAAAGACGACACACATTAGTTACCCACCACACACACGCACACAAGTCTCACCAACATATAAATCACAGAGTTAATATTGGTGCATTTAATTTTATCCAGGATTTATTGTTGTTTCCACAAAATAAAGCAGTAATGAGTGTGGTTAATTAAAGAGGAAGAGCATCGTTTTTAAAAGTTATGAAATAGGTACTGCATAACCTGGAGGGGGTGGTTTCAAGGAGAGTTGAGGTTGTGTTTGATACACATATTCGTGATATGTTTTACCAAACCCACCTCTACAACCCCACTAAATAAAGCCACAGGGCTTGAGCTTGTCTTTGAAGACCATATTAATTAACCAACAGTGGAAAGTGGTTTGTAAAGGGGGATTTAGCTCATCTTTGATACTTGTTATTAAAAAGTTGGTTGTCATAAATTTCTTTAGACCAATAACATCGCTTTTTGTGTCATTCAGAGAGAAGAAAGAAAGCATCAGGTTGGGAGAAGAACTTGCTGTATCCTATAGTGATGCTGATCCTGCTTGCAGGAACGGTGAGTGACCTGTCATTAAGCCCATACTGTTTACTCTTGGCATGTTCAAGCCTGGCAGGTGGCCACAGGGACTAACACCCTATACCTCAAACCCCATCCTCTTACATTTTCCCCATGTTGTCTGGGTGTGGAAACTACTTTTGTTTAATAGCTGTTTAAGACAATGCTGAATAGCCACCTGCAACAACTGTGATTTTCAACAGATTATAGTGTGGGAACACTGTTTATGCTGTCTGATATCGTTGTATAAGGCGTAAAAAGGCCATGTGAGAGGCATGGCACGTGCACCAAACAACCCCCACATTGTTCAGGCTTTGGAGAGCTTAATGTTGGAACAGTTTACAATCACAAGGTGGTTATTATGCATAACCATACTTGCAGATCAGAATGGCCCCAACAATTCAGTTATATCATAACACTGGATACTATGTGGAATTAATCAATCTTTTATAACCATGTCATGTGTAAGCAAATCTTTATCTTCCACTCTGTCTGCAGACAATCTCCGTTCTTATGGTGGCATTCAATATCCTCTACCTTCTTGTGGATGAGACTGCCATGCCCAAGGGATCCACAGTAAGCCTACATTTATACCCCTGTCTCTCTCCCTCCCTCTCTCCCTCTCTAACACACCTACACACACCCAGAATGTAAACTGCTCAGGAGCTCGCCTATCATACCTGCCACGTTCCTGTCGGTGACATAAATCAAATTCCGGATATGCCCAGATGCGTGATGGAATAAAAGGCTAGAGCAGATGTTAATCAGGCTCAAACCTTGTGCCCCTGGTTTTGTTTTGGAAGCTCATTGAAAGTCATTTCACAGCCGTGTGCGGATTCAGTGAGCTTGCTACGTGTCTCAAGTCCACACTGTGTGAATAAGCGGCTTTCTGTCCCTCCTGCAGCAGCACACAGGGCCAGGTGAAGGGCTCTCACTGTGAGGCACACTAACAGAGATTCTCATCTCTGCCTTACATGCAATGTGTTTTAAGCTCTCCTTATCTCATCTCATCTCCTCTCCTCGGCTGTGACAGACAACCGCGTTTGTGCGCGTGTGCTTGCATGTGTGTGCGTTTGTGGTTGCATTCTTGTCTGAGAGCGGAGCAACATAATGTATCCTATTTCTCCCTCATTTCATTTCTCGTCTCGGGGGCATCTGACGGAGCTGCCCTCGACATTCCAATTATTTTATTGAGCAGAGATGTTTTCTTTGGCATGACACATTGCAGAAAATCCCCCAAATTACACTTGTCATGCAGCTTGAAGCTGTCCTTCCTGACAGTGTGGCCCCACTAAATGGTTTACGCGTTTGTGGAGCTGGATGGATGCCACACCTCTGATCTCACAGCACCACGATGGAAGGGGGGGAAGGTCTTGTCCTCCAAAACAATCGATACTGATATGATATCCATCTATCCACCCCGTTAACCCCAGCCTCCAACGCTGAACCTCTCTGCCTCTCTAGCACAGAAATCCCCCCGCAGCTACCTGTGCACTGTCTGGATGGAGATAAGCACAGAAGAGAGAAAGTGAAATAAAGGAGAGTGAGCGACTGGTGTGATGGAGCAAAGAGGCTCAGACTGTGGGAAAGTCAAATGAGGCCCCGATGAGCTGATTGTTGTGGGGGGAAAGCACAATAGAAGTGCTCTGTCAATGTTTGTCTTCCTTTCCCTCTAAGCAGCAGTCCTTAGCATACTGAGTAGTGCCCTGGTTGCCTTTTCCACAGCAGAGGATGGAGGTGAGGGAGGATGATGAGGAAGAGAAGCAGGTGGGAGATGAGAATGCAGGGATGCTGTAGAACCAACAAGAGAACTGAAGAAGAGGAAGGAAACAGGAGCCTCTCTGTCAAAAGACAGGATGAAAAACTACTAAGAAGGAGAATAGTTACCCCCTTTTCTCTCTCTCAACCACACTTAATACTTATAAAATAGATAACTAAATGCAACCAGATCGCAATTCTTACCCAATACTCAAACTTAGATATCACTTTCAAGTGTGCTCAGGCATTCATAATTCTGCTATGACCTTTTAACTTTTATTACCTCCGCCAAGGAGGTTATGTGATTGGCAGGGTTTGTTAGTTAGTTAGTTTGTTAGATTGTTAGCAACATAACTCAGAAAGTTATGGACGGATTTTGATGAAATTTTTCAGGAAGTGTCAGAAATGGCATAAGGAAGAACTGATTAGATGTTGGGAGTGATCTGGATCACCGACTGGGTCCATGAATTTTCTGAAGGATTCTTTACAATTGGGAGATAGGGCTAATGATGGAGGTCTGCGCTCTCCGAGTACTTTTCTAGTCTATAAGTGATTAGAATCCATTCTTGCGATGACAAACATCAGGATTAGGGGTAAGGATTTTGAACATAAGCTATAGCTCATTCTTTTCACTATACCTCTGACTTAAATTTAAAACTAATAACTGTAAACTGATTTCTGAAATGAGAAACAATTTGACAGGATGGTCTTAAAGAGAGAATGACTGCACCACAGGGACTACTGTTGTTCCAATCTTTGCCCATAATGTCCTCAGCTCAACTGTTAAGAAAATCACATGAATGATGGTGTAACTTTATGATAAGATGAAGTGGAATTAAATGCATTAAAAGTACTACAGCCAAAAGAAAGAGGGAGCATAACTCATCTTTTATTCCCATCTATCATCTCTTATGACTTTAATGCTTAACGATGTAGGAGCGCTGTGGGTGGACATCCATAGAGGAATTTGCTCTTGCTGTTCAATTAAAAACTACAAGGGGTTAAAGAATTCATGTTTTCCACAGGTGTGGAAATTATTTTGATCATGTATAAAAAGGCTCTGCAGTGTTTATACCAAGATTATAATTTTGACCAGCTACTGTAAGGGCTCTATTTAATAGCCTCCCTTTATTTGTTTAAAATGTGTTTTAGGGCTACTGTTGAATGGGAGTGAGGCAAAACTCCAGTGACTAAACCATCACTTGACAAAGACTTCTGGTCAAAATGTCAATTTAATCTTTTTTTTGTGGCATTGACCAAGTGTGTGGGAATACCTCTCTTTTTCAGATACTGTCTTTGAATTGCCCAGCAACCACTTTATTTGTGATGTGCTCTTAACTACCCGTTCTAAAGGTCTCTGGAGGCAAAACATAAGGTTTAAATAAAAGGAGGCTTTGACATTTAAGATGACCAATAGTTATGGGCTAAACCCGGCTAAATAAACAATGCAAGAAACTAAAGCCCTAACATCCAGCATGTTAAAGAAAAGAGATGGACAGAAAGTAGTACTGGTTTTCAGTATAGGAAACACGGGCTGGGTGAGTTCACCTGCACGCTGATGTCGTCTGGGCCTCTGGCCTAGTTTGCTCTTGAAGCGTTGCATGGTCGGCAAGCCCAAGCTTCCAGTAAGTTTAAGTTTAGTTTGGTTGAGATATAACTAAAAAAAACAATGAATAGGTTCATTCAAGTCCGTGGGATTTGGTTTGCTGTAGAGTCCGAGTTGGCATCTTCTCATTCTCTCAGTGGCAGCATTACTCCACTGCCTGAGCCTTGTGACGTCTTTTAAAGGTGACACAGTTGCAGCTTCACGTGCACTGCTGTCATGGTGCATTCAAGACTGTCAAACATTCCAACACAGCTTAACCCAATATTTATTTCCCACATAAAAAACAATCCAAAACAATTTACAAAGAGAAAAGAAAGGAAAAGAAAAGGAACTCTATGTAACATGCTTATCATTTCTAACACAAATTAAGCCACAGACTGACACTATGGTGACAGTTTTTACCTTAAAATGAAAGCTACATGAAGTGTTTCCTACACATAGATGCTACTTAAGTGGGCCACCCAGGTGTATTTGCCAACTATTTTTCTTGTTCTTTTATTAAAATCAAAACAAATCCCAATCTAGGCATGCAAAAGATGTATACATGTATGCAACACTGGAGGAGCAACATTTCATGTTAAAAATTAAGTTTTTTATGCTGTTAATATTATGCCTAATATTGGTTTGGCAGCTGCTTGCTGCTGATAACATCCAGTAATTTGGTATCAAGGATGGTTGCAGTATGCTCTCTCTTCAACAATAAATTTTCACATCCTCACCTACTATGATTACAGAATCTCTAGTGAAACATTCAAAAGACGAGTGATGATGTTTAAGCATCTTTAACAATGCACTGCTGATGAATACAGTTCAAAGAGCAGAAACATAAAAAAATGAACCTATGAAATTAGTTGGGTGGGATGACCCTCTCTGTCACTGCTATCACTTAAATAAATTGTCAGTCTGTGAGAAACACTGATGTGAATTCACAGAATCAGCAAACAATTGGAAAAAAAAACATTCTGCAGAACAGTGTGAAGCTGCTGTTCACCCCTCCCACCTGCTCACTTGAATCTTCCTGAATATTTCCCGTTGCATTCACAAATCACCTCACTTTGATATCACATTGAAATTTTATTTGAGGGTAGCCTGACATGCCAGGTAGACTGTTTCATATATCCACTGCATGGGACATTCATCTGGGAATCCTCACAAACAAGGCGTTTGGGAAGGGCAAGGCTTGAAAAAATTCTTGGAAGATGATAGGACCAACCTTCCATCAGAGCAACAAGACTAGGGGTAGACCAGTTTGTCATGTTAACAGAACTAATGCCTAGTTTATTAACATGCAGTTTCACTTTTTTGATATTATGCACTTTTTGTTATCATAACAAATGCATATCAAAATGTATCGCAATGCAAAAATCAGTTATTGGTCTCACACACTACTAATAATCAGTAACGATGTTGGTCCTGAAAAATTAATATCGATTGAATCTTAGACCACACAAAATGAGGTAGTAAACCCTATGCAGCTCTGGTAGTAACCTGAGCTCGACAGACAGGTGCCACCATAGTTTATGGATGGTGGAGCTTGTTGGTGGATTAACTCATACAGAGGCTGGGAGAAGTGCAAAAATATCTTCCTTGCCAAGAGAAGCTTTCAGTGCTGCTCTTTGCTCTTGTTTTAATATAGAAATATGGCCCAGTTCTAATAAAACTGTCGCTATACTATAGCCATAAAAGAGCTTATTGTTACAGCGTTGGCAGACATTGTATTCACTGGCTTAGAGTACAACTAAATCCTGATCAAAACTATCTCAAACTCATGCCAAAGCAGTTTGGGAGAAGAGCTAAACATCTTTTCCATCTTGAAGCTTTCAGTGCTGTTCTTTGCTCTTCATTTAATAAAGAAATGTAGTCCAGTTCTGATAAAACTGCTGCTATGCTATAGCTACATCAAAGCTAAGCGCCACACTAGCGGCAGCTATTGCTATTGGTTGCCAGTACGGCTGAACCCGACCTGTAGCTACTGTCTCATTCTCCTCAAATGAAGCTGATTGGTCAGGTCCATTTTCAGACTGGTTTCAAATTGGAGCTTTGCAAGATGTATTTGCTTGGTAACAGATAGGGAATCTGGCCAATCCGTCAGCTTTGCAAGGTAAACTTGGCTGGCAGGAATAGTCTGAATAAAGTTGGCTTTAACACATGCAGCTCACTCCAGCAATTTAGGAATTTTGTAGGAGTTTTGTGCATTTATGAAAACATTTTTAAGAACATGAAGTTTAAGAAAATTGTTGCAGTCACTTACACAGGAAGCACAGGCTATTATGCTAGCAACCTTTCTATTGCGCAGGTATTGCTAGGTGTTAATCTAACAAGCAGTAAATGCAACATGTCTACTGAGAGAGCCACAGCAGGCAGCACAGACTAATCTACCACTCCCCCTCCGACACACATGCAGACCCCTCCCTCTCCGACACACACAAACACACACTCCATCACCGTTCCTGCTACTGGAATGAAAAGAAGTAAGAGTTGAAAGGAGGCGCGCTGTGAAAGCTAGCTGTCCAAAGTGTGCGCATACATGCATATTGCCAGAGCGTATACACACACACACACACACGATCTTAATGCACGCCCGTCCTCCCTCCATTAATAAATTACATCAGATGCTGTCTGCTAATTCCCCATGTAAGAGAGAAAGAGCACTGCACCATGGCTCTGCAGTAAGCTCCCAGGATGACAGTTGCATAAAAAGGCATGAAACAACCTGCCAGGCTTTCCTTTTTTCTTCAGGCTCTTTTACAAAACAAATCAAGTTAGGACACTCAAGAGAGGTTAGAAAGAAATACAATGAAATATAAATAATGTTCCAAAACTACTTGAAACTGTACACTTCACATTTTAAAACATGTAGGTTTTTGCAAGAGTAGTTAAGACTGTACAGCTCTGTACCTCAGTGTCATGTTGAAGTACTGGGTTTGAGCTGCAGTGCTTTATGAATATGTCCATTTCTACACAGCATTCACAAATAAGGAAGGACTGATTTATAAATACTGTACACTTGTAGTCATACAAAATTAACCCACCAACCTGTACTTAATTATACTTATCAGGCATTTTTATAAACTTGAATCAATTGTATATTAAAAGAAATCACTAAATTTGGGGTGAGTGTGGTCATGTCAGACTTAGATATAACGTGAAGTATTGTATGCACTCTCTGCAACCCACTGATCCCTGAGAGGATCAGCACTGGTGCCAAGTCTGACAAAAGCAAATATTAATCATTTGACAGCACAGATGCCTGGTATGTTTAGCGTATGTAGACGTATGTGTTTTTCCTGCTCCGGTTTCTAAAGGTCTCAGAGGTTTAGGGGTTAGAGGGGAGGTGGGGAGGGTGTTTGCTGAAGTATTTTTTGTTTTGTTGTTTTTATGTTTTTGGCATGCTTTCAGCCCGTGCACTCTCCTTACCGTAAGCAATGTGCCGTTTTTGTTTGAACACCTGTTCACATATTGTATGATCGACAGTGATTTGAAAAGAGCCTCTTTCATCTTGTTCCATTCATTACTTAGCCAATTTGATTCTGTCTCTCTCAAGTAGGGGAAATTCTTCGTGCACAGCGCACTTACTTTGCAGGATTTCTGTAATTGCATGTGTGTGCAACTGCCTGCAGTGCTGTCGTTTCCTGTTTTCCTTTTTTATTTGTGATGTGTTTATATAAGATCAGTGTGTGATGACATTGAATAACCCACTTTTTCTGTCTGTGTCTTCTAGGACCGAGGCATTGGAAACACCTCCCTGTCCACATTTGGCGTGGCACAGGCGGTGCTGGAGATCATCCTTATGTTGTATCCTTTCAGTGACCCCCTCCTTTGTCTGTGGCCGAAGCAGCATGCTCCACGGCCAAGAGCAACATTTTCAGGGCAGCTTTATTTACTCAGGACATAGTTCAGCCGGACACCTTCCGGAAAACAAGACGTGTTGTTTCATCACCTTTTATTGTAGCTGAAAAGGTGCAGACTCAGAAGCTGCTGAGCAGAGAAGTGTTGTTGCTCCTTGATTGATTCGCTGAACAGCTACTTGATGGTGTCCTCTGTCGTTGGCTTCTACAGCCTGCGAGTCTTTGAGGTCCTCACTCCCAGGAAGGACGACACAACCATGACAACAGTAAGGATGGGATGGTGAAGTGGGGGCAAGGGTGCTGAGATTCTTCCTGAGATGCTGATGTGTATTGGACCCCCTGCGTTTCATCTATTTCCTCTTTTATTCCTCTTCTGTCCTCCTCCTTCCTCTCTAGTCAGAACTCCTGCTGCTCACTAATGCTTTCCTCAGAGGCCCCTCAATGGCTTTAGTTGATCTGTCCAATATTTGTTTGTAGGTTGCGCAAACACAGGCAAAGTGCAAGCCCCCTTTCTTGTACATCAGAGGCAGTAGGGGTTTTTTTGGAGGGTGGGGGAGTGAAGGATGTGTGCTCTCTTTGGCCCTCAGTAGCAGTACCCATTCACTTGGTAATGAGTTTGGGAGTGGTGAGGCTTGTTAACTAGCCATGACGCTAGAGTGAAAGGGCTTGAAAGGACAACAGAGAAAACCTGGTAATGAGCAACTTCAGAGCTACTAATTGTACAATATGTGGAACCAATTTAACATCAAGTGCTGTGTGTTTATGTGTGGGCACATGTTTGCTTTTCTTACATGTCTCACAGTTTTGTCCCTCACAGATTGGTATATTATGTACATAAAAGATGTTAAATTTGAAGTTTGATTATCTTCTCTGATCTGTAGATCATAGGATGTTGTGTGTCCATCCTGGTCCTGAGTTCAGCCTTGCCGGTGATGTCCAGAACTCTTGGTGAGTACAGGTGTTTACGTTTGCTTCAAGGAGTGAGTGTAGCCGTGCTTATTTACCAATTCACACCTAGCCTGCATGCACTCATTGAATGTTTAGGGCACAACGGAAGTTTTTTAATGGGCTTTTTCCTCTTTTTAGTTCAGTTTATGAGAAGATCAATGCCAAACTCAGTTAAATACAAAGCTGTAGGCTGTGGTAATAGTACTAACAGTAAGCCCTTTTCACACATGCACTCCTGCAAATTTAAAGAAAATTTCAAGCAGAGATATTGTTCACACACACACAAGGAGGGTCACAGGAAAACAGAGGACAATGCAACATGCTTTTGTCTTAACATCTATGCTTTGTGTAGTCTGATGTTTACACTTTCTCTGCTAAAGTGGAGAAGAATAGGAATGGAGATTATAAATTTTTATTAGTATTGATAGCCTTATTGATCAAAGTCTCTATCGATACCATTATTGATACTTTGCTAACGTTTGGTGGAAAGACAAGATGATGACAAAAATTTACAACAGAAGTGGTCTAAACTGAGTAGTGCTGGAGTTTAAAAGTCAGATTTAGTCTGATCTGTCTATTTTATATACCTCATATACAAAGACATACCTTATATTCACAACTGTCTTTGTTTAAGTTTCTCATCAGAAACTGAATTTACCTTTTTACACTGGATCAATGTTTTTTTTTTTTTTTTTTGAGTAATGGGACTTTTTACAAAGTTTGGGAGCTCTTTTAAGCATTTGTCTGAGTGGATGAAGAAGCAAATTGTCCTGGAGCAGCCAAACCAAGTGTTGTGAATGCATGTTATTCCCAGCACGGGTGGAGTTCTTTTTTCTTTGTCAAGCCGGCAGTTGGTGGTTGATTCAATTATTTGATTTGTATCCAATATGCTTTTAGCTGATGTTCCCCTTGCAAGAACTGAAGTATGTTTTTACACCAGTATCATAAAATGACGTTACACCACAGAGCCTGTAAGACTCGATAGCAGTATTGATAAAGGTAAAATATTGTTGAGTTTTGGGTATTTGACAAACACAGACCCAGCTCTTTATAGACCCATCCCAAGAGAAGAACATGGTGCCAAAGCAGTTTCAGAAACAGAACCTTCCATATCTGCTGAGTGAAGTGCAACACTGTGCAAATATTGCTGCACATTACATGAGCTATTGTGACCAATTTTCCATGCCAATAAAGCCTGTTGACAGATACAAATACTTCAATAATCCCGAGTGAAATTCAAGCATCCAATAGCAGCTTTCAAGTCACACTACATAAAAGATCTTATACATGTTGATAATGCCCCCCATTCCCATGTATGTTAAGCATGCACAATAAAAAACAGAAGCCTTAGTAGGAAAAAATAAGCATGACCCTTACAGATTTAAATCACAAATTTAAATCACAAAAACAAGAATTAGAAATTACACTAATAGAGAAATTAAAGCAGTGTTTTATGGAGGTAGTACAAGTACAGTCATATAAATTCATCTTCCTCTCTCTCACTGTAAATATTCCTGCATATTTTCTGCTGCACTCTTTTATGGACTCACCCTGATGTCTAAGGGAACTTTTGCCATTGAGCTGCCAGGGTATTTCCAGGCTAGCATCATCTTTACGCTATGCTAAGCTAAGGGCTCTAGCTCCCTTTGTTCAACAAAAAGACGTAAGAGTGGTACAAATCTTATCTGACATCACTAAAAAGATTTCATAACATCCTCGCCTCACTTTGCCCCCTCTTCTGCATTTTTCAGTGCATTAACATAAGCTGGTTAAATAGTTCCCCTTAGTGACACTAGAAAGGGTGAAGGGGTAAAAATGACAGGAGAGGCAGCATCACAATGGCACTAATAAACATGCGAAGGGCAGAACACAGCTGTTCAAATAGCTCTACTCCGTGCGTTTGAGTGTGTGAGAGAGACCAACAGAGTGGGAAAATGGGACGGAGTGAGTGAGTATACAGTGACTCACTGGGAGCTTTACAAAATATCAACAGGTTCTGCTGTGTGACGTTGAATAGATAAAAAGGAATAAATGCATGAGACGGAGCAGAGATGAAAAAAGGCCTCAAAGAGAATGAAAGAAAGACATGCAGAAAGTTGAGTGTGACGAAGTGAGATGTTAAGAGACAAGAAAGGGTTTTGTGTGTTGATGTGTTGTTTTGTTCATGTCAGTGTGAGAAACATGCACTGTAGAGGATGGGGATCTGTACAACAACAGAAACATATGCTTAAGTCTGGCAGTGTTTAGAAATAGCAACAAATATAGTTGTCAGTACCAGAATTTAACATTTCTGTTTGGGACTAATAAAAATAATACAATATTAATGTTTTTTTTTGTTGTTGTTGCTGTTTTCATATGTATTCATTTATTTAAAAGGGACAAGGCACATTGATAAACATATGTACTAAATACACATGTAAATATGCTGAGTAAGCAAAACTGCTCATTTACATCTATAGTCCCTTGGTAGGTAACACAAAAAAACAATTAAACAATGCTTGAAATGTGCAAATATGCTAAAAGATAAATGTGAACTTTGCTTTTGCTTGATACCAAACAGGCTGAAACATCTTAAAAAGTATTGAAAGTTGATAAATCAATTTTGCAAATTCTTCTTTTACATTTTAAGTGCAGAACAAAACTTGAAAATGTACTTCTAGATTGTGATGTTACTACTTTTAGGCCCCTTCCATGAAAAATCAGACCTTTCATTGCCCGCTGCTTTATGGTATCAAAGCAGTGTCTTTTTTTTTTTTTATCATGGTCTCATCTCAGAATGCTCCAAAAAAACTTAATTTGCATACAAGAACAAATGCTACTGTCATTTTCTTCTCTATGTTGTCACTGTTTTATACCATGATCAGCACAAAACACATATGCAGCTGTGTTGCCAATGTAACAGGTCAAAAATTGAAAATACAACTGGGTCTTAAAATGTAAGAAGAGGGTCTGAGAAAGGGTTTTAAAATATGTTCAATTCAATGTCGGATTTTCTGAAATTACCCTGCCACAGCAATAACAATAGAAGCCCTTGACATCCAACATTGGAATATCTTTTTTTTCAACCTAAAGTGATTAGTAAACTCCTGCACGCAGCCTAAATGTACAACTATTGACATGAACCAATTGTGAAAATTTGGGCTGACACCTGTTTTAAAAATGAACAAAGGTTTTTCATCATTTCTTTTGGTGTAAAGACCAGTACACATTAAGGGCGACGTGAATAAACGGCACAAAAATGCAAATAATTCTGGGGTGAATTTTGTTGCGCCTTTCTATGCACATCAGGGGCAGCAAAATTTGCGGAGAGATTATGCAAATTCTAAAAAAACTTTTGCACTGCCAAGGTCTACTGTTTCTTTTCTCCTGCCTTCTGATAAACAGTAATATAAACTGGAGCGGAAGATTAAGGAGGTTTCTCCCTCTCTCTCCTCCAGTCTGTGCATAAAGGCATATTTATGCACAGCCAGGAGGTCAGTGCTGTTTTGTGTCACTGTTTCATTCATGGTGTCAGCCAAGTTTGCTAAGAGGAGGGACCAACTTTTCATTACTTCTTTGTTAAATATTATAAACTAGAAAAGCACTCGGAGAGCACAGACCTCCGCCATTAGCCCTATCTCCCAATAGTGAAGAATCCTTCAAAAAATTCCTGGATCCAGGTGGTGATCTGGAGCAGTCCCAAAGTCTAATCACTTCCTCCTTATGCCATTTCTTACATGTCCTGAAAATTTAATCAAAATCCGTCCACAACTTTTTGAGTTATGTTGCTAACAAACTAACAAACAAACCTTGCTGATCACATAACCTCCTTGGCAGAGGTAATAATGATATTAATAGCACAGTTGAGGTTCACTGTGAGAGAAGTTAACTCTTTTTTTTCATGTTTGACCAAAAAAAAACCCTCTTCTCTGCATCAGCAGTTATGTGTACTAGCATTAATTTGATTGGTCAGCCTAAATAAACATTAATTATGGATATTTCTGTATGACATATTATCTGCTACTGACCAATGTTTGTTAACAGCATTAGCCAATACCAATGCTAAATCAAAGCAATGATCACCTTAGGCTTCCCTTTCTTTTTCTTGAGCCTGACAACGAGCCCATTAAATAATCACAGAACACTACCTAGTCAGCACCTACCTGTAGATAGGGAGAAAGAGAGTAGAATATAGTAGAGCATTTAGCAGCTAAAGTGCCAGATATTTTCTTCAGGCAGTGACCCAAAACAAATCTAAAAGAGAGCAAATAATGGATGTCTAATCATTGGGTTGGCAAAAACATGATCTAAAGTCAGAGATAAAATTTCTCAATGACTGTAAATGGAAATAGCTGACATTAAATAACGGGCATACTGGAACTCTGTAGTTATGCCTCATCGACCCATCCTCCTGCCTGACAGTAAAATCCATTTACACAATGAAAACTAATACACACAAGCACATGTCACATTCATGAGTTTATTAGCCATCCAAAACAAATGTATGTTAATTGTGGCTTGTTGCTTCTTTATGAAAGCTTTAAAAGATAGATAAATACCTTCCATGTTTTGATTTTAACATTTGTTAAAGCCAAAAGCAAGGAGCTTGCATTAAGTGTTCCCTGCATGCAGAGAAAACAGTCTCTGTGCCTTACATCCCTGATGACATGTGCTATTTGGATGTATGACCACTTGCATACTAATGCCTGCAGCTCTCCTACTGTAAGCCTGTGAATACAAATGTCAAACATCTTTTTACCCCCAATTAGATTTTCTCAGATTACCAAACGGAGATCAAAACCTTGGGCAGTAGAAATGGATGTAGCCAGACCACAGTGGCAAGCTGTATTGACTGGGGTCTCCATCATATCTCTCCCTGGCTCTTCAAAGGCAATTTTGTTAAAGGTCCTTGATGCTTGCAAACTGCTTACTGCTGCTGTAAATACATCTCTCCAGACACTGAATCGATTGGGCGGTCTAATTGACGACAGAGGTTGTGAAGATGTTACCGGAGAAGTAGAATGTGAAGAGACTTGTGCTGCTCCACTGATCATTCCTACATAGATAAAGCTGTTGTGGTTGCATAGATTTAACATAGTGTGGCAGGAGATTCCTTGGCATGTAAATGAACATATTGTACACATCAGGTTAGTAAGTGCTGACTTTTATCCCTGAATAACTTTATTTCCCTGAGATAAAGCTAATCCATCCTTGTGGTCAAGTACAGGGATAGCAACATGGACAAACCACAAAGTGCAAATGTCTTTCCTTCCAATCAGCTGGAAAGTTTTGTATGAGTTTGGTGTTAAATAAAGTGCAACGAGATTTCTGCCCTCTTTCTCTGTCTGAGGATCCTGCATGAGAGAGATGAAGTCCACCTGCACACCTTTGCAGCTATACTTAGTGAGCCATCCTTTCAAGTTCTCCTGGGAACAGCAGTCTTCACCAAACTGCCAACACGACACAATGTTTGCAGTGCGAAGAACCGTGTTCTTTTTTAGGCCGCGTCGATTTGTTACATGAGTGTACTTTTGCTTTTTATTCCAGTGATTTGATTTGAATCTCTTCTTTCCTCACAGGTATCACCAGGTTTGATCTCTTGGGAGACTTCGGGAGATTTAATTGGCTGGGAAACTTTTACATTGTCCTTTCATACAACCTGCTGTTTGCAGTGGTGACAACGCTCTGTCTTGTGAGGAAATTCACCTCAGCTGTACGGGAGGAGCTTCTAAAGGCACTAGGTAAATGTACCTTTATTTTTCTTGTGTTCTTAGTCAGGGGTGGGCAACTGGCAGCCCTCCACCACACTCATTGCAGCCCCCAAAGTCAATTTCAAATGCTAGTTGATTATAGACTTAGAGGAAACATGACAAAATCTGCCAGGAAAGCATAAAAAATGAAACATTTCTCATACAGTCTTTGAATAGTTGTGTATGTTTAGCTCTTGAAAGAAATTAGAAGAGTTAATTGGTTGTAAATGTTTCTATAGAAATTTTTTATGCCTCACTTAATGCAAAAGCAGCCTCGAAACAGATTAAATTCTTAATCTCATTTAATTAAAATGTTCTTTTTTCACTAGAGTTCAAAAGCATAAATGTTGGTATTATAAATGATCATGAAAGCAACATATGCTTCCTCAGGTTTCCTGCACACTTTCAAACATCAAATTTAAGACTTTTTAAGACCTAAACTAACAAACAAAAGACCACTTTTTGCACGGCACAATGAAAAATGAGATTTGTCCGTAGGCCGGCCCAGGACTGAATTTCCTGATTAAATGCACTGTTTATGAAATGTCAAACTGTATAGGGAAAAGACATTTTTTGGTCATAAACGCTCAACTTTGACGATTTCTGGCAGTCTGTATTCTATCAGTAAACTCTAAACTGATGTCATAACATATATTGTAGCATTTGTGCTGAGTTGATTCTGTTTATTAAAAAAGAAAACAACATGTTAGACCTGTCAAAATGAGGATAGGCTGTTCACATTTATAAGCAGGCAACTTGGTAACGCTGGGGTTTAAAGGGGACATATTATGCAAAAATCACTTTCCAGGCTTTTGTAACAGAAATACGTCCTCCTGGCCTGTTCACAATCCCCTCAAGTACCAGAAAAATCCATTCCCTTCCACCCTCTCTTTCTCCCCCCTCCAGAAAATGTGTGCTAAAACAAGCCATTCCCAGATTGAGACCAAAGGGTAAAATATGTCCCCTTTAAAGACTTGGTCTAGTGATTCACAAAAGTAAAAGGACATTTTGAGCACCCAACACTTAATTTCTTGTATTTTGGTAAATATTTATGACACATTTTGAGGTGAAAATTCAGTTAGAAATCCAAGTTTATTGATTAATAATAGAAGACTGGTATTCCTTTATAAAGCGTACTTTCTAATTAGCTTTAATATGTTGTTTTTCACATGTTCATTTTAAAATGATTACTTATCTAAAACACAAATCACATTAAAGAAGCCTGTTTCCAACTTTGATACATAAAAAAATCTAATGCTAACTTTACATAAATTCAGTCATTAAATAGTATTATTTCCAGATTTCGCCGAAAAAGGGTTAACATGTTAATGTTGCAAAAGACAAATTAAAAATAAATAAATAAATGATACACTGTCAAAGTTTGAAAACCTTAGAAAATCTGGCTGTAGCATGCTAGCTCTACCGTCTCTCTCACTGCATCACGGACGGTTTAGAGTTTCTGAGATGATTTGTCTTATTTTTGCCATTCAGTTTTCGATGAACTTATTAACTTCACTTATTATTTTTAATTAATCTGTTTGTCTAATTATTAATGAGTCTTTTTGTCTAAGGATTATGTGGTGACACTTCTTGTGACATGGCACAGCTTTGCTTTAATGCGCTAAAATGCTTTGTTGACATGAGATGGCAGCTTTTTGAAAAACATACATAGCCATAGAGCTAAATATCAATTTATTGGGTATCAAGGCGCACTGGTCGGCAGAGAGAGGGAGAGAGATGCAGACATGGAGAGCCTATGAACTTTTAGACAGAGAACTTTAGCTACAGTTTGAACCCTTACTGTATAGCGGTCACGTTGCTGTCACTGTTTAATCACTGTTATCCGGGGCAGCCTTTACTAATGATGAGTCTTGTCTGTGTGATTGAAGATATTTCTTCTTCTTTTCCTCAATTACTACATTAATATCTCTCTTACAGATAGTACAAACTGCACTGCTGTAAATGGCATTAACTGTAACATGTACAAGCATATACACAAAAAAAGAATGGTTAAACCTGAAAATCTAGCTAGATAATGAAGATTGGATAAAGACACGTCTTGGGCAATGTGCTCTCTAAAATTTAAGACTTTTTAAGACTTTTTATGGCCTGCAAAGGATCCACAGGAACCCTGCTTCCTTTCATTGAAGTATTAGTTATCCCAGTGGGAGAAATGACAATCAGACAATATGTGATGATTTGTCCCTATGGCACTGACAACAAAATTAATGTGTCCATCTTGGTACCCAAAGTTGCCCATCCCTGTTCTATATGTTTACAACCAGCACCTGCTGAAAAAAAAAAATTCTGTCATGGTTCATCTGACAATCCCACTTTTGCTCTGTCAGATGTTTGGAGTGATTTTCATCAGTTTCATAACAAAAGTTACATCTAAAAATACTGACTCCATCAACCTTCTCTGGGCTGTGAAGGGCGGTCATGTTTACTCCTCTGACAGCATGACCAGGAGTGACAAAATGGGAGAAATTCCTTGAGATCCAATGTGCTGCAGGACTGACATGTGACAGAGGATGGGGCTAGTCTCAAAGGCTTGTGGTGACAGGCCCGGGGTGTTTGATACACAGGATGGGATAGGGTTAGAAAATGTCAGACAGAGGCAGTGAGGAGGAAAAAAAGCACATCAATACCTCTGTCTAAGTGAAAGTCTGAGGCTTTTTAATGAGATTTCTCTCCCTTATCTCCCCCTGCCCAGGTCTGGATAAATTGCAACTGTCAAACAGCCCTACAGACCCTGAATCTGGGAAGATCTCGGCCAACGGGCATCAGAAAACTCTGTGAAATGGACGATAGATCAACACACGCACACGTACACACACATGCACACACCTTAGCACAGCCAAAGGGAGATTTCGACAGTACTGCCTGACTGCTGAAAGGTGAAAGGGATTGGAAAGAACTTAATAAACTCGGGCAGTGTCTGACGGATGCTGCAAATGGAGGCTGAGAGCAATTTAGCTTCGTGACATTCCATCCTCTGCATCTCGGATGGAGGCTGGGACAGAGCCAGGGATGAGGCTAACGGGTGAAATAGACTGGCATCACTGCAGTGACCTTGATGTTGACCTCAACTGCGACTGTGACTTTAAACCACCCATCTCTTGCTTCAGGGGCCCTCTCCCACCCCCCAGCTTCTCTACCTGTTTTATCCTTCTCACCATAATCTAAGACAAAAGCAAGAGGAATATGCTGGTAAAATAATGCACCTTTTGTTTTTTTCTAAATTCTAGCATAAAGACTAAAGGTTTCTCTTCCATTGTCCTGCTCTTCCTTTATACACAGTACATAAAACAGACCTGGAGTATTCCATTAAGACTCATTTTTAATGTCAGTATGTCCACTTGAATCAGTATCACTGATACATGAAGCATTTTCAGCATTTGATCTTTGATTGTTATATGAACTGATACAGGAATGATAAGGAGTCAATGTGTCAGGCTTGATTTGTTGAAGCTTAAAATGTGAAAACAAAATGTGCTTCATGAAGCATGAAAGTCATTTATTCACACTAGTCTCATTACATTAAACAGCACGGCAATACAGTTCACGTTTTATGCATTAGCACTGTCGTCATTGACAGGCCTCAGATTTTAGCACTCCGCTCTCATTTGTCTTTTTATTTGGCTTTACTCAAGTGCGCTTTAACTTAATTGATGATGTCATTAGAAGTAGTATGAGAACTTTTTTAGGTGCTCTAGCTTAGACTTGAGCTACTCTCCAAATGGAAAACTACAAGGGATAAGCATCCTCAGCTTGGAGCCAACCCTGTGGATTTATGTTCTGAACTTTTAATATGCAAATGGCAAAAAAAGAAAAAAAAAATCATCAAAGTTTTGCTCATCCCCAAAAAATCTGTTTTAAATTGACAGGGCACTGAAAATTTGAAATTTTATCCTTTTTGTAAATGTTGTATTTACATGTACATATTCTATTGTGTTTCATATCTCTTTTGCATAATTTGGATGTAAATACTGGACTCTCCCTATGCCCCCTGAGGGTCCGACTCACTAAGCTATCTGAATTTTGTTGTACATATTTTTTTACAAACACCTAAATCTAATGCAAACCTGGAACAGTCTTCACATACAGAATGCAGGAGTGAAAAACTTTGCAGCCGTTAGACTCTGTGACTCAGGCCCCATTTACATGTTGTTGTATTGCTGCATAGTTTTCTGAACTGTGACGTTCTTTGTCTCTAGGACCACCTTAAATGCCTTACACAACAAGCATCTCGCAGGCTTAATGTTAAGGTCGTTTCTTGTTCTGCATTGTTTCTGTACATGTACAGTACGTGTACACTGTTTGTAGACAGTCCCACTGTGATCCCTGTACGCTACAGTTTATAGTCTAAAGCCAGCTGGTAAAACATACACATCGCTTTCTGCCATGAATGTCGTCACAGTAGTGCTTATCTAGAGGGAGGATCTATTCTGAGACTTGTTCATTACCCGTAAAACTTGAGCATTTGCTAGAATAGGCTTGAGTGATCTAATGGTGTTGATTTTATGGTCTAATTGGTGTCATGTGTTAAAATAGTGGCTAAAATGATGTGATTCAAAAAGGCAGTAAGAAAATTTTAATTTTAAATACATTTGAATTTTTATTTCTTAGGTCTGCCATTGGTTTAATACAAAGACTGGATTTAAAGAAGGAAATGTGCTACTCTTAATAACTGAATGCATTCTGAAGCCATTTTCTCAAATAACAAATCAGACCAGGGAATGTTTTATAAAAGGTGACTTAGACATGTTAAACCATCTCAGAAACACAGGAGGAGCATGCTTCTGCTCATGAAAGATGTCAGTTCAGGAGTTCAGGTTGATTTACATTTACCAAAAGAAACATGTAGTGGATTATCTTGTTCATTTGTTTTGTGCATTTCTGTAGCTACTTTACTGACATTTAAGGCCATGCTGATAATTGGACAAAATCAAGTGAGCCCAATTGATATGGAAGACCAAAAAGGATATTATAAATTGGCATTGGAGAATTTGAATGGTTGAAAGTCAAATTTTAAACTTAGTCTTGATGTACATTAACTCATATGACTTCAGTGGATATTCCAACCAGCTCCATCATACCTGGCAGGAAAATCAAACATTAATAAAACACCACAGTCACACTCCCTGCTGTAGTTCAGAGATTAAAAAGTGACAGGGCCATTTTCTATTCAAGCAATCTTTTTACAGTACATCTGTGTTGTGGGGTTTAAAGTTGAGAGTTGGCCTGTACTGTAAGTGAAGCAGCTTTTTTTCTGTCTATATGTCAGTTGGTCTCTGCATGTAATTTTTGGTACATGTCTTGTGAATGTATTTTTTACAATTTCTCAGTTTGCTAAATGTTCGTTTCATTATTTTTGATGTTTTGTGTGTTTGCAAATAAAAGTAGAAAAAAGCTCTGGAAACATTTTTTCCTTAGTCATCAGGATATTTTGGACCTCAAAACCAGTGAACATATTGGGGGTGGAGGGTTTTAGTAACCATTCTTTAATTATCTAAATATGAAAGATGGTCTTACATGTCTTTGTTTATACCACAAGGCGATTTTCAGTAGCTGGATAGGCCTCTTAAAATGTGAGGGATAAATGAAAAGTATACCAGCTTTTCCAGGAACCAATAATGACATGCTGTTAAAAACTTCAAAAAAGTTGACCCCTCACAATCACAATCAAAGTCAGCTTTACTGCCAAGTTTATTTACATTCAAGATATTTAATTCATTTTCTTGTGCCTAACATTGGATGTAGAATAAGCAAAAAGCGTGTAAAAAGTTACATTAAAACTAAAGGTTATCTCCCAATTTACACAGTATAAAAACCTAAGGAAATGTTTGAGCTAAGTCAGGAATTGTAGTCTTAAAGAAGAATAATCAGAGCCCTGCACAGGAATGGACTGAGAGGTTACAGACCAAGAAAAACTCATTCTGCAGAAGAGACACCTTCAAGCCAGACTGAAGTATGCTAAGGACAACCTGGAGAAGCATTATGCATACTGGAAGCATGTCCTCTGGTCAGACGAGACCAAACTAGAACTCTTTGGCCATAGAGATGTTGCTTATGTTTGGAGGAAATAAAGGGAGTGGTATATAACCCAAAGAACACCGTCCCCACAGTGAGAGTTTTATACTGTGGGGACGCTTCAGTGCATCTGCAACTGGGAATCTCATAAAAGTGGAAAGATCCATGAAGAAAGAATGATAAGTGAAGATTTTGAAAGAAAACCTTAAGCAGTCAGCAGCAAAACTGGGTCTGGGTTGTCGCTTTGTCTTCTAACACCACAACGACCTTCAATATAAGTGGTTCCTGGTGAAGAGCTTACTACAGAAGACCAAAGTGAACTTTATTGACCAGCCTGCTCAAAGCCCTGACTTGAATCCCACTGAAAATGTGTGGGGCAAACGGAAGACCCAAGGTCCATGCCAGAAGACCATCAAATCTGGAGGAGCTTGAGAGATTGGCCAAAGAATAATGGGCTGGGATTCCTCAGAAGTTGTGACTGAGACTTGTTGAAAATTACAACCAACGACTGCAGGCTGTTATCCAGCAAAAAGGAGACACAGCTGAATATTAGTATCAGAGGCCTGATAAGTTTCTGTGAGCAAAGTAAAATAATGTTAGCATCTAAAATAAAACTAAGAAAATCTGTGTTAAAAATTCCTTGCTCTGTTTAACTGCACTTTGAAAATACTTTAAAAAAAAATCAAAGGCAGGCTAAAATCTTGCATACACGTGTGCAGGAATACGTATGGTTCAAGTATGACATTACAAATTGTGCATACTAGTATTTGTCTAGCCCAGAAGAACCTTATATTATGAGCTAGTCATGTTCTCTGGTTCATTGCACTACTTAACAGTCAACCGACTTAAATCAGTAACTGGTCTCAGCTGTTATGCAACCACAAGGGGCAGCAGAGAGTAACCTTCCAGTTCAAGATTTTTTGGGGGTTAATTGTTTATGAGATCAGAGCAACTGAGAGACTGTCATGACATATTTCATACTAGTATGAAAGCTAATGGTCAAGGCTCCAGCAATATTTGGGATACTACTCATGAAGGATATGAAGCAGCCTAAGTCCCATAATGTTGGAAATACTACTCTACCAAGTCAATTCAAACCCCATCAGTCTGACAACACTTAACTGAAGATACAAATATGACTTCATTAAAAAATCTTTTTTGCTTGCCAAGTACCTGTTCAGATGAGTTTTTTGTGGTAGAGAGATCTGCACAGGGGACAGGAGGGTCTGTTCTCTACAGTGAAAGCCTCAAAAGCCTCCAGACAGAGCTGGTGGTAGAGATGGGAGCAGGACAGGAGCACGGTTGGTCTGTGTCCATGGGTGGATGTACATGCTTCTGGTAAAAGGCTTGAGCTGCACAGTGCTGTCAGGCAGATGGGGCAATCTCTGACATCTCTCTGGATAACCTGTTGAAGATGGAAACCGACTTAAGACTACCTTTTCAATATTCACATTTTATTAACACCTTGGTCTGGTGCACAGTCAGAGGTACAGTGCTGTAAGAAAGTACTTCCCCCTTCCTGATTTTTCTTTTTTGCACATTTGTCACACTTCAAATTTCAGATCATCACAAATCTTAACATTAGACAAAGATACAAGATGCAGTTTTTAAAGGATGACTTCATTTATCAAAGGAAAAAAGCCATCCAAACCTACCTGGCCCTATGTGAAAAAGTAACTGATCCCTAAACCTAATAAGTGGTTGTGCCCCCCTTGGCAGGAGCAAATGCAAGCAAGCTTTGGCAATAACTGGCAATGAATCTTTTGCTTGCCGTGGAGGAATTTTGGCCCCCTTACAGATTTTTTTTTTGGAAATTCAGCTACATCAGAGGGTTAGAGCATGTCTGGTCTGTTTAAGGTCATTCTCATTTCTACTGGATTTAACTGGACTTTGACTAGGCAACTCCAAAACTTTTATTTTGAGATGGAATTGCTGAATTTTTTTGGATCATTTTCCACTTGCACTGATGGCCAGACATTGTCCTTCTGGATTTCTGGTAGAGAGCAAAATTCATAGTTTCATCAGTTAAAGCAAGTGATCCAGGTCCTGAAACGGCAAGGCAGCCCCAGTCCTTCACACTTCCACCTCCATGTTTGACCGTTGGCATAATGTTCTTTTATGAAATGTTGGGTTATTTTTATTTCAGATATAACATTTTAACCTTTTGTCTCATCAGGCCACAGAATATTTTCCCAAAAGTCTTGGGGATCATTAAGATGTTTCTTTGCAAAGGTGAGACGAGTTTTCTTTTTTGGTCAGCGTTGTTTTTTTGTCTTGGAACTCTCCCATGATTGCCAGTTTTATCAAGTCTCTATCTTATTGTTGAATCATGAACACTGATCTTAACTAAGTCAAGCGAGGCCTGCAGGTCTTTTGAAGTTGTTCTGGGTTCTTTTGTGACCTCCTGGATGAGTCGTCAAAGTGCTCTTGGAGTAAATTTGGTAGGCTGGACACTAGTAGGAGGGTTCACCACTGTTCCACATTTTCTTAATTTGAGTATAATGTCTCTCAATTTGGTTCAATGAAGTCCAAAGCTTTAGAAATGGATATGTAACCCTTTTGAGACTTATAGATGTCAATGACTTTGTTTCTCATTTGTTCTTGCATTTCTGTAGATTGCAGCATGATGTGGTGCTTTGTGAGGTCTTTTGGCATACTTCACTTTGTCAGACAGGTTCTATATAAGTGATCTCTTGATTCAGGAGAACTGGCAGTTTTCAGGCCTGGGTGTGGCTGGTGAAATTGAACTCAGATTTCAGAAAAATATGGTTGTTGCAGTTAACTCATGATTTAACAAGGGGGCTATTACTTTTCACATAGGGCCAGGTAGGTTGAGATGGTTTTCCCCCTTAATAAATAAAATCAGTATTAAAAACTGCATTCTATATTTGCTCCGGTTGTCTCTGTGCAGTATTAAAATTTATTTGATGATCTGAAACATTAATTATGTGTGACAAATATGCAAAAGAAATAAGAAATCAGGAAGGGGACAAATACTACTGTATTTCCCTGCCATTGCCATTTCATAACGAAGAACTCTGCTGGCAACCACCTGTTGGGTTTGATCAGACATGAGGTGATTACATGTTTATCATGATCCTTATGAAAACAAAGCATCACACACACTGCTCCATGTGATGTTTCTAATGTTTCATAATAAGCTACATACAGCACTATAGAGTTTGCACCTGTGAAAAAGGTGCAAGGTATGTGTTGAAAACACATTCACCGTTTGATACTCCATGTCAAGGCTGAGCCACTCCTGCCTTGTGCTCAACCTTTCGCACCAGATAAAGGAGGAAAAAAAAAAAAAGACATCTTCTTTGCACACACCCCACCCCCTCTATGGAAACGGTGCTTGTTGCAAAGAAAGTAAACAAAGGAGCCTCATGGAACAGCAAATCTTAATGTCTTTTCAATGAAAAGCCTGCCGTGCTTTATCAGACTGTCTCGTGTTTTTGTAAACACAGAGGATTATTAGGCGTCCTCATTTCCATTCACTTGGTTAACATGAATGATCACCTCTGCACAGATATGTGCTTTCTGTACAGCAGCTGTGATGCTGTTGTCCCCATGCAAGAATTGACATGTCAAGGGAATGGCAAGGCTTAGAGAAGAAGAATTAGACCAGGATTAATATTTTCACGGAGCCTTAATGTGCGTCTTGCTCCTGACCTGGCTCTGTATTCGGTCCCAGTCATTCTCCCGAGGTTCTGAGACGGTCTTCCTCTCCAGCTGCTGGAACACTTGCCTGCTTGATGACAGCGAGCGGTTGATATCACTCAGAAAAGCCTCCGTGTCGGTGTGACAGTATCGGACAAAGCTGTCATTCAACTCCTGCAACTAATTAGGAAAAACCATTTTAGTGGCACAAAGGAGGCATGTGTCTTTCAGATACACAATAGAGTCGTGTTTTCGGCGAAGGCTAATTGTGTGTATTGTAATGGCTGAGGCAAGCTGACAGGGTGCAGTTGTTAAACAGCCAGATCAATACAGTCACGTCTCCCACTAACATGGAGAATTAATGGAAACCAGTAAAAAGAGGAAGACAGTGCTGGAAAACATGGAAATACACAAAGCTCTGACACGTCTTCTGTCTGGGTAGTTTGTACACTGATGTTCAGATTCACTACATTAATACCAATACATTTAAAGTTCAGTATCTCACCTCTATAATAATGTAGTTTATAGATCTATAGTAAAGCCTCCTGAGACCTGAACTTATGTTTGAAATGCATTTTAGTTTCTCCTATTTATTTAGGATGAGTTTAAAACCTCAGCCTTGTCTTCAATAGGAATTACTCCACCAAGGCCCTTTTTGTGCAGAACATACACCACTGGACAGCTTTTTTAAGGATATGTTTTTCTGTGTGTCAGCCAGTTGGTCAGTTGTTGGGGGTCTCAGTCAGTAAGAAACAGTGTTGATATTTTTTTGTTACTTGATGATGAACCACAAGGATTTGTTAACGCCAAGCATGAACAAATTTCCACCAAAAGTTCAGAATTTCTTGGAAATTTGCCCTGCTAAAATGCACACAAATTCCCTAAAATTTCAAGGAAATGTCCCAAAATTTCTGTGGAAATTCTAAAGCATATCTTTAAAGTATCCAACAAATGTACCTTTAAAATTTCTTCAAAAAATTTCAACATTTTTCAGTGAAATTTTATCATAAAGTCTTAACATCCCCCCCCCACACGCACAAAAACCTGAAAAATTCAGACAAACTCAAATTCCCTAAAATTTACAAAATAATGTCCTCAAAGTCCATGAAAATATCCAAATAAATTCCCCAAAATGTCCATGTTTTTTTTTTTATTTCAAAGGACATCCCCCAAATTCCCAATCATATTTCACACAAATTTTCCAAACAAATTTCAAGAAACATCTAAACAAATTTCCCAAATTCTCATGTGATGAAAATAAAAAAGAAAAATGCACATTTCCCAAATAAACCTTCCAATTAAACTCTTCCAAATATTTAAACATATCCCCAGAATTTCAATGAAAATATTTAAAAACTTCCAAGCAAATTTGCTAAAATTGACAAATACATTCTCCAAAAGTTCATGAAAATGACAGAACATTTTCCCAAAAACCCAAATAACTTCCCTGAAATTTCCGGGGGCTTTTTTGTCAAATGACATTCCTTGAAAGTTCCCAACAAAATTCTCAAAAATTTATCTATATTTTTTCAAAATTTCTATGAAAGTACGTAAAAATATTGAAGCACCTTTTCTCCCAGTAACAAAAACAAATTCCAGAAAATTTTAAAAACATTTCACAAACCTCCATATAAAAACATGAAATTTTCCCCAAATTCTCCCAAACTTCCAGTCAAATTTCCCAAATTCTAATAAAAATGCCAAAAAAAAAAAAAAAAACCATAGCAGACTTTTTCCAAAAACAGCTTCCAATTAAACCTTCAAAAACATTCAAACATCTCACCAACATTACGAAATACTTGACTATTTCCAGGCAAACTCCCCAAAATATCCCAAAAAACTGAAGAATAGGGGAAACCATGTGCCACACATGCGCCTAGACCGGGAAGTGATCTCGCAGCCAGTTTACAGAGGACATCAGCCTCTGCACATGGGTGCAGGTTCCACCAACCGAGCCACGCTGGTGTCGTATCCGAAACATTCTAATAGCAGAAATTATTACTATGTTGTAGGACAGCCAAATGTAATGACCTCATTTGTACATGTAGGGTCTAAGGAAGAAGGGTGGATATTCAGATCCACTACATTTATATCAATATGTCAAAGGTCCAATATCTCCCCTCTATAATGTTACTTTTAGCAAGGTAACTTTCATGTTGAGGAAAATTGAAAATACAATCAATTAAACTAACTGAATAATATCTTAGAGTTCAAATAAGCGTATCAGTCTGATTAGCTCAAACGTCAGCCCAGTTTCTAAGACGTTCATTTTACAATAAAGTGTCTCCAGTTGTTGATGCACTCAGTAACCCTCTCCATTCTTAAATTGACAGATTTCAAAGACGACTCGTCTATCTGTCCTCCCAGAATATGTCTTCTCCCATTTACAGCAGCTGTTGCTAGGCAACAATTAATGTCTGCATATGCATGTTTATATCTAAAACATGTTCATTAGACAATAGTCTATTTATAGATGTAACAGCACCAAGCAGTTGACCAATTAACAGAAATTTCAGCATGTAACATCTTCATTAAAGTGAATGATGAACAACTGAACCATCTCCATGACAACAGAGCAAACTGCATCTGCTGTTGAAGGAACAGAAACCTCTGGAAGAAGAAAGCAAACAAAAGTGAGCTGAAGTGACTGAATGCAATGACAAAACTACATTATAAAGGAGTGCAACTGCTGGAGTCATGAGCTCATTGTGTCCCTATTTACTTTTGGTTATCAGCTATTGTCAGCTTAATCATGAAATACACCCATCATTATATCCTAATGATAAAGGTGACACTTCTGCATCACATGAATTATTTGAGAAAACTGATTATTTTCATTTTTTAATCATATTTAACAGAGAAAAGCATCAACAACCTATAAAAAGCTGATGCTATAAAAAGCCTGACTTAAAAACATAAATGAATCTAAGTTCAAGCAAGAGGACTTTCATTTCCACTCAAGCTTTCTGCATTAATAATCACTCATTCACATGTCTCCCTTTCCCCGCTCTGGTAATCAGCTGGTATGGGCGTCTACTTACTTAAGTCTGAACTAATCCCATTTTTCCAGAACCTCTCTCAGTCCAGTTATCCTGCTGCTGTCATATTATAAAATCTGTACTCCGCTCCTCCACAGTCAGCCTGTTGTTTCAGTGTCACAACTGCAACCCTCCTCCATCCCAGCAACCTCCACTGCATCTCATCTATGTCCAGGTCCAGCTTCTCAATGCAATCCTGCATAACTTCATCACCACCTCCAAGCCATCTCACTGATGTCTGGCTGAAGCTCCTCAAAAGGCCACTTCTCATCATATCTCATTACCCCTTCAAGTACATAAAGACATCACAATGGAGTCTATCTACCATAGACAATTCACATTCTAAATCATTTCCAAACTTTTAAACTTGTATTAATTCTCTCCTGATTGAAATGCTCTTAACCAAGCCATGAAGTAAGCAAGCAAGCGTACAGGGGAGCCACAACTCAACAGAGGTGGAAAAAGTACACATCTATTGTACTCAAGTAAAGGTACTGTTTCTCTGGTTAAAATTTACTTAAGTAAATGCAAAAATTGTGGCCTATAAATCTACTTGAGTAAAAGTACCTCATATAAAGTTTACTTTAATTACTGAGTACTTAAGCACTAGCTACTGAGGAGTAGTACTATAACGTTTGATCTTTCCTCATTGGCAAGAAAAATAAGAGCACAGATCTCCAACCAGGTTGTTCAGGTAGCATCAAACCTCTATAATAAAGTAAAATAAAAGGCAAAATTGACAGAGCTAATTAAACTCAAATGGAGTTTAATTAACACCTCAAAAGTGTCTATAGGTCCAAACTACATAAAGTCAAACTTCACTTTTGAAAGTTCTAAATATTTTACAATATAACAAAGCTGCAGTAACTCTTGAAAGTCTTTGGTAAGGTGGGTCCCCCCCCAGATTTTAAATGAAGATATTCTTTTATTAGTCCCAGAAGGGGAAATTACAAAAATCATGGGCAGAGCTTAGATCAGTTGACTCTTCACAGAGTTGAACTAACAACAGTGGATCAACACTGTCAAACAAGTCCAACATTGAAGACTGTTTCACTCAGAATGGAGTTAAAATTATACTTTGGGAGTTGAAATCCACTCTGAAATGTTTAACCCATATCAACACTGATACTGTGTAGTCACAGAGATGGAGAAAGTACAAGAGTATTGTACCCAAGTAAAAGTAGTTACTCTGGTTAAAATGTATTCAAGAAGAAGTATAAGTATTGATTCCCAAATGTACTCAAAAAAGTACCAGTTCATAAAAAAAACTTCTCAATTACAGTAATATGAGTAAATGTAATTAATTACTTTCCACCCCTGCAACTCAACCTATGACAGTATAGGGCCAGCTCTGTTCTCCATGACTCTTCCCAGTCAACTCCCCTTGCTCTGGCTTTGGCTTTGTTGCTCCTGCAGCTATACCACTTCTCAAAAAACCAGTATAAGATGATGCACTTTTATTTTAGTAGAATATGTATTACTTTAGAGTAGATGTCTTCAAAGGAACTTTATCATAACTAGGTTTTAATCATCAGTGGGGTTTTTTTTTACATTTTAATGTTAGTTTTAATGCATTTTGTATTGTGTCCTACTTTGTGAAACAGTGTTGTTATTTACTTTGGAACACAAAAACTCCCATCTTCTGAGAAAATTCACCTTTTAAGGTACTAATAAAGATATAGTTGCAGATGATTTCACACCACTATCCTACAGTAACACCTGCTTGCACACATGTGCGTGTTTCCCTATCTATGACTCACCTACACCCACCCAGAAATAGGAACCTCTCCCTCAGCCTGTCACAGGGGCATCAGAATTGCTTTACAGCAGGGCTTTTATCACTAATTAAACAACTGTTGACCATAGGGATGGAGGGTTTTATGAGCCTGGCTGACTTTTTGACAGTCATGGCAAACAGAGCAGCCTCCTCTGAACTTTGCCTTTGCTCAACAGGAGATGTAGAGGGGAGAAGACACAGAGTGTGAAGAGGAGGAGGAGGAGCGCAGAGGTGTTATCTCACAGCAATCCATCTATGTGTCAGTAGTGTCACCCTTAATGTGTTGACTCAGGGTCGGACCTCCAAAGTGAGTAAAAATTGAAAGCTGGGCAGCAGGATCAGCTGATAAGATTTCCAAAACAGGCTGGTACGTGGGAGTTTTTTCCCCAGGGAGCACCTGTGCTCTGGTGGTACAATGATGCTTTATTAACCTCCTGCTCTTACAAGGAAAAACTGAAAGAATAGATTTCCTCGTCTCACACAGGTCCCAGCCCGGCACTAACACGCCTGTTTGCATTACAGTCAGCTAAGCAAATAAGTCTTCCCTTGGAAATCAAGTCCGTCAGACCTGTCAGCGCTGTGTTGCGCAGCTCAAAGCTCTTGAAGATCATCCTCGGCGTGACAAAAGACATGAGACAACCTCATGACCACCCACAACCACTGAATCACCCCGCTTGAATGTAAAGTGACTGACAGCGTTGATGACTGTGTCTGCAGCGTGTAGACCCCGACATGGCCTAATGTGTTAGAACACAGTTAATTGGCTTTGTAAATGCTGTGTCTTTGTTTACATGACGTGTTGAGGCTGTGTTTATTGGCTAGATGATGGACAGTGGCAGGGGGATGGGTAGGAGGCTCTAACCCTTGAAAACATTAAAAGTGTGGCCCTCATGCATTTGTCACTTCTGCTTAATCAGCCTCTGAAGCACAGAAGCACTCTACATGATTACAATAATCCACATAAGGACAAAAGGGGCCTGGACACTTAATAAAAGGTACAGCACATGTGTGCAGCTATGAGAATTTCAAGTCAGGGTCAGAAACTCCATGAGAAGCTGATGTTTGGTTAAGAGAAATGGTGACCAGTCTGCCTTTGGTCATCAGGGCTTTGGTTGGGAGAGGTTCACTAGGTGGCAATGTTCCCTTTTCCTGAGATCGACCATGAAGGCAACACAGCCTCAGAGTCAAACAACTAGAGGCCACTTAGAAATGAACCCTCTGTCGAGTCCAGTCGTCGCATGATTTATAACTTTGAAATGAGAAAAGAGAACAAAGCCTGAAATGACAACCTGGCCATCTCACCTCTTCACCCTCATCCATCCGACCCAGGAACAGAGAAGCACATACACCCCAGACATTTAGATCAATGAAGTTAAACTAGACCCAAATTGTGCTTTTGTGTTGACCCTGCAGAGTCCAGACTGTTTGACTAAAACACAAAACACACTCAGCATTATTGGACAAACAGTGTGTGGTTCACAAAGCTTCAAAGAGGAATGAGAGAGCCAGAGCAGGTGAAGGTGTGTGGTTGTGTCTGTGTATTTAGGTTAGCAGTGAGGTCAGCGAGTCTCTGAAACCCAGGTCTCAACCTTGAAGATGAGAGGTATGTCACAGGATTTATTTAACCCCTTTAAAGTCCAAATAAGTCAGCATAAAATGCAGTAGACAGTGTTATTTTTTAGGCTGTTACATGCTAAGTTTTAGTCTTAGCCTACATTCACACAGCAGGTAAAATGAACCAAATCTGTTTTTTTTTTTTTTTGCATGTGACTCATATCAGACTTTTATTGACAGTGTGAACAGCACAAGTCACATTGGCTATGTTCACACTGCAGTTGAAAGTGACCTGAATCTGATTTTTTTGCTCACATGTGACTCATATCAGATTTTTTTCTGACAGTGTGAACAGCGCAAGTCACATTGAATCTGACTGTTTCGAATCAGATTCAGGCCACTTTCGCATGTGGTTCTGAATCAGATACGTATCTGATCTTTTGGAAGTTGACCGCAGTGTGAAAAGGGAAACAAAAAAATCAGATCTGAGAAAAGATCAGAATTGAGCATTAAGGCCTGCGGTGTGAATGAAGCCATTGAATCTCATATTTTTATATCAGATTCAAATTTTGTGTGTGGTTATAAATCAGATACCTATCTGATCTTTTGGGATTTGACTACAGTTTGAACAGCCTAAAAAAATCAGATCTGAGTAAAGAGCAGACTTGAGCATTAAGACCCACAGTGTGAACGCAGAATTAGTCTTTAAAGTGCCTTTTAGTTTTAGTCACATTTTAGTCAGTTTTACTCTTAAAAGTTTTAGTCTTGTGTTATCCAACGAAAACACAAAAACATTTTATTCCACTTTTAGTCAATGAAAGTCTTCACATTTCAGTCATTACTTTTAGTCAGAACAATGATTTTCTTTGAAATAATTTTACAAGGGGCTGCACGGCAGCACAAGTGTTCGTGCCATTGCTTCACAGCAAGAAGGGTCCTCCAGGATACTCCAGCTTCCTCCCACCACAAAGACAGGCTCCTTAGGTTAACTGGCGACTCTAAATTGGCCATAGATGTGCTTGTCAGAGTGCCTGGTTGTCTGTCTCTATATGTCAACCCTACAATTGAGTGGCGACCAGTCCTGGGAGTACCCCGCCTCTTGCTCAATGACAGCTGGGATAGGCTTCAGTCCCCCCACGACCCCGAATGGAATAAGCGATATAGAAAATAGATGGATGGATAATTTTATCAGCCATATTGAAAAATTAGCAGAAATTTACTCATTACCACTCATATTAATGCACAATCCTTGAATTACTTTAAGACATACCTTGAATGCTCTCTACCCTATTCCTCCTTCTGTTTTTACTGATTCTAAACACTGTGTAGAAATCTCATGGATTTTTAATGTACCAAAGTACAGCATTAGCATTTAAGTCTTGTTGTATTCTGTAAAAAAAAACAAAAAAAACGTACTTTTGTCAGTTTTTATCAACAAAGATCCATTGTTTGCTAGTCTTAGCTAAATGACAAGCATTTTTAGACATAGCTCTAGCCGACAAAATGAACACTGGTAGGAGAGAGAAGAGGCAGATGCTCAACAATATGACACTTTGTATATTCAGTCAGTATGTTTACATGCATAGTAAACTCAAGCTATTGTTACAGATCAATTAGGCAACTGAACTTGACTACTGTCCTTGTCCCAGTTTACATGCACTCCGAGCAAGAATAAATTTATTGATGTGAGGATCTGCCTCCACGGCCATAGATGGTGATAGTTTTTAACGGACCTTCTTTCTGTTGACTTTGCTAACAGCAACAAACTGGTTGTTCAAGTTCATCTTAAAAAAAACAGAATGCTGTATAAAAGATATTTTTTCCCCATAATTTTCTTTGAATGGTTAAACTTTCATAAATTCTAGGTTTATCTCATTAAAAGGTAAATATTTCAAGACTCTTTTTGTTTTAATAGTGATGTTTACGGCTTACAAACTCTCAAAAATCCACTTTCTCAAGTATTAGAATATCGTGGAAAAGTCCAATTTGCAAAGGTTTCCTGAGCCTTTATTCTTTCATTCTGGTTCAGTACACACCACCGCAATCATAGGAAAGACTGACATGATATTTGTTCAGAGAAATGGCACTGACACCCTTCACAAGGAGAGTAAGCCGCAGAAGGTCATTGCTGAAAGAGCAGGCTGTTCTCAGAGCATATTCATGGGAGGTTGGCTGGAAAAGTGTGGTAAGAAAAGGTGCACAAGCAACAGGAATGAGCTCAGCCTTCAGAGGATTGTCAAATAAAGCAGATTCAAGAACTAAGGGGCACTTCACAAAGAGCTGACTGAGGCTGGAACCCAGTGTATTCAGAGCCACCACACACAGACAGGTCCAGGAAATGGGCTACAAGTGTCCTGTTCTTAGTGTCGAGCCACTCCTGCAACACAAACATCATAAACATCTCACCTGGGCTATGGAGAAAAAGACCTGGACCTTTTCTCAGTGGTCCAAACTCCTGTTCTCAGATAAAAGTAAATCTTAAATTTTATTTGGAAATCAAGGTCCCAGAGTCTGAGAGGAATATAATCCAAAGTGCCCAGTTTTTCCACAGTCAGTGGTGGTTTAAGGTGCCATGTCATCTGCTGCTGTTGTCCACTGTACTTATCAAGTCCAGAGTCAAGGCTGTCAGCCATCTACCAGGAGATTTTAGAGCACTTCATGCTTCCTTCTGCTGAGGAGCTTTATGGTGATACTGATTTTCATTTCCTGCCCACAGTGAAGCCAAAACTACCAGAACCCGGTGTGCTGACCATGGTGTTACTGTGTTTGATTAGCCAGCCAACTGGCCTTACCTGAACCCCATAGAAAATCTCCAGGGAAATATCATGAGGAAGATGAGACACCAGACTCAACATACAGATGAGCTGAAGGGATATCAGAGCAAACTGGGCTTCACAACACCCCAGCAGTGCTACAGACTGATTACCATAGATCAGGGGTGTCAAACTTACGACCCATGGGCCACTTCAGGCCCACCAGCAGGTGCCATATGGCCCGCGAGACGTTTAGGGAAAAAGATGGACATTTAAAAAAAAATATTAATTTTCAATATTTACCAACTTGGGTCTTTGAAATATAAATTTTCAATAATTTTTCATTATCTATAAATGAAATTGAAATGAAAGATCACAGTACAATGCAATAAATGAATAAATATGGAACATTGAACTCTCTTTAGAGCAGGTAGGAAGTAAAAAAGATGCACGGCAGGGCGCATGGCAGCGCACCTGCTTCATCACCTCAGACTGGCAAACACACTGACAAAAAGAGAAGCGGATACAGACTGCATGATTTTTAAGACTGAAGGAAAAGGATTTGTTTTGTTTATTCATTTATTTATCCATTAAGATGAATAACGTAACCACCGTGCACAGCTGCACTTCGCTCTCTCATAGAGTCCGTTCCTGTCTGTAGTTCAGTTTTACTGTTTCCTTCCTTGGGCGCTTAACCAGTGTCAGAGGTTTTTGCCTTTTAAAAACAAATATCTATCCCTGTGGGGGATTGAAGCTGCTCTCAGGATAGCAAATACTTTTCCTGCATAATAGTCCGTCAGCTACAAACACAGACATCTCTCGCTTCTGGCGAGTGACTCAGTTCAATCTCCAGCCTGATTTAATCCCTCCTTATAATAACTCGGTAATGCCAAACTATTATCAACTAAATTTATTTAAATACGAATTAATCTTATGTCAACAAGACGTGCAATTATGGTCTTGATCACTTACGTCAAAGCGGGACATTGTTTATAAATCCTGTAGCATATTTAACTCCAGGTCTTGTCAAATGGTAAAAATTCCTCTCATAACGATAAAACAGATTCTTTATGACTGAACATTTAATCCTAATCTGGACACAGGCTGTCATATGACATTAGAGATCGGCATGTTTGGTCTTGGCGCAGCGCTAAAGGCATCACAATTGTGCACGGAGATGGCCCCGTTCATGACACATGCACGGAAGTCAGGGGGATTCAGAGAGAACGGACATGCAGAAGAACGACTGTTGGGGTACAGACATGTATTTATAAGTCAAGTTTTCACTCAGTAGGTGAGGGTTTGTAGATCATTGAGAAGCCATAATGCAGCAGACTGGAATGAATCTCCACAGGATCCTCCTCTTTCTCTTTCTCACTCTCTTTTCCTCCTTTCTCTCACTCATTCTCCTCTCTGGACTCTGTCAACTGATCCCAGGTCAACTGAAGTACGGATCAGATCATATTTTGTGAACAGGTTGCCGATTTAAAGCCATAGTCATGCTGAATTTATCTTTATAATGAATATTCCAGTCTTGTAAATTTAACATCAGTGGGTCTTAAAAGCGATAAAAACCTGAAAAAAATTGCCACGTGATACAAGGATAGCATATTTATACCTGTCTAGATTACTTCATTCAGATTACTATGTGTGTGTGTGTGTGTGGGTGTGTGTGGGGGTGTATGTGTGTATACACACACACACACACACACACACACACACCCCCACCCACACCCACACACGTTGCTAAAAAAATAGCCCGGCCCACAGGACTTCTCTTTGGTGCAAATCTGGCCCCCTACCCTGAATGAGTTTGACACCCCTGCCGTAGATGTTAATACTTACTACGGACCTTCTTCGTGGTTGTATGTCAAACAGTGAAGGCGTGGACAATTTTTACAGCTCAGTACATTTTGTACTTACCCGACCTGCCCCAATAAATAGATAGTCCAGTTTGGGTCTGAATAAGACATGTACATGCAAGAATAACTTGAATTCAAACTGTATAATCTAGGTGCTAGTCTGATATTGTGAAATTTTAGTACAATTTCAGTCTGACTAACATGTTAACATGCATTTGTCTAGTTTGTCTAGTTCTAGTCAAACTAACAATAATAAACTTAATAATAAACTTTTTCAAACTGCATGTAAACAGACTGAGAGTGATCTAAAGAGAAAAGAAGGCAGATTAAACCCACCTTAGCTTCAAAGAACCTGCGTCTCAGCTGCTTGTCCTTTGGGCAGATGGATTTTCTCAATGTTTTGTACCTTTTTCGAGCCACATAGCCTCGCCAGCATGCTTGAATTCTACGTACATACACAAAATATAATAAAAAGAAGAAATAATAATTACATCCTGGTCTTAAAACAACTCAAAAATTGTAAAATGTTTCAAAAAATTAGTAATAGCCTTGGCTTTAAGATGACATTTGTCTCATTCATATATAAAACCTTCACAAAACTAGAACAGCTAATGTGATTTTCATTAATGGTGAATGGACTTAAGCGTGTATAATGCTTTCTAGTTGTCTGACATGGCAAGGATTGCTATGGAGATTGGCCATCAGTGTTTATACGCATCCATACACATTTACAAGCCACCATCGAAGTAATGGGATTGAGTGTCAACATGTGCCTGCAGCTGCTGGGGATCAAACCCACAACCTTCTGAATGCGGGACAACCGACTCCATCCACTGATCCACAATCAACACCCCTGAGATGCAAGATTTCCCATTGAGGATTGAAATCTCATAAAAATGTTTTCAACATTTTAAATACTTAAAAGCTTTCAATACCACATGTTTTAAAATGATCAAATTCCTGTGTTTTAATGGTCAAAGTTAAAATTGCATCAGTACACTGGCAGTGTTTCAATACTGAAACATTTTCAACATATTTGTGCAATTTAGACAGCATGCAGGAGTTTCTTCAAACTTTTGGCATTTAAAAACAAAACAAATACTGGGTCCCTGAGACTTCTTTTCTTTTTTGTTGCTGTGGAAAGGAAAGTATCAATAACATAGTTTTTCTTGCTTGTATTATATCAAAGTTTTAAATATTGGTATCATGACAAACATCATAAATCTAATAAATAAAGGTTTTGTTCAACTGTGATATAAGCAACTGGACCATGCCCCCATTCTTATTATAAGCAGATGTCTTTTTTGACTGTCAAAATTTGTCATTTGTTTATCCTTAACACTTACTCAGTCTTTGTTGCAGTCTCAAATTTGATTATGACCAGAGGAAAGATGATATTGGTTGTAACAAACATCAATACACTGTGGTATCACAATGTGATGAATAGTGATACTGGATCAACTATTAAAACCCTTTAAAGATTTAAATTAGCAGCATGGGAGCATCAAGTTCAACCTTGTTGCCTAACAGAGCACATTTGAATTCAGATCTTTTTTTCAGATTTTAACTTATTCACAGCCCTACTGAAAAGTTATTTGGTGAGATTATGAGATGATTTTTTATTGTACATTGTTGGGAACAGGACCGTCCATTTATGTATTTTAGAAATACAATTATTTTCATGCATTCCTTTTGTATTGTTTCTGCTTCAGTTGTACCTTGTGGCACACTGGTGTCTGAAGAGACGAGCTGCATCATGGATCAACCTGGTCTCATACTGCTCTTTTCTGCACAAAGGGCAGCACATCTTACGGGAAAACCTCTCAAATGCTTGCAAACAAGCTTGATGGAAAACATGAGAACAGGACAGCAAAACCTGCAAAAGAAACAGGCATATATTTTAAGTAAAAGAAAAGGTAAGACTGTATTTTATAGACCTGATTCAAAAGTATTCATCTGCCTGGCCATTACACCGACAGGGACTGTGATGACGTTGTATTCATACACTGGTACATCTCAAAAAGGGAAACCCATATATTATATAGACTCATTACACATAGAGTGAAATATTTCAAGCCTTTATTTCTTGAAATGTTGATGATTATGGCTTACAGATAATGAAAACCCAAAATTCAGTGTCTCAGAAAATTAGAATATTGTGAAAAAGTTCAATTGGAAAGTTATGGTATCACACCCTAATCAGCTACTGAACTCAAAACACCTGCTAAGGTTTCCTGAGCCTTTACATGGTCTTTCAGTCTGGGTCAGTGGGCTAAACAGTCATGGGGAAGACTGAAGACTTGACAAATGTCCAGAAGACAGTCATTGACACCCTCCACAAGGAGGATAAGCCACAAGAGGTCATTGCTAAAGAAGCTGGTTGTTCACAGAGTGCTGTATCCAAGCATATTCATAGAAAGTTGAGTGGAGGGAAAAAGTGTGGTAGGAAAAGGTGCACCAGCATAAGGGATAACCGCAGCCTTGAGAGGATTGTCACATTCCTCGAACCAGAGACAACGTCAGAAGCGCCTTACCTGGGCTGTGGAGGAAAAGAACCCATAGAGAATCTATGGGGTATTGTCAAGAGGAAGATGAGAGACACCAGACCCAACAATGCAGATGACCTGAAGGCCGCTATCAAAGCAACCTGGGCTTCCAATACACCTGAGCAGTGCCACAGGCTGATCGCCTCCATGCCACACTGCACTGATGCAGTAATTCATGCAAAAGGAGGCCCAACCAAGTATTGAATGCATAGAAATGAACATACTTTTCAGAAGCCTGACATTTCTGTTTAAAATATCATTTTTTATTGATCTTATATAATATTCTAATTTCCCGAGCCTATGAATTTTGGGTTTTCATTATCTGTAAGCCATAATCATCAACATTTCAAGAAATAAAAGAAATAAATATTTCAGTCTATGTGTAATGAGTCCATATATGGGTTTCACTTTCTAAAATGAGTGACAAAAATACTGAACTTTTTCATGATATTCTAATTTTCTGAGATGTACCTGTACATGTACAAGAGATTACTGCCCCTCTTTTGCAGCTATAACAGCCTCCACTCTCCTTGGAGGGCTTTCCACAAGATTTTGAAGTGTTTCTGCGGGAATGTGTGCCCATTCATTCTGAAGAGCATATATGAGGTCAGGCACTGATGTTGGACGAGAAGGCCTGGCTCACCATCTCTGTTCCAGTTCATCCCAATGGAACTTTATGGGGTTGAGGTCAGGGCTCTGTCCAGGCCAATTAAGATCTTTTACACAGAACTCATCAAACCATGTCTTTATGATCCTTGCTTTGTGCATTGCCACACAGTTGGAAGCATAGCATTGTCCAAAATGTTTTGGTATGCTTGAGCATCAAAATTGCCCTTCACTGGAGATAAGGGGCCTAGCCCAAACCCTGAAAACAGCCCCATACTATTATCCCTCCTCCACCAAACTTCACAGTTGGCACAATGCAGTCAGGCAGGCAACGTTCCCCAGGCATTCACCAAATCCAGACTCGCCCATCTGACTGCCAAAGAGAAAAGTGTGATTCATCATCCCACAGAACATGTTTCCACTGCACCACAGTCCAGTGTCGGTGTGCTTTACACCACCCCATCCGCGATTGGCATTGGACTTGGTGATGTGAAGCTTGTATGCAGCTGCTCTGTCTTGGAAACTCATTTCATGAAGCTTCTGCTGCACAGTTTTTGTGCATACATTAAAGCCAGTGGAAGTTAAGAACTCCTTAGCTATGGATTCAGCAGAGTGACTTTTGCACACCATGTACTTTAGCAGCCATTGACCCCGTTCTTTAATTTACGTGGTCTTCTGCTTTGTGCCTGGGTTGCTGTTGTTCATAAATGCTTCCACTTTCTAATAATATCCCTTACAGTTGTCTGTGGAAAAAATCTATCAGGGATAAAACTTCACAAGCTGTCTTTTTGCAAAGGTGGCATCCATCACAGTACAACGCTTGAACTCACTGAGCTCTACAGAATGCCCCATTTTGTATCACAAATGTTTATAAATGGAAACTGCATGGATAGGTCCTTGATTTTTTCCATTTGTGGCAATGGCTCTGAATGAAAAACCTAAATTTAATAATGAACAGGTGTGGCTAAATAATTTTGTCCACATGGTGTATGTGAAATTCTCAGAATCTCTTGAAAATAACCAAAAAATGTATGCATTATAATGCAAGAACAGAGTATATGTTGTATACATGCATGTTCTTTTTAAAATGACTCACTTTTTAAACATGCATGTTTTGTCCTTTTATTTTGTTTGGTATTTTTCACATTTTGAATAAGGTCCAAACTTCATCTTTTCTAATTAAATACATTTGTGTGGTGGAAATGTTTTAGAAATTTGGGTCACAATTTCTCTTTCAGGAGGTGGTTGTTGGTCTTGAGGCTAGACCAGATGTGAACCACTGATAATGTAACAAGAACAAGCATCTAAACCTGTATCTGCAGGTTGATAGGGTTACCATCTCTCCAGAAGATGTGTATTGGCTTTCAGGTTTCTTTGAGTGCTCTGCTACTGTATACAGCCTGTGAGTCTTAAGAAATGCTAAATCTGTCTGTATTCATGCACCTTTGTGCATGCGACTTTAAGTGTTTTATTTGCTAAAAGGATAGAGGGAGTCAGCATGACCCCCAGTGGAGCGGCTGGGACCTGGACTAAAGTCTCCTTCTACCTGTGAGATGGACTCTTTCACTGTCTGAAAGGAGGCCACCGCAGCTATGAGGCCTGGCACACAGACCAGTTTACTCGGATCTCTGGAGGGCAGGGAGGTCATATTGATTTCCCAATGTTTTTTGGCCTGACAAACACACTCCATCACCAGTGAAAGGACCCCCTGCAGTGCACAATTTCCAGGAGCTCAACAAGCCCTTAGAGCACAGAGAAATTTCACAAGGCAACAAGCTACAGTTCATAGAGAGACACATAAAATTTTAATTAGATCAATTTCATAAAAACAGATCATTTGTCATTTTTCAGACTCACTACAGAAAATTTGTGGTTGGTATTAAAATAATGAGAAGCACTTCCTCTGATACAATGCAACTGAGTCTGTCAGCATTGAAATAGTTACAGAATTGCTTCAATGCAACAAGACAGTGGCACACAAATGCACTGTTACAATATGAAAGCTTGCATGAAAATGCCAGATCAACAAAGATTCTTTCTTGTCACTTTCCCTTGTTAGCAGGCTCTAATTAACTTTTTTTTCCCTCCCTGAGTCAAACTAATATTTACACGTGCATCTATGGCAACTGTGCTTTGTGAGGCCGCCTATTCTAGTCTCACATTCTTGAGGAGATTGGCATCTTAAAAGGGGATCGGAAAGGTGTAAAAGACTGAATGACCCTCACAGTAACACACTGATTGCTACATCATCACGTCACAGTTGAGTTCCAAGGCAGTATGGGTAAATTTGTACAGTTGTCCACACAGATTAGAACATACAGGAACTGCAGGGGGAGGTGGGATGTAGGGGGGCTTTGTGTGCGTGCCCATACGGAAACACAGGTTTCCCTGGGGACAGACGGATCATTGGAAACATGTAAAAAAGAAAGAAAAAGTTCTCTAGCCGAGAATTAACAGTAGGTACTGTGTTGGGGAAATACCTGAGGCTGGAGTTGAAACTCCTCCCTGCATATTGCGCAGGGCTGAGCAGATTCCCCTTGATGAACAGACCTCGCCTTGACCTGCATCCATTCATCCTCTGTCAGTCTTTCTCCTGGGGAGGCCACCAAACCCAATTTCTGTGCTAAGTTAAATAAGAAAAAATGATAATATACTCATGCTGCACACAAAAATACTACAAATTTTCTATTTTTACCTAAAGTTAGAGGAGGACAAGAGGATTCAAGCACATATTCCCTCTCTTCTTGCTGATCTTGTCTCCATAAAGCCCTGACTTCTGCTCCTCTTGCTTGTGGGCTTCTGGCTGCTTTTCTTTTGCATCTCCACAAAGGATCAGTGAGTGAGAAATCTGGTTGCAGCATGGTGCGTGTGATGTGGTCTTGAAAGGCAACTGCATTGACCACCAGCTCATTTCTCGCTTTAGATAACCAGCCCTGAAAATTTAATAGAAATGTTCATCAAAACATCAAGTCATTTGAACAGCACTGAAAGCCTATATTTTACTGTAATGGACCAAATAATAGCACAAACCTTAGGAATAAATCACTACATGGTTAAAACAAAAAAGTTTGACTATATATTTTCCACAGAAAGTGTTCATTATTAAAATCAAATGGTTATCTGTTTTAAACGAGCACAGAGAGCTCGAGAAAACACTATTTTATGGTATCCATAGAGGCAGGAATATTACATATTTCCTGGTTTAAACTGAACCACTCAGAGCTTAAGTCACGCAGGTGTTTTCTATCTCGTTAATCATGCTAACAGGTGCAAAACAAACGACGGGGAAACTCCGTCCGACTAACGTCAATAGCATCATGTTTAGTTCAGAGAACAACAAAAAAACGTAATATACATACAACAAGGAGGTCTGTCGATTTATCTACCATATCTTTAACCACAATTTACACATTTAAACAGTTTACAAAGCCGCTTAAAGTCCAAACCTTCCGCATTGCCATCCTATCAACACAGTGTTTTGACTGGTTTCTGGGCAACCAGTCCAGGAACTGCCTCTTCCTCGCGCGGAGTTTCATCAATGCTTCTGATTGGCTGAACTGAGACCTCCGGGTTCGTTGATTGGTTATTACTTCTACAGTTGGGACAAACAAAGATTCAACTGTGATTTTTTTTTTCTTTCCTTTTTGTTTAATTGATTTGAATGCCCAATCTCTCTGTCTCTGTAGGAATGGTGCCTTAAACAATAAAAAATAAATTATAGGTCCATTTATTTTATATTTTTTTGCATTGGAATAGTGGTGAAAAGGCTAAGTACATAATAAAGTTCTGAGTTATGTTCGTATTTAGTATTATAAAATATCTTTAAAAATAGGCATAAAATAGATAAACATGTTGAAAAATAAGAAAAATATAGAATAATAAGAAAAATAATGAGAAGAAAAAGGAGAAGAGGAATAAGAAATTATATGATATAATACAATCTAAACAAAATATGATTATATATATATATATATATATATAATATCATATCATATCATATATCATTGTCTGTTTTATGTTACCCTGAAATTTTTAATACATTTGTTAATGACTTAACTGAGTTTAAAAAAGTTATAATGACAATTTTTAATGTTAATTAATGCATGGGAATGTATCATCTATAAGCAATAATAATTGGTTATGCATTAAATTACCATATTATAAAGGACTGTGAGAATCAGTTCAACTACTCTTCATGCATTAATGATTCCTTAAAAAATTCAACAATAGTCTGAGGCATAATGTCCACTTTTATTTTATTTATTTAAGAGAAAATATGTTTTTTCACAAGAATAAGTTGCAGAGCAGTTCACTAATGTTTATTGCTTATTTATGTTAGCATATAAGCTCATAGTTTTGCCTTTACAAAGTTTTCTGTCTCTTTCTATCCCCATGCAGACACTTTTGCTCCTTGAGATCCCTGTGCTGTGTCTCAATCTCACTAATGATTATTTTATTGTCAGGGAGTTGTCAGTGAATAGCTGGAACCCGACCAAAGGAGGTAAATCTCTGTGTCTAGGTGACTCACTGAGCTGTCGTCAGAGCAGGCACTGAACAAAGCTAAGCTGCTCATACCTGTGCTGTGAGCTCAGGGATCCCTCCCAGGTCACCCTCACATGGAAAACCATACACACAAACACACCGTCCAAAACCGTCTCTTTTTGTGTGCCTGATGAAAAGTTTGCTTTATTTCTCACACATGGTGCAGGGGTGTGTGACTTTTAAAATGCTTTGCAGCCTTGATTGACTTTGATGTGTTCAGTCAGAATTGGTGCAAACAGATGGCCGAGGAGCAGGCTAACGGTGAGGCCTGTCAATCTAAGAAAACAAAGTGAAGACTGGGCGCTGGGAGAGGAGGAAACCCCTGAGCTTCTCAAGAGGCTGCTGCATTCTTGAGATTAGGGCAAGAAAAACGCAGACCACTGCCGTTAATGCCCTAGACAAAGGCGTGGAACAATTTATTAGCTAAGAATTCAAGCCCTGAGCTCAATCAAAGGCCTGTCGTCCACAACGCCAGACTTGGGGCTTTGGGTTTGTTGTTTTAAGTAAATAATCATGCTTAAAAGATATGGCAGAGATGGGGCTCAAGTCCCACGTAAAGCCTGCATTCTCAACTGTCATCAGAATGGATTTCAGTGTGCGCTTTTATTTTCAACAGGTACATTGTTTGCCTTTTTCTTTATGAATACCATTTTAAAGAGCTTTTTATTTAACTTTCTTCCCCTTGGACCTCTTACCTGATCTGTGGTATTTTTGAAAAGACAACTCACCTTGACGTGCTCAGAACTGATGCCTTAAGAGGGCCAGGAAAGAAGAAAAAAGTTGTGTGCATTGGAGCTGCTTTGCAAATTTGCAACAAAAACAGGTAAGAAATGAAAAACCAAACTGTATGGATTCATTTCAGGCACCTTCAGAAATGTTATGCAAAAACTGAAATCAATTATTCAGTAAACAAAGCACCTGACAGGATTAATGTGCAACACTTTAATGATACTGAGTCAGTTCATTCTCATAAAACAGCTCTGTGTGCATACATCATGCACTGTGATATATTGCATTGTTGTCAAATGAGTAATTGCTGTGAGATATAGATGAGAGAGGGCAGCCCATAATGGTTAATTAACAATTATGTCAGCCGGTGAGATGACCAGGAGACCAATCACTTTGATAGGAGACAGTGGAGGGGAACGGAAATCAAATTATTTTATGACTTGACCCATAATGCTTCCCTAACATGACTTTAATCACTCCATGGTGGAAAGGAGTCCCCCATGGCCACGTGGAAGTGGACCAGTCAGGAGTGGAGGACAGTCAAGGCATCACTATCTTTCACATCATTGCTGAGTAAGTAAACTATAAAGGATCAGATGCATCATTATGGCCATTTGGTTGCTTTTCAGAGAGATAGAGCTCCTAATGATTAGACATGTCCTTTGTAAATGAAATACAAATCACCTCAGGCTTTTGGTTTTACTTCATTTACTAAGTGCTACATTACCTCATACTTTGGACCTAACAATGGATTTCCTATAAATCTCCGGGTAGTTGAAATGATGAAGGGGCTCACATATCACGAAATGTGCCAGTGCTTATTAGCACTTGAGAAGTTATTGATCGGGCATTTTGATTAATGCCCGCTGGGGGCCACGGTGGCATTCGGAGGCTCGTGCGGGCCTCCCTGTGCAACTGGCTGGGACTCCTCCCTCTCAATTATCCTCAGTTTGTGCTGACTGCCAGCCTGAGGCCTGGCGACATGACAGCCACTGCAGCGTCACTGTGCCAGGAATAATTACAACCCCTTTTACCCCAATTCTTCACTATAATTCAGAGAAACATACTGAATGCAGCAGTAGATGGCATACTTATGGAATTAAATGTGAGGATCATCAACAATATAAAGTTCTTGAATTATTATCAGTGTTAAGAAGACAGTTTATAGCTGAAAAACAAACTCAGAGATCAGTTCCAAGATCTGTTTTCTAATATTAAAAAAATCAGGTTTAACACTTGAAAAATATTTTTAATATATGAAACATTAGGTCCTTAATTTTAGATGCAGCCAGAAACTCAACTGTTGGGACTTTGGGTTTGATGTCTGAAACGAAAACTGTAGCAGGAAAACTTTATTAACTAATTCATCTCTATTTAATCAAAAGTAAACTTTCAAGCTATATTTTTTGGCTTTCTCATATGCTTTTATTTTGAGAGGACAGTGGATACATTGGAAACAAGGTTGAGAGAGAGGAGAAAAGACATGCAGGAAAGGAGCCACAGGCCGGACATGAACCCAGGCTGGACATGGGGTGCGACCTAACCGCTAGGCCTTCTGCACCCCAAACAAAAGTAAACTTGAACAAAATTCTGTCTTTTTGCTGTAGTTAAGTGATTAATTATTGTCAATAATGATTCACCTCTTGGTCAATAGTTCTGTCTTTGTTTTATTGAGTCATGCAGCCTATAGGCCCATTACTATAAATTTTATTAGGACAACAACAGCTCTTTGAATTCAGATAAGTAAAGAAGAAGGAAACAGAGACAATGGTATTTAATGCTGACAACAGTACACTATCTGGAAGATATGAACACCTCGCAGAGTTTAGTCATACTGGGAGAGGGTATCAATGGCTGCCACTGGTGTAGCATCTAGCTGGACTACGGTTCTTTTATGAAAGAGAGCTAAAACTGCACTGTAAGCTTTTCATGATGGAAAAGATGTTTTTGCTCTTTTACCTGCTTTAGCATGAGTTTGCTATAGTTACAGAGTTTAGGTGCTCTGGAACGCCGGTATATACAATAGCTGCCACAAGTGTAGCAATTAGTTCAGATGGAGCTACAGTATAGCGCTAGTTGTAGCAGAGCTGGACTACATTTCTTTATCAAAGAGTTACACTGAAAAGACTTCTACCTACCGGCCAAAAGGTCTTTACACACTGGGTTCGTTATTTTCGGATGCAATGTTTTAAAATCCGTTATCTGAAAAAACATCACGCACTCAAACCTTACACACAGAGTCCGATTCGTTTTTATTTGCCTTCACTATGAAAATTTGTGGAATGTGGAAAAACTGTTTCTTATTGCAAGGATGTGGCTCTGTCACTCCTTTAAAATCCCGCTGGATCCATCCTGACAGAGCTTCGTATGGCACACGCTCATGCGTCATAGCGCTGAGCCAAATTGGAGAGATTGGGAACAACTTTTTAATACACCCTCTGTTATGACCTGTGAGAAGGCTACAAACATACGCCTTTATTTGTTATATTTCCATGGCTGATATCCACATAACACACCGGCAAACCACAGTGTTTAAAGCAAGGTTTTGTTGCGAGAGACGGAGAGAGAGGGGAGGGGTTGGGACAGGCTGAGCGAGCAAGAGAGAATAAAGCAACAGGCACTGATCTGGATCATCAATCACCCAGGTATCTGTTATATTTCCATGGTTGATATTCACATAATGAATGAGCACTTTGGTGTTTAAAGTGAGGTTTCAGGAGAGAGAGAGGAGGGGTCGGGCGGTGGTGAGCACACGAGGAGGAAGCAGCGGGCAGTTTTGAATCATCAGTCAACCATTTAGATGACTTAAAATTAAACCTGTTTCGAAAAAAAAATATGACGGAAAAAAATTTCGGCGTCAGTTTGCAAACATGATTGGAACAACATGAGCTTGATTTTATTTTTTAATGTGGGAAAAATTCAGATGAAAAAACAAACTCAGTGTGCAAAGGCCTTTAGCATGAGTTTTATCCACAAACAAGCTCCATTGTTCATAACTAGAGCAGTGCCCATGTGTCGAGCTCAGGTTATACAAGAGCGCTGCATGTCTACAACGTTATTTTGATTTGTCGCTCTGATTAGCCCATAATACAGGAGACAGATATAACACTCGTCCAATCACATTCTGAAAATTTTCCTGGCATCCCCAAACACTGCATGGGAGATTTCCTAGATTAATGTGAAATATTCATCCTAACTCATGTCAAAGCAGGTTGGGAGAAGAGTAAAAACATCTTTACCATTGTGAAAGGCTTTCAGTGCTGTTCTTTGCACTTTATTTTATAAAGAAATGAGCTCCAGTTCCAATAAAACTGCAGCTAGCTATATCGCTACACTGGCAGCAGCCATTGTAGCAATTGTCTGTAGCTACTGCCTCATTCTCTTCAAACAACGCTGATTGGTCAGGTCTGTTGCAGACCTGGTACATTTTTTTCAGACTTGAGCTTGGAATCTTGTCAATCCATCTGTCTTGCAAGATTTAACAAAGAAAATGACTTAAGATTATGTAGGTCTGTAACTTAGCACGCTAGGTGGATTTGTTTCACACATCCATCTGGAAAACCACTCATAGACAGCCTTTCGGAAAGGGCAGAGTGTTTGAAAAAAGAAACTTGGAAGGTGACTGGATGAACATTCTGTCTGTCACATCTTTACGGGCCAATCAGAGCAACAAAACACGTGACGTAGCCACTACCAAGCTGTATCTGTACTGAAGGAGTAAACTCTATACAGAACTGCATAACGCAAACCATGGCGACTGTTGACATGTCAGTACACGACTTTTGGCGTTTTTGAAAAGAAAACGACTCCCTGCTGTTCTTTGTTCTTCTTTTAACAAAGAAATGTTGTCAAGTTCTAGGTGCCAGCCTCTTGTTGCTGCTTGCTTAGGCCACGAAAGTACTGCCCCTTGATGCTGATTGGTCTTGTCACTTTCTAACCGGGTCCAAACAGTTCAGATGGGAGCTTTGCAAGATGGATTCGGCAGTGAGAAACACAGAAATGGCTGTATCTATCTGCTTTGCAAGGTTAGTAGGTCTGTTGATCCTGCCTAAAAATCCACAAACATATTCACACATACTGCTGATATTTTCAGTTGATATAGGCTTATATTTAATATCAATTCCCATAATTCACTCTGAGTATAATAAGGGCTAGGAATAAAGTGGATAATATATGTAAATATGTATAAAGCCTAACCAGCGGGTTTGGCCCATGTTACTATGACCAAGCTGTGTCTCTTTTGTTTAATCTTTCCTAAAAAGGAGCTCAACAGTGTGATTCCATAGGTAAAAATCTCTTCTTGTGAATTAGTTTCATATCATGAATATCAGAAATAAGACTTAGAGATATCCGAGCATGCAGCAATGGTTTATGGTCTCATAAATAACAAGTTCAGTGATATCAACCTCAGTTTAAGAAAAACACTGTTTATCCACTATCACTGGCGATAAGTAATACAGCAGGACACTAATGTTGCAACTAGCCTTCTTAAGACAAAGAAATACACTATATGGACAAAAGTATTTGGCCACCTTACCATTACACCAATAGAGACTGTAATGGCACTTGAATATGTAGTTGTAGTTTTCTCCAATATTGACTGTATTTTAATAGAAAGTACTCAAGGCTTCAAAAATTTTCAAACAAAGATGGGTTAAAACAACAAAGTAATTAGTAAAAGTAATCCAAAAGGTGTAAAATCCACTGATGATTAATAAGCAATCTAGAGCAGAGGGATAGAATACCTGTTTCTATTATTTTGGGTTTAGCTGAACATGCAGCACTGATTTTACTGTAATGTCTCTGCAGTGGGAACCATACTTCTAGCTCTATGGTGCTGCCATCTTTCTCCATAATGGACAACAATTGAGTAAAATCCATCACTATGGCTAGAAATAGACCACCATAATGGCCATAAATTGTCCCCTGTGAGGGCATGAGCGCTGAAAATCCTGCCGCCCCCGCTGTGTCTGAGAGGCATTGCAACTTCTACACATTCTCTTTCATCCTTACATTTTGACTCCATGCTGATTACACACAATGCACTTCCAGTCGAGTCAAATCATACCTTTTAAGCACAGAGCGAAGCGGATTGACCTTTGCAGGGTGTAATAGTCACAATGTGTTGCAGTATTTTTGCAACATAAAAGGTGCATGATTGAAAGCTTGCTATCAGATTTGTCTGTTATAATTTCCACATCCTTAAGTGGTAGGGAAACACTTTTAATTATGAGATCAGCAGGTTAAAAAGTATAATCCTTGGACTGAAAACAGAGCAGTGAGGAGAAAAACACATATTAATCAACCTCCTCAAAGCACTACTGTAAACATAATTAACTTATTTAATATTTTAAAGGAGCACCTGAATTAAATAAGCAAGGCTGCAGAGACTTCCTCTCAAACTCCACCATAAATCAGCCACTGCCGCTATTTCATCTGATTGAGCGAGAGCAAAGAGCCTGAAGTTTGCCTGTGCTGTGGGGAATGTGTTTGTGGTGAGTCTCATAAATGCCAAGTTCTTTGGGCAATAAGAATAAATATCACAACCACTCTCTAGAATTACCACATAATTGGGGACTTTCCGCGTCTGCACAGGACCCCACTGTCTCCTCCTCTTAGCCTGCATGTACTGCAGCGGATGAGTCCATATTTAGGTGATGAAGGGTGGGAAGATAGTAGGAAAAGCCATATTTAGCCTGTCAGTGCACACAATTTAGGAATAGTTAAGACTTCAGCTACAAAAAAAAAAGATAAATTCCACTTTTATAATTCCAAAGTGTGCTTTTAAATCTATTTTGGCCTTCACATATTCAATTTAACTTTTACAGATTGTATTCCAGAGGTATGCATATAGACCTTCATGGTTTGTTTTGGTCATCCCACTGGTAGGCTGTTTTTATAGCATTCATATTTTGTACCACTTCAAAACATTGCAAGGATGCCACAACAGAAAAAAATAAAAATGATTGGACCACTTTGATATGTGAAGATTAGCATTGGTTCAAGCAGAACATGGTAGTCATATGCCTATCTGTGATAAGCTGAGCTGAGCTGTGATTGGCCCACAGCCAATCACAGCTCTTTCTCTCAACACAGTGGTTGATTTAAATATGACGTACCTCTCACTAATCCCTGCTTGCATTAATGCTGCTGCAGGCAAAGCTCAACCTCCTCCACCCCAGCCACCTCCTTCATAGCATACAGCCTTTTGCACCCTCATATTCAGATTCATACTACTATGGATTAATTACTTTTGAGCTAATTTTATTGTATTCAATACCCATTATCATAAATGTATCTATCCACACGGGGGTTTCTGGCAATGTGCTCCCTGGAAAGTAAAAACATGCTGCTTGACTAACCCAGGGAGCTTCTTTGGAGCAGAGCCTTCAAGTACAACTGAATATCCATTTTCCACCAAGTCCAATGCCAAGCATCTGATGGAGTGGTGCAAAGCACACAGACACTAGACTGTGGAGTTGTGGGAACATGTTCCGTGGAGTGACCGATCACACTTCTCTGTTCGGCAGTCAGATGGGCGAGTCTGGGTTTGACAGATGCCGGGAGAACATTACCTGCCTGACTGCATTGTGCCAAATGTTCAGTTAGGGGGGAGGAGGGATAACTGTATGGGGCTGCCCCTTATCTCCAGTGATGGCCAATCTTAATGCTTCTGCATACCAAGTCATTTTGGACAATGCTATGCTTCCAACTTTGTGGCAACAGTTTGGGGAAGGCCCTTTTCTATTTCAACATGACTGTACCCCAGTGCACAAAGCAAGGACTATAAAGACATGGGTTTGACATGACATGAGTTTGTTGTGGAAGAACTTGACTGGCACACACAGATCCCTGACCTCAAACCCATCAAGCACCTTTGGGATGAACTGGAATGGAGATCCAGAGATTGCAAGCCAGGCCTTCTTGTCCAACATCAGAATGAATGGGCTCAAATTCCCATAAAAACAAAATCTTGGTGTAATGGTCAGGTGGCCAAATACATTTTGAAAGTTTAAGATATTTTTAGTTATTTAATGTGCTTTAAAACAGCTGAGATCACAGCTTCAAATTTGTGACTAACAAGGCAAATCGCAAATCATTGTTAAGGATTTTCAGGTGGCCAACCAGATTTCAGAAGGGCCCTGGCTGGGCTTGGCTACTACCCTGGAAAATCCACAAAAGAACATCTGAGACTGCTGAGCAAGTATAACCTAACATCAGACAAGAATGGGACAAAATTCATCATTGCAAATCATTCTGCAATTGCATTCTGTTTTATCTACATTTAAAGAGGACATATTATGCAAAAATCACTTTTTCAGGCTTTTCTAACAAAAATATGTGCCCTGGCCTGTCCACAATCCCCTCGAGTACCAGAAAAATCCATTCCCTCCTCCCCTCTCTTTCTCCACCTTTCAGAAAATGTGTGCTGAAACAACTCTTCAGATTTTCCGCTCATGACCTCATGTGGGGAGTAAGCACCGCCCCCAGGTTCTGTTGGCCCTCCCTGCTTGGAAGAAAGTTCTGCCCTCCTCCTCTGATCTTCCTCTCAGCTGCTGTCTGGGAGATTGATGGTTCAAATCCCAGTGAGGTCCTTAACTTTGGATAAAAGCATCTGTAACATTGTAACATTAGGAGTGCCATTTCCTGAGAGGGGTGTGGTCAGGGGCGGAGTCATTAACATTTAAAGCCACAGACACAGAAACAGCACATTCTGAGAAGGGCTGAAACAGACTTTTGTTTTTTTTTTTTGACATTCAAAAAATCCTATGCTAGTGTTTTTTCAGCAACAAACTTCACAGTAATATTTTGGGGACCTCCAAGAACAATATAAACTTGTCTTAAAAGGGTAAAATATGTCCCCTTTAAGACAGTGCCCCAGCTTTTTTGGAATTGGGGTTAAATCTAATGGTTTTCATAGAAAGAATGGATGTTTTGGATTGTGTTTCTTGGAAAATAAATAAATAAACAAATAATTAAATGAAATAAATTCTATCATTGTGGCTCCTGTGTAGGGCAGGTGGAGTAGCAGAGAGGAAAATTTTAACAAACTAAAAAATGGGAAATGCACCAAGGGAAAAACTAGCAGCCTGTTGCAACACAGCCTGAATAGTTGTTTTTTCACCTCTGACAGGCAAGTAGCCAATCATCACTCAAGATTTCAGAGTTATCCCTAGAGTGGCCAATCAATCAGAGTTGGCCCAGGTTACCCTTGGATCCAGCCCTGGTTGGGTCCTACTACATAGTATAACAGAGTACAGTCTAGATGAGCGTTTATGTAGAAGTCTCATTAGATAACTTTGCTGTGATATGGCACAGTACAAACTGAACAGATCAGTTTCAACAAAAACAATCCAAATCAATCAGATCATCCAAAACAAAATGAATCATTGAGAAAAAAATCTATGTGTCACATGTTGCTTCACCATTCAGAGGAACACTCATTCACCATTGCATGCGTCAAAGTTACTGAGACTCTGCCAAACAAGCGAGTCTCTTGGTATCTTGTTGTAATTTTAGTGTGTGATGAAAGATAAAATAGCAACACTTATTTACATGTTCCTCAATGTGCCAGAGGTGCAGCCGCAGATGTTTTTGTTTCCATTGTCTGTCTCATCACATCTATTCCTCTGATCATCCGATGAATGATTTTTTTATCCATTCAAATTTTAATGACACCATTTAACAGGAAACACCAGGTAAATAAATAACACTAACCTGAAACACCATTCACGCCCTGTCTATGCACAGTATATCTTTTATACCTTATGAGCTTGAAGTTGTTGATTTGATGTTTGATTGGCACCAGTTAATAGCATTTCCCATGATGCATCCAGGTGAGAGCAGAAGACTGAGTGAAGGCTTGTAAACTGGCGGGAGAGGGGAATGTTGGATATTGGAAAAATGAAAATTGGAGTCAAAGGCAGTTAAAGAAGGAGACAAATAGAGGCAATGAAAACAAACAAAATACCATTATTTTCTTGCTGTAACTTAGATTTAATTTCTTATCCTATCCTATCTAAGAAAAAGATTAAGCCTTTTTTTCAGAGACACAAGCATTTGGATGTCCAGGTTGGACTCAATTTGAAAAACTCCTCTGACCCATGCTCTTCATGTTAACATTACTGCATTGATCGGCTCAGATGTGAGGGGACACTGGCAGGATCCAGCCATAGAAGTGACAGGCTACTGGCTGTTTGCCTGCTCCAACTCTGTCATGTGCCAATGTAAACAGGTGAGCTTCTCATCTTTTCACACCTCTGCCTGCTCTTGACAGAGATCACATGGAACAGAATCAAGGAGAGGAACATCACGGACAATTGTCTGGCCTACTTACAGATAGTAAAGGTGTTTTTATAACTTACGTTGTCTTTCCAGATCAAACCCCAGTTCCAAAAAAGTTTGGGTGCTGTGTAAAATGTAAATAATACAGAATGCAATGGTTTGCATGTCTCATAAAGCCATAATTTAGTCTCAAAAGAACATACCCAATATACCAGATGTTGAAACTGAGACATTTTACCATTTAATGAAAAATATAAGCTCATTTTGAATTTGATGGCAGCAACACATCTCAAAAAGTAGGGGTGGGAAAAGAAATTGTTAGAAAAGTAAGTTGCACTAATGAAAAACAGCTGAAGAAGTATTTTGCAACTAATAAGGTTATTAGGCGATAGCTCAGATATAGGATTGGGTATAAAAAGAATATTTTAGAGAGGCAGAGTCTCTCAGAATCGATAATGGGCAGAGGCATGGGCGTAGCATAGGGCGGAAAAAGGGTACTGATTATGAGGGCCCACAGTAGGGAGTGGCCCTTGAGAAGCCTACAATGAAAAGTGTCTTTTTACTTATTTTCTTGGTAATTAGTATCATTATTGAATCCAACGTGACTAGAACAGACTAGAATTTGTATCAAATAAAGTAAAATGCTGGGGGGCGGGCTCCTCCCTTAACTCATTGAATGCCAGCCCTTTTATAAAATGGAAAGTGGCTTGTGCCAGCGTTTTTGGCCATTTTGAGTCATCTCCCACAGCATATTTTGTACTATGATTCTGCAAACACCAAATAGCTCAAATTAAAGAAGGATCTCTCTGTTTCATCATGGAAAAAAACTTTTGTTTGTAGCTTGTTCCGTTCTTGATTTATCTGAAGTTGAATAGAGGCTAGTTTCACCAAAAAGACCACTTTTTTTCTAGAAAGCTGAGAAAAATGCATTTTTGTAAAAGAGAGTCTGTCAAGCAGAACAATGATTTGAATGTTATAATTTTGCCTTCAATAACATAAAAGACATCTGAAAATTGGATTACAAATGTTATTTTATTGTAAAATAAATAACAATTGCTTCAGTCGCTGTCATGCCATTCACACTCTGGAAGTGGACGGCCTCCACTGGACCCGCCTATATTAAAGTGCCGATCCCTGGATTCGCTGTTGTTAAGTTCAGTGTTGGTTTCAGTGAGTAAGCGATTTCTCATGCAAAAGATTAAAGTTTCTTCCAGCGTCTAAATTAGAACTTTTAGCTCAGATTACCTCCATAATGATTGCTCTGCTCTTTGACCCCAGGATCTCCACCTCTGATGTTTGATCTACCGTCACTTCCAACTGTAGTGTTCTGACTACGTTTCCCAGAAGCCCCAAAATTACTCACAGGGAGCGTGAGAGCATCCCCTTGTGCCAGTTGCCGAAAAAACACTTTGACATATATATATACGTCTATGGCACTCAAGCGTTGGTTTTTAAATGACGTATATATACGTCAATGGCACTCAATGAGTTAAAAATGTCCAGTGCTACAAAATAATGCAAGTAAAGTCAGTTTAACCATAGTAAAAATATTGCTCATAAATCGGGAAATTATGGTTAAAAATTCATTTAAATGCATAGATATTTGTAATAATGTAAAACATTTGTTGCTTGACTCGCCGGTAAAGGGGGGCCCTGTGTAATATTCTTTCTGGGGGGCCCTAACTCCCTAGCTACGCCCCTGAGCAGAGGTTCACTGGTCTGTGAAAACGTGGTCCTAAAAACTGTAGTACATTAAAAGAAAAAAAACTCTCAATGTAAAACTCTAAAAATGTTGAACTTCCCACCATCTACAGTACATAATATCATCAAAAGATTCAGAGAATCTGGAGAACTCTCTATGCACAAGGGACAAGGCTGAAGGTCAGTATTTGATGCTAGTGGTTTTTGGGGCCCTCAGGTGGCCTTGTATTAAAACCAGACATAACTCTTCACTGGAAAACACTGCATGGGAACAGGAAAAATGAAAAATATCACAAAGAAGCACCGGGAATGTTGTGCTGCTAGAATCCTCAATCAGACAAGAACGAGACAACATTACTCTCCCAAAACTCAGCAACTGGTCTCCTAACTTCCCAGATGGGTACAGACTGTTGCTAAAAGAAGAGGGAATGCTATACAATGGCAAACATGGCCCTGTCCCAACTTTTTTTGAGATAGGTTGCTGCCATCAAATTCAAAGTTAGTCCACTTTTTTCATGACATGGTTAAATGTCTCAGTCTACACCTGATATTGCTGGCGTTTGGAAAAAACCTCGTATCTCCATTTTTCATGATTTAAATTTTTTCATAAATCAGTGCTATTGGTCACCCTTTACATCTGCAAGCGGGGTTTTTTTTTTTAACTTTAACACATTTTAAAACAATAAAAGGAGTCTAACAGATGCTTACTAGAACCATTCAGTGTTAAATTAAAAGAAAAATACAGCATCTTTTTAATTCACTGAAAAGTGATGATTTTGGAGATACAAGGTTTTGGCCCAACATGAGCATTATGTTATTTATATTTGCTTCATTGCATTCTGTTTTTATTTACATTTTGCACAGCGTCCTAACTTTTTTGGAATTGTGGTTGTACAAGCTGTACAAGATTGTGGTTTCAATGCTTGCAAGACGCTCCTTGATTTTTGCTTGAGGTGAAGATGAAGATCTATTTGCAAGAATAGAGCTCAAATGATAAAAACTTTGTTTACATTCCTGCACTAAGTCTCACTCAGCGTATCTCATTTGACAAATCAATTTTAGTTCAGATAAATCAAAAGAAGTCACTCACTCAAATGTTTCTCTGATTCCAATTCCCTTGACCTTTTTCCTGGGGTCAACAGTGCTACGTCAGTCAACACGAGATGCTTTTTTTTTGTTCATATCCCCTCCCAGCATCTGTCACATACTTGTGCTGAAAAACAGGCTGCTGCAGCTGCCTGCTGGGAACCCAAGATGTCATACAAGCAGCACAATACCTGGCCATCAGAACCTGACAACCTTTGAACTGTCACTCTTCAAATTGACTGAATCCGCCAACGTTAAACAAGACGTGTCAGGCTAAACAAGCTGGCGTGTAAGCAGACATTTTTGAAGGTCATGCAACATGGGAACCACAGAGTAATTCTGTATTAAGAGGTGCTCTGACCATACAGAGATTTACATGCACTCGCCTACTGTGCATGCATGCACACGCACGCAATCACACCTTACCCACGCAGCAGTGACTTCAAAAGGAACAAGGAGATAAAACAAAATGAATCGCAGACACATCAAGCCTCCCATGCCCTTTAAAGCTTAATTATACCTGTTGGGGTGATGAGAGACACATCACAGAACCTAGTGATTAATAAACAAACGGTGCATCCCATAAAGCGTCTGACAAGTCCCTGCTCATCGCCCCTCGTGCTCACAGTCTGGGCTCAGGTGGAGTGCACATATCAAAGTCTATCAAACAGGAGCGAGATCTTGGCTGAGGCTTAACCTCTGTCCGTCCTCCGTCTTCTTCTTCTTCTTCTCCACCTGTCCGTCTGCAGGCCGGTGAGAGCATCATCCAGACACGTGCTTCAGTGCACAAGTCTACATCTGAGCTTTCATCTTTCATTGCCAAGTCCAGATCACTCGGTCAGGGCTTTGTACCCTGCCGACGTGGTAAGTGTCGCATTCGCTGAGGTTTTGTAAACAGACACACCTTTCGTGAAGGGTGATGTGAATGAGATGAAGTTACTACCTGCTGCATGTTGCTGTAGGAAAAAAGGGGGGGGCTTACCTGAGCCTTAGGGCGTATTAGATTGCCCCGTTTTGACAAGGATATGTGTCGAGTGAGACTCAAGGTGTAGAGAGCACTTACAAGAAGTAGTCAAAACTCTGAAATTGCCAGCAATAAGACATCCATCAGTGGCAGCAGAGCAGTAAAGGTAAGACATGATTTATGCTACCAACTCATTCTAGGGATTCAAAGAGTCATCCAGGCCCTTTGGCTGCTATGCTTTATCCTAAATGCTCTCATAGACTCTGATATTCATGCTCATTTCATATCTATTTTCTATTTTGTTTACCTTTGCTGGATAAAATAAGCAAAGTAGAAACACCATTCAACAAACACACTTGAAACTTTCAGGCCATTGCTGAACATTCAAATCAAACTCTGCACCAATACCCAGGTCCATGAACCTAAGCACAGGCTGAATGAGGCCATTAGCCCCGACTGTTTGTTGTTTTGTCAGACTTTTGGTATTTCTTAAGCTCCTCACCACTCGCCGTGTTATTTCGTTGGGGTTGCATGCTTCTTGCTCTAAGCTGCTTTAGCCAAACAAATGTGATTTAGACTAATCATTTCCCTCAGACAAGTTGGTATTGTTTGGGGTGTTTTTCCACTTCATTTGCATTAAAGACTTCTGTAATACTTCAGGTACATGTGCTAAAGTCCGAGACAAGAGACAACAAAATTGATTTTCATCTGGTAAGTCGCAACAATGCTCAATATGAGATATAATACAGGACTTTAGCCAGCCAAGGGGAAGGAGGTTTTTATCCCCCCAGGTGGACCTTTTTTGCACATTCTGCTCTTGTTTTTTTAAGATTTATCTTGAGCTTCAAGTGGCGTACGGATGTTCCATAGACATGCTCAGCTCTCATTAAAAGCAGGAGAATTTCAAAAGTGGCTGGATATAACAAGATAAATGCTAGAGCTAGTGCAGGCTTATATTCAGCATAAGGTAGCTGTTAACTGACCAATGGTGCTGGATGACAAATAACTGTAATATCCTTATTAGCAAGTATTATTTAAGTTAGTTGCCCCCACATTGTTAAAAGGACTCCAAATAAATGTCTGCAGAGGCAAATGTTACACAATCGAGATAATTATGCTGCCAGTAGCGATACATTAGGTTGCTATCTGTCATGTGTAATAACCGGTGTTGGGCAGGTTACTGAAAAATAGTAACTAGTTACAGTTACTAGTTACACAGTTACTGCATTGTGAAAGTAACTAGTTTCTTTGAAAGGTAACTCAAGCGTTATTTTTTTCTCCAATCCTCATCATGTGTACAATGATGATTTGTGTCAGTGTGAGAGGAAATCATTCTCAAATTGTATATATCATTGTATCCATTATCTTTCTGTTGGAAAGTGGTGAAGCAATAACCTTGCGAAGCAGATGGAGACGCCCGTTTCCCTCTTTCCCTCTTGAATCCATCTTGCAAGCTCCCTTCTGAACCGTTTGGGCCCGGTTAGAAAGTGACAGGACCAATCAGCGACAAGGGGCAGTACTTTCAGGCATGGCGGAGTCGTGACGTAAGCAAGCAGCAACAAGAGGCCGGTGCAACTATGGCTGAAGAGTTTGCTGTGGATGCTGCTAAAGTGCCAGTTTTTCAGAACTTGACAACATTTCTTTGTTAAAAGAAGAACAAAGCACAGCATTGAGTTGATTTCTTTTCACGAACGACAAAAGTCGTGTACTGACATGTCTATGGTCGCCATGGTCGGTGTTATTCCTCGGTAGCTGCATACGAGCACCTCAGTTGCGCCTACGTCACGTGTTTTGTTGCTCTGATTTGCATGTAAAGATGTGACAGACAGAACGTTCATCCAATCACCCTCTGAGTTTTTTTCAAGCCTCTACCCTTTCCCAAACACTTAGTATTGAAGGTTTTTCAGATGGATGTGTGAAACAAATCCATCTGACGTGTCAGGTTAGTGAAGCAATAGAACACAGTAGAAATGTTTCTTAACTTTTGACACTGTTAAAGCATTTTACACTGTTTAAAAAGTCAAAAATAGATATACTCCATTGACAGTGTACAAATTAAATCCCAGCTGCTCTCTAAATGTCTTTCTTGATCACGGTCCTATCTCTTATCTGTTTTTTCTCGTTATTTCTCTGAAGGCAGCGGACTCTACAGCTTATATCAGAAGTATGTCTTCAACAACATACCTTGCTATCAGTCTGTTTAGTGCTTCCTTAGTGATACACTGTGCAACTGGCAGTGATTTTAAATCCAGTCTTGGTTGTTTGCATGGAGTGGCTCTTCCTTGGTCTGCCTCGCTAACGTGAGCAGTACCTGGGTTAGCAGTGTTTGTAGTGTCCTGCTCTCTGGAAACTAGTTTAGCTGAAGCGTGTGTTTAACTGCGTACTTCGTGAAGTTAGAATAACTGTTCTTGGCAGTGGAAAACTTTCCTTTCCTGTTGTTTTACATCATTTATCCAGAGGAGGGAAAAGTAATGCTCGTTTACAGGACACAGAGATCATGCTGGAGTGCTCAGCCATGTGTGTGCGTTTCACGGGGTGTGTTTGTGTGTCCCAGGGCAGCGGTTGTCTTTCTCATGGGATGTTGCTGTGCTTATGGTTCCGTCATATCGTCCGCTGAACTGGATGTTAAGGACCTTCATCACAGAGTTGTCCGCTATAAAAGTAACGAGTAATGAGCGATTTAAATTCCCTGTAATTGTAATGGCATTAAGGATTTTAAAAAGAAATGTGCTATACCACTAGTTACCATAAAAGTACTGTAACGTGTTACTCCCAACACTGCTAATAAATGCTAGGAAATACCCTTGCTTTTTGTGTGGCTTCTTGCTCAGATGAAGTCTCTTTCAGCTTTGTACACCAGTCTATCCACCGCTGTCCTCACCGTCTGTTACGTTGTTTCAGACTGGGTGCTCGCTGGCTACTTGACAGCTGGTAAGCTCTGGCTAGTGCTGTTATGGCTTTCATACTTGACATAATTGTGCTGCATGTTGGCTGCATCTCCCTGCAGTCACAACCCTGTCTTTCTGCATAGTTTTACTTCAGTAAATCTCCCCACAAGTGACTTGATTCCTGATTAAGCCAGGGGTTCCCAAACTTTTCAGCTCATGACCCCCAAAATGACAACGCCAGAAACTGGGGACCCCCGCTATCCCATGGAGTTAGTTAAAGCATACAATATTTTCCAAAACATCATGTACAAATTTACATTTTGAAGTTTCTTTAGCAGATCATTATTATACCAGCTTAAATCTACCTTAATAACTATGGTTAGATATTAAATTTAACTAATTTATGCATGCATTATACAGTAACAGGTAAAATATACCACTTTAAGTATTTTTTTGACATTTCTGTTTGTTGGAAAGCATTGTGCAGCTCCCCTAATCGGTGGCCTGTGACCCCTTGAGACGTCCCAACCCCCACATTGGGACCACTTTTAAGTGGGAGGGAGAAGACAGAATATGAGCATTCTTTACACATGAGGTGAGTTTCTCCACTGACATGCCAAACCAGGCTTTTACTTTGAAAAGCACAAACATGAAGTGTAATCTCACTGTGTATTTCTTTGCTGGAACTTGTTTTGCCAATGTGGAAACTGAAATCTCCAGCAACACTTGAAGTTCATGGAACAAATGTATTCAGACCGACAAATTTTGGCTTGTGGCCTTCATCTGGTTCAACAAGAAACACATTAAAAATATTCTACTGATGCAGACATACATATCTGCTAAAACAAGGTAAATATGGCCTTTTATGTGTAATTTTCTGTTTATTTGGACAGAGAGACACGCACAACCTGCAGTAAAAATATGCAAGCCCTCTATTTCCTACATCCTTGGCCTGTGAGACCCACATATCAGGGGCTGTAGAGGGGCTCACACTGAAAGCCTTGACTTGTTAACATGCATGCTGAAATGAAAATCAAGGCATGACGCAGCAGCTATGTAGTTGCCACGCACCCACTCTGAAACCTACTTAACCTTAGCCGTTGTATCAAACAGCACAGAGGAGAGCTAACTGGCTTCTTATTAGCTAAGGCTGGTGTGTGAACTAGTGCCACAAAACCAAGTGCATTTATCATAAAAGTATGCCAAAGTTACAGAGTGCTGGAAGCAGGTGACAGGGATGTAGGACAGAATAAATGCTTTTCTCCCTACTGAAAGTCAGTCCAGCATTATAACAGCTTAAAAACTACTATTTTAGGTGAAAAGTTACACATTGTTTTTCAGCTTAAAACACAAACGCTGATCCTGTGTTGATATTTTCTGTAGATATTTCTTTACTTGTGGACTTGTCAGCTAGTCTAAATTGAAATGTACATTTTACTGACAGTGAAATTAGTCACTAAGAATTGACAGTCCCAGTAAGTGTTGGTTATGTGGCAAAATTGGGTCTCAGATTTGAAACAAGATTAAACAAAGGAGTAGTCAGACAATCCCATTTAACCATCTAAAACTGCAGCCTAAAAACACACTACAAAGTCTGTGCAATTTTATTTGAGCCGTACTGAGTTACAAAGTAAAAGCTAAAGGCTATTATGTGTCACATAACAGCTACCGTCATAACTACTGTCTATTAGCAGATCTGTGTGCTGTTCTGCAGCAGACTGGTGATAGACCGGGACCAAATGAAAGGTCTGACAGAGACTCTAAAGGTGCAGTCTTGTATAAATGATCATGCCTCAGCATTGATTTAACTAATGATGAGTACTCAGAGTGCAACAATAGTAATTTTGTCATAAAGCTGTCAGCAGTTAATCAATCTGTTAAGGGTTTTCCTCCTTCAATGTAAGATTTATTAAATGTTCACACAGGCTTGTCCGAGCACGCTAACGTCTGCCTTCACAAAGCAAGTCTAAATGTTTCACTCCAACTTTGATGTTCCCATTTGTCACATCATTATTTCATGCTAGCTACTCACTGAATGGACTAGAATTAGGTGACATAATTGTGATTATTTTTCATAGGTTGACAAGAAAACTTGTGTTTCTTTACTCACCTGTGTGATGACTTTTTGGATATTTTTGTCGGATCTCCTCGGGCTGTGTCTCGTGCAGCCAAGACTTGCACACTAGATGCCTAAAGGACTTTCTAGGCCTGCTGGTACATCTGCCAACAATAGGAATTCCCCCATTTCACACACCTCTGAAGCAAAGTGAGGTTATCTCTAAAGATTTAGCCTCATGGTTTCCTTTTTGGAGGGTTCATGCCGCTGAAGTGTTTGACTGATGTTGCCTCAGCTTAATCTCCTGTGATTAATGTAATGAACATTGCTCACAGGGCTGGTGGGTAATTACATCCTCTTTTATATTAAAGAATAACATTTTAAAATTGTGGTGTGTCTCATGTAAACCTCATTTTACAAATAAGTCACGGAAGAAAGACACTAAAATTTTCACTTGTTTAAAAGAGGTCGCCTTTTGTTTGCTTTGACAATTTCAAAATGTCTCACTTTTTATACCTAAACTGAAGTTGAGGCATCAGTAACCTCACATAACCTTCGAAGTAAATGACAAGTTTGGTTATGTACCAACTAAATGAACGGGATACAACATTTTAATTAAAAAGCTTCATGGCTGATTGAAGACTGTTTTTGATGCCTCAACGCCAGTGATAGCTGAGGCCGGAGGCGTTTTGTTTTTGGCTTGTCCGTCTGTCCATCAATCCACACCATTCTTCTGAATGTAATATTTTAAGAACCTTGACAAAAGTGATTAGACTGTGGAGGTCAAGGTCATGTGTGGAGATCACAAACAGTACAAAAACTTTTAGGTTATTGGGGAAAAAAATCAGGCTGAAGTAAGGCCTATAATGGTGAATAAGCCCACCTGAGGGCACACAACCCCAGTAGTGCTCTCGATACCCTTGCGTACTACCAGGGGCATGAGAAAATAATCATTTAACCAAATCCACAACTGTAGGGCACAGTAAGGGGTGGATGTGGTAAGCATGGCCTGGAAAACTGTCCAGGCAGGTAGTAGGGTTTCTAAGAGCCCATGGTCATGATGTGAATGTCCCAAGGGCCTGTAATCAGCCAGCAGGGTCTGGGCCGAATTACCAGTGGTAAAAAAGCATAGACAAAGAGATGCCATCGAGCTTGACCTTGACTGCCAAGCAACGCCCTGGGTTGATGAATCTTTAATGCTCTACATGTCTAAAACTCCTGCCCATGACTAAATCTAAAGAACACTTTGAGGGATTTTCTTTAAACTTTGCACAAATGTCTGCTTAGTCTAAGATTTTGGAGCTCGTAGGTCAAGGGTCATGGTCATTGGGATCATGTTCATTCCTTGCCTGTTGATGCTATATCTTACAAACCCTTCAAAGGATTTCACTCTTTTGCATACATTTCCACCCACAGCAAAGGATGAACTGATTCAGTTTTGGGTGCCGTAGGCCACAGATCAGGATCACTGAGCTAATTTTCAGTTTTTTTTCTAATGTTGACTCGAGCTCTGGGAGGAATTGTTTAGACTTTAGAGATCAGAGGCTAATGTCATTAGGTCATTTAACTTCATTCTTGTCCCTTGTTTATAGACACGACATGTCTAGAATACTTCTAGGGATTTTCTTCTTCTTTCTTTCTTCTTCTAGGGAAAAAATGTCAACTCTGACTTTAGGATGAACTGATTTGTTTATTGATAAAAGCCAAGGTGAGTGGACATAATGGTCATCCCTTGCTAGTAAATGTGATATGTCAAGAGCCCTTTTAGGCAACTTCAGCAAATTTTGCACAATTTTCACACTCAGACTCACAGTTGAACGTAGTAGATTTTGGATGTCTAAGGTCAAGAGCAGTGGGCCTCATGTTCATCCCATATTTGTAAATGTGATACATTGAAAAAAAAAAAAGGATTTTCCTTAATTTTTGAACCAACTTCCACTATAACTTAAAGTAGAACTAACTTGATTCTGAAGATCAAAGGTCAAAGTTCAAGGCTAATGGGCCTTATTATCATACCTTGGTTATGAATGTGATATCTTAGAAACATTATAAGGGATTTTCTTTAATATGACCAACGGTCCACTTTGATCTAGAGATGAACTGATTAAATCCTGGAGATTTAAAGTCAAGGTCATTAGGCCTTATGTATATTCCTTGCTTTTAAGATTTTTACAAATCACATTACCATCCAGCCACTTTTTTTTTACCCACTATTGAATTTTCAGAGTCCTTTGGACAGGTGTAAGGCATGTAGGGTGATAAGGCTTCATCTATTACCTGCTCGGACAGTACCCTAGGTCTTGCTTAATCACCACATTACTGTAGGCTCACTGTGTGGTGTGGACATTGTTATTTTTACAACCGATTATTTTCCCATGGTGATATGCAAGGATCTCCAGAGCATTGCAGGAGTTGTGTCAGCCATCCTTCCTGCCCAATGGTGCCCTCAGGTGAGCTTGCTCACCACTTCTATGCCTTACTTCAGCCTCAGTTTTTGGCCCAAACATGCCTAAAAGTCCTGCAGAGTACTGTAGTTTTAAGTCAACCAGGAAAGTAAATGATTCAAAGAGAGAAACACTTATTTTTAGATGTGATACTGAATTATTGTTAGAAAGTCTTTGTTTTACAGGGACATAGGGTGATGGAAGTGTGTCTGCCCTGAACAGGCAGAGTCTACACTGGTCAATGATGTCACCTGAGGCTGATTAGATGAAAGCTGATCAATCTATAAAGACCAGGGTTGACCAGATGTTGATTTTAAACCTGAGGCTGATGGCACTGGAAAGACTGGTGTTGATCAGTGGATGGCTGATGGTTATGTGGGGAGGTGGAGGGTTGCATGCAACAATGTCATGAATGAACCATCATTTTTAACAGATACACTATATTGCCAAAAGTATTCGCTCACCTGCCTTGACTCGTATATAAACTTAAGCAATATCCTATTCTTAATCTATAGGGTTTAATATGATGTCAGTCCATCCTTTGCAGCTATAACAGCTTCAACTCTTCTGGGAAGGCTTTCCACAAGGTTTAGGAGTGTGTTTATGGGAAATTTTGACCATTCTTGCAGAAGTGCATTTGTGAGGTCACACACTGATGTTGGATGAGAAGGCCTGGCTCTCCGTCTCCGCTCTAATTCATCCCAAAGGTGTTCTATTGGGCTGAGGTCAGGACTCTGTGCAGGCCAGTCAAGTTCATCCACACCAAACTCTCTCATCCATGTCTTTATGGACCTTGCTTTATGCACTGGTGCACAGTCATGTTGGAACAGGAAGGGGCCATCCCCAAACTGTTCCCACAAAGTTGGGAGGATGGAATTGTCCAAAATCTCTTGTTATGCTGAAGCATTCGGAGTTCCTTTCACTGGAACTAAGAGGCCAAGCCCAACTCCTGAAAAACAGCCCCACACCATAATCCCCCCTCCACCAAACTTTACACTTGGCACAATGCAGTCAGACAAGTACTGTTCTTCTGGCAACTGCCAAACCCAGACTCGTCCATCAGATTGCCAGATGGAGAAGCGCCACATGAAGTTTGGAGGTCTGTAGCGATTGACTCTGCAGAAAGTTGGTGACCTCTGCTCACTATGCGCCTCAGCATCCGCTGACTCTGTCACACGTGGCCTACCACTTTGTTGCTGAGTTGCTGTCGTTCCCATTCCCAATTGCTTCCACTTTGTTATAACACAGTCAGCTGACAGTTGACTCTGGAATATTTAGGAGCAAGGAAATTTCACCACTGCACAGGTAGCATCCTATCACAGTACCACACTCAAATTCACTGAGCTCCTGAGAGTGACCCATTCTTTCACAAATGTTTGTAGAAACAGTCTGCATGCCTAGGTGCTTGATTTTATACACCTGTGGCCATGGAAGTGATTGGAAGACCTGATTTCAATTATTTGGATGGGCGAGTGAATACTTTTGGCAATATAGTGTATGATATGATAAGCTAACAAGGTACAGGAGGAACATTACAGGATAGATGAGATCAGATGATGTAGCCTGAGGTAGTGCAGAATTTAACTTTGCTAGAGCACATTTCAACCCCTCTTACCCTCTGTTTAAAGTATAAATGCTAAGCAAAGCTAGGCTAACAATTATGTCTTTCTATAAATCACACTGCAGCTAACACTCGAGCTGCATCCTGCACATAGAATATGAAAAATAAGACCTTGTCAATCTCATTCATCATCCAAACCTCTCATTACATGAGGTTAACACCATGAAATCCCTCTGGAGAGTCGATTTGGACTAATATTTATAATGATGTGTGAAATTACTGTTTATGCAGGCAGTAGTTGCTCCTGGTGCTCTTTTTCTGCAACTTTGAAGTCGAATATTAAAGTGGTGTTTAATGTGGTCATGGGCTGTTCATATATTGCCTTCCGACTGTAGTCAGCTCCTCTTAAACACAGAGCCGGGGCTGTAATTTTTTACAAGTTAAGGCAAAATGCACTCTAAGTACAGTATCAGAGTTTCAAATGGCTAGGATAACCATCTCATTTTGTATATATCACCATTTGATATTCAGTCAGCCATGCTTTCTGTCATCAAGCTTTATTAGACTGTTATTAGACTTATAATCGTGGTTTTGTGAATGAAACGAGTCACTGTAGAGTCAAAATGGCAGGTAAGATGTGTGCACTTTGAGTATGTCAGGCCTCCAGGTGAGAGTAAAGCATGAAATGTTGTCTTTATTCTTTCATACAGTGTAGAAAAACATTCATCACAAACAAGGTGAAATGAAGCTAAATGGAAAGCTGCTCTCTAATTGACATTCCCTCATCATATTTCACACTGTAAATCCTATTTTGATGGAGATATTTGTAATTATTCTGTATGTTATAGATGAAGTACTTGCTGACACGTACACACAAGCCATTTCTTGGCATTTGTGTGGAAGATTTACTGTTTAATCTATTTTTATCTTTCTCATGTGTTTCTATAGATGTGTCATCCTGCTACTTAAAGTGTTCTATAAATACTCTACATTTGACATCATTTTGCTCAAAATAAGCTTCCACGGAGAAAAACTCTATGCTTTTAAGTATCTCTAGCCTTCATCTGCTAACATTGTCTTGAAATCTGCAGCATCAAAGCTCAAACCTGAATCAGTAAAGTGAAGACCCTCTCCAGTCCAAGCCTTTTCTGTCTCTTATTAGGTTTTGTCCTCAGGTCTTGTCAGACGAGTGCGTGATGAACAGGATTTGGGGGGGGGGGGCACTGCTGGACCACCACAAGCTCCTCTTGTGTCTCCTCTGCCAATATGAAGCTCTGTGGTGTTATGAGAACAGGATAGCTCTTGAGACGCTCGCCTTTCACTCCTGAGATGGTGCGTAAACAGAGCAGGAGCCGACAGATGGGCCTCAGCAAACTGGTCCCGTTGACCTTTCCACCCCACTGTCCATCACTCCCCTCGTCTCTATAAGAAAATGCAGAGGAATTCCAAGGAGATTATCATCCTTTATGTCCCCTGGTTTGCCAGCCATCGCGGGTAGACGCTGAATATACAGAACGCACCAGGAAATGCAGAGCACATTCCCAGGATCACTGGAGAAGCAGGAACTCAGCGTGCTAAGCATCTACAACCTCAGTTCCAACATAGCAGGGGCGCTGTGTAAAATGTAAATGTAAAAAATGCAACGGTTTGCAATCTCATAAACCCATATTTTATACACAGTAGAACATCAACAACATATCAGAGGTTGAAACTGAAACATTTCAATACTTCATGCAAGTATTAGCTGACTTTGAATTTGGTAGCAGCATCTCAAAAAAGTAGGGACGGGGCCAACGGGGTCACGTGACATGACCAGTTGCCAGAATTTAAGGAGAGGAATGTTGTCCCATTTTTGTCAGATCCTATCTGCTCAACAGTCCTGAGTTGTTAAATTAGGATTCGTTTTTTAATGATGTGCCAAGTGGTTTCTATTGGTGAAAGGTCTAGACTGCTGGTAGGCCAGTTCAGCATCTGGACTCTTCTGCTGGGGCTATACTGTTGTGGATGCATTATGTGGTTTAGCGTTGTCTTGCTGAAATATGCAAACACTTCCCTGAAAGAGATGTTGTCTGGATGGGAGCATATGTGGCTCTAAATCCTATATATACTTTTCAGCATTGATAGTGCCTTTCTAGATGTGTAAGCTGCGCATGCCATTGGCAGTAATGTAATCCTGCACCATCAGAGATACAGGCTATTGAACTGTGTGAAGATAACAAGGTCTCCTCTTTAGTCTGCCAAAAACAGTGTCAGTCATTTCCAAAACGAATTTAAAATTTGGATTCATCTGACCACAGAACAGTTTTCCATTTTGCCTCACGCCATTTTAGATGAGCTTAGGCCCAGAGAAAACACCACTGTTTCTGGATCATGTTCACATATGGCTTCTTTTTTGCATGATACAGCTGTAACTTGCATTTATGGATGGCACAGCCAGCTGTTGACAGACAAGGATTTTTGGAAGTGTACTGGGCCAATGCAGTGATTTCCAGTACCGAATCATGTCTGTTTTTAATGCAGTTCCATCTTAGGGCCTAAAGTTCACCACTATCCAATACTGACCTCGGCCTTGTCCCCTGCTCGCAGAGATTTCTCCAGATTGTCTGAATCCTATGATGATATCATGTACTGTTGAGGGTGGGATATTTAAAGTCTTCACAATTTTGTGTTAAGGAAAATCTTCTTAAATTGCCTCAAAATTATTCAACACGTTTTTTTTGGCAGATTGGTAACCCTCTAATCTATTTATTTAGTTAGGTGCAAATTGCCCCTCCATCTGTTTTTCATTAGTGCCACTTACTTTTCCAGCCTTTTGTTGCCCTGTCCCAATGTTTTTTCATGAAATGGTGAAATGTCTCTGAGGTTGCCATAGGCATTAACCTTTTTTTCACATGTGCACTCCTTTCTTTCTGGTGGGAAGTTTTCCCTGTCAGATGTCACCTGAGACAGATGGCTAATTTTCATAATGTGGTAAACCTTTTTTCAGTAAATAAGATCAATAGCTGTAAAAACTTTCTGTACCATTTACACACATACCTTATGGTGTTATCACACATGCACAGCATTTCCTGAATTTAACTGTAATTTTGAGGGTGAGCTGCATGTGTGAATGCAACAGCTGCATTTTTGTAGTTTGTTTTTTTGGCAGCACACCTGGCAAAACTGTTGGTATGAAATCAGGGTGAGATGAGAACAATACACTATATGGACAAAAGTGTTTGGCCACACCTGTCAATTATTGAATTCAGGTTGTTTCAATCAGGTCTGTTGCTTCAGGTGTATAAAATCAAGCACCACGATGCAGTCTCCATTTGCCAACATTAATGAAACAAAACGGGCTGTTGTGAAGAGCTCAGTGACTTCAAGTGTGGTACTGTGAAGGTTTCACTCTGAAATAAGATGATTCATGAAAGTTCATCCCTGCTGGTTATTCCTCAGTCACCTTTGAGTAATATTATTAGAAAGGAACAGCAGCAACTCAGCCATGAAGCAGAAGACCACATAAAATCACAGCGCAGGGTCAATGGTGCATATAAGTAAGTAACGCTCTGCTGATTCCGTATCTGAAGAGTTCCTGTAGAGGTGTAAAGTACACTGACACTGGACTGTGGTACAGTGGGAACATGTTCCGTGGAGTGACCGATCACAATTCTCTGTTGGCAGTCAGATGGGCGGGTCTAGGTTTGACAGAGTCCAGGAGAACATTACCTGCCTGGCTGCAGGGCTGTTTATTAAGGGTTTGGGCTCGGCCTCTTATCCCCAGTGAAGGTCAGTCTTAATGCTTCAGCATACCAAGACATTTTGGACAATGCTATGCTTCAAACTTTGTGAGAATAGTTCGGGGAAGTCCCTTTTCTATCCCAACATAGTTGTGTCCCAGTAGAAAAACTATAAAGACATGGTTTGATTAGTTTTGTTGTGGAAGAACTTGACTAGCCTGCACAGAGCCCTGACCTCAACCCCATCAAGCACCTTCGGGGTGAACTGGAATGGAGATTGTGAGCCAGGCCTTCTCGTCCAACATCGGTGCCTGACCTCATAAATGCTCAACAGAATGAATGGGCACAAATTTCCACAAAACACTCCAAAATATTTTGGGAAGCCTCCCAAGAAGAGTGGAAAGTGTTAGAACTGTAAATTGGGGGCCAAATCCACATTAAAGTACTTGTATTTGAATACAGTGTTATTACAGTCTGCCTCTATAAGCATGTAAAAGTAAATTGATCTCCAACCCCATTGTGTGATAGCTGGCTTTTGAGAAATTTGATGATTTTAGTCAGGCTGACATATTTACATGCATTTAAAGTCCAGACTTACTTAAACTAATGCAATACTTCATCTTCTTCTAAATTCATGTGACAGGTGTGAAAATAACTGTTAAGGAGTAGCCATGTGCTCTGTGATTGCGTAGTTATAGAGGCATCAGTATTGAATAAATGCTGCCTCATAATCATCTCAGTTTTTCGACTCACATTCGGCTCATCCGCTGTTCTGCTACCTGTTTACCTGTTCCCATCATTTGCGTGGAGAGAGCCGTAATGAGAGAGTCGTCTGTCTGAGGAGGGATTTGAACTTGTACAGTGAGACAGTAGAAAGAGGAGACTAGCAATTTGGAAAATTATCACCTGAGATTGCCTGAAGCTATACTTTTGTGTATTCTTGTTCTTATTTTCAACCTGTTTCCTGGTTGAAGTGAGACCTGCCCAAGCTTTAAGACACTTAGAAGAGGCTGTGTCGTTCATAATTTCCTCTGCATAATATTTATTTGGCCTCTTTTTATAATGACACACTAAACACTCAATCAAAAATGAACACTGCTACTTATTTTGCACTGTTACTTACTCTGCAGACTCAGTATGACCTACTTGTTGAGGTGGGTTGTGAAGAAATAGCCCTTTTTTTCTGATGTATATCATTAGATATCCTACCTTCTGTGGATGTCAGTGAAGTAAACATCCATATAGAAAAGTTTCGACTGTTTCTGATCCGTGCAGAGAGGCATACTCTGCATTCCTCACTGAATTTTAATCTGCTTTGCATTTTTTTTTTCATACGAGGAGAGGGAAACAATTCGGTATAAGCTGGTCAGGTCAGCATTGTGGGTTGTTTTCCATGCCAACTGCGAGGAATTAAACGGCTGTGAGGAATGACCAATGGATGCCTGCACTCATAACTTTCTGTTTACAAATGGGTGATTCTGCAGACAGATGCTTTAACTGTGAGCGTCCTCTGGTTTACTTTCCCAACATTCTGCTGTGAAAATATTTGCAGTATCAATATTTTACCTCAGAGGGAGAGTTCAATCTTGCAGTTTTGAAGGAAAGCACACTTACTTATATAACAATGCTGATTAACAGAACATTTCCCTTTTGTAGGCGACCACAAAGAGCGACTCTTAGCGTCTCTGTGGCTGAGTCACCACACAGCTTGGGCCCCATTCATGTTTTTCCCATGTTGCAATTTACTCACTGAATTAGGCCCGGTCTAAAAAAAGTGTTTCGGTCCCAATTATCATCCGGCAAGGAGAAGAAGAGGCGGTCTGGGGTGGGGGGTGAGATACTTAAGCCTTTTCACCAGCGCTGCCTTGTTTCCCCTGTTCCTCTCCTTGAGAGAGTAATGTGTTTCCTCACACAAAAGGAGGATCTTCAGAGATATGCCAAGAGTCTGGAGAGTCTGTTTGCTGGACCTGTGAAGAGACCTCTTTAGGAGGCTTTGGGGACAATGGAGCATGGGCACCGGCCGTGGTTTACTTTGTCCACGCCAAGCATTTCACACGCACCCGGGGCAACAGCCGGTCCGAGCAAAGGCACAACATTAGTCTGAGTTATTGAAAAGGCCTTTTTCATCTTTGTCACCCAATCAGTGCGATGATCGCTCAGAGGGAGTTATGTTTGACCAACAGTTTTTTTTCTGTTTCTTCAGACTCTCCACATTCTTCACCTACAACCTGCATTTGGTTTCCTCCTTTTTTCTCTTAAGTTCACTCAATCTTTATATTTTTATCAGCTTTTTTCTTTGTCAGACTACACCCTCAATTCCCAAATAAGTTGAGGCGCTGCATTAGATGTAAATAAAGCAAAATGCAATAATTTTAAAATTCCAGAAACCCTTGTTTTATTCACAATACAACATATCAGATGTTGAAACTGAGACATTTTACCATTTTATCAAAGTATTAGCTCACTTTGAATTTGATGGCAGCAACACATCTCAAAAAAAGTCAGGATGGGGCCATGTTTGCCGTTGTGTAGAATCCTGTCTGCTTTTAACAACAGTCTGTAAACGTCTCGGAGGTAAGGAGACTGGAGTGCTGGGAGAGGAATGTTGTCCCATTCTTGTCTAATGTAGGATTCTAGTTGTCTAACAGTTCTGGGTGCTCTTTGCCAGATTTTAGTTTTACAATATGCCAAATGTTTTCTATTACTGAAAGATCTGGACTGCAGGTAGGCCAGTTACTGTGAAGCCATGCTGTTGTGATGGATGTTGTACAGTCATGGACAAAAGTATTGGCACCCCTGGAATTTTTCTCCAGAAAGTACACCATTTCTCCCAGAAATTGTTGCGATTACAAATGTTTTTAGTATACACATGTTTATTTACTTTTTTTGTATTGGAACAACACAAAAATGCAGAAGAAAAAAGCCAAAATTGACATAATTTTACACAAAACTCAAAAAATGGGCCGAACAAAATTGTTGGCACCCTCAACTTAATATTTGGTTGCACACCCTTGGGAAAAAATAACCGAAACCAATCGCTTCCTATAACCGTCATCAAGCTTCTTACACCTCTCAGCTGGAATTTTGGACCACTCTTCTTTTGCAAACTGCAGGTCTCTCAGATTTGAAGGGTACCATCTTGTAACAGAAATTTTGAGATCTCTTCATAGGTGTTCAATGGGATTTAGATCCAGACTCTTTGCTGGCCACTTCAGAACTCTCCAGTGCTTTGTCTCCAACCATTTCTTGTTTTTTTCTTTTTTGAGGTATGTTTTAGGCCATTGTCCTGCTGGAACACCTGTGACCTCTGACGCAGGCCTAGCTTTCTGACACTAGGCCCTACATTGAGGCCCAAAATCTTTTGACAGTCTCCAGATTTCGTGATTCCTTGCACACAGTCAAGGCACCCAGTGCCAGAGGCAGCAAAACAACCCCAAAACATCTTTGAACCTCCACCATGTTTGACTGTAGGTACTGTGTTCTTTTCTTTGTAGGCCTCATTCCATTTTGTGTAAACAGTAGAATGACGTGCTTTTCCAAAAAGCTCTACCTTAGTCTCATCTGTCCACAAAATGTTCTCCCAGAAGGATTGAGGCTTACTCAGGTACATTTTTGCAAACTCCAGTCTGGCGTTTTTATGTCTCTTTGTCAGCAGTGGGGTTCTCCTCAGTCTCCTGCCATAGCGCTTCATTTCATTCAGATGACGACGTATGGTCCAAGCAGACACTTTTGCACCCTGAGTCTGCAGGACAGCCTGAATTTGTGTGGAAGTTGACTGAGGATGTTTATCCACCATTCCAACTATCCTGCGTTGCATTCTTTTGTCAATTTTTCTCTTCCGTCCACAGCCAGGGAGATTAGCCACAGTTCCATGGGTTATAAACTTCTTGATTATATTACACACAGTGGACAAAGGAATGTCAAGATCTCTGGAGATGGTCTTGTATCCTTGAGATTGTTTGTATTTTTTTCACAATTTTGCTTCTTAAGTCCTAAGATAATTCTGGGCTCTTCTTTCTCTTCTCCATGCTTGGTGTGACACACACAGGCACACAACACAAAGGCTGAGTCAGCTTTTAGACATTCTGACTGGCTTCAGGTGTGATTTCTATATTGCCAGCACCTGTTACTGCCACAGGTGAGTTTAAATGAGCATCACATGCTTGAAATAAAATGATTTACCCACAGTGATAAAAGGTTGCCAATAATTCTGTTTGGCCCATTTTTTCAGTTTTGCGTAAAATTATGTAAATTTTGGCTTTTTTCTTCTGCTTTTTTGTGTTGTTCCAATGCATATAAATGAAATAAACATGTGTATGCTAAAAACATTTGCAATTTCAACAATTTCTGGGAAAAACTGTGTATTTTCTGGAAAAATTCCAGGGGTGCCAATACTTTCATTCATGACTGTATGTGGTTTAGCCTTGTAATGCTGAGTAATGCAAGGCCTTGACTGAAAGAGATGTCTGGATAGTTGCACGGGCACCAATGTATGTATTTTTTTCTCAACATCACATTGAATCACAAAGTGGGATGTCTATAGTCTAAATTTATTGTGCAATAAGTGTTTTTGTCTCAGAAATACTGATCAAAAGTAAGCAGAATATTTAAGTGTGGGGTGTAAAGCAGGGGTGTCCAAACTTTTTCCATAGAGGGCCTCACACAGAAATATATTCGGATGATGGGGCCACTTTCATATTCCCTGCCATGAGGATTTTAAAACTAATAAGGCTAATCCAATATACGTTAATACATGCTTAGCAACTGAGTATGCCTAAATGGCTAGTTATGGCTGACAAGGCACAAAGAAAGTCATTTTCAGGATTTTGGGGAGCCAATCAGATTTCATGGGGCCCTGTTTAGCCCTGGCTACCACTGGTTCTGCCCCTGAAAAGTTATTGGTGCTGCTATTTGCTGTGATAATCCATCAGGACATTATTAATCAAGATATCTTCTTGTCAAAATGTTTGTTTACAGATTTAACATGGTAGCACTGCCTTGTGCTGAAGACAAGAAGTACAATACAGTTAGGCACAAGCTTAATGTTTTAATGTGGGCCATATTTCATTTTATTTCTAGAATTTGCTGAGGACCAATCAAAACTGGGCCAAGGGCCACATTTGGCCCCTGGGCCATAGTCTGGACACCCCTGGTGTAAAGACTCAAAAACCTGAATGAAAGAGAATGATAAAGAGATGAAGATGATAAATATGAAGTCTAGCATTTCTGTCATGGTAAAGTGGATGTGTTATCGCTTGAAATAGTCCTAGAACGGCATTTTTTCATTATGCTTTTTCCTTTATGTTTTCATATTTTTACCAGTAGGGGCAAATTAGGTTCAGGTTTCTTAAGAGTTTAACTTCCAAGTCTATAAGATACAATTAAATCAATCAAAGTTTCTGATTTAATCTGTCTACATGGTGTTTGATTTTTCTGTTACATAACAATTAGCCTCAGGTAAAACACTGTCTATTTGGTACAATATATATTGATCTAATAAGGTGACAATAAAAAACAATCTCCATCATTCCCTCTGAATTTAGGGGAAATAATAACTTTGTCATTCTGAACAATCTCCAGCTGAACCAGAGGAGACACCCGATACATCTTCATTATGGCTGAACTTTCCCATCTCTCTCCTGTGCCTCCAGACTCAGCCTGCTCCATCCGCCCTGTCACATTGTTCATATCTCAATGGCCGGGCTGTTGTTGCTATAGCAATATGTGGACCTAGGTCTCTCCTGATAGAAGCACATATTACCTTTCTGTGGAGGTTTTTAATGGTTTCTGTGACATTTTAGGCCAGAGATGCTTTAATGAGTAATTTCAGGAAGACACGTTAAAAGGCGTTTTTGCTGCTTTTGAAACAGGCTGGCATTAATACTCACTCCTCTGTTTGAACCAAAGACAATCAGGAATAAGATGCATCATTAATATCTATCTATTGTTAATACTTGTAAACATTGCCACAGTGTAAACCAAAAATTCTTTAAAAGAGCTTTAATAAAAACATTGAAACGAAAGGGAAAGTACATTTTTAGAGCTTAAGTCATATAAATTATAACCTGCATATTAAATATGATGTATCATCAGTTGAAGCTCCAGTAAGAAAGTTTGTGGATTTTAGATGTCCTCATCTTGTCTGGTATGTAAGGAATTTCATGCTTTCTTTTTTTTTGTATAGTCAAAGGTATCACTCATTGGGAATCTCTAAGAGGAAAAAAGGTGAAAAATATCTGCAAGTCCTTTTGTCTGACTCCTACCCCACTGTGGCAACAGTTACAGAAATTAAATAGTGGCTAGAACTACCACCTGGTGGTTACTTCCTACCCCCAGTCAATTACTGGAAATTGAAAGTGCAGTCACTGGTAAAGAAGAAAGATGAGAATAGTTTCTGTGGTTGTGGGATTGCTAGAAACTTTATAAGTAAAGGATGAACATGAAGCCAAATGAGCTTGACATTTAGCTTCACAATCTGATCCATTCATTCTTGAATCCTAGTGCAGGTTTGGAGAGAGGTCTAGCGCAGACTGTAGCTCTCAGCCCCCCCTCTCACTGACTGTTATGGTGAGATCTATCATAATGGAAATGCACACTACAAATTTCACAATAAAATCAGATTAATCTTCTGTTTAGGGCCAAGGTAAGGGTTAAAGTAAGGGCTAGGATACCAAAAGTCAAAAACTTGACCCACAAAACCTGATTGGAACACATTTAATAGAGCTGAGTAAACAGTCTGCCTACAGGAAAAAGCTTGTCTTCCATGAAAACATTCTAGCGTAGCATGTTACTTATGTAGCTCAATAACCTGCACAGCTAATGGAGCTACTTAGCTAACTGAGCTACATAGCAAAGCTCAAGGATTTACTAATCAAGCTATGAGGCTAACGTAAGCTTAGTTTCTACTTTAGCTTTAGCTATGCTAAAATTCATACTGCTAAAACTAAATTAGCTACATTGGCTTACTTAGTAACATTAACTATGCAACTTGCATAGCTATGTTAGCTTTTGCTAAAGCCGAAAAAGCTAAAGCAAGTCAGTAATGTTTTCAATGTGTTTTTTCTTTTTTTTATGAATGCAACTGCCAGACTTTAAATACAGTTGAATTACAAAAATCAAACACTAAAAATACAACGTTCCTACAAATTAAAACACTTAATTCTTGAGTCAAAGTGAATATTTGTTAAAAGTTTAAGGGAAAACACTCAGACTTCATCCACACAGGGACGAATCCAGGAGTATACGCAAGTGTTTTTTGTCGTTATCGGTGTTTCATCCTCATGGAAACAGCGTTTTGGGAGGCCGTAAACACTACTTTTTGAAACCGGGTCCCAGATTGAACAAATCTGTAAACGCTTACTGTTTCGTCTCCCTGTGGACAGCCAACCGCATCTTTCTTGAAATGATTACGTCACACATAGCGTATCCCACTTAAGTTGCTTGCGCAGGTCAAACCAAAACAACAATGGCAGATTACAGGGTTGTGTTCGTGTTGCAGAAGCTACTGAGCTTATTATTGCTTTTACAGCAAAATCTGATGCTCCTTTACCACCAACAATAACAGCATACACCAGATGTTCTTAGATCCACCATGAAGAACAACCAGAAGGACAACCAGGAGAAAGTTTGTGGTAGTTTTCCGTAATCTTCTTCTCTCATTTGGTGTATTTCCATGACCACTTACAGGCTTGGCATATATACTACAGCGTCTTCAGTGGTTCTGTGCTTATGCGGACATTTCCTAAACAATCCTGTATTTACGGAAAACTTTTTCAATACGAAACGGAAATATTAAGTGAACAGCAGGCTCAGTTGCCACGCAAAGTGATTATGAGATATTGTTATTATGAACATGAGCCCAATGATCCTGATCTTCGACCTATGACCTCCAAGATCTCAGAAGTTTATCCTTGGCTCCGAGTGGACATTTGTGCAAATTTGTGGAAAATCGCTCAAAAGATTCTTGAGATATTGCAATCTAGAGATGAACATGGGGCCCAATTTCATTAACATTTTATCTCCATAATCTAATAAGTCTAACCATGAGTCAGAGGGGTCATTTGTGTACATATAGAATCCTTCAACAGTTCTTGACGCATCATATTCACACGATTGACCCAGACAACTTGACAACCTGAAACCTGAAAACATAATGTCACCGGCCTTGGCAATTGCCAGCATAGACACACAAAAACTGCCATGTAGAATTTGACATTCCATGTGTTCTCTTATTTGCTGTTTTGGGACATAAAGATGGATTAATATTAATTTCAGTCTGTGTCATCTGCAGTTAAAACTCCTAATGTAGCTTTAAATAGAGAAAGTTGTGAGCACAGTATTGAAAATATGCATGTGTTGTGCAGTGAATTATATCTCTTTTATACCCATGAAAGCCACATCCAGATTTTTTTAACAAATCAAAACATGCAGTGATGATGCAGTTATAAAACCTTACTTGTGCCCTCATAACTCAGCATGGGACGACATCAACACACCCACCTGTCCATCAATCACAGAAGACAACCCGTAAATACTTTGTTATGAAGGAGAGCCTGATAACGGTGGCAGCAGAGCTCTTAAGAAAACACAGCCGTACAAAACCACAGACTCGGTTCAGCACTTCAGCCGCTGTTGTGTTAAATATTAATCTCACACACTTTGAGAGCAGCATTCCTGTGAGATCACAGTCGAGGCGGCTTCAGGAATGCAACGCTAAATCCTGAAACTGTACTTCCTGGCTGTGAAGAGAGGCATGCTGGGAAGGGCTTGTGGATACCTTTTACCTTGTGTCTTTCAACAGGTGGCTCTCCCTGCCTGATCCCTAAATTACCGCTCTTCTGTGAGACCCTAAAAAAGGACGGGTTTGACAAATATGATGGTGGTGGATTCTCCCTTTGATTTAAGGCAACAAAAGCATTTTGACAGCTCACTCTGACGTTTGGACTTTGGCTTTTGAAGACCATTAAGTTCATGAGGTGAAGGTGTGACTGTATCCCATACCCAAACAAATAATAGCCTAAGCGATCACATGGTACACGTCTTGAGCAAGCATGTGCAGGCAGAGCTGTTGTAGTCCTTGTGAAATATCTTGATATAAGCCCCACTTGCCAGACCACATAATTAGCTTTTGACCTACATTCTCCCCAAGCTTTTTGTGCATAAGCTACAGGTCAGTTTCACTGGGATTGCGACGCCACATTTCAAGGAAATCTTCATCCTTTGACCAGAACTCAATAACACCAGGAAATAAACTGATCTGTTTATGGTTGTGGTGTCTTAAAGACAACTCAAAAGGTGTCTCAGCATGACTCAGTCTGTAGTAAATACTCAGATAACTTCCTAAGACTAAAAAAGTATCCACTAATGATGGTTCGAGTGGGTGGACAGCTCCTTAAATGGAGTTTCACCGCATGGAGCCATCTTCTGAATCATTCTCTGAATAGAGGTGTTCCGGTAAAAACACTTTTTTAAATCCACCTTGAAAGTCTAAAATAACAAAGCATGGCTTTACATTATATGTACAGTAAAATAAGGCATTACATAACATACCTTGGCAGAACATGAATAAACTTGAAACCATGTTTGATGACAAGGTCTGTCATGTTTTTATACAGCCGTTTAAGAGTTAATCATAGACAGCTGTTTGCTTAAATAACTGAGAGAGGAGTGCCCGACATATTGTGAGAATCCTGTGAGAGTCACATGAGTGCAGTGAATGTGTCTCAAGTGATGGTAGTATAAAGACACCTGTGTCTAGAAGGTACAGTCACTGGTTAATCTGTATTCCTTGCTACCATTACAGCATGAAAACAAAAGAACACTCCAAGCAACTCAGAGAAAAGGTGAAGGGGTAGTATAAGTCAGATGGTTGAAAGAAAAAAAAAATGAAGGCACTGAACATCCCCCAAAGTTCAGTCAACTCTGTCATCAAGAAATGGAAGGAATACGTAAATCCGCCAAGATCAGACCATCCTCACAAACTGAGTGACCATGCAAGAGGTAGACTAGTGAGAGAGGCTACCAAGTCATCTATGACTACTCTGAAGGAGTTTCAAGGTTCAGCAGCTGAAATGGGAGAGACTCTGCATACAACTGTTGCCCAGGTTATTCACCAGTAAAACTTTATGGGAGAGCGGCAAAGAGAAAGTCACTGGTGAAGAAAACCCATTATATCTGGACTAGAGTTCACCAAAAGGCTTGTGGGAGACTCCATGGTCAAATAGAAAAAAGTTCTTTGGTCCAAAATGGTGCTTTTTGGCCATCAAACAGGGCGCTATGTTTGGCGGACACCGTCCCCAATGTGAAGCACAGCAGCATCATGCTGTGGGGATGCTAGGCAGTCGGCCCTGGAAGGCTTGTAAAGGTAGAGGCTAAAACTAGGGCAACAAAATAAAGGAGAATTGAGGACAATTTTATTCAGTCAGCAAGAGAACTACTGCTTGGGAGAAGATTTATTTCCCAGCAAGACATTGACCCGAAGCATACAGCAAAAGCTACACAGCAGTGTTAATTTTGGCAGCTATTTTTAATTTAAAGTCATTTCTACCCTTTTTAGCTTTAGTCTAGTTTTAATCCATAAATATTCCTCACATTTTAGTCTTAACTTTTAGTCCAAGCTTCTACTTTTTTGCCGAAATCTGGTACGGAGTCATGGTAGTGTGTTCTATGCACCCTGCCAAACCTGGGGTCTCTGCTTTCTACAGCTGAGAGGCAGAATAGAAACGGATGCATATGTATTTTGACAGATTTATCCACAGTGGAGAAATATCACAGATTTTGAATGTCCAACAAAAACTAAATTACATTTTAGTCTACTTTCAGTCATCTTGACAAAAACTAAACTTAGTTTTTGTCAGTTTTAGTCATCACAAAGTAAAACTTTATATTTTGTAGAAATCTGTTTTCACTTTGATGAGTTTTTGTTGTTATTGTTGTTAAAAAAGCCAAATCACTTTACCACAATTGATTTATAAAATCAATTAAAGGTTAAAATATCCAAACCAGAAGATCCACATTCAGATTCAGATTTAGAAATACTGTATATTTTATTTTCATTTTACTGAAATTTGTCCCAAAATCTCTGCATATTACTTTATAAAGTTCATACGGTACACTTGAAATGACGGTTAACAAGGCTATAAAGCGGTATCTCAAGTCTGAGTGAAAATTTTAGTGTCGATTATTCTGTTTCTTGGATCATTTAGACATTCATAAGGATAGTCAACTATTCAGCGTGGCACAGCCCACTTTTTATGTGTAGTTTGTGTAATAATCTATTTATGCGAGTGAACGCTGATCGTCTGTGTAATCCCAGCTGAATTTCTTGCGGTGAAAAGAGGATGCGGGCCTTACAGCAGATTAATGCCATGACGATGTGTTACGCTGCTGATGAGAGCCGGGCTTAGCACTTTCTTTATGGACGCTGGAAATGTTTGGGTTCCCTGCATGGAGGGATGGGGGGCCGCAGGTTGACATGCGCTGCAGAATTCATACTGTTCTTAATGTTCTCACCATAGAGAATAAAGAAAAGACAAAGTAATTCAGGCCTCTTTTGTATAAAAATCCTCCCAAGAGCTACTCAGCCCATGATTTCATTATCAGTGTGACTTACACTAATCCTCTCAGAGTGGAGTTGTCCCCTTGTTAGACGTCTATAACTTTAGAATCAAAAACCCTGGGTGCCAATGAGGAGAGAGGGAGGGGAGTGTCCAATCTGCCTTTCATGTGTGTAATTGTGCATGTTTGCAAATGAGCGTGAGTTCTTGTGTAGGGGAATGCTGGATGTTTGAGATCATCCCCAGACGCTCAAGACTGTTTTGATTTCCCACTTCATGGAGAACGTGAGAGTAATCCCCTCAGGATTCCCCCTCTAGAGGTCTTTAGCTGCCATAAGCCACCATTCAACAGGCAAAACCCAACATGGGCTTTCTACAGCCTGCTGGTATTACTGGATGATTGGGGAGGGGAGAAAGGCTTAATCTGCCCCGGTGGCTAACCTGTCGCTGAAAAGAAACCTGTAGGGAAGCTGGCCATGGGACTGGTGGGCCGACAAAGTTTATTGTTCATCCTCTGGACACACGGAAAGGAAATCTGGGAAGGATTTGTAAAGCGAAGCCTGACTAATGAGATACTTAGATTCTAATCAATCACATGAATGGCTATTGAGCTTTATATCAGGTTACACAGATACATGTAGCAGAAAGATGAGGCATGAAAAGTACAACTACTAGACATATGTCTTCACATCTCCAGATGTCCATTTATTTAATTTTGCCTACTTCATTCATATTCCTGAACATATGTTGGGCTTTTTGAAGGGCTTAAACCCCACTTACTTTTGTATAATAAAGGTGATCAGAAGAAGAAGAACCTTTTTAATCCCTCAAAGGGAAATTCATTTTTCACACACATAGGCTGAAATACATGCACACACACTACTAGAGAGATGTGAAGGCGAAGGCTGCTGCCCACAGAGAAGCGATTCCTGAGTGGTTGGTGTTTGGTGCCTTGCTCAAAGGCACCTTGGCAGTACTTTAGCAGTGAACTGGGACCCCTCCAACAACCAGACCAGATGTTTCCAGACTTGGTGTGACTGTGACTTGAACTTGTGACTCTCCGCTTCCCACCCAAAGTCTTCAACGATGGAGCTACTGCCATCCAAATAACCAATGGATGTGTCATTGCTGTGAAGACATGCGGAAATCACAGAGGGGACGGGGGTAGTACATTTTAATCACAGTAAGTATACTTTTAGCTGAGGACAATATTCTTTACTTTTTCCACCCCCTAAGCACTTTGATCAACACTTGTGGCAGCACTTTCAACACTGTATATACATTACCAGGATCATATTAACATACAAACACCAGACTGATGTGCAGAGAAAGAGGGCAATGGACAATATTGCGGACTGTCTGGCCAAAAAAAAAAGCCGGACATATGGCCACCCTAGTTTGTTGGGAAGATTATACGTTATCATCAGAAGCGTGGCAACTGAGCCTGCTGTTCACTTGTATCCGCGGATGATGACGTTAAATTCAGTTGACCGTGTTGTAGTTCAATATAGCATGACATTTTATCTTCGTCAGTTAGATTAATGAACCAGATATGATGCTTATATTATCAGTTTATGAAGATTATACTTATGAACAAAACGTGTGAGTTTTACAAACTTTAACTGGACACAGATCTTATTTACAGCAATGATCCAAAAACCCACAGAAAAATCTCATAGGCTTAACGCCGAGGGAACCCGACGCTAACTTCTTGGTTTGCCTACAAAATTAAATCACGACTGCACCACTCTATTTGATAAACTTGGAGATGTTTTACCTGACTGAAATTTGACCTGGGGATTCATAACACAGATACAGATCTATTATCATTTTACAGGGTCCCAGGGTCTTTTTCCTCTGATTGTCTTGATTGGGTCTGTAGGTCATGAAGAAGCATCATTATTCATTTCAGTCTGTTCCGTGACCAGCTAATATCTACTCACAGAAGCTTTAAGATACTGCATTAACTCACCCATTTTAGGAGGGTTGAAAAGGCTTCTAGTGCTGGTGATCCTGATGTTTTTTCTTTGAAAATTTGCATACTTTTGATACCATATGTACTTTTTAGAAATAAAAATGTGAAATGACTCCATGTATTCATAATTGTACACTGACTTTTGAATTCTAGTTTTTTTATTTTAACTGACTTGGGCCTTTAATTAAAGGTGCAGTGTGTTATATTGCTTTAATAATATTTGATCTCTTTTTTGATACTGTAGAAACATGCAAGATGCAAATTTCAAGATAGCAGAGTTCATGGAGGAGACCCTACCCATGTATGAATAATAGGCTTATTCTAAATTATAAAGGATAAAACAATTTTAAATATGCTGCAGCATTTGTACTGACCAGAACCAGAGAAGAGATCATAATACTTCTGTCTTAGCTTCTCTACATCTGTGTCTATACAATCTAGAATAAAATTTAAAACTCCTTTTCTCACTTAAAAAGCTCTTAATGGTCAGGAACCAACCTATCTTTATTATAATAGGGCATAGTCTTGATTGTAATATTATTGTTTAACACTGGTATATTATAATAGGCCACAACAGAGAGTACTGTCTAGACCTGCCCTCTTTGTAAAGCATCTTAAGATAACTCTGGTTATGAAATGTAACTATACCAACAAAGATTGATTGACTGATGATTGATAAATCCAGGTGATTAGAGACTAACTTCAAGACGCCTACTTATGAATATTATGTTAAATTTTTGCCAAGTTTTCTGTGCTGAATGCCATTTGGCAAAATGTTACATACTTTACTGGTAACTGTACTAAAAAGCTAAGCTTTTTGTAGATACACATGTACAAGGGGTCTCCAGGGAGAAATGGTTGGGGAATCATTATTAACATTTAATACATGTGCAAGTTAATCATGAAAAATTTTTTTTGATTATGTTTGATTAGTTTTTCAAATGCACAATATGTTAAATTCTGCCACTTGGGGGCTCTCAACCAAAACAATAACACAATATGATGAGTACAAACCGCTACCCAGCTCCGCCCATCTCGGCTGTTTATATCTTGTTTTGTATTAAGGACTCTGTTCAGTAAAAATGGCACCTCAGAAGGCATATTCACTAAACAGAAAACTGGCATTTTGTTTTCTGTCATACATTTGTCATAATGAAGGAGGAATGCACTTAAAAATGCAATTCTGCATTCATGCTTGGAAGCGCATGCACTCTAGCGTAGCTTCCACCCCACATATGCATTTTGGGACCGCTTCCAGCATGAACGTGGAAGTGCCCTTTTAAGTGCATTTCTCCTTCATTACGATAAATGTTTTAATGAAAACAAAATGTTGTTTTTTTGATTAGTAAGTATGCCTTATGAGGTGCCAGTTCAATTAAACAGAGTCCTCAATTCAAAACAAAAATTTGTTTAGAGAAGGGAGTCATGGAAGCGTTGAGTGGTACTGGTCTTAATTTGGTGGAAAACTTGGAGCGGGGAGTTCCATGCTACAGAGGTGAGTATGGGCGATTGGACTTGCAACCTATGGCAGCCTCCATAAAAACATATGTCCCATTAGAGTTACAAAAAATAAGAATCTCTCTGTCTTTGAAAACTTGAGGAAATATTTGAGATACTTCAAGACCTAAACTTAAAAAAATACAGTCATGTGCTTAAGTTTCAGACATGTTGAGTGCTAAGAATTCATTACAGGGCCCAGTGTGCCACAACCTGGGGCTGGAGGGAGGGTAGAATCAAGCTAGACACAGCGCCAGTGGTTTTTGGGCCCTTGGGACATACATAACATGACCAGGGGCTCGTGGCAACCCTACGTGCTTAGTCTGCCCTAAAGGTGTAGACTCTGTTACTTTCACAACACATTATTTCTCCCTGCCCCAGGTTTTATGCTATGACACCCAGAGCATGGCCTGTGTTGTGAGAATCCTCCATTCCCCCCTGATTGTGCCCTCATATGGATTTACTCGCCATTAGACACCTTTTCCCTTCCTCCATATTTGCTCCAAACATGCCTCAAAGTTCTGCACAGTAACGTTTATAAAAAACATAAATATTTCAGTGCAACATATCTACTAGTCGTATCTTTAAATATCTGTGAGCATAAACACGCCGTAAAACCATTTCAGACTTCATATTAAGCTGCAGAGCATATTTCTGCTCTACATACGTAAGTTAGATATTAAGACACAAATACGAGATTATTAAGGGGATGTATTTCAATAAAAGCAATGTGATTCTTCTTCAAATAATAAAAGTCATGGATCCTTGTTTGACATTTCTGGCTTACCATCTAATCTTTGAATTCAGTAGCAGCCATATGTGATGCAATGAGGCATGAAAAAGAAAGCTAAAATGAATGTGTCTTGTTGAAAATATTTGTTTAAGATTTTTATTGGGTTTTATCTGGCATTGAACTTTAATGTGTTTGCCAAATTCTCCTGCCATTCACGTCAATCCAGACGATACACTAACTCCCTTCTAAGAGCTTGATCTGAAAGCAAGTATTATTAAGAAGAACAACATGGATGTGGGATGAATAACCCTGACAAGGAATGAGGTGACCTGAATGTGATGCAGTAGCATGCCCTCCTTTCCAGCCAAAAGATTCATGTCACATTGCACATATTTCTGGATTACTGGTGAGTTTAGAGAGCTTCATGTGAACTCCTCTGCTGTGTGATCAAGTCTAAGCACCGTGTATTATAATGCACTGCTCAGGAGAAGAAAAGGCTCTCCTTCAGTCTTATTCTCAAGGTCTCTCGTGGTTTTACTGTCTGAATGGCTTTGTGTGACAGCTGTAGCTACGCAGCACTGATTGTAGCCAAGCCACATTGAGTTACCATGGAAATGGCACCCAGGTTACTCCTTTTGTGCTCTGCTTTGTGGCAATCTATAGCAGTCATACCTGAAATTAATGTATGGATTCATGCATGCAGGTAAGAATGGAAAGGCTCTACATGGTAACTCATTCTCAGAAAGACATTCTTTGTATATTTAAAGTGTCTGCTTAGCTAAACCATCCGTGCATCTGTTTTCTGTAAAGCTCACCCAGTTCTGGTTTGCAGGGTGCTAAAGTCAATTCCAGCTGTCAGTGGGTGAGAGGTGGGCCACTGTGGGAGGTAACTGGAATACCTGGAGAGAACCACAGAGAACATGCAAACTTCACACAAGAAGGTCCACATCTTGATGGAAATTTTATTGTATTTAATTTTGCACAAACATAGGAAAGATGTTTCCACTGCTTTGTTTTCATCCAAAAATTAATGGACACCACACAAACAGGGTGTACTTAATGTCCAACCTAATTCCAAAAAAGCTGGAGCGCTGTGTGAAATGTAATTAAACAGAACACCATGATTTGCCAATCTAATAAATCATGGTTGATTCAAAGTCGAAAATAAAAACACATCAGATGTTGAAACTGAGACATTTTATCATTCCATTAAAAAATACTAGACTACTGAATTTGATGGCACCAACACATCTCAAAAAAGTAGGCACAGTGCCATGTTTACCATTGTGTAACATCTCGTCTTCTATTAACAACTTCTGTAAGTGTCCGGGTGAGGAGAAGAGAGGAATTTTGTCCCACTCTTGTCTAATTTAGTATTCTAGCTGCTCAACGGTCCTCGGGCTTCTTTGCTGGATTTTTTGTTTAAAAACCTGCCAAATGCTTTCTTCTGGTGAAAGGTCTGGACTGCAGACAGGCCAGTACAGCTCCCTGAATCTTCTACTGTGAAGCCATGATGTGATGGATGCAGTATGTGGTTTAGCGTTGTCTTGCTGAAAGCGATGTCTGGATAAGAGCGTATGCTGCTCTAAAACCTCTATATACTTTTCTGCATTGATATGCAGATGTGTAAACTGCCCACGCTATAGGAGCTAATGCAATCCTATACTCAAACTTTTTAACTGCGCTGATAATGAACTAGATGGGCCTGCTACACTAAAGCCCACATTATGTGGTGTCTGTGGTTTCCAAAAATAATTTCACATTTTGATTCATGCAACCACAGAACCAATTTTTTTACAGTTTTCCACAGATTGGTGACCCTCTGCCCAGCTTTACGTCTAAGAGACTCTGCCTCTCTAAAATGCTCCTTTTATAACAAATCATGTAAGCAACCTTTTGCCAAATGCTCCTCCAGCTGTTTTCCATTATTACTACTTAATTTTCCAGGCTTTAATTGCCCAATCCATACTTTTTTGAGATGCGCTGCTACCACCAAATTCAAAGTGAGCTAATATTTATAATGAAATGGTTCAGCTTCAACACCTGATATGTTTTTTATGTTCTGTTGTGAATGTAATATTGGTTTATATGATTTGCAAATCATTTTGCACAGCGCCCCCAACATTTTTGGAATCGGGGTTGTGAAATTTTACATTTTTTGTTTGGATTTTCCAAGAATTAATGATGATCTATGACACATTTTTAGTGAACTGAATAAACTGTAGGTGTGAGCGATGCGTCACCAGGATGGACACCACAAAGTCAACATGTCATCAATGAGAGCCTTACAAGTCATCACTGTAATACTCACCATAATCTTGAATTGGCAGTCCGGTGTTTGAAGTAGTGTGTGGGAGAGGGACAATTATCTTGTACATCCTCGAGAGGTCTGGCATTGTGGAGGAGAGGCTGAGTAAAGGAGATCAGAGGAGGAGGGAACGTACAGAAGTACATCTGAGGGCTTTGTAGATCCCGGGTATTAGCAACTGTCTGAATTAACAGGATACACATACTTCACTAAACAGTCAACATGTCACGTCTTAACAGCGCTCAGCTTCACCCATGAGCCAAAAATTCTTACATGAAGCCCCGTGAGCCCCTTGCTGTTTCGCAAGCTTAAGATGAGGTCTTAAGCCTCCACAGAAGATGAATGCCAGTGCTAAATTAATTTGAGGCATTTTCTTTTGTGCGCTGACAAAAGCGACCAGGTTGGTGCTGGTTTCCATAGCTGATGACAGATCATCGGGCTGCAGTGTTTGCCCAGGTGTCAGGCCTCCCTGCTGCAGACAGCAAAGGGTTTGTCCAGGTCTGCGAACCTTGCATTGCTAAGGCTTTTTAATTGTACACATCGCTTCATTCAATATGAAAGGGTAAAAAATAATCGTGACAGAAAAAGCAGTGGCTTTTGTTGAAATGTTCAAACATGCCTTTTATTCAGGACATTTAGATGACAAGAAATAGGACGAGTCTTTTTAAAACACCCTTTATAGTTGTTTTAAAATGAGCTCTTAAGAAAACTTCCGTCTGTGTTTCTGTCACGAAGCGCCGTTTGTTTAACCTCCAGTTTTGTGTTGTGTATGCACTAATTTAACCAGACATTAATCAAGGACACATTATCATTTCCCAGCGTTGTATACAGCTTCAATAAGGTGTTTTAATTGCTCAGCAGTGTAGGGAAAGCAAAAGCCTGAGGCGTTGGCAAATAACCAGAGTGTTTGGTGTGGTCAGGGATTTTCTGGATGTATAAATATATCAGTATTTATATGGTTTGATCTGTGTGTCATTGATGTTGGAAGTGTTTGGGTTGGGTTAAGCTTTTGGAGGCTGGTCCAAGCGTTTGTATCCCATCACTCAGGAAGCTTGTTATGTCTGCATTTGGAGGATTTGGCGGAGTGATCTCTGCACAGCTGGCAGGTACGAAACGTCTGTAACTCTAAATGTATTTTTGTACCTCTTTGCTACAGTTAAAACCCAAACAAGATGCTTTCAGGGAAAGAAAAGGCCTCTTAATCCAGCACTGTCTTGCTTTAAGCACAGATTAATGTGCTAAATATCAAATATTGGAAGGAATGAGTGATCAGTGATGAATTTCTTGAAATCACAGGTGCTCTAAATCACTCATTTTCCCCACTTTGAGGGAGTGTCATTTCTCCTACAGTCGGTTTCTTCTATGATGTGTTCAGCCTTTTGAAAAACACTCACCCAAGACCCGTTCATGTGCGCACATGCTGCTCCTGCAAGTTTATATTTGTCCCTCTTTTCAGTTTTAGGAGTTGATATAAGAGAAAAAAAAAAAAAACTTCCAGAATTTCATGACAAACTTAGAAAGAGCACAAGTTTCTCTGCATTGCTACAGCTTACAGGACAAAAGAGCGCCGGGATTCGTTTTTCCACAAGGCGAGCAGGGAAAGAATTGGAAGCCTCCGCCACTTAATTTGGCGGCTGAGACTTACCCTGCAAAGTTTTGTTTTTCTAAGCCTCCAACATAACAGAGTGTGCCCTGCCGTCAGCACCTTAAGCAAGTAAAAGCGCTTCCTTTATGAGCTAAACCCGCCAGATATTTGCTTTGCGAAGCCCTGCGAGAAGAAAAGAGGAGGGTTTTTTTGAGCAGTGAATAACTTTTAAAACACTGTGTGTACAAAAAAAGCGGCAGGAGACATGAAAGAGCAGGAGAAATGAATTGAATGTTGTTTTTTTTCCTCCTGACTCTATGAAAAAGAGGGCGATGGGATCTGAAGGCTGCTTTTCCAAAAGCCTTAGCCAGGTGATTCATCACAGCGTTCTGTCAAAGGAGCTTTCCACAACATGAGACGAACAATGACACTGTGATTGCAAGGACAGGAGAGCTTGTGATTGAAAGATATCAGCTATACGTTCAGAGGAGGAGGGAGAGGGGGGGAAACACTCACGGATGGAAATCAAAAATCTTAACCCCTCGACTTAGGTGTCAAGAGAGCTTTTTTAAGGAGCTCTGCCTCCACATTCGGATTGACCAAAATAATTTAACAGCTGCTTAAGCCTGAACAGAGGAGCTGCCAGGCAGATTGATTGGAGATGTAGCCAAGGAGAGAAACTTTGAGATTGAGTTGAGCTCCTGTGTGACGGTGAGCGCTCAGCTGTGGAGCCATGCTGAACAGATCGTGGATCTCTGCCAGGTCTCACTATCACACATTCAGGGCAGATTCAGAGCTCAGAGAAGCCCAGGGAACTCCTCTGCAGGTATCCAGTCTGGGGATTTCAACAATAAAATTTGGTTAAAAAATGTAATCCGGTCCGAATGTGAAAGAACTCATTTGATCAAATTATAAATGATCTTGGATTTTTGCCAATATCTACAACACTAATATTTCAAAATTCATTTTAGACAATATTAAGATTGATACAGCTGTATTAAGACCTAAAACTTCAGGCTTTACAACAAAGTTCAAGGTTAAAGGAATGAAGATGCAAAACAAAAACAAAAAAAAAAATCAGCTGACATAGGTCTAAAACTCGGCAAACTTAGTCATATTTACAGCTGATAGTTACAGCTGATATAGGTCAATTTTTACAGCCCATATAGGATTATATTTAAAGCCACTGTTGGCTGATATTTACAGACATGGTTCAATATTAACAGCTGACATAGGCCATTTTTTACAGCAGAAACAGACAAATAATTACAGCAGATATGAATCAAAGTTTAAAAATATACAAACCAGTATTTACAGCAGATACAGACTGATACTTAGAGAAAATATAGGCCAATGTTTACAGAAGAAAAAAACAAATATTTACAGATTTTGGTCCATTTTTATTGCAGATATAGGCCTACATTTACAGCACACATGGGATGACACTTACAGAAAAATGGCCCGATACTTGAAGCCAGTAAAGGCTAATATTTACAGCAAAAAGGGCCAAACTTTAAACTGATACAGACCAGCATTTAGAGTAGATATAGGCTGATATTCACAGCCAATCCAGGCCACTACTTAGGGCCAATGTAGGCTAATATTAACTGCAGATACAGACCAAAATTAACAAAAGGTTTTGGTCAATATTTAAGCAGACATAGGCCAATATTCAGAGCAGACATAGGCCAATATTTAAGTAGATATAGGCTTATATTTACAGCACATATGGGTCAGATTTAACAAGATATAGGCCAATACTTACAACAGACATAGACATAAAATCATATCCAATGTTTACAGCCCATACAGGCCAATTTAAAATCCAGCTATAGGCCAGTAGTACCACAAGATGTAGGCTGATATTTACAAACTTAGTAGATAAAGGCTGAAATTTACAGCTGATATAGGCCAATATTTACACTGGACATTGGCCAGTATTCAGATTATATGTATATAGGATGTTTAAAGCTTGTATAGGACAAATTTAATAGCAAATATATGCCAATATTAACTGTAGATACCGTAGGACAATAGTTATGGCAGATAAAGCCCAAAATTTACAGCAGATATAGGTTGATGTTTACAATTGATATTGGCTGATATTTTCAGTGAATAAAGGATGGTCTTTACATCAGATATAGGTCAATATTTATGGCAGATAAAGGCCAATGTTAAAGCCCATATAGGCAAATGCCTACTCCAGATGTAGACCAATAGAAACAGAAGATATACTGTAGATAGATATTTATGATAAGGCAGATGAAGGCCACAATTTAAGCAGATATGGACCAATATTTGGAGCAGATGATGCCGATAAAGGGCAATATTTACAGCAGATTTAGGCTAATATTTACAGTGAATAGAGGCTGATGTTAACAGCTCAGACAGGCCAAGATCCACTCCAGAAGAAGGCAGTGGATACAGGCCAATAATTGCAATGGAGCCGATAAAGGCTGAAATTTGCAGCTAATATTGGCCAATGTTTACAGCCAAAATAGGCCAACATTTAAGGCTAATATAAACTGACAGCTACAGCTGATACAGGCCATAGATATTTACAGCAAATGTAGATTGATATTTAAAGCTGATATAGGTTGAAATTTACAACAGTAGATGAAGATTGATATTTGCAGCCAATATAAGATATTTACAACTGATTTAAAGGGATACTTCAACATTTTGGCAAATTCGCCCATTGCCACAATTCCTATAGTCTTGGTATTGGGTTCGTTTCCTTTAGTTGTCGGTGCAAGCAGTCTCTAGATTCCGGGGGACCATTAAACCAGCTGCACCGCTAATGCTATGTTAGCAGATGGAATTTTTGCTTTCCCTCATCAAACTCATCAAACACACAATCCAACAACTCCAAAACGCTCTCGTGGACATGTTGTGACCTGTACATTCACCACACTATAAAATAACGTATAATTATGTAACATTACGACACATGAAGCAAATACTCTGAACTAATTCTTGAGTAAATCACTGGGCGGAGTGACACACTGCAGCAGCCATGTCTGGAGCGTAGTTCTGGCTTTGCATTTAACTTTAAAACATCTCCGTCTCATAATGTTCCATGATTTTTTTCATAACGGTCCCCCCAGATCTAGAAACAGCTTGCACCGACAACTAAAGGAAATGAACCTATTACTAAGACTATAGGAATTATAGTAATGGGCGAATTTGCCAAAATGTTGAAGTATCCCTTTAAGTTAATATTTACAGCTGATTTATGCCGATATTTAAAGCTGATATATATCTGTAGTAAATATCAGCAGAAATGTTCATAGCTGATGATACTGATATCTAACTTTTTAAGCTGATATCATATAAAACATAAATAATTTCCAGTAATATATTGCATTCCTAAAGTCACCAATATCAGCTAGTTAAAATACAGCCATAAAAACAGTGTCACAAATACAAAGCCTCTTGTTTTTATTTTGATGACTGGTTCATGCTCGCATTTCACAGAAACAAAGATGAAAATATTAGCAGCAATTCTCTAAACTCAAGGGGATTTGGTGGGTCAAATCCATTCTGTGCTTCTTTGGGGCTCTATCCTGTCATTAGGAAGGTCTCTGGACACAATAATAAAGCATCCATCCATTATCTATACCATTCGCCTCTTTTTGGCCAAGAGGCAGGATACACCCTGGACTGATCAACTGAGAGAACCCGCTCATGCATAGGGAAACATGTTTTACATGTTGCCAACAGACATTTGTGCTTTTTTTTGTTTGGCTCACATTTATATACTGGATGACTTCTGTTAGATTTTACAATGAAAATAAAACACAGTTATCAGCAGTAATTTATATGTAAATGATCTTGGAGCCAATTTTCATCTACTGTCAAAAATACTGTGAGAAGAGATCAAGTTTGTTTATTTGGATGCCAATTAACATCAGTTTAAGATAGAAGCTATTGTTCCTGGGGTCTGCAGTTAACAAAGTGTTTAAGGCTGGTATTCTCCTTCACAGACACAATGTGTCTGACACAAATGTTCAAAGATGAGCCACTTACTTTCATTTACAGGCCTTACCAGGATGTTTAAGTGGATCCAATGTTTTTGACACATCTTTTCTAAATTAAAAATACATAATTTCTTATGTTATAGGCTCTCATTACCAAAACTAAAGCTCCTTTGATGCCCTCCTAGCTAATTATGGATCAAATAAAATTTAATATTTAACTCTTGTTATGGCCAACAAATACAAACAGATCATCAGTGAGACCTCCCAGTTAAAACTAGATGGATTTTAAATGTTTAGGTCTTGAGGTTAACTATTTTCTAACCTCCTAAGGAGAAGATAAATTTTAAAGCAATTCTCTAAAACTAATTTAAAGTGGTGGGTTGTAACTCTTTTTTAAAGGGGCTCTATGTAAGATTTTTCCTTTAAAACTTTCCACTTTTGAGTAAATATATTTGAGTATTTATCGCGATGTGAAGAATTAGGCTCTTTATGTCTTCCTTGTTTGCCTGTATAAGCCTGTGGAGTCGTTTCTCTGTGAAGAATTCGGGCCGAATTTTCCGCAAAATCTCAATGGAAGTGACGTCGGGTACTACGATATGCGCACACCACGTTGCTCTGTTTATGCCTGACAACGGCGTGTTAAATGGAGAACGCTGCTTCCACGAGTAAATGACCAGCTGGCTCAACCCAAACACCCACACAAACTCAGCGAAAACATAAAAAACAAAGACAGTTTTATCTGCTGAAACCCGTCCAGCTAAAAGACAGTGTGACCGACGCAGGGGGAAATCGAGGATGAATATCGGTGGAGCATTTGAGAAATAGAGGGAGCTTAGCTTGGCGCTCGGGATAAATACCTATCCAGAAATGGCCGTCTTTCTGTGGAAAAGGTAAAGCATCACCCTGGACCATGAAATACAATGTAATGTTTTATGTCGTATAAACCATATGCTACATCACGTTAGCTTGCTTACAAAGATGCTATCCAAACAACGAGAATGTCATGTTACTCATTTAGTGTTTTCCGGATAATATTTCATCTTTTTCTTGCTTCCTGGCACTGGACTCCACTTACTGAGTTTATGTTTTGATACTTAGTTCATAAAACATCTTCAACACATAATGTCAGCTATCTGAGATCCATGGTTGAGGCACCATTATCGGAGCTAAGCAATGTTAGCCCTGTTGCTTCTGCTCTAAAACGTGTCCTATTCAATACACATTACACAGGTAAAAAGAAAATAAAATTGGTCAATGCTGCACTAAGTCGCTAAGTTGTTCATTCATAGAAATGGTTGCGAAAATATCGTCCTTTTTAAATAGCCTTTGTGCCGTGTCTGCACTAGATGTTCAAATATGCTTTATTCATTTTCATTTTTATAGTTCGTGGAACTTTTAAGTGTTACTTCACTTACCTCCTCTGTATACATGATGCCGGTAAATCACCTTGGTCTGCGTGTGTATCAGCTGATAAACTGGAGGCTCGTTCATGAGCAAGGAGCGTGCCGTCGTGGACGAGCAACACAATGTTGTTGTAGTTCGCCTAATGGCCGACGGTGTCGCTACACTGATATTTTTCTAATTCTTGCATAGAGCCCCTTTAATATCAAACACTCATAAATACTGCTCTCTGCTGTCATCAGGAAAAGTCTCAGGACATAAAATCCAAGCAGTCCATCTGAAAAATGACCCAGTGAATGCCACGGCCAGTTTTGAAAGGACTAGAAACAATGGTGAAAGCTGTTTCTGCATCTATTTGTGTCTCAATATGTCAAAAAAGAAAATAATTGTTATACACTTTTTAAAAAGAAATTGGTTCATTGCAGAGCTGATAGGGGATGGAAATGACGATGGTGTGGTGGCATATGAAAATAATATTACGGCAGAGGCTGAAATAATCTATGCATGGACATAATTTCAAGATGTTAAGTTTAAGTGACAGTATAAATAGAGCAGTTTTCATCATTTTTAACAGAAGAAAGCAGACTGCACATGTGCAGACACTTAGCGCACACAGCTCTGACTGGTACTGACATAGTTGATGAACACCTGACACACCTGCCATTATTCAGAAACTGGTGGCTGAGTAGCACTGCAGTGATCTAGAATACAACGGATGGGACAGCCCAGATGTGCCCATGGGGAAGGTGACTGTGATACACTAAGTAATTCAAACATTCTAGTCCAGATGAATATGACTAATTAATCTTTGGATTAAATCAGATTTACCTTCCTACATCTTCTCTAATCACTGAAGCAGTCTCAAACAGATGTTGAAAAACATTCACTTTTGAGCCAGTTTAGAGCATCATTCCAACACTGGCCTTAGACATCTTCGGATGTCTTTAACATTAAAGTGCTCACTGGGTTATTTCAAGATACTTATAGTAAATGTATGTTGCTAATAATTAAATTTTTAGACAAATTGAATAAGTCAGCTTCAAAATACAACACAATGCACTGGCTCCTGAGTGGCTATCAACACTGTATTAACATCATGTCTCCCGTGGCACCATACAGGACATCAGGAGGTAAGTGGGCAATAGAGCTTCTATGCAGCAATTGCTGATATGAAGAAAAGTTACCTTTTGAGGTGAAAAAGCACAGAATCTTGTATGAAATCATGTATTCTCAAAAAAACAGCAAAAAGTTTTAACTTTATGATGTACTCACCCATTGTAGAGGCAAAAAAACATGGAATCATGCCCAAATGAATGGCAAATCATCCCCGGGAAGGCAGAATGATCTGCTGTGGATATACTTTTCCAATGTGAACTTGTAGTTCTCCTATTCTCTTGTCCTGTCACGTCTCAAGCTGTTGAGGGCTGCACAGTGCAACACTGCAGAAACTCTGTAAGACTGGCATTATGGTCTGAAGCTGCTTCGTACTTCTTAGTGTTTGATTTCTACATCAAACGATAAAAGCACAGTTTGGTCACCTGTGATCAGGGCGAATGAAGGTGAGACTTTGATAATAAAAAGTATGGCCAATTTTTAAAGATAGATATTAACATATTTTCACATTAGAAAGTAGAATATAGATCTCTAGGCATGCGTAAAAATGAAACCACCTGCTTAATGATTATGTGGACTGTGGATTAAAGTTTAGTACACGATCTTTGTAGAAGCAGAAAACACCCTTTGGAGGGAAGAAGGGATTTCTACAGAAATGCTATGTTTTTAGCCGTTTACGACTATGCCAAGCATTCAAAGTTTGAAACTAAAAACATTCTTAGTTATTCAGCTACTTTTGTGCCCTAAAAGTAAGGAAATATTAAGGCACCAATTTTCCTAATTTAAAAAACTGAGCAGGCAGGAATTAAAAAAAGCCTTTGTCTAAAGCCTGGATGAGCAGTGTTTAACAAGTCTGGTATATGGTATGCTTCCACAAAGCGTGTCAGAACAGTTTTGTCGTAGTTTAGCACATTTAACGCTTAGCAGTTTTTCCTCAGCCACTGTCCGTGTTACCGACCTCCAGTCTCATTCATGACGGGAAATCCATCGAGCAAGCAGACAAAAAGACAAGTAAGCTGAGACAAGGAGTCTAGGGCCCTTTGATTTCCTCATTAATGGAATCGCGGAATTGGTCAATGAAAATGAAATCTATTATTTAACACGGAAATTGCTAAAATTTGAATAAATTTGACTAAAATGCTGTGTTTTTTAGAAAGAGGAACGTATATCTGAGGAATATGTTCCAGGGGAACACAAAAGCTTGGCACAAGTTGTGCCTCACTTCACAAACACTCACCCCGCCCCCTCCTAAACAACACAAAGCATGTCAGAGCAGCTGCACTGGCAAACATCAGGTAGCTCAACATGGGGCAGTACAGTGCGACATAATGTTGCACCTTCAAGAAAACTCATCTGTGCTACAAGTTATTTTACCTCACCACACCAGAGAGTCACGAAGAGAGAGAGGTGTGTCTGTGCACGAGGCACACAGCTGAAGTCACAACTTGAAGACCTACCTAACCCTCGGAGGCTTCAAACTCAAGTCGGACAGACTCAGTCCCGCAGTCTAAATGATGTTACATTCGAATATCAGTTAGCTTAATAATTCCTCCCATAGATACTGTAGTTCCCTTTGGTTGCTTAATGAGCCAATACGTGTCTGCATTAACGTAGCAGTCTGATATGAGGCAGACGGACAGACAGCGAGGATAGAGGGAGAACACATTACAAACTGTATGCACTGTTCATATTGTGAGAGTAAAGAAAAGTTTAGGAAACAGGTTTAATTTTAACCATTTAACTTTAATGTGACATTCTTATGAAGTTTCTATCACTTTGTGTTTGAGGGAACAGAAGGATTTCTTCATTTACATTATAAACATCAGTTAGGATGTGATTATACACGTGGATGTGTCTTAAAATGTTGGCAATGTCTGACTGTTACACTGGTTATAATTATTTATATCAGGGTTATCCAAACTGTGGCTCCTGGGCCAAACGGAGAGATTCACAGACAAAGAAACCGATCAGCGGTAGACAAAGATGTTTCATATTTTATCAGCGCAACACGTCCCTGAAATTGCACCCAGATCCATATTTATCACACTAACTCAAGTCAGACATTATGATGTTCCAGACCTTTGGTGTAATATATTCTCTCTGACTGGACCTCTTTGAATTTTAGTTGATTACCCCTGCACTACATGGTCTGTAGGACTGAGTAATTTGTGGTATTGTGTTTTTCATGCCAGGTCAATTGGTTACACTGTAGTAAAAATCACTTTTTAGTAAAGTGTAAGGATGGTTTTAAGTGTATGTCTTATTTTTTAGTTGATAATTTCAGTGTCAAGATTCATTTAGAGCTGTCAAGAACAAACTTTCCTCTGTTCCCCTTCATTCCTAACAGCTGTCCCCCACTTCCCGACTCTCAACAGACATCAAGGAAAAACAACCTGTTCTGTGAAATTAAAAGTTTCAGATACATTAATACATAAACTGGCTTCAGTTCACCACTACCAACATTTGTACGTATCAGTCAGAGTTTGCTTACAGGTGTGCACATTTTACTGTCAGGTCTTTTTTTTTTTTTTTTTTTTTTTTTTTTAACATGAGAACTGGCGTACGCCATCCTCAGGCCCTATTTTATGCATAAATGTTTGTAAGTGAGACCCCAGATCTATGCACAAGGATGCAGATATCAGCACAACTGCAGGTTTGAAGGTTTTTTTTTTTTTTTTTTTTAATCTGAGCTCAAAGTCAATAAGTTATGCTGTCAGGGGTGCAGACAGTCTAGTGCAGTGGTTCTCAAGTGGTGGGTTGGGACCCAAAAGTGGGTCACAGAGCTCTTCCAGTTGGTTGTGTAAAGGTGCTCAGAAAAAAAAAATAGTGAAGAAGAGTTTATAATGTATGGAAGCCCATTTCTGCCATTTAATAACCACTGACTTGAGTGCTTATCAGCAAAAAACTGTCCTGTTTTACCTCTGCTCTAAAATCTGCTAAGAAGGCGTTCTATCAATCAGAGATCTGTGCTGCCACTGATGCACGCAAACTCGTCTCTGCTTTTAACTCGCTCCTCTCTCCTTCTAACCCACAACCCTCCAGTATGTTGACTCCAGACATGTTCGCCTCCTACTTCACTGACAAGGTTTCTACCATCAGCAACCAATTCTCTGAGCCTGTCCAACTCAGTTTTCTTCCACCAGCTAGTGATGCCTCACTTAGCTCATTCTCTCCACTAAGTGAGAGCGAAGTCACCAGGCTTCTGCTTGACTCTAAGCCCACAACCTGTCCCCTCGATCCGATACCATCACATCTCTTGCAGGCGATTGAGCCCACAATCAGCCCTGCTGTGAGTTGTATCATTAACTCCTCTCTGTCCACAGGTGTTTTCCCAGCTGCTTTCAAGCAAGCGCGGGTTACACCACTGCTCAAAAAACCCACCCTCAACCCAGCCCTGGTTGAAAATTACAGGCTGGTCTCACTTCTCCCATTCCTATCAAAAATACTGGAGCGCACAGTCTTAAACCAGCTCTCAGAACACTTGCAGAACAATGATCTACTTGATCAGAATCAGTCTGGCTTTAGGCGGGGCCACTCTACCGAAACTGCAATTTTGTCGGTAACGGAATCACTTCGCTTGGCCAGAGCAGCTGGCCAGTTCTCAGTTCTCTTACTGCTGGATCTGTCCACTGCCTTTGACACAGTAAACCACCAAATCCTCCTCTCCACACTCTCTTCACTTGGTATCTCAGGATCTGCCCTACAGTGGTTTAAGTCCTACCTCACATGGAGATCTTTTAGAGTATCATGGAAGGGAGGAGTGTCTAAACTGCATGGCTTATCAACAGGGGTGCCTCAAGGGTCTGTGCTTGGTCCCCTACTTTTCTCAATATACACCACCTCACTTGGTGCAATCATCTGCTCCCATGGCTTTTCTTATCACTGCTATGCAGACGACACACAGCTTTTCCTGTCCTTTCCACCAGATGACACAACTGTCTCAGCTCGGATCTCATCCTGCCTTGCTGATATTTCTAAATGGATGAGGGAACGTCACCTTCAGCTCAACCTGCCCAAAACTGAGCTCATTATCATCCCAGCCAGTCCCACTGTGGAACCGCAGATCAGTATCCAGCTTGGATCAAATAATCTCTTGCCCACTAAGTCAGCCCGGAATCTGGGTGTCATGATTGATGACCAGCTAACCTTCAAGGTCCATGTGGCCTCGATTGCTCGGTCCTGCCGTTTCGCCCTCTACAACATCAAGAGGATCAGACCCTACTTGACAGAGCATGCTACACAACTCCTGGTACAGGCTCTTATAATATCACGTATTGACTACTGTAACTCATTACTGGCAGGCCTACCTGCATGCACAGTTATACCTCTGCAGTTGATCCAGAACGCAGCAGCACGTCTGGTCTTCAACCAACCCAAGAGAGCTCATGTCACGCCTCTTTTAATCTCTCTACACTGGCTTCCAGTTGCAGCTCGCATTAAATTCAAAACTCTAATCATTGCTTACAAAGCAGTAACTAAAACTGCTCCTGTTTACCTGGAGTCCCTCATCCAGGTCTACACCCCTTCTCGCCCACTACGCTCAGCCAGCGAAAGGCGCCTGGTACTTACAGCACATCATGCTCCTAAGTCACTAGCCCGACTCTTCTCCTCTGTTGTCCCTAAATGGTGGAATGAATTACCCAACTCCATTCGATCTACAGACTCCCTCTCTACTTTCAAGAGAAGGCTAAAGACCCAGCTCTTCAGAGAACACTTTGCACTTAGCTAGGCAATTCTTTACTGTTGTCCCCAGTAGTAGATTGAGTCTCAGCCAGAATATTCTCCACTGCTGTCCCCAGTGGTTGAATGAGTTTCCCAACTATAGTTAGCTCGCATTGTCCTGCTCTACTTCTGGGATTTCTTTGTCCAGCTCTTTGGGAATGATCCAGCACTTGGTTCTTGGAAAATAGTTGTTGTGAAGTCTAATGGATGGCGATTAGTGATCCCACATTTTCCTTGATTCATTGTTGCTGTCTAATAACAAAAAACAAACAAAAAAAAAAAAAAAAAAAACCAAAACAAAACAAAACAAAAAAAACTCCACAATAACGTATATTTTAGGTACTCTGCCTTAAACTCTACATGGCAGCACTTGCGTCCAATTGGACCTGAAGCACTTGATGGCACTTACTGATGTTGTTTCTTCTTGTCTAGATCGTTGCTTGTGTTGTTCTTGCTCTCAAATGTACGTCGCTTTGGAGAAAAGCGTCTGCTAAATGACATTGTAACATTGTAACATTGTAATAAAGAAAAATGTAGAAGTAAGGCAATTTGAAAAAAAAAAAAAATATCCCAAGTTTTAATAATGAGATAAAAAGTCAAAATCTTGACATAAAAAGTCATAATTATGAGATACAAAGTCAAAATTGTGAGATTAAGTCTAAATTATTTGCTAAAGAGTCAAAATTATGAGATACAAAGTTGAAATTGTGAGATAAAGTTAAAATTGTTAGATTAAAAATTCATAATTATGAGATACAAAGTTGAAATTAGGACAAAAGATTCATAATTGTTATCTCAGAATTTTTACTTTTTATCTCATAATAATGACTTTAACTCTTAATTTTGACTTTTTATCTCATAATTTTGACTTTTTAATCTCATAATTATTTGTTTTTATCTTATAATAATGACTATGAGGATTTTGACTTTTTAACCCATGTTTATGACTTCTTATCTCATAACTATGACTTTAACTCATAATTTTGACCTTTTTTCTCATAATTATGACAGTATTTTTTTTTCCAACAGTTGCCTTACTTACATTTTTTTCTTTTTTATTTGGTGGAAATGGGCCTCAATAATAATGTATGAAAGCCCTACACATCCATTTTTTTTTTTTTTACTTACTTTTCCTCTGATAACAAATACATTTCAGTCCCCAATCTCATTTTCTCACAATTTCCACTTATTTAACTAATTTTCTTGGGATAACAAAGCTTTTTTCCAAGATAAAATAAATAGATAAGGTAAAAATAAAATGTATGCATGCCAGCTTTTTGTATCTATGCACTTTTTTTTACTTGTTTGAGTTGTCCTGTCTCTTTGTTCAGTAGGTTTTTTAAGGTCTAAACTGCAAGATTTTTATGAAGAAATTGAAGAAATTGCATATTTTCTTAAAATTTGGGTTGTAATAAGTGGGTTATGTTGGGTCCTGATGCCTGACCAGTTGAGAACCACTGGTCTAGTGGTTATGTTGCCCTCTGTGTATGCAGGCGGCCTTGGTTCATGTACGACTGGAGGCTCTTTCACTGTATGTCATTCCCCACTCTCTCATCTGTCCTGTCCCTACAATAGAGGCACAAAGGCCCCAAAATAAACCTTTAAATAAGTCATGCTTTCAAAACATTAAATTATGCTCTTGACTAAAACCACAATAATGCCATACTTTTGCCCTACATTTCCACATATCCAAGACAGTTTTATGGATACAACAACAATGGGTTTTTTATGAAAAGTGGTAAAAGTTTCACTTTTTATTGCTGAATTGTAAAAGAAGTGAAGAAACATAATGACTTCATCACGGAGCAGAGATATGAACATTTAAGACAAAAACAAACAACAACAGTGTCCACATTCTCAGTCTGAGGCGTTAGATGTCTTTATCTCTTCCTCACTCCCCCACCTCTCTCTCCCCCCATGTGATAAAAGAGTAATCACCTTAGATACTATTTACACTGTGGGCCGAGGACTACCATTACCCTTCCATCAATATCAGCACTTAAAGTTCATAAAACCACGCAGCAGACCTCAGGCCTGTAATTTTCAGAGTCCCTAATTCACGGTGAGAAGAAATAGTATTACAGGGTATTCAGCTAAAGAGTGATGACACGCACACGTAATTGTGAGAGGCATCAACAACTCTCACTGGTTACAAAAGCTGCCGCACATTCACGCCAATTTATATAAGGAAGTTTTGGCGTCATAACAATATAGTTAAGTCAAATTGGTTCTTAAAGAAATTACTAGGTGGATCCTTCCTTTCTGAATCTTTATTAAGCACATCTTCCTGTTTATACACATTTTAATCCCTCAGACAGTGAGTCAGCAGGTACTTTTATTTTTCTGAAGGTGAGAACAGGTAAAACGTATGATTTAGGCGACTGTGAACACAACCTGATTACTGATGGGAGGTGGGCTGGTTCAAGCAGTGGTGAGATTTTTAAGTACAGAGACCTGAATTTGATCATTTTGGTATGATAAACATCAAATTAGTGGCAGACAATTGGATAAAGCTTAACTCTGAGGACAATGGCGTCTCAGTGATGTGCAGAGGGATGAGTCGGTACACAAGGCTGAAGCAGCAGAAGTTAGATGCTGTTAGGATCCAGCTGAAGCTAGATGAATCCAGTTTCAGGCAGCTTCTGGTGATTAGATGAAATTACCCGTATATCCAAGAGGATCCTCTAAACACTTCAACATTACAGGCAAATGTTGACATAGTGAGTCTGATGGATTTTACTACTAAGGTGGCAGTTTAAAGCAAATATCTTTCCACTCAATGATAGAATCAGCCTGTCTTTGAGTTGCTAAACAGTAGCGTGCGTGTGGCAAATCTTTGGAAAAATGAATAATAGGAAAAATGCTCTTATTCTCACAACTTTAGTGCAAGGACCTAAATATTTTTCACCTTACTTGACTTCATAGTTAGTCTTACTAAGGTAAAAAATTTGTAAAAAAGCACTAAAATGTCTATGGTGTCAAAAAAAAGACCACTCCTATGTTATAAATATTTTAAGTTGAGTATTAATATCACTTCCAATGTTTCCAACTGTTTTCAAAGCTGGATCCATTCTTCATTCTTGTCATTCTTGTAGTTTTTATGGTGTGTTTATTGTCACAGCAGTTGCCATGATAGAGCCACTGTGACGGACAAGATACGTAAAAGTATTTGCCTAATAACTGGCAGTGCAACCCTTGGCAACAACTACAAGCAAGCATTTGTGATGACTGGCACAGAGTCTTTCACATTGTACAGGAATTTTGGCCCACTCCTCTTTGCAATATTGTTTAAGTTCAGCCACACTGGAGGGGTTTTGAGCTAGATAGCCTGTTTGAGGTCATACTATAGTATCTCAATTGAATTTATGTCCATATTTAACTGAGCCACTCTAAAACCTTCAATTTTTTATTATTAGCATTTGTTTAAGCAATTCAGAGGTGAACTTGCTGCTGTTTTAGATCAATATCCTGCTGCGTAAACCAGTTGTGCTAATTGTTTTTACAAACTGGCCTTAGCAGAGTCCATTTTATTTAACCAAAAAGTTTTTGCACGTTAAAGAAAATTGATCTCATGTATCATGTTTGCACACAGATGCTGAAACTTTCGTCCACCATATTTTTTTTCCAAACAGGTTCGGTTAAATGTGAATTTTCTCACCAGTCCAAGTCATTTAGATGAGTGATTGATGATTCAAAATCCTTTTCTCTTGCTCCTTGAGTCATGGATGAACTCTTGGGAGTAATTATGATAGGACAGCCACTCCTGGGAAGATTCATCACTGCTCCAAGTTTTCTCCATTTGTGGGTAATGACTCTCACCATGTTTCGCTGGAATGCCAATGCCTCAGAAATGGCTTTGCAACCCTTTCCAGACAGATATCAATGACTTTGTTTCTCATCTGTTCTTGAATTTCTTTAGATCATTGCCTGATTGTTGATTTTTGAGATCAGGTTCTACATAAAAAACCTTGCCCCAAGAAAAGTTGGTCTTTACACAAAGTTTTACAGCACAATGAATGTACTATTTGTATCAGGATATTCGTTATAACACATTATATTATGATCTATCATTCATTGGTCAAAATGACACAGAACGGCTTTGGCCCATGTTACATGATTTCACATATTATTGGACATACTCTTGTAAGCTTGCTTAAGAACTTAGATGGAAGATGAGTGCTGTCAACAGTCTGTTACAGTATTTAATAAAAATTCTGCTATTTTTGCTGTTAAGAATGAAGATGTTGTGTGCGTCATTTTACACACATTTCTCCAAAGTGCAGACTGATTTCCAGTATCTGGGGAAAGTCCAGGACTTAGATTTCATTGAAATTTTGTGGGTTTGGAATGAGCTTGGCTGAATAATGTGAGTTTTGTAAAGTCGTACCCACCAGTGGAAACATCAGGGATCAAAAGGTCAAACCAAAGGATTTTCATGGACTGTTTTAATGCGGGTGTAAAATGAACAAGGAAGTCTGGATTTTTTTAACATTAAAAATTGACAAAAATCAGGAAATTATGATGAAACAGTCATTTAGGGATGACAGTGAGTCCTCAAAGCACTTTTTTTCTTTTGCATATTGCACATTTGTAACTGAAGTTTTAAGGTAAGCTTGCAGCAGGTTTTTCATTCTTTAAAGAAGTGCATGCCCTTTTCCAGCAGTTGATGTACTGTTTCTATCTTTGCATTAAGTTGAGCTACAAATCTTGAATGTTTGCAGACTCTGACAAATCTTACAGGAATGCCATATTGATCTGAGCGATGTGCAAATGAATAACATCTCTGATTACACTGTAGGCACGAGATGAAATACATTGTGATTTATAGGCCGGCACTGTACGGAGAGGAAGCTCCTTGGATGAGAGAGTGTGACCTGAGGCTCTTTGAACAGAGTGAGGAAATGCTGTCTGCTTACTCACTGATCCCACTGATGATATCATAACTTCATTTACAGCTTGTGTCTACAGATACGATATAAAAACAGACTTGTAATATCAATTTAATGACCCTAAATGACCTCTGATTGAACATTTAGTCTGCTTTTTACTGTCCCTTTGTGGATTTCAGAGTAATAAAATGCAATAAATTTAAGAGGAAAGTGATGCTTTGCAGCTTATTAGTTTTAAATATGAAGTACAAAAATGGTATTGATTTTAATCCCATCTCCATATTTTTAGCTTAATGAAACTTGGATGGTGAGATCACTTTGCCAGGCCCAGTTTCTTGGATCGTGCAGAGTTCAACTGGCAGCATCGTTAGCAGAGAGAGGTAAATATTTGCTGTTCTGGACTTCAATAACTGGAAATTCATCCTTATCAGTGGTTTAAGTAAACAACATATGGCTGTGCTGAGGTGCATCATTTCCTACTCTGGTTCTGGACAAGAACAGATAAGAATGATGGAAAATTAGAGCTACATGAGGAGAGACAAATGTGCTGTAGAGAAATTTCACTGATCTCTAATTTCTCAGGCTAGTCAGAGGAAGACCATGTTCGTTTTAAACATCATTTGTTGCAAATAAGCACAAAAAGTAGGCAGTGTGTGTTTGGTTGATTATTTCTTTGCTGTAACAATGCTTCTTGGCAAGAAATCTTATACTGTTGGAAAGCCGGTTTATTTCCCTTTTAATGGTGCCGCATTTGTAAGGAACATGTATTTGTGGGATGAGCAGCAGAGCTGAGTATGACAGTTGCACCCATGAAAAATTTGCCAAATCTCTGCCAATGCCAAACAGCTTAATCTGTCATTGACTCTCATTTGGTGTTTGGTGGATTGGATGACTAAAGTCTGAAGAAACAAGACATATTGGCACTTTAACAATTTATTCATTTAACAAAAAGAAGCCTTAGTAGTGTGTAGAAGAACCATGCACAGCCACAATAGCCTGGCACCTCCTCCTGATGCTGGTCACCAGCCTGGTCACACACTGCTGTGGGACAGCATCCCATTCTTCAACCAGCATTTGATGCAAGTCAACCAATGTGGTTGTGTTGGTCACTCTGGCATGCACAGCACACCCAAGCTGATCCCATAAGTGTTCAATAGGGTTGAGGTCAGGACTGCTGGCAGGCCATTCTGTCTCCCCTACTCCCAAATTCTGGAGGTAGTCTCTGATAAACCCCACTCTGTGGGGCTGAATATTGTCATCTTGGAGGATAGAGTTCGGTCCCAGACTGTGGAACAACACTATCACACTGCCGCCTGAAAAATAGTTACTCTATCAGGGCAGTAGCCAACATAGTGTTCTCCATGTCTCCTCCACACTTTGACATTGATGTAGGCAACATCTGGACTCATTGCTAAACATAATGTTCCTCCATATGTTCAGGTTCCAATGCATGTGTTGTCGGCACCAGTGCAAACAGGCCTGAAAGTGAAGGGCAGTCATAGCTGGCCTCCTGGCAGCCCTATTAGACTGGAGATTGTCTGGGCAGAGAACAATCAACCATATGGTCCTGCAAACCTTGACCACCAATCAGCAGAAGACAGCCTACAGTTCCTAAGTGCTGACAGGGCGAGGAAACAGTCCTCAAGGAGTTTCGTCTTCTTTCTCTGCGACCTTTCTCTGACATTCCCCGTCATATTGAACTTAGTCTTCAGTTTGGAGATGGTACTAGGGCTCACTCCAGATAATGCCACAACTTTGTTTTGTGGAACACCAGCTTGAAAGTTGGCCTATTGCATGGGCCCTATCCAGATCAGTCAAACGGAAGAGAAGACTCGGCAAATTTTTCATGGGTGCAACCCTCATACTCAGCTCTGCTGTTCATCCCACAAATGCATGTTCCTTATAAATGTGGCACCATTTAAAAGAGAAATAAACAGGCTTTCCAACAGTATAAGTTTAATTGCCAAGAAGCATTGCAACAACAAAGAAATAATCTACCAAACACACATTTTCTTTCTTTATGTGCTAAGTTCACTTGATAAACTTGTAAGTGTAAGTCAATGTTAAATGAATAACAGAAGAAAGAAAGAAAATAAAGCAACGTTTTACTGCTACAAACATCCTCCACTTATTGACCTTGATTTGCCAGTTGTCTCATAAAATAACAGACATTCGGATATCAAATCATAAAAACACAGACATTTGAGCACTGCAAGCATTTAACATGATTTACACGTGTCATAAACAGCTTTTAAGTTTGTCAGCGCCTCATTTTAAACATGTACGAACGTGTCGAGAACGTCTAATACCAGCGAGCATGTTGTAAAAATAGAAGCTGATACCTCCTTCAGACCAGTGTGGAAACAATAACTAGACTCCAACATTTCTATCCACCATATTCTGTGATTTTCCAGAGTATAACATTAATTATTGAGCTGTGTTTTAGAGAACTAATGGCACTCTTATCCCCAGACAGATGTCGATATGGAGGATAGAGGAAAATAAATGTTGCACTATAAAACTGTCAAACAACTCTTCAGGGGATATAATTGCTCCTTCCTGTGCCCTGGTCTTGTCGTTCACACCCAGAGAGGAGACACATTGAAAGCTTCCTCATTTCCCCCCAAAATCCACCAACTTAGCAAACTCCTCTAGACTATCCTGAGATCCTCATTTTCCCCCCTCAGCATTACACATGATTGAAAAGCATCTGCTAAATGATAAAAAGGCACCGTTGCTGCCAAATTAGCAACACATTCAAAAGTTGTGAAAGGCTGCTGAATGTCAACAATGGAGGCTGAGCAGCAAAAGCTTAATTATCCTAAATGTGTGCGTGTGGGAGGGGATGTGTGAGCCTGTGTACAGTATCTGTGGTGCGTGTGCGCTCTCTCCCCAGGTTTAGCACCGATGATGTAATATCATATATCTGTGTTGGTCTAAAGATGAGCATTACATCATTGATACCTCTGGCTGCCAGGGAGGCAGAGATGCTGGAGCTGCACTCTGGAGGAAGACTGGAGCTGAGACAGAGAAGCCAGACAGGAACTCTGCTCCGTCTGCAAGTTAAACACTAACCCTGTCTGCTGGATGTAATGTTTGTATGCAGTTTATCTGCAAAGGCAAATATGTTTTACTGGACATTTAACGGACATATAGCAATCAGCTTAATGAAGAAACAATCATTTAGCATACGAAATGATGCAAGATCATAGAGGGGGTTTGGCTGCAGACCTTACACCTCTGATGCCCTGTTTTGCAGAGCATTAACGTGAGACGCCATCACTGTCAGATTGGAAGTACAGTAATATAACTCTACAACATATACAGTGCCACAAAAAAGTATTTGCCCCCTTTCTGATTCCTGAGTTTTTTTGCATATTTGTCACACTTAAATGTTTTGGATCATCAAACCAACTTTTATAGACCTGGCAGCAATCAGGCCACACCCAGGCCTGATTGCCACCAGATTTGTTGAATCAAGAAATCACTTAAGTAGAGGCTGTCAGACAAAGTGAAGTAGGCTGCAAGATCTCAGAAAGAAACACATCATGCCACGATCCAAAGAAATTCAACAACAAATACGAAATAATGTGACTGAAATCTATCAGTCAGGAAGAGGCTACTAATCCATTTCCAAGGCTTTGGGACTCCAGTGAACCACGGTCAGAGCCATTATCCACAAACAGAGAAAACTGGGAACAGGGGTAAACCTTCCCAGGAGTAATCGGCCAACCAAAATTACTCCAAGAGTGCAGTGACAACTCATTCAGGAGGTCACAAAAGAACCCAGAACGACATCCAAAGAACTGCAGGCCTCACTGGCCTCAGTTAAGGTCAGAGTTCATGACTCAACCATAAGAAAGACACTGAGCAAAAATGGCACCCATGGGAGAGTTCCAAGTCCAAAACCACTGCTGACAAAAAAAAAACAAACAAACAAAAAAAAAAACAATGGCTCGCTCACATTTGCCAAGAAACATCTTGATGATCCCCAAGACTTTTGGAGAAATATCCTGTGGACTGACGAGACAAAAGTTGAACTTTCTGGAAGGTGTGCAGCCCGTTACATCTGGCATAAAAATAACATCATTTGATAAAAAGAACATCATGCCAACAGTCAAACACGTTGGTGGCAGTGTGATGGTCTGGGGCTGCTTTGCTGCTTCAGGACCTGGACCACTTGCTGTGATTGATGGAACAAAGAATTCTGCTATCTACCAGAAAATCCTGAAGGCCAGCATCCGGCCATCAGTTCATGCCCTCAAGCTCAAGCACTCTTGGGCTATGCAGCAGGACAACGACACAAAATATACCAGCAAGTCCACCTCTGAATGGCAAAAAAAAAAAAAAAACAAATTAAGGTTTTGGAGTGGCCCAGTCAAAATCTGGACCTAAATCCACTTGAGATGAAGTGGTGTCAGAAGCCCGAGTCGTGTCGAAAACAATCACAATCCTGTCACACAACAATCATGTATGGTCCATTTCCACAAAGTGGTCCAGTTTGGTTCAGTACAATTTGTCATGGTTTAGCTCATTTAACTCTTTTCTTACCCATGCTTCTGTCCAGCCTCGCATGTTGTGACGAGAAATCATTCTCTCTTAAGAGATCCAGATCATTTGGCTGAGCTCAGTAGAGCTGGTGTTTTGGCTCTTCAAGGGATCGTACTAAATGTATGTAATTCAATGCTTTATTCATGCCAACTTTGGCAGTTACATTCATGAAATAACCACATTGCAAACATGATAGACTAAGCGACATTTCACAAATAAAACAGCTTAAAAGGTCAGAGGTCTCCAGTTGAATGGTGGCTCGCTTTAACTTCATAAGCTTATTTAGTGAACGTAGTAGTAACGCATGGTTAACATTGCTACGTAAGCCAATTTAGGTAAGTAAGCTTGAGCAACATACGCTTTAGCAAACATAGCTAAAGCTAATGTAGCCACATAGCTAATGCTAGCTTTCTTTATGTAGATATCTGTGCTTTGTTAGCTTAGCTTAAGCTATGTTAGCTACATAGCTTACACCACTAACAAAGCTACATAATCTATGTTTGCTATGTTTGAATGTTTTTAAGGAGGATGAGCTGTAAGCAGACTGTTTAGTCAGCTTATCTTAACCCTTAACAGGAGTTTAATCCATGTCTCATAACGTTCGGTGAGAAGGGAGTGTCTGAGATGTACGGTCTGCAGCCACACCGTCTTGAGATCATACTACGTTTTCAGTCAAAGGACCTCTGTGGACCTCGCTCTGAGCTTCTTCAGCCTCCTCTACCCTCATCGCTTCCAGGTAGATTTAAGGAATTGGAAAATCCTTGATGGTGGTGCGGAGAGAGGTATTTTCCAGTTAGTAAAGAGGAGACGATTCATGGATCCACACAGTAATGCAATAAGAAGAACCCCCCTTCAGCCCCCTTTAGGAGCCAGGCTTTGTCTGATACTTTCTATAGTCTCTGGTTTTATGGACAAACACACCAAAAACTCAAATCTTAGCCAGGCTATTTGTCTAATTTCTCTCAGAAATCTCTAGTAACTTGTTTATGTCTCATTCTTATGTTGTTGATATCAGACATTGCATTATATTTAAAGATACTTTGGTCAAATTTGCTTGATACAGTCTTAAATATTACAAGCAATTCAGTCCCTGTTTTAAGGTTGAAATATTATGCCGGATCAGGGCCAGAGGCGTTCAGTTTTGGGGTTGACTATCCATCCGGGCTATTCTTAAGAACACTGAGGGATTTCTTTTAAAACTTGTCCAAATGTCCACTGTTAAACTATTGTTATAATTTTATAGTCTTCAAAGGCACCTTTTCAGTGATAACTTTGAAAACGTAAATACCAAGGATGATTCTAAAAATACTGACTCAAACAACTGTGAAATATTAACACTTTAAAGAGACAACATACTGTATGTTTTCTTAACTTTCACATACAATACTATCTCCAATTTACAATCATATCACTTATTGTATAATGCTGAAGTTCTGTAGTATATGATTAAAATAATAGTTTTTCAAGTATTAAGTTTATGTTTCGGAGGGCTTTGGCATGAAAAATTGGGAGCTCCACTGTCTGCAAGCTTGCTAACAACCATCTAGCTTGCCTGTTATCTCATGTCACTGACTGACAACCACATTACAGCAGAGAACAAATCTCATTTCATGTTACAGGTAACACAGCAGCAGGTAAACTGTGGATAGTGCTTAATGTTTTACTTCATTTGACAGCTCCCACAACCTGAGGCAGAACTTCACCCGTCACGCTCTGAAAAACTGACACAGACTGTGATGTCGTCTGCTTCTCCTCCTGACATATATTAACTTTAAGGGCAGCAGAGCCTTTGATAACGACAGGTGGAAAGACAATGTCTGAAAATGAAACGATGACACCCTGCACACACTCAACTTTCACTTTGTTTCAGTCGAGAGACATAAAGAGATTTATGTGGTGCAACTACATGGCAACTGCCAAGTGGCTTTTGCCCCAATCGCAAGACAGTGAAAGTACAGTGGTGGATCAGTTCAGTTTCCCCCTTTGACAAAGAATTGGATAACCATTACTGAATGAAGTAGAACTTAAACAGATGTCAAGATAGAGAGCTTAGGTGGTTTCTGTGGTAGCACGATTTGTGTAAATCCTAAAAGCAAGGATATAAGGGCCAGTGGCCTTGACCTTTGGCTTCCAAAATTGAATCAATTTACCTATAAGCCAAAGTGGACATGGACCCCAAGTTAACTCAGGTGCTAGCACAGATGCCCATATTCAGAGGCTGTAGTCCTTGACAGGATTTCTGGTCTTGGCAAGGTTTGGTCCATGTCAGCCCCCCAGCTTCCTGTTTCTCTTCAGTAATCTTCAAAAAAGTGGAGATCAGTGCAAAATCGATAAAGCCCTCAAAGTGTTCTTGAGATATCACCTACCTCTGCCTCGCAAAAAAGTTTGGCTTTTTAAATGTGGATCAAACACCAACAAAAACGGAGGAAAGGAAACTGGCACTCCACAAATGGGAGCTTGCAACAGTGGCTCTCATAATACAGATGTTTTTTAGAGCAGGCTTGTACGTGGATGGCTCATCATTACTCAGTTGTTCACCCAATCTGGTTGATTTGGTTTAAAGTACATCATTGTTTTAATCAAAAGCATATTTATGACAAAATAAGGACTTTTTTATATGTTAAATGGGCTCTTCTTCTGGCTAGATGACACTAGGTCTGCAGGGCTGTAATCTGTGATATTGATTGCCTCCATGACAGGTAAATCAGTCAAACTGTGGAAAAAATCACTTTTTTAAAGTGTAGGGACCATACTCAATATATGTAGAAAATTGCTTATAACTAAAGCATACAGATCCATTTAGAGCTTTGAACTACTAACTTTCCAAAGTTCCCATTCACGTTAAATGACTGTGCCCCACTTCCTGCCCCCAGTAGGACATTTGCACACCATCAGAACCACGTGACTCCAAAGAGCCTACATAAGTAGCGTATTCTATTCAACAAGGGGTAATGTGCCTGACATCTGGGGGGCATTTTTGCCTTTATTTGATCGGACATTCTCTCTTCAATGCACGGTAACCTGACAGGCCAGATGGATTTGTTTCACACATCAATCTGGTAAACCTCCCATAGACAGCGTTTGGGAAAGGCAGAGCCTTTGTAAAAACACCCCTGTGTGATTGGATGAACATTCTGTCTGTCACAACTTGACGGGCAACAAAACACGTGACGTAGCCGCTACCAAGGTGTGCCCCTACTAAGGAGTAAACTCCATAGAGAACTGCATAACGTGAACCATGCGACATGTCAGTACGCCACTTTTTGAAAAAAAAACAAAACAAAAAAAACACTCAATGCTGTTCTTTGTTCTTCTTTTAACAAAGATATGACATCAAGTTCTGATAAAACTGGCACTTTAGCAGCATCAAAGCTAATCTCCTCCGCCATAATTTCACCAGACTCTTGTTGCTGGATGGGAGCTTTGCAAAATGGATTCACCAGTGAGAAACATGGTAACAGGCGTATCCATCTGCTTTGCAAGGTTAGAAAGACCGTGAATCAATCCCACAACCAGTGCATTGAGGACTAAAGCCTCTGTTTACAGGGGCCTGCTCTACCAACTGAGCTAAACCGACCCCTTTACATGACATTCTCTTGAAAAAAAATTAAAAATCAGAAATACATGTCTTTCATCCCCTTTGGTTTATATCAGCACCCCACCAGATATGAACAAAGGTGTCAGGTGTGCTCAAACTCACTGCTCTTAATAAGAAAAAAACTTCAGACATCAACAAAGAGTGAACTCTAACAAAAAGAGTCAAACACAAACAAACAGGCACATACACAGTCTCACACTCACACTAACTTCATTTCAAAAAGTGCTCTGTCATTTAGTATTTCTGCAATTTATAATCCCTAATATACTTTTCTCTTTGGCGAAGGCAGAGCAATGGGTTCAAGCGCGACATTTCTGAATTATGAGCCGGGCAAAAAACAGTTTTAGAACTTGGCTTAAATTAAGTTTGCTTCGATGACTTCATTACACAATTTAAGTAATCACTGCAACTGAGCCACACACTTTAGAATAATGCAACTGGGGAACGCAATATTCCAAAGTATTGACCTTTTCATTTTCATTATTTGGTAACTTTCCGTCAGGGAGTTTAGACGGCGTGTGGATGAAAATGGCCGTGCCCCTGAGTTAATTACTTGACTTTGAAACACATCCTGTGTTCAAAGGTTGGAGCAGAGAACATAAAAAAATCAGGCATGATCATCTATGTAAAACTTCACAGTGGCCCTTCATCTTCAACAGCAGCCAGCTCTACTTAGTAAGCCACAAGAAAGTGTGGCTGACAGTGTGCAGGAGCCCTCCTGTAATTTTTACTGATACCTGTGCATTACGCCGCCTCTCCTACATCAAACGCAGATTAAAATTAAAAATAAAAACACAGAGATCCAATGTATGGTTAAGTGTGAAGATGATAAGCTCTATGCGGAAATTAGAAACAAAAAAGCGAGAAAACTACCTGAGTGGAAATGTACCCACGTGAAGGGTTTTTTTCTGCAGGTGTCATAATGTTAAAATGTGGACAACCACAAAAATATCACATGAACCTTTTGGTACAATATAGAGGAAGAGGAAGGCGTGGGGGGGTCAGCAATAACATGTTTGTCTGGCGGAGTAAATTGATCATCGTGTGGATGTCACATAGCTTGTGTTATCCCCCTTTTCGAAGCCACAGAGAGGGTCATTGTTGTTTTTGTGAATACATGAATACAAATGCAGTGGCGTTCTTCGTGGTTTTTCGTTTTGAGACCCTGAATGCATCAACGCAGACTGTAAACATGCCCGGTCCTGCTGTCTGAGCTCAAACATACAGGATTTATGAAGGGCAAAAGTTAAAAATGTGCTGCTACGCTGATACCCCCAGACACCATTCAACCACACAGCCATAATTAATACTTTATTCCCCAGAAGACGCAGGGAAGATGACCTGAGATCACAAAACCACATGAGAAGATTCAGCATGGAAGCAAGGTATCGTGTTTACTTTCATAAATATGGCAATCCCCCCCAATCATACCCCCTCACCCGTCTTCCACCTAGCAATTAAATCCAGTTAGAGATTACACTCGGTCTTCACAGGAGTCGCAGCCTCCAGCCTGGACTCATAATAACTAAGGTCTGCAGTGTTTCAGCCATTCATTTGATAAAGTGCTTTCCACCTTGCAGCTTTCATTATCCACACACTAGAAAATGTGAGTGCGTGTGCGTGCATGTGGAGGTTTATGTATTTACTTGGCTTGGAGTGAGTTGATTAAACAAGTGTCATGTCATTATTCTGTAATCAATTTTTCAATTATGATTCCGGCTCTGTAATGGAAGGTGAACTCGGATCTATACCGAAGGTGATTAGACATTGCTGGAAGCTCTCCAGAGAAGAAGAAAAAAACAGAGGGAGGGTTCTTTTTCCCCTTACATAGATCGATCCTGTTGACTGAGACGGCCTTGGTTCATAACAGAGCATGTCTGCTAGCAACAGCTTAGCTGGTCCACTGAGGCGTCTGTCCACACATCTTTTGGGAGCGTTCTTTAAAGAAGGTGAGTAAAGCAGCGTCTCTGAGAGAGGGGAAAAAGATGTTTATTGTGATGACCCTGCTTGACACAGGGAGGCTGCTTCCATGAGGTAAAAACATGCTACTACTGGGCTAGACTTTCACAACAACAGACTTTTTATAGTAACACAGGGTTTCTTTGGATTTTTACAAATCAAACTGAAGACTTTTGAGCAATTTTCATATCGAAACAGAGAAGTATAACCATAAAATCCATTGTATATGGTGCACTCTTTATACCTATGTTCAACTAGACAGGTGGCTGCATTCTATACCAGTGGCTCTCTACTGGTTGAGCATCAGGATCCACCACCATCTCTTTATGAGAAATCACAGCCCAAATTTTCATAAATGTTCAACCGCTCATATTTATTTCGTGAAAAATGTTGCAGTATGAACCCTACCGGTATAAAACGTGGTTGAACAAAGAGTTAGGATAAAACAAACGTGTAACAAGCACATCAAAGAAGGACATGCATTCATTCATTTTGTTATACTCAATTCTGAGCCCTCTGTTTCTAGTGACCCACTGGAAACAGCTTTGCAACCCACTTTTGGATCCCAACCCACCAGTTGAGCACCACTTCAGTATACCAATGCATCCATTATACCAGTATACAGTGCCGAAACAGGTTCTGGCAGAACCACAAATGCAGCTGCCACTATCATTTTTACATGACTGAAAATGTACTCCCGTGTTACACAATGATGCTAACCAGACCGATGGTGTTCAAGACACTTTATAACAACTTCTTTTCTCTTCTTTTAAAGGGTGAGGAGCTCGGACATATGGAGGAAGTAGAGTGGTAGTTTTTCCCTTAAAGAGAGCAAGTTAAGTTGGTTCGGACATCCTTATGCCTCCTGATTGCTCCCTTTTGGAGATCTTCTGTGGAGGCAAAATGGAAAACTGTTCTGTGGTCAGATGAATCAAAATTTAAAATTCTTTTTGGAAACCATGGATACTGAGAACGAGAAGAGGAACCATCTGGTTTGTTATCAGCATATAGTTCAAAAGCCTGTATCTCTGATGGTATAGGGTTGCAACAGTGTCTATAGTAAGGACAGCTTACACATCTGGAAATACTCTTTTAATGCTTAAAAGTATACAGAGGTTTTAGTGCAACATATGCTCCCATCCAAACAACTCACGAGACAATGCTACTGCATCCATCACAACAGCATGGCTTCACAGTAGAAGAGTCTGGGTGCTGAACTGCAGTCCAAACTTTTTGTCAATAAAAAACAAAAATCTGCCAAAGAAAAGCCAGGACTGTTGAGCAGCTAGAATCCATCATCAGACAAGAATGGGACAACATTCCTCTCTCATACCAGACGTCTACAGACTGTTCGAGGGAACGAGGGGATACTACACAGTGGTCAACATGGCCTGTAGCTAATTTTGGGATGTGTTGCTGCCATCAAATTCATAATGATCTAATATTTTTTAGAACTGTGTTAACAGACAATAATTTCCAAAACTGTTCCAGAGTACTGGGGCAGCCGTGGCTTAGTGGGTAGAGTAGGTTGTCTCACAGTTGGAAGGTTATGGGATCGATCCCAAGCTCCTGCAGTCACATGTCAATGTGTCGCTGTGCAAGAGCAATTTGTGTTCACTGCTCCGTCAGTGGTGTGTAAATGTGTATGGATGCATCTGAATGAGATTAGCTAATACTGATGGTAATAGCTGCCATAGCAACCTCTGCCATAAGCATGTGAATGTGGAGAAAGAATGAATGAGTATGTGTGACCTGTGGTGTAGAAGTGCTTTGAGTAGTCAGTTGACTAGAAGACAATATCAAAGCTCAAGTCCATCTCCCATTTACATGCAGTAATCTGAGCGCCGAAAGATCATGAGCATCCAATATTGATCTTCAGCATACAGAGATTGCTCCAGATTCTCTGAATCTTTGGATGATATTTTGTACAGTAGATTGCAATTTTAAATTAAGGAACATTTTGTTGAAATTGTTTTTGCAGGATAGTGGACATCTGTCCATCTTTACCTCTGAAACACTGCCTCTTTTAAATGCTCCTTTTTAAACCCAGTCATGTTACTAACCCTATTACCCTAATTAGTTGTAAAATTTACCTCCAAATGTTGTTCCTTAGTACCAATTACTTTTCTAATCTTTTGTTGCCTAGTCTTTACTTTTTTGTGATGTGTATGCTGCCATCAAATTCAAGATGAGCTAATATTTATAATAAAATGGTAAAATGTCTCAGCTTCAACATCCAAAATGTTATTTATATTCTATTGTGGACAAAGTACTGACTTTTGAGATTTGAGCATCTTTGCATTTTTAATTTTTTACATTTTACAGTGTCCGAAATTTTCTGGAAGTGGGTTGGAAATGGAGGGACTATGCTCCCCCAAAATATGATCAGTAGATAAGGACTTTTATGTATCTTGTCCATCAAGAAATAATTAATTCTAATTTTAGATACTGCAGCATAAAATTTTATACCACTTGGCAACTGTTACACAATTTGCTGTTTTTTCCATTGTTTAATTAAATAATTTATTTAGCCTTATTTGCTTATTCAAAAGTTAGTTTGATCCGTTTTCCTGTTTGTCACACACAAGAAGATACAACTCTATGAATGTATTTTTCTTATTGTGTGACTGTGCCTGTAGAGAGTAAGCTCTGATTGAGAAGTTTCTCTGTTTGCGTTCACTCATGTAGCTTAGCTTGAATATTCCTGGATATTTTCAGAGATTTGGTGTTAAAAAAAAAAGAAGGAGGATTCCTAAGGCTAACTAATGGCACAGTAAATATAACAAATACAAAAAATACAGCTAATTTATCCTATTAATACAGTAATGTGTCTGTCCACAGGAGGTCAGGGAGTACAAAGTTGTGACTTCATAATGATGACTTATCACTTTTACCCCCCTGGACCCCCACCTATACACACAATCAGCTCTGTAACCTGCTCCTCCTGTGAAATATTGCTCACTACACTGGCATGAGTTAGCAAATAATTGCTAGTCAGGGGAGGAGGTGGCTTATAATATGCATTGGGAATTTTAATCTTGACTTTTAATAAGCTTTTGACCTTCTTGCGTCTGCAGCCTATAATTAGAAACTGTGGCTGGGCCAGATTGACAGAATGCTGTGTCTTAGGGGAGGTAAAACCTTGTGCGACTGCGGTCAGCAGACTTTCTAAATCATGCGGCTGCATAAGAAATGTTTAATCTAACAAATTGGTTTCTGTTTCCCTCTCTTTTTTTCATTCTTTCATGCAGGAGGTATTCTGAATATGGAGGTGATGTCATCGTCTCATCCTTTTAAGAGTGACTGTGCACCATATATTGTGAGTGGGAGGCAGAGAATCAGGACCTAATGGTGTTCCCTCCTCCAGCCAAATCTAATTGTGCCCTTATCTGCTCCAAGTTTAACTGCCCCATTGAAGAGGATTGAGCTGGCTGGACATTAACTGTTGACTTGCCTATGTATACTTTTAAATATTTGAATTTAACAGCAGCATTTTTAATATCAGAACATTATCCCTCTATAGGCTTCTATCTCACTAAATTTAGAGTTTATTTACTTTCTGTCCTTGCTGGTGTGTCCTTGCTAAATGAAGGTGAACAGGACTGTCACCATGGAGGACAGCACAGGCCAGCCCCCCAGGACTTGATGGATAACCTGAGCATGCGTGCGTAACAAGAATATACATGTATGCATTTAATCTCTGCAGGCTGCTTTAGCATGATAGCAGCAAACAACTATGATTACAGCACAGGAAGTGTGGTGCATAACAGGCCTGCAGTCATACAGGTATGTGCAGCCTCTGAAGGTATTCTTGCTTCCATGAGGCATGGTGGTATTTGCACCTTTTGCTGTTTCAGTGTGTCAGTGTTGAGCACTACACACTGGCATGGATCAGTGCCTCTGTATGGATCCCCTCTCGTTCCTTTAGCATTCCAGGTACATCCACGCCAGCTCCTTCCTGTCGCTCCCCTTGTGTGGCGCTGATTGACAAGCGTCCGCTTCTCTCAGGCGCGTAATCAATCTGCTAATTGGTGTCGGAGGGTCGGTTGCTGTTGAAGCGTCCCCCGCTCTTTCTTTGCCTAATTTATCTTTGTCACCAGCCGCACTCGCAGAGTACATTAGTTGGGAAAGTTCAGTTTCTGCAGAGCTTTGTCTCTCCTCTCACACAGTGGGCTACTGTGCTTTGTTCATCCTTTTATTTTTACTGCATCACACAAAGGAGAGAGGGTAAATGTTAGCCTTGCACTGTTTCCATTGGTAACCACAGCTCATGCAGGTCAGCCTTGGTGTGCAGGATAATTGTTGAGCTTTATCATAATTCAGCACAAAGCAGAGATGAGTTATAATTAGTGAAATTATGTGGTTTAAACTTTATAAATGCAGAAAAATGAACAAAATGAAATGAATATGAGTCCTAAAAGAAGTAAAGCAGAGCTCACAGAGAGCTGACTGAGCCCTTGAAACAACACTTCACATCTGATTGATTTACAGGACGTTTCTACCCAGGGTGCCAATCAGGCTCTGATTAGACATCACTGACTTGCTGATGACGCTTCAGTCATGTCCGCGGTCTCGACGAGAACACAAGATTGATTGCACAAGGCCGCCTTGCCCCAGATTAATCTCTTTCTAAATGTCATAAGAGTGGAGAAGTTTTTAAGCTGCATTTGGTTATCCAGTTCAGTGGGGAAGTACACAGGAGAGGCATTTGTGTGCTACTTGAACTGCTGCTCGCTCCCAAACTTGTGGATTAGGCCCCCAGTGCCCCCTATTGGCCCCCAAATCATCTGTTGATCCTCTCACACGCACTGATCCTCTGCATTCATGGGGAAAAACAAGGCTTAATGAGAGAAAATGTGGGAAAGAAGTGTAAAAAATTATATAACATAACATACAGATGCCTTCAGAGTGAGATCAGTTTTATACATCCTCACTGTCTTCTTCTTTTATGCTGCTTCCTCTTTATTTCTCCCCCTCTCAGGTGCTGTGATATGTAGGTACAGGATTGCACTGAAGCAGGGAAATAATGGCGAGCAGCACAGACAGAAGTCCATATTCTCGCCCTGCAAGCTCCACGACACGAACGCCGCCTGCACACTGATCATACCCTCATTAAAGTTGTTCACTTTCTCCTTTTTCTCTCTTATTTTTCCCCCTTTGATGCACTTGCCGCTCTTTTAAGTGCTCTAAGCGCTGCAGCAGTCGCTTCTCTAAAAGTCTGTCTCCGAGCTGTTAACGACCACCTTTTCAACAATGTCAGGACTATCAGACGCTGATTTTATGCAAACTTCCTCCGCAGATCGATCCACCTCCATTACCTCTGCTTTTATTCACTTGCTACTTTTATATTAGTGCCTTAAATGCCTTTTCAATGCAAAATAAGGCTCTTAACATAGCTTAGGGATCAGAACAGCGCTGATCTCCAGGCTATTATTATTCATCGCAGTCGTGTGAAAGCTGTACAACTCCAGTTTTCTGGATTTTTCTTGGACTTTCAGTACTTTTACAACCCTTTGTGCTTTGATAACTTTTTAAAAACAACCACAGATGTACTCTCATCAGTTTGATGAAAGATTTCTGTCTTTTTTACTTTAAAATGCCACATTTTAGAGATAATTTTTTTTATCAAAAGTACTTTCCAGACTATATATTATGTCAAAAAAGCATGCCTATTCTTTTTAAGACTCTCATAATGTCTGTTCAAGTATTATACCCCATGAAAGATCTAATTTAAAAGGATGACAATCATATTTTATTGTTTTTACAACCAAAGATTAGATAGAGAGTGCACTAAGATAGGATTTAAACTACACATGCTTCTACCGTCAGATTTCTTCGTAAATCCTTTGTCATTATAATGAGATTTGGGAGGATGTCAAGGTGCTTCTTATTTCACATCAAAGGCCGTAAACGACCACAGACCTCCAGCAGGTCATGACCAACGCCATAATGCCAGATATCTTCAAGACACCTCTGATCAGCCTGTCTGCGGTGCCGCTTCCTCCATCGGCCTGTTGTACGTCACACGCCACATTGTTTCAGCCCTGACCCAGACGACCAGCCAGACAGACACGCACAGCAACAAGACCCATTGACGAGGTCAATATGAATTAGTTTGAGCTAATTTAGTACAGATGTTCTGATTGGTGTCGTGAATTTAAGATGTTCTTTACCTTCTTTGGGCTTAAGTGGGCCTGATTTCCCTTCTTCTGACACAACTTAGTAAAGTGATGTTTAAATTGTGGTTAGCTTTTGTAAGGCCCTGCCTGTTAATATTTTGCCTTATGCTGCTTCTTTGTTTCTCATGTTTCATGTGTTTTTTAACATTTGCTTAATCCTCATTTAGGTTTGTCCTGAAAGCTTAATGTGTTTTATGCTTGTGGACACTAACCTGCTCATTCCAATACTGTAATGGTATTTTTTTTTTTTTAACAGTCTTTTATTGTAAGATGTTTACGATACCCAAATTACTTGTTTTTCCCCTACGTTTTCTTGTTTTAATTTTTTCGTTTTGAGGCTTATTTTTGTCCCCTTTTCTTACAAAATAGACTTTTACATTTGGAACAATACAAATATATTTTCATGTGGCAGAGTTATTATAATTAACTAAAACTAACAAAACAAGTTAAACCAAAAAGAAAATTTTAGTTAACTGAAACAAAAAGTATAACCAGGATTTACAGAAAAATTAAAAACAACCAAAATTTTATTGTGTGATTGCAAAACTAACACAAATAAGGGACAAAATATCCTTAGTTTCAGTCTTTGACACCAACAAACTGACTGACATGAACACCCAATAGTTTCATTTGATTGAAGGAGACTTCACACAATAATATATTGAAGATTAAGTTAAATTCAAACACCAAATATGAATAAATGAAATAAGAATTTTAATTATTCTAAAACTATGTGGTGTTTATTTTTTCTGGCCCTTTTGGTTCTCAACCCTTGCCAGTATCCCATATTACTGAAAAAAACTCATAACAAGTAAACCAAAATGAATCATTTTTGCATAATAATAATAAATGTGTACTAATAAACCAGTAGCAAAAACTAACCTAAAACTGAAAATAAAAAGTTTGAATCAAATGAAAAATCCCAAACCTTGTCGTGTGCGGGGTGGGTACCAAAAATACATCCACTAGAGCAGTGGTTTCCAACTTTTATCTTCCAGGTCCCTTTTTGCAAATTAAACTATCTGTAACCCATCACCACATCAAAAGAGCTCAACAGCAAAGTTCCCTTTCATTTCCCTACAGAATATTTGATTATTAGTCATATCATCAGAACTATCCAAGTCAGTGGAGTCTGCTGTAACCACGAACATGTCTACTGCGCCTGCGAACGACAACTGCTGGCTAGTGAAAATCAATATATACACACAACTAGGGTATATAAAAGACATAGTCATTTAAAATGTAAACACTATAATAAAACCACGTAGAAAAAAAGGTATAAATATGGTTGGAAAGCTTGAAAAGCTAACATTAACTATGGTTAAAAGGAATCACAGTGGGTCGTGGGAAGAATAGTTTTCTCAGTAAATAAATATGCACACAACTTTGTTCCTTAACCTTTTTCTCCGTTGTTGAATCCTGTTTCTGTCTCACATCAAATGTTTATGGATGGTGGAGCTTGTTGGTGGATAAAACTCATGCTGAGGCTGAAAGCTCCATAAAGAAGCTTCCAGTGGGGCTCTTTGCTCTTGTTCTAATAAAGAAATGTTGCCCAGTTCTGATAAAACTGCCTATATTGTATAGCTACATCCGAGCTAATCGCAACACCGGCGGCAACCATTCTATTTATCAGCTCACAGTACAACTAAACTCCTCCCTTAACATTCAGAAACACACGCTGAAGCAGGTTGGGGGAAGAGAAAAAGCATTTCTTCACGAAAAAACTAACAGTGCTGCACTTTGATAAAGAAATGTGGTCCAGTTCTGATAAAAACGCCACTCTACAATAGCCACGTGTGAGTTAAACGCTACACTGGTGGCAGCCATTGCTATAATATTCCAATACAACTAAACTCCTCTGGTAGCTACCACCTTATTCATCTCAATTGATGCCTACTGGTCAGATCGGTTCTAAGACCCAGTACAATTGTTTCAGAGTGGAGCTTTGCAAGGCGGAGCTGCCTGATGACAGAAACAGAGTCTGGCCAATCCATCTGCTTTGCAAGGTTTACTGAAATTCACTGTCCCTTTAAAATAAGACTAAAATACATGAATAAATCTTGCCTGATTTTCCTGTGGTGTGAGGGATGTTAGGACTGATCTAGTCTGCTCAGAAGAATGCCATGGTGAGAAATTTTTAAATCTAAAATGTTGAACATGTTTAATTATTAGATCCTTTATCCTTTTGTGGTACATTCAAGGTGGATTGTCTCTTATAATCAAATAACAGAGAAGAAACGCTAACCTCAGGAAGTCACTCCTCATTCAGCTTGTGCTGCAAAATGTACAGCTTTCGTTTACGAAGCCTGCACAATGTGATGCATAGTGGGTTTTTTTTTTGTGATTTCTTGTTTGAATTGTTCGAAAACTAGGGCAACAAAATTTTTCTACCTGCATCACATTTGTCTGAAAGAAATTTTGCAAGATTTCCAGGTTTCAGAGGCAGAATTCTAGTTTCTATGATGGTCTATTCCTGTGTTGTGTGCTGTTTTAGTGAACTGATGCTCTCCATACACACCTAGCAAGGGGAAAATGGATAACTATATCCTTATTTCACGTCACGTGTGGGGTCACTCACGTTTTCAAACATCTGTTAAGGTTTTAAAAGTTTTTTTTTTACGTGGGTAAGGCTTTAAATAAACTCCCAGAAGTCTTGATCTTCTTGCCTGTTTGGACAATAACCCCTCTCGCTGTCTCTCTTTCTGTATTTGAAGAAAAACTATTCAGGGCAGTAAATTCAACACATTTTTGCGCGCCCAGCTCCAGTCTTTTCGGCTGCTTCCTCCACAATGTAGCAGGTGGGTGAGTTTTTACACACCGGCGTGTAAGTTTTCAGGGAGCTACGCAAGCAGAGGATGTGGCGAAGTCTCTCACAGGCCCCGACCTTCCCAAAAACTCTGCGGTGGCCGTCAGCCTGTGATACTTCGGTGAGACTGTACGGGGGTCTAAAAACAGAGTCAACAGATCTGTGTAGCTCCTGAAAAACTGCCTAAAATTCAACCATAGTGTGCAGTTTTCTTACGAGAAATGGTGAGGCGAGATTAAACGGGACACAAAAGAAGACCTGAGATGGGAAAACACCTCTTGTGCAAGACCCAAGCATAAACATCAATTTGAGCAGCACTAAACAATAATCAATGTGTGTCGCTATTAAATAATAGAAGCCTTGAGTGAGCTAATCTCTGTGAGATTGGCTGCACTGTGAGGTGTAGCCGTCATTCCCCAGACTGAGTTAGTCCGTTTCCTGTGCTTTTGATGTGCAGACAGAACACGTCATCACAAAGCTGGGAGACAACGTACAATATGATATTATGCTCATACATACACGGCACTAAAACAGCCTTCTCCTCAAACACCTGCACAGTCTCCTCTGTGATCCCCTCACCTGTGATCTAAGCCTTTTATAAACCTCTCCACCCTACAGTCGAGAAAACTTGAAACCCGTAGACTCCTCCTATTTTTTCTTGACGAGCAGACGTTCTCTTGAGGCAGTAAAGATAAAGGATGAGGAGTTTCCCACCTGCAGACAGGAACTGACTTCAACCGAGGGCTGCCAGACACGCACTCAATCGTACTTTCACCTTTTAGACCTTATCCTGTCCAATTTAACAAACATCAAGGACAAATGCAGGCCTAATAAAGAAATATGACATTCAGGACATGTTCTGACATGCCCATGCAGCCCCTTCTTCTCTATATATCCCACCTCAAGCAATGTTAAATCTTCTTGTTTGTATTCTAGAAATGTATTTAGTTCTCGGGGTTTTATTTGCAGTGTCAGGACGGGATTAGTCGCAGCTTACCAAGCTGTACACAGACGCATCGAGAAAGAGAAGCAGTCAGCCCTTTGGACTGTGTGAACCCTGTCTGAGCGCGAAAGAATGTAACCGGCCTCCGTTTGTACACAAGGGGAAAAGACAAATAGAAAGATGACAATTATGTAATATCACAGATTTCCTTATATCATGTTGGCTGAAAGAAGGCCAACTTAAAGCTGCCCTTTATATTATTAAATAAGTGATTAATCAAATAGCTACATGTAAAGTGAAGAGGTTCAGTAGTGGTGAAGAAACCACAAAAATATAATGACAAAGTCTGGTTGACTACAACTGCTAGCCTGTTTTCCCTCAACAAATCTCTGATAAATCACCTTTACAGCAACAACTATGAAAGGTCCAATGACATCAGAGCTGTCCAAACATTTTTGAAAACTATAAGGATGATTAGGCCATTTTGATGTACACTGTATGGACAAAAGTATTCAGCCACCTAACCACTGCACCAACAGGGACCGTGATGACATTGTATTCAACAACATGCACTTTAATATGGAGTTGGCCCTTTTTGCAGCTGTAACAGCTTCCACTCTTCTTCTGGAATATCCAGCACGGATGAAATTTCACAAGCCATCTTACTGCAAAGGTGATTGTTTTTGGAAATAACGAAGCAGCACTACTGAAAGTCTCAACTACAAAGTACAGTACAGTCAGGCACAAGCTTCATGTTTTATTGAGGACCATGTTTAACTTTATTTTCACTTCATTTATTCAAATTAGATGGGACTAATTAGACAAGAAGAAATTCTTCGTATGTCTATTGAATCAGCAAACGCATCAGAGGCCAGCGTATCCAGTGAAAAAATGATAAGAAAACTCCTGATCACTGTCAAACTTGCAAAAACCAGTCTTCAATAAACCATCTTCAATAAAAACTGGCTACACAATTGCAACCAACAAATCATTATCATAACATCAAATCTCAATCAGCAAATTACCAAATAAACAACTTTCAGCTTCCTGACCAAAAGAGTAAATATAATGAAAGACTACTAGAAGACAATTCAAAACAAAGCTACAATTCATAATGTTAAGTCAGGGGACGTTCCAGAAAAAGAGTGAAACTACAACCTTGAGCAGAAAAACACAAATGCTACAAGCTAAAAAACTGGGGGAATTAATATTTATAGTGAATCTGCCTGCTTACAAGAAGGTCTCCACAAATTCCCTCAAGCCCAGCAAATCACGGTGAGCGCCATTATCCACAAATGGAGAATATTTGGAAGAGTGGTGAACCTTCCCAGGAGTGTCCGGCCTACTAAAAGTACTCTAAAGCCTTGTTTCCATCAGGGGTCCGGTTTGATTCAGTACGGTTTGGTACGCTAAACCCCAAAATAGTTTGCGTTTCCACAGACACCTGTGCCCTCACTTAGTGGGCGGGCTGTAAAGGCGATGAATGTGAAGTCCCATGCAGCGTGGGCCTGCTGGTCCAGCCGCAGAGTTATAGAAAGTATGACTGACAGGAATCAGTAGGGAATACGCATTAAACAACTTTATTTCAGCTGAAAGTGCTTTTTAAAAAAAAAAAACAACTAAATATTAAAGGTACAATGTGTAGAATTTGGCTGCATTTCACCAAACAGAAACGGTGTACATGGGATATAATGTTTATATATCTATGTGAAGTATGTTAAAATAAGTGCACAGTCATCCCCTTTAAACTTTTGTTTTCTTTTTACAAAATTAGAAAAAAGCTTTTTAAATTCACGGAGGCTGACATGACCAACCACCACAAAAATGAATGAATAAACCCTCACCTCTTCACTGCTGTAAATGATGTCCAGCTCACGATCCTTTCTGGTCTTCACAGGCTCTCGTCACTTAGTGATGTGACGTTTTGGTAACAGATCGGCTCATTCTAAAATCTGAACGCTAAATGTTGCTAAAATGCCAAATTCTACACATTGTACATTTAATTATGTTAACCGCTGTTAGTACAGATCCTTAGCTGATGGAATACCAGTACAGAGACGTTTAGAGTCGTAACGGTACGTTAATAAGTGGATATTTTCAGTTTAGGACAGTTTATACAACAGAATATAAAGGTTCAGAGCTGTACTGTGAGAATTTGCCACATTAAAAATAAAGTAAAAGTTCAGCTGGTGTTAAAATCAAACTAGATTATGCCAGAAATCCTGGGTGCGCTGATCTCATTTTAAAATAGGCTGCAGCCTGAAGTTTTATGAGCACGTTCAACAACCACAGAGCGATGTTTTCTCAAGTTACCTAAAGTAAGAAGTAGATTAATAACTAGTTACAGTACAGAGAATAAACTGTTCTAAGGCTTTGTATTCACAAAACCTCAGCAATGATTTAGTTTCACATCCATCATGGACAGACCAGGCTGATGTGAGCCTTTGGGCTCTGCTTTGTGTTCTTAAAATCAGATAGACGTCAGGAAACTTGATTTGTGGCCAGATATCAATATCCACAGACTAGAAAACAGTTTTGATCCCTGTCGAGTTCAAATACTCCCAACTAATGCAGACATTAGTCAGTTTTTCTCCTGTTTTCGCCGCTCCTCACAACGCAGACTTCTGTGTTTTGCAGCCTGAAGCCGAGCAGCTGTGTAGCTCGCTGATATGAGGTCACTGCAACCCCCTATTGTTGTGTGTGTAGCTCTGCCTTTTTGGGACGGATAGGTAAGATTGGTACCCCTACGGAAGGATGCAGAAAAGTAGGACGGTACGGCTTGGTTTTTTGGGACCCTTTCCAACTTTTGCTCCATGGAAACACAAAAAAATGCATGCCATTCCGCACCGAACTGAGCCGGGTGGAAATGACCTATAGGAGCGAATCAATGACTCATCCAGTAGGCCCCAAAAGAACCCAGAACAATATGCAAAGCCTGCAGGCCTCACTTGACTCTGTTAAGCTCGTGATTTAATCAATAAGAAAGAAACTGGACAAAAATGGTACCCATGAGAGAGTTCCAAGACCAAAACCACTGCTGATAAAAAAAGAACACAAAGGCTCGTCTCACTTTTGACAAAAACGTCTTGTGGGCTAACCAGACAGCTGTCGAGTTTTCTGGAAGGTGTATGACCTGTTACATGTGGTGTAAAATTAACACAGCATTTCATGAATACAACATCATACCAACAGTCAAACATGGTGGTGGTAGTGTGATGGCCCGGGTTGCTTTGCTGCTTCAGGACCTGGAAGATGGAACCATGAATTCTGCTGTCTACCAGAAAATCCTAAAGGAGAATGTTTGACCATCAGTTTGTGACCTCAAGCTCAAGTGCACTTGGGTTATGCAGCAGGACAATGATCCAAAACACACCAGTAAGTCCACCTCTGAATGGCTTAAAAAGAACAAGATTACTTCATTTCAAAACTGCATTTTGTTTTAACTCAGGTTATCGTTGTTTAATATAAAAACCGTTTGGTGATCTGAAACATTTAAGTGTGACAAATATGCAAAGAAATCAGGTGGTAAACAAATCATTTTTACAGCACTAAAGATTGTAATGAAGCCCAACCTTAAAGAGATTTCCTGTTTTATTAGGTTATTATAAGCCATGTGGCAGGAAGTGTCAGTCTGTTTTGTAAATAGACACACCCAAAGGTGATGGCACAAGTCTTGTTTTGATGTCTGCCTCCACCTATCAATCTCTCTGGCTGTCTGTCTCTCTGTTACTGATCAGACATCAAAGGCATTTTAATACAGGTCAATGCCGCACATCTTCTCTCAGGAGACACAAACAGAAGCCTCTGCCACATAAGATAATTAACCCCAAGCCCACAAAACCTCACCGGCTAACCAAATCATAAAAAATAGGTATGTAAGCCCAGCAGCTCTTTGTTTGTCAGCTTTTTATGAAGCTGCCATAAAGGGATTTGGTTTTTACTTCCTATTTGAAGTTTCTGAGGGAGTTTCTGCTTGTTAAAAAATGAAATGAAGATGTCTGAAGATGGATTTTATTATTCAAGGAAGGAGAGAGACAGGATGGGGTCATCTTTAAGGTGCAAGCGAGGTGCAGTGCCATCCGGGAGTTAATCAGACTCGTCCTCCGGAGCAGCGTCTGACATTTCCCATCAACACTGGCTCCCAGCTTGCTCACTCACTTGTTCTCCTCACCCCAGCGCTCTCAAACGTTTAGCTCCCAACCAGACTGTCTTCCATACTCTGTTGACACAGGCAGGCTGCTCCGTTAGGCACTCGCCTCATTAACTCCTGTTGAGATGTGACTTCCTTTACTATACAACCACAACAGTCAAAGATTACCACTTGGAGGTAGTTTTTCGTTCGCACTTTGTGGCGTATTTTGATGTTTTGCTGCTTGTGTAAAATACTACAGCTGTAAGATTAACTTTGTTTGTCGCTCCAATCAAGAACATCATGTTTCAATCTCACTGAGAAAAATAAAATCATTATTTATCATCATTTAAATCATAAAGGTCAACAGTAATGTGTGGGCTCAGTTTAATAGCTACTTAGGAGATTATGCAAGTAATACACTGTAAATCCAGGTGGACAGAGAGACAACTGCCTGGGAGTGAAGCCAAAAGTTGTAGAGCTCCCCTTGCTGACTGGCAACCCCTGCGTTTTAAATGTTAACAGATGGGACTCAGGTCAGACTGTACAGTTAAAAAAATCAGAAAGCCAATTTTTCAGAGTATTGTCCGTCTGTCTACACAAAAATACGTTTACAAGCACAATATGTCAGCGCCTGTTGCAGGGGTATTATGGCTTCAGTTCAGTTCAACTGAAAGAAGCCAAGAAGTGCTGTTCTTTTACAACCCTAGTTCCATAAAAGTTGGGGCGCTGTGTAAAATGTCAATAAATTTGCAAATCTCATAAACCTGTATTTTATTCACAATAGAACATAAACACAACATATCAGATGTTGAAACTGAGACATTTTTCCATTTCATGAAAAGTATGAGCTCATTTTGAATTTGATGGTAGCAACACATCTCAAAAAAGTAGAGAACGGGGCAGCAAAATGCTGGAAAAGTAATGAATGGTACGAATGAAAACAGCTGGAGAAGCAACTAATCAGGCTAACTGGCAGAGTTGGGTATAATGCGGTAAAAAGTATTGCGTTACTGTCATCACATTACGTTTGTCTGTAATGCAGTAGTGCTACTCCTACAAGCTTTATAATCACATTGCTGCTACTGAAAAATAATAATCTTGTTACTTTGTTACTGTAAATCCTTAACCTGCATGTAAAATGGGAGCACCCCTTCTGTGAGCTCATTCAAAGGTCGGCTCTGAATACACAAATTCAGCCAGATTTAGACCCGAATGCAGCGTAGAGCATCGGGAATGACAAATGGTCTGGTAGTTTGACATAATTAATGATGTGTCCAAGACACCCCATGACCATGACTCGACAAGACTAGCACGTCAGAATTTTTCTTATACTGTTGTCTAGTTTGACACCCTGACCTGACGTTGACGACATGAATCCTGACGTCTATCAACAGGAGAGCATGCTCCATATTTTTGCATCATCATTTACAAGAATCCCTTTTTCTCCCTTAAGAGAATGTGTAATTTTTTTTTTTATTTATGTTATCACATTCATACCTTAAGTTCTATCTGAAAGAGAGCCAGTCCATATTGTCCTTCTCTTGATACATCCATAACTGTTATCCTTAATACAATCCATTATTGTTTCTTATTTTCCTTTTTTATGAGCAAAAGACCGCTACAATCACATAGAGCACTTCTGTTGAAGAGTGATTGACACTCTGACACGCAGTCGTGGAGACAGTGGTCACGTCAGCATACAGTGAGCGGTCGGGATCCCTCTTGTAGTGTGGCCAGGCTGTCGGCCAAGACGGGAAAAGATTTTGGTCTCATAGTCTGACGTGGTGCCATCGTGAACAAAAACGTGAAATCTGAGCCAGCCTTAATGCTCTCTGACCCAGGTGATGGACACATAAGCTCGAATCAAAGGTGAAGGGAGAGTGAAACAGCAAAGTGGTTAAAAAAAAAAGCTGTCTTTAGATGTGTGGAGACATGAACAGATATGAATTTGTTACACGTGAAGGACAGGCAAGTGACACTGAAGTGTAAACTGTGACCAGTCTGCTGTAAGCTCTGCATCAAATCTTTCCAAACACCTGCAAAGGTAGCACCACAAAGCTTGTATCTTAAGATCCCAAGAGTTCTGGTGAGGCTCAGGATAACAGCATGAGGCCAACACCTATCAAGCAGCCAAAGCTCGATTCCCAGCAACAACCCAGGCAACCAAAAATGCTGAGATAAATAGACTTGTGGCAGGCTGGCTGAAGAAACTGTATGGTGGAAGAAACGCTGCTAACTGTGGCTTTGTTGTTGACATATTTTTCTGTGAGGTGCTGTTTTGGTCTGATTTTCACAACTTTGCAGTCACCTAAGTCCTCCTTACTAGAATAAAGATTTGTGCTTTTTGTATTGTTGTGTAGAATTATCTGGGGCAGTGACTTTTTACTTTTAAACTACTTTTTTTTTTTAAGAAAGTAATCTGTAATGTGTAATGGATTGTTTATGTGAGTAACTACCCCAACACTCTAGGTATGACTGGGTATTAAAGGAGCATTTTAGAGAGGAAGAGACTGATGTAAAGATGGGCAGAGGTTCTGCAAAAAAAAAAACACCTAAAATTTGTGGAATAATTTCAGAAAAATATTCCTCAATGCAAAACTGTGAATTTACTATCTACGGTACATAATATCATCAAACAATTCAGGGAATCTGGAGAAATCTCTGAGTGCAAGGGACAAGATCAATGCTGGTGATTTTTGGGCCCTCTGGCAGCCCTGCATTAAAAACAAGCATGATACTGGAAATCACTGTGTGAACCACTGCATGGGCTCAGGAACACTGCCTTAAATCACGGTCTGTCAACGCAGATCACCATGTCAACCACAAGTGCAAGTTAAAGCTGTATCATGCAAAGAAGAGGCCGTATGTGAACACTATCCGGAAATGCCTCCATCTTCTCTGAGCCCAAGCTCGTTTTAAATGGACTGAGGCAAAATGGAAAACTGTTCTGTGGTCAGGTGAATCAGAATTTGAAATTCTTTTTGGAAACCACAAACATCATCATCCAGCTTGTTATCAGAGCAAAGTTTAAAACCCTGCACATCTGGAAAGGCACTAACAATGCTGATAGGTATACAGAGGTTTTAGAGCACGTATGCTCTCATCCAGGTAACGTCTCTTTCAGGGAATGCCTTGCATATTTCTGAAAGACAATGCTAAACCACATACTGTATCCATCACAACAGTATGGCTTTACAGTAGAAGAGTCCAGTGCTGAACTGGCCTGCCTGCAGTCCAGATCTGTCACCAGGAGAAAACATTTGGCATATCATAAAACAAAAATCCAGCAAAGAAGAACCAGGACTGTTGAACAGCTAGAATCCTACATCAGACAAGAATGGGACAACATTCTTCTCTCAAAACTCCAGGGACTGGTCTCCTCATTCCCCTGATGTTTACAGACTGCTGTTATAGAAGAGGGGATGCTACACAATGATATACAGTGCTCAAAAATGTATTAGACCACCACCCAAAGTAAGGTTTATGCCACAGCTGCCCTATTAACAGCACTGGTAATTACCAGATTCATTTTTTATGTTTCTGCAATGGTTAATACACCAATATGTAGAAGTTCTTTAACCGAAATGGTATTTTTAATGCTAAAATATAGTTAATATTGTTCTCCATGAATTTTCAAATTTACTGATTTACAAAAAGCTGAAAAAATAGTAAAGCACATTATTATTTCTTGATTAATATGTCAAAATATAATTATTCACTTGCATTCCTGAACAGAAAAATGAGTTTTAGTGGTTGAATGTTATGCTTGATTCATTTTTGACTTCTCAGAGAAGCCCAGTTAGCCGGCTCAAATTTGGGTATGAAAAGGTGAATTCAGTTTGAAATTCCTCATTCCTGTTCAAAATGGTAAAACGTGGAGAGCTCAGTGAAAATGAAAGAGTCCGCATTAAAGCACTTTATGATGCTGGATGGTACCTGAGACAAATATGACAGGTGGTCTAATAACTTTGTTAAGCACTGTACGTGGGCTACCTGGGTCTATGAGATCTACAAATTATTGCATTCTGTTTTTGATTTACATTTTAAAAAGCAACCCAAATTTTTGGAATAGGGGTTGTATGAGTGTGATTTTATAGCAGGTTGTGATAGTTATAACTCAGTATTTAAGGTTATTATTTCAGGTAAATCAAGGGCCCATCCTCATTTGGGGCTGTGGGTATTCATTTCTACTTCCCTCTCTGTGATGCCCATGACTGTAAAACCAAATTAGAGGAATTACAGTAAACATTTTCATTTGAGTAAATGGATGTAAACAATAACCACATTTCAATAAACCTGCAGATCCTGTTTGCTAGATGAACGTATTTGTATGATTGGATCTCTCATCTCTATCATTCCACAGAGAGCATTGATCATTATATAGACCGCAGTATGAGACACAAATGAATTGCCGCTTTTAGATTTGAGAGGCCATCAAATATCCAGCTGACAAAGATCTGTGTCCATCCAAAGCCATAACTCACAATTAGATATGAAGCAGAGCCACTTCAGTTCAGCTTCCTTGTTCCATCCAGGCAATAACTTTGATCAGTGGCAGCAATTTCCTGGATTAGTTAAGTTTGAATGAACACAAGGAGCGGAAGGATATTGGTTGCTGTGGAAATTATCGCTATCAAGTTTGATTTAACACGATGTGTGACACCACAAATCATGCCATCACTTCCTCTTTTATATAAACAGTGATATCGATTTGAAACAGGTGTTTAGGAAGGGACGTTTAGCATTGGTGATACAGTCTCAGTCATAAAATGTAAAATATTCAGTAAATCTTAATGGAATTTAATAAACAACAGGGCGTTTGCTGGCAGAAGTTCTGCCTATATCTTTAGGGCAGGTAGAAATACTTGCAGCACGTTATAATATCATAATTGACTATCAGACACACAGGTGGTTACTGTGGTCGGCATGGGTAGTGTAGTAGCCTGCTTACAGGGTGTGATTGTGTTTTTTTCCTCTGCTGTTTGTTGTGTTACCACGCATCATTTTAGTCAGAAGAGAATTATAACCACCGTCTTCATGGCCCGTGGTGAAATGGCACATGCTCAAAGTACTCAGGGCTCATTAGAGAGATAGAATCAGTGTCCTTACCTTAATGAAAGCTAATGCTAGAGATCATGTTGAAGCAGCTCATCACAGAGATCTATATTTGCAGAGTCGATACTCTCACACCGCTGTGGTTAAGGTGGGTACATCAGTCAGGGGTAGACTCTTTCACAACTTTATGTCTGTGAGTCACCAGCGGTGTTTTGATTGAAAATATTTCCTGTTGATTTTTTGATCAACTTATTTTAATTAATGACTTTAGAATAAACACATTAGGACTGACTCAAGCACAAACTTTACAGCAACAAAACTACAAGTTTCAAGTCTGTCTAATGGTACCACAACTTTCACTGACAACAACACATATCTCGTATTGAAGGGGGCCTGAGTCACCTGCTTTAAGCCCTACAGAACTTTGACAACAGCCGCCGTTCTCTTGCAAGAAGTGCAGACTTCTTAAGGCAGTATTTTGAGAGGGGTCTGGCTGCAGACTGTGGGTCTCAGACAGCTCCTCTCGCAGACAGTTTATGTGAGACACCGCCCTTGTCAGAACGGAAATATGTTTAAACTTTCAAAATAAAAACAGATTAAGCTTTCAGTTGGGTTAGGGCAAGGGTTAAGGTACAGGTTAGGATATCAAAAGTTAGTGAAGCCTGTAAACAGCGTGTTTACGAGAAAAAATCTTGTCCTCCATAAAAATACTGTAATGTAGTATACGTAGCTTATGTAGCTCTGTTAGCTGCATAAACTACATAATTTAGATAATGGAGCTATGAAGCTAATGTAGCTAAAACTTTAGCTCACAAAGCTCATCGATATCCTTCTGATTCAGATTCAGACACGAATTTTGAGTTGCATGACTCACTTGGAAGTTGTACCAACTTGTATCCCCCTGTACACTGCTGTGCGGTGTACAGGGGGATACAACAGCTGACCCTGACCCCCCTATGACCCGGCCGGTTGCTCCTGACTGTTTGATATTTTGGTCATACGACTCCACACACCCCCTGGTGAGAGCATAGCCCAGAGCAGAATCCTCAACTTTGGGGCATTTTTCCATAGCAAACTGTCAGACAACGTTCTAAATAACCATGAAAACAGCAGGATTAACTTTCTTATATCTCCCCATGATAAAGGAAATAGACCAGCAAGAAATATGCCTAACCCATGGACAACCAGCTGACACAGATAGGGATGCTGTTTGGGTGGAAATCGCACAGTGTATGCCTGGCTTTAGTTTGACATAAATACTGAAAATTGGGAACTGTTAGCCTGATTTGAGTCAAAGTTAACAACTCCTGCAAATCAAATGTAACAAATTGTTTGTCTAATCTCAACCAGTGTGTGAAATTGTGCTTTTTTAGAGGATTGAGTGTTGGACCAATTCTTGGCCTGAAGCCTGTGCTTCAAGCCCTATCTTTTCCAGCAAACCTCAAGATGACAGCAAAGTTTAAGACCATATACTTTATTAACATTATCATTAACGTAGCCTCAGTGACATCGCCAAAGTGGTGTTTTGAAGCGAAATAATAGTAGCCACCATATTGGGAATGCTATCTCTGAGTATAAAGAAGTAGTGGCAAAGAAGGAGAGCTGATGTAGACTTAAGGCTACCAGTCAGCTATACATCGAGTTATGCATGTATATGGATAAATCAGCCTTGGTATGATCACAGATTACAGAACACACAGCTAGAATAAAAATCACCACCTACATAGAGTGTACCAATAAAGAAAAGAACTATCAATACCATAGTTGGTTTTGGTACCAGGCCGTAAATTTGTTTATTTCTGTGGTAATCAACATTCTAACATGAGCGTTAATGGGGGTTCTTTGGTTTTGGAGACAGCCTCAAGTGGACACTTAAGGAACTGCAGATTTTTTGGTTCTGCTAGGTTACGGTTAAGAGTATGGAGTTACTCCTCTCAACTAATGCTTATGAAAATATTAACCCCAAAAATGTGACTGCTCCTTTGAAAGTAAATGAACTTTCAGTACTGTTGGGCAGATGAGAAGTGTGATCAACTTAAACAACTTAAAACATGGCGTCATGATTTCTTTATTTTGCCACTGCATATGGTTTTTAGTTTGTAAAGGATTTAAAGGTAACTATAGCATATTTTTGATGTGTCATTTCATACATAGCATCAGAAAGTTGCCGACCGAAACAAAAAGCAGCCTTTTAAAGAAAAAGTAAATAAAATCAGTGCACTTGAAAGACATAACAGCTTGCTCAGGTGTATTTTTAGTGTATCAGTACACTTTTAGCATAACTATGCCTTAAAGTAAACAGTCACAAACGTTGTCGATGAGCCCGAGCCCTTCCCTTCTCCGTCACCGTTTCCTAAGACTGTGATCACGGCGGCCAACGCTGACTCACCTGGTTAAGAATCACACAACACAAACACACAAAGGCCCCCTGCTCACCACTCTCTCACCTCCTTCCCCTCCCTCTTAGTTCACCCCGCTCTGCAGTTCAAAGTGGTTTTGCCTGTCTAGCCTTGGCGTTTAATGTTTAAGTATTGGGAGCGGCTGGAGAGTGCAAATAAAATGCCTTTACAGACTCCGGGGCACGCTGAGGGCTGTGATTCCACGTACTGTATTGTGAAATTTCCATTGTGCTTGACAGAGTAGCCTGGAGGCATGTAAATCTGTTCAGCTCAAATTTGACTCTTTTGCTTCTTCACAATGCTCGATGCGTGTGGCTTAGATAAACCATTTAAAGGAAGATTACTCATTTTTATAATGCTGACAAAAGGGTACACATGTTCATGGGATAGAGGGCGACATGTCCGTGCTATAAAGTGTTTGTCAAAAGTTCAGAGCAGGATAAAGGTTTGAATGCCAACCCCACCTGCAAGAGAAAGCCACAATGACTTGTGGTACACGGCTGGATTTCTGTGAGGCTAGAAGAAAGGAAAGGAAAGGAAAACAACACAGAAAGCCTGACACTACTTATATGTTTGTGCGTGATTATTCTGTAGTTCTAATCCGTCTAACAATGTTACAAAACATTCAGACAGGAGGAGGCTTTAAAGCAGTAATTGGGGGGACTTACTCTGGTAAAACTCCACTCAAACACTCCTAGTTGCATCTCGCTCGTGCTTGATCGAGACTGCGGGACAAGAAATCAAACATGGGTGTGGATTTAAGTCTGATTTGAGCATATCTTTTAATTCCTTTGAATGTCAGGCTGAAGAGGGAGCTCTTTAAAGAACGAGAGGGACGGAGAAGGCGGGGATGTCTCAGACAGGATATATGAGGGTGAAGTTAGGCCTGTATGTTTTGTTAAAGGTGGGGGTCAGGTAGTGAGGTGACACAGAAGGAGCCAAAACCTGATGACTCATTGGCTGTTTTCACACCGGATTAGCCATCACATGCAACAGGCTTCTTAATATGAATTGTGTAATGCCCTCAATCCCTGCAGAATTGTTTCATAAAATCAGTTTTGCTGTGTCACCTTCAACGTATTATCACTAGTTAAGGCTTTTGTTTATACCTTTGATGTTCAGAAAGCTTTTACAACACAGAAAAAGTTGGATTATGCGGTTTGTCAGGTGAAAATATCCAGTTTGCTTGTTCTAATTTGAATTGCAGGATTATGAGCTCTTTTGTGGTTTAGCTGCTGGGCTTTTGGAATTCTTTCTAGCCTAATTTGGCAAACTGAAAATGTTGTTTTTAACACTGTAGAGCAAACTCTAAATCCTGCATACTTACTTGTTTATGTGGCGGTAGAGATTATGTACATCCCAGCATGCATCAGTAGAAGAAGTCACAGCCTAGAGCAGGTTTTACAACTACTCTTATGTTTGTTCTGAGTTATTTTTAGACAGCTTAAAGGTAAATTCTCATTAAAAAAGTTATTCTGTTAAACTGACCTTTAGATACTTTGATTAATTGTTTAAATTTGCTGCTGTGATTTGCGATTGCCTAAAGTTGCAAACTCCACCCATTTGGCACCAGAGGAGGCCAAAACCAAACAATGAAGTGTAATGTTTGCAAATACTATTTGCCCCGGGTCGGCCTGATACATGCTTGGTTTCCTCAGTGGGAGAAACGCAAGTTCAAATCAAGTCTCTCACATCAGCACACCTTGCTCTTTAGGCTGCATTATTCATCACCACCTCTGCATTATTCATTTCACTTAGCGTCACATTTTGTCACTTGGTTTGCTTACAAGAAGCTCCTTAAAGTCTCTTTAATTATTGTGATGCTGCACTCATCCTTATTTGGTGTGAGGACTTTGCTGCTGCGTCTCCTCCGTCTCTGTGGTTTTGGGGTGTTTGTGTGGCATGCCAAGTTTGATCTCAGAGCTGTGACACCTGAACCAAGACTCTGACCTGGGGCCAAACAGAGCCCCCCGGTTGTCCCTCGGGGAGCCACAACTGCTGTCAGCTCAGTGTTTGAACAGTACATCTCTGCAGAAACAACAGCTGAAAATGTCTACTAAAGACATCTAGAGAACCTGTATGAGATTTAGCAAAAACACAGGGAATTCAGCGACTAAAAACCATAACTGGTAGTGGAGGTTACACAGCAGCATGCCATCTTTTGGCCAAGGCTTCATGTTCACAGTCTGAGTGAGCTGCAGGTAGTCTCACCTGCCCTGGTTGCAGAGCTGGCACAGACTGAAGCAGACTGGAGGTCAGCCAGAGTGAGGTTTTAATGAGACTGAAGCCACACCAAAGGCTGCTTTATCTGTCCTCACCTCAGAGAACTTGTGCCACACTGCCGGTGCGATGAGAGCTAAAGTTGCCCCCACAAACAGCTCCTCTTCCTGTAATTACTCCAACAGTTGATTTGTTACCACAAAAATTATTTGCCTGCAAGAAACGTCTGAGATTTCTTTCAACTGATGAGCTTTGATTGTGGATGCAGAGTGTTTTTTAGATCAACAGTACCAACAAAAAATCAAATAAGTACATCCTTAAATATGTTTTGGCATTAATAAGACAATAAATGATGGTGATTGAAGTTTATATTAATGCCTAAATTCATAACACAGGTGGAGGACTCTTTAAAAAAAGTGCTGGATGTTACTCCTGCCATTAGAGCTTGGAGTCTCCCTCCCCTCCTCTCCTTTAAAGGAGAGAGTAGAAGTGAAAATTACACCAAAGTGCCTGGTAAATACAGGGCTACTAAGACTTTCTGTCCCTGATTGTTCTGGAAATGGAGTGCAGTGTGAAAAAGCCTGTGGAGTATGACGAGTCTTCGTCTTTATTAACAAGAGCAGACCTTTTATTCATATCTCACTGTGTCATACAGTTTGTGCTTACTGCCAACCTCATATTCAGTATTTTTCTTCACAATCAAAGCCAAAGTTGTTAATTTTAGCAATACAGAGCTTTACAGATGTGCAGAAAAGTTTTAAATAATATCGTGCGTTTACGCGTAAAAGATTGGCGCACAAGTACGCACAACGCGCGCATTGCATGAATGAGTGCGGCTGTAATTGCAAGTTTTCTGGAATTTGAGTTACTTCAATTTGTGTCAGACTAAAAGGATCCCTCTGTTTTTGAGCGCCAATTTCTTAAAATTCTAATAAACCAAAATGGCACCAAGCATCTCCAAAGGGATTTCCGTGCGTATATCCAATCGGCATGCGCCCGCTCCGCTTTAAAAACTATGCTAGACGCTGTTTCAATTCTGCATACATATATTCAATAATTTGTACTAAAAGTAAACTCTCCCCCGCGTTAATTCATTTATTAGCAGGACACGAGGTCACAGCAAAATCATCCGGCACAGCCGTGCGCAGTGCGCGTCCACGAGCGCTCCAATTCTCCATGGAAATGCATTGAGTGCAGAAAGTTCTCCCAGACGCAGTTCGATTCCCGCACACACAGTCTGAAATCACTTCACCTAACTACACCGCTTTGGCTTTGCACTGTGGCTCTGTGTCTGTCCTGCCTCCCCTGTGAGTTCTGGAAAATGGGAGGGTGAAAAAAAAGACGGTTTATAATTGATGTTTTCCCATGGAACAGCCCCTCCTCCCCGCGACACAGGCTCACCCTCAGGTGGAAGAAATCTTTTAAGATTTTTTTGTGGGATAACATCAGGAGGGTTTGTCTAGGAGAGCCAATCAAATCCCTCCCCTGCTATAGATCGGTGCTATAATACAAAGCAGTAAAAGCGGTCGCCTCACACAAGCGGCTGCAGCTCGACTAGAGATCCCGTGGCTTTTAATTCCCTCACTACTTTTTTTTAACCCTCCTTCGATGTGCCCCGTTATTGCCGTTTGTCTGAGGCGTTCATTTCCGCACCTGCCACAGTAGAGACCAGGCGAAGGCGAGGTAGAGGAGGAGACAAGGACATTGCGAGAGCCGGGAGAGGCAGACGGCAGAGATAGCAGCGGCGACTCGTTTGAGATCTTAAAGGACAAAAATGCTGCTCTGGATCAGAATCGTATTGGTCGGTCTCGTCTGCTTGTCCTTGGTGTCCTCTGGGATGGGATGCGGGCCGGGCAGGGGCTACGGCAGGAGAAGACACCCGAAGAAGCTGACACCTCTTGCGTACAAGCAGTTCATCCCCAACGTGGCGGAGAAGACCCTCGGGGCAAGCGGCAGATACGAAGGCAAGATCACAAGAAACTCCGAGCGATTTAAAGAACTGACTCCCAATTATAACACAGACATCATATTCAAGGATGAGGAGAACACCGGTGCTGACCGGCTAATGACTCAGGTAAGGAGACTAGATTCTCTCTTTTTTTTTTTTCCTCCTAACGCACCATCACTGCGCACTGCAACAACCTCCCTGTCAGACTGATTGCGCACCTTAAGTGAAGTCTGTTTTACCCGCTGCTGAACTCTCAGCCCGAGCCTTTTAACTTCACTGTAAAAAGCAGATGCGCTTTCTGCAGCAGCATGGGAGTTTTCAGCGGCTGCAGGCTGGAAGCGAATGTAGAAATCCAGCTGGAGAAGTGATGTGCAGGCGGACAGTCAGGACACTCGGCCTTCATGATTGTGACAGTGGATTTAAAATATTAATGTGCCCCTCTCCTCATATCTATATTTGTATCTTTGTGAGGCTCTATTTGTTGTCTTACAGGCGCACATCCATGCTCCGTGAACACATGCAGTATTTGTTGCTGATTTCAGTTGTACATTGCAGCTTGTTTTAAGCGCCTTTTCTTTGATTCTGAACACAGAGAGCTGGTGATGCGCACCGCTTCAAACAGCCGGGCTTATTCAGGCATGGCGTGGCTCATTCAGACATTTTCTCGCACAGGCTGCTGTAATTTAGCCTTTCGCATGGTGTGCAGCAGCGCGTGAACACAGTGACATTTCTTTGAGAGTGTCCTGAACACTATCAGGACTTCATTTCTGGGTGGGACTCGGTCAATTATAGGAGCGAGGCGCACGGGGCTTGATGGTGCCTGACTTGCACGGATGATGACATCTTTCTTTAAATACTCCATCCTCGTGGAAGGTTGTCAAAGCTCGCGCTGTGCAGATAAGACCAGGCTCGGCTGAAGATGTAGCCTTGATTTCTCTCCAGGCTGCAGGATGCCGCGTCTCTCCAGCATGACTTTTAGCACTCAGATGCTGGTGAATTATTAAAGGCGCTTGGGTGATATCGGCTCAGTAATAATAAAAATGCCGGTGGTGGTGGTGGTGGTGGTGATGGTGGCGATGAAGCCATGCAGGCGCGCGCCGGAGTCCCTGAACCCGTGCCTCGCACCATGCATGAGCACGAGCTGCGATGAAATATTCACTGTGCGTGCGGGCTCAGCCCTCCCCACATCTCCTCTGTGAGACACCTATAGCGTCTCATACTCACACAGCGTGGGTATACAAGGCGCATGGGGAGGTAGTGGGAAAACTGGGGTTCAGGCAGTCCACGCGGAGGAGTTTCCAGGATCCTTAGAAACAAGGGGAACTGCTTGTTATTCTGACATTTTAGTCGTTTCAAGGATTATTTGGTGGCACGTGTCTGCAGAGTTTTATCCTAAATAAAACACCCCACCTGCTGTTGTGTTTCTGTGTTTAATCATCCAAACGCACGTGGAGTCATTTGGATAAATAGGATGATAAATGGCGTCTGCAGTGGAGAACTAGTCTATAATGTTGCCTAAAAATACCACTTCTGGGTGCTGCTAACAGATTTGTTCTAAAACCGTCAAAAGCTGTGCTTCCTGGTCCACCCTCCACCTTCCAATCAGCATCCGAGCATCCACAGAAAACACACCAACAGCCACCAAGTGAGAAATTTACATGAAAGTGCTTTTTGGGCGCCCCTCACCAGGCCCGAACGCAAATTGAACTTATGACCTCTGGTCAGCGGGAGTTCAGAGTAAGTTGAAACAGGTGAAATTGTCTTAATGGATTAGAGAAATCATCTTTTTAGGGCTCGTGCATTCAAAAGAGGAGAGCTGTGGCTGTTGTGCAGGAGTCTCTGCCAGTGGCATAAGCGTTATCACATGGGGGTTTACACTGTGCCAGCGGCCGTCGCGCTGCTGCATGGCTTTACGCACCAATCTGGGATTTTACGCATGGAGTTTTACGCACGAATGTGCAGGACTTTTCTTGCAAAGTCACATTATTTTGGAAACAAGACTCGTGTCTGCTGTAGCCCCCATGTTTGTGTGCAGTAGGTTCTTTAATTGGCTGAGGTCAAGCAGCATCAGTCACAAAAACCTGTGACTATTATGGCACAGCTCACTTCATAGAAAGCTGCCACAAGAGGCGTTTGATAGGTGATGTTTTATGGAGTTTCACTCCTTCAGATCTTCAAATTGTCGCTTTTTGCGAGGTGTAAAATATTCTGTGTCGTTTTAAGAGATGATTTTTGCGCGTGGATAAGTTGCATGGCGCAATCTCCAAATTTAAAAATGATTCTAGTGGAGTTTGTTTTGCCATGAGATGTAGATCGTTCTACAAGGACAAATATCAGAACTGCTTCACCAAAGTGGTAAATGTTGCTTTTATCTCTAAGTTTCCAGTTTCCAGATTAAATTGCTTTAAAGTGTAGGTTTTTTCTTGCACTGTTGGGATCCTGTCGCCTCTCTCACAGTGCAAAGAGATGAGCTGGTGGCGTATTTGCACTGACAGGTAGCTGATAAGTGTTTCCTCTAACCAAATCATTTGTGAAAAGATTAACAGGGAGGCTGTTGAACAACTTTACCCCGACCGGTCTGGGGCGCCCTGCTGTGCTTCACGGTGGCTGAGCAGAATTTGGCTTGATTTGCGGCACACGACCTGATGAATTAATAAATAGGTTAAGCTTTACGGCTCTTGACTCTGACAATCCCACTCTGAATGTGGGAGGTTTTTTGAAGGGGTCGTTTTTTATCCAACACATTCTACAAGTGTGATATCCTCATAAAATACAGACTGATATATGAGGAGAGGCTTTTTCTTAACTTTAGTGTGAACATTCTCGCTCCAGGCTGTCCATAAGAAAAAAAGGACAGTGGGTCAGACACATAGACGCTCCTCTGTGCGCCCGTACAACCCCTGGATATTTCACCAGTCTGTCAGTCAGCAGCCAAAACAGTTCGACTTAAGGAGGCATGTCACGTCTCCAAGACTTTGCAGGAGTGGAAGAATGAAAGTTTCCCTCCGCGGCTGCACTGAAAAGCCTCTTTGTGATGTTTTATTTGACATATTGCTTGAGTGTCGAGAATAGTTGTCTTGGAGAAGGCCAAGCATCTTCATTGAGAGCGCGCGAGAGAAAGAGGTTGGGGTGCGGACGATTTATTTATAGGACAACCTCCAGATATTTGAAGGCGGCAGCTGCTCTTGAAGATCATCTTCATATCATCTGCATATCAATTATTGATTGAAAGAAAACAGACAAGTTGCAACCAACAAAAGGACGCGCTCATTCCGTGGCCCTAATACAAACTCATGAATTTATAATGTATGCATGTTGTGCTCAGAGCAACTCTTTGGGAGAGGGAGGAAAGAGATGCTGCTCGCACCTTTCCAAGACCAAAGACCCATATGTTATAGGCCAGTGAAGCGAATGCGGTGCCTTATCAATATTTCATCAGCAGCTTTCTTATCCGAGATGTGCCCTCTGACGCTGCTGCTCACACTGACAAATGTGAGCTCACATCCAGGATCAGAGGCAGCTCAGGCGCAGGGTTTCACCTCAGCTTGGGAGGAATCAGGGGCGGCAGGTGGGGATGGAGAGGCCTCACTTTGGGGAGCAAGAAAACACAGCAAATGCGCATTAAGATGCGTGTTTATGGAGGGAATCGGATAATTCTTCCACGTGTGGCGCATGCGTCATGATCATCTGACTAAAATGTATTTTCCACCTCCTTTTATGGAGGCAGAATATAAGAGAAACTCATGGCAGATGCTCCATAGTGAGCCTATATTTTACGCACGTGGACACCTTATTCCCAAGACTTTACGCACAACAGGTGACTAACTGGCTCATTTCTCCCTCTCGCAGAGATGTAAAGACAAGCTGAACTCTTTGGCCATCTCAGTTATGAATCAGTGGCCCGGGGTGAAGCTGCGGGTCACTGAAGGCTGGGACGAGGACGGACACCACTTCGAGGAGTCGCTTCACTATGAGGGCAGAGCCGTGGACATCACCACCTCGGACAGAGACAAGAGCAAGTACGGCACCCTGTCCAGGCTGGCAGTGGAGGCCGGATTCGACTGGGTCTACTACGAATCCAAAGCCCACATCCACTGCTCTGTGAAAGCAGGTAAGAGAGTGCTCAGAGAGAAACTGTCATGCGCACTGCGAGGAGGGAAACACACAGATCTGTACCACAAGTGCGCGCTGTGCCAGTCAGGTTATGGCGATCTAAAGGAGCAGGTGCGAGCCTGGGAAGCTGCAGTCCTTCATTTTAAAGTTTAATGAAAATGGGAGTTACTTCAGAGATGAGAAGAGGGATAGATTAGATGTATGGGAAGCGTCAAGGTCCAAAAATAGAACTCATTAAAGTGCCCAAAACTTGAGTTCAGGGTCAGCCAACACTTACAGTCTGCAAAAACGGAAGAGCAGAAGTGAGATAACACTTCTGCACATCAAATAAATTAAAACACTCAGTTATCAAGAATGTAACAAAAAGGCTGATTAATCAATAAAAGTCAGGACGTGCGCTCGGCAACTCTCTGCTGATGTCATTACGCAGCATGGGGCAGATTTTTGCGCGCAATCATTCATTTTGACATGATTTAGGATTATGAAATCTTCTCTATGAATGATGTATGGCGCATCTGAGCCTGTGGGCTCCTGACTGAACATTTCCCATGCAGCTTATTTCTTGATCTTACATCGCCCCACACTGTCTCCTGGTGGGAACCACGACCACAATCTAACAAGCCTCCTAGATGTGACCTAGAAAAAACAAATCACATTGTTTCTGGATTTTTACGCACAAGAATGCTGCTTTTTGCGTAAAAGGGCGATTATTTTGGATTTGATTATAAAAAGGAAACGAATAAAGCTTGATTTTAAAAGCTTTCTCTATTATGATTTATTTATCTAAGCTTTGAAATCCGGTTTTAATTTTAACACATCCTCATCTTGGCGTCTTACTTTGGACAAAGCAGCCTTCTCAAGGCTAAAGGACACCTACGGCGCTTAGAGAATACTCTTTCACACTGACTGATGGCACTTTCTCTTAGCTTCTTAGCGCAGACTTTATTGATAAATCCCTTACTTATCATTCAGCACACACGTTTTGAGATCAGAGCATGGGCCTGGCCGACGTGTCATTAGGGGTCATGCGACTTTACCAAAAGGATTTGGCTGGAACAATGTTGAATTGGTCGGGCTAAATCTGGTTTTCAGTTGTCACCTTATTTCATGCTCGGGAATCTTAAAAGAAGATTAAAAGCCCCCAAATTGTGAGTAGGAAACACCCTTTTTTTTCTGTGTGTGCAGGGACAGTGAGATCCTAGAGACTGGTATGTGAAGAGCTCCACCAAGGCCAAAATTATTGTCATCAGGACTGACAACAAAGCAGGGAGAGGTGGTGGAGAGAGGGGACATTGATGTTGCACAACAGAAAGCATTTAAGAGTCCGGGCCCTCATTTAAATTCAAATCTACAACTCGAGAGGCTTGGAAAAGTGGCTCCGCTGGGTAAATAGTAGTTGTGAGTCGCCTATTTGTGTGAATTGTCACATAGAGGTTTCTGCACCTGAGTAAATATGGGAAGAGGAGCTGGGAAAGGCGTAAGTGTTCTTTACCGAGAGTCGCTCGATCCACAAGCTGATTTAGAATAACAATGGCTGCCCTTTATTGGGTTTTTTAATTAAGAATAGATGAGCCAAGGCTTTCACTTTTTCAACTCTCAGACAACGTGGGCCAAGCCAATACGCATTTGGCAGACAGGCATCATTATGCAAAATGCATATGGCCCACCATGATGTGTGTAGGCAGGAAAAATACAAATAGGAGTAAAAGAAGGAGGGTTTTGAATTGCATTTGAAAAGGTCTCAAAAGTGCCCAAAGCACCTGCGATTGATTTCTTTAAAGGTTTAAACAGCTTTTTTAAATTATTGTGCAAGGAGAAAACTTAAAATGATGGTTCTGTGATTATATTTAATGATGTCATCTTTTGTTTTGACAGAAAACTCAGTGGCAGCAAAGTCAGGCGGCTGCTTCCCAGGATCCTCCACCGTCACCCTGCAGGACGGCACCCAGAAGGCGGTCAAAGACCTCCAGAAAGGAGACAGGATCCTGGCAGCTGATGACGAGGGAAACCCTGTTTACACTGACTTCATCATGTTCATAGACCAAGACCCGTCGACCAGGAGGCTCTTCTACGTCATCGAAGCCGACTCGGGCCACAAAATCACCCTGACCGCCGCGCACCTCCTCTTCATCAGTCACAACGGCACGGGAGAGGGGCGGATGTCGGCGGCGTTCGCGAGCCAAATCCGACCCGGACAAAAGGTGTTCGTGTTCGACGCCGATCGGCTCGAGCCTGTGACCGTAAAACGGATTTACACGCAAGAGCACGAGGGCTCCTTTGCGCCCGTGACCATGCAAGGGAGCGTCGTGGTGGACCAGGTCCTTGCGTCCTGTTACGCAGTGATCGAAGACCACGAGCTGGCGCACTGGGCCCTGGCACCTGTCAGACTCGCCCACTGGGTGTCCTCGTTGCTTTTTAGTTCCCAGCCTCGTGCCAGTGCGCAGAGCGACGGCGTGCACTGGTACTCCAAGATCCTTTATCAATTAGGAACATGGCTCTTGGACAGCCACTCGATCCATCCACTGGGGATGTCAGTATGCCCGAGTTGAAACTTCTTCTACAGGAGCAGATTGAGACTGAAATGTAGGACACGCGGACTATTCAGTAGATTAAAAAATAAAATAAGAATAATTAAAGAAAAAAAAAGGAACAGACAAGACAAAGGCCCCAGCGGAGTTGGGATATTTATTTCACTGACTTTTCCATGTGTCCCCTTTCAAAGAATGAATGGAGCCTTAAAAAGTTTCTCTTTGAATAATTTATTCTCATGTGAACTCGCTGCTGTCACACAAATGGATTCTGAAAACTGTGTGAGCGGCAAATTGTGCATAATCTATTTTTGTATATCTCAAATGCAAAAAAAGGAAAAAGAAAAAAAGAAAAAAAGGTAAAAAAGAAAAAAAATATATATCGAAAAGAGAAAGAAGACCATGTAGAAAGGAGCTAAATCTGACAGGTTGTAATGTTCATATGTGCATATATGTGCAACTGACTGTTATATTTTGGGGAGAACAAACTTCGCGGGGTTCCATAAATTATATTTTTATACACAGAATTGTAAATTAGATTTTGACAGATCGCTACCGAATCACATTTCGTTATTTGAAATAGTGTAAGATATGAGAATATATTTTAATTTAAATACAGTAGTTGGGAAAGTATTGGAAAATCTTGTACTGCTTGTTTTATTAAGATTTTTATTATTTTGGAGACTGTTCGTTTCAGTTGTCGGAGAGGGACAGATATTCTGCCTCATGTCTGCATTCTCTGCTTTCATTTTGTTTGTGTTTCTATTTTTTCCTGTTTTCTTCTGAGAAAAATATTAAATGCAGATTCTGACAATTCAGTAACAGCTAAAGTAGTACTGAAACACTTTCGTTAAATAAATTAATAAGTAACTCCTGTAAATGTACTAAAATGTATTTTTCTTTTCATATTTTTAATAATAGGGAAATAGTTTTATAGAAATGACCTGCGGCAGATGCAAAGTTTGGATAGTCTATATAGCCAGACCATACCAGTTAACTTTCATAACAGGGCGATGCGTCAAAAATGTCTAGAGTTTATTATTTATATGTTTATTACAAAATGAGATAAAGAAAATCTTCAAACTTGCAGTTGTTACATGTCTTTGTGTGAGTGAGCTTTACAGGAAACAAAAAAGGAATGTTTTGCTACTTCCTGTCAAATTAACGTCTTTAAGTCGGCACTTTAACGGCTCTTTTATGCTGTATTATTTTCATTTGCCAGTGTTGCCCTTTGTAATTTACATAAACTTTATTTATTTGTTTGTTTATTTATTTATTTTTGCTATAAAATACGATTATTTTACGTTACACATGTGAACGAGCTCTGCCGTTAGTGGGGGAGCTAGCAAACAATTTCGCTCTGTTTGCTAGCTTAAACAAAATGGAGAAAATATTGCGCTTTGAACTACCTTTAGCCCGCTTGCGAAATGTTGAGAGCCCATGTCAAATTTAACGAGGTTTGCCCACAGCAAATAACTTCTAACTTGCAGACAAATTAAACACAAGCGTGTTTGTTGGCCCTGGATTTGCTTTCTCGGTGTCTGCTAGTTGGTTGGGGTCACATTCATCTACCAGTAACTGGAAAAAAAAAGAAAAAGAAACGAAGCTACTGTCTAAAATTGCAGCTTAGCAAAACATTTATAAGTCTAAACAAATCGCTATAATCTTCCAGTACTCCAGGGACTTATAGTGTGCATGTAAAACTTAATACTGGGATTTTAGGGTTATCTTTTTAATGTGTGCTGTAGTATGAGAGGACTACAGTGTTTGAAATTGATTACAGCATTAGTTTCCACGGTGGCCTTGATCTTAAGTTGAGTTCGGGCGACACCATGTGGTGAAACACAGGTATAACGAGAAGCAGTGTGCTGCACAGTCAAAGAGCCATTTTTATGAACCAGAGGTGGATAAACTACAAGATTACTGTACTTGGGTAAAAGTGCAGTCACTTTGGTTTAAATTAACTTGAGTGGAAGTAAAATTACTAGTCTATAAATATAAGTAAGTAAAAGTAAAATGTAATTCAATCAAAGTTCATTTAAAGGACTGAGTAGCTGCTGTTCAGTAAGATATGCTCTTTCCTTATTAACAACTAGCAACATGAGAATATGGTTCTCCAATCAGGTAGGGAAAAAAACCTGTTTTGCCATCTTAACTCAGTACTTGATGCTTTTTAAAATGTAATGAAGTACAAGTCCTGCTCCAAAATATAAAAAAGTACTCAAAAAAGAAAAAAAGCTACTAAATTCCAGTATTTTGAGTAAATGTAATGAAGTACTTTCCACCTCTGATAGGAACTGAATAAATGCAACTGTAGACAGATTTACGTGCTGAATAACCAAACTTAAGTGGACTTTTATAATAAAACACATAGATGGCGAAAGTCTGGTCATTGCAACACCAGATTTTTTAACTTTGATAAAATAGGCCCACTAATAAAAATAACATACCTCTCATTCAACACCATGTCCACAAAGATTCAGTTCATTGACACCCAATAATGGGTAATGTTTTACATTCCTACACAGTCTAAATTTCACAAATATGTTGACAATGTTTTTGTGTAAATTAGACAATTCTCTCTTGTGGCAGCATTTAGTTAAACATACAAAGATCCTTAGTTCTCAAATTTTTGATACTTTTGATACAATTATCATTGCTATAACAGATGTTATACTGTTTAAAGCATGTGGTATAAAAAAAATGAAGTATCAAAAATTCTGAGAGCCATATCTGACAGTTACTGAATGTATGCCTAGTAAGATTCAGAGGTGCTTGTTAACCTCTAAAACACTTGCTATAAAAGAATGGGAATCTATATTTCTAATCAAAATGACAAAAATTAGCCAATTCTTCAAAGAAAAAAGGGCCCATTGAAGCTGAAGTTTTGAACACTGTAGCAACTTGAGTAAGAATTCCATTTCCTTCACCCGGGTCGCCCACATTGTGTTTTGTTGTTGATACTACGAGGTGGAAAATTTGGAGAGGGACAAAGCGGCCCATCTCCGCCGTCACTGTGACCTTGGGTCCCTGACAGATACAAAAGCGTCCGTGCAGGGCAGCATTCCTCAGAGCAGGTAAACAGAGCCTCCTCTAATCCCTCCGGGGGCCCTCAGTCTGCTGGAGCTCAACGACGGCTTTTACAAATGTTGACATTTGCAAACACGAACAGTCTGGCATTCTGGAAAACAAAACTCTCGTATCTTAGAGAGTTCTGCAAATGGCAGCGCTCTGGTCTATCCATGCAGGTAACATTTACTTCTGTGGTTCAGAAAACCAGCTGAGAACTCAGGACGCCAGCGGTAAGTTGTGACAAAGACGAGCTTGACTCTAAATTTGGAGCACACCTTCAGATCCTCTTTACTGGTAGAATGACAGCTTAACTGCACAAGACTTCTGAATTCATGTAAACTGCAATCAAATGATTGACTCAACATATTACAACAAGGGTGTCCAAACTAAGGCCTGCAGATCAACTGTGGCCCATTGTCCTGTTGATATGTGGCCTGCATCAGAACATGAAGCTTGTGCTTCAAGTACATAAAATGAATTAACTAAATATGCTAACATTTTTTTAACAAAGCAGCCTTTTTAATTGTTTTAAGCCCAATTGCATCATATGCATAGGCTCCATGTTGATTTTGTAGACAGACATTTTGCCAAGAATTTCACACTTTTATGACTAAATTGAGAGAATGTAAAAGGTAAAGACAAATCCATTATGGAAGCAAAAAGCAGCAGGAATTGCTCTCGTTTGCTGTATCACTCCTACAAAGTTTGGCAGTTCCATACATTTTCCTTTATTTGTCTGAATGTAGAGATGAGCCGTCAGTGTCTCCCCTCTGCACCACAGAAGGGCTTTCTTACTCTGAACAGGGGAAAATCCAGCTGTCAGCCCTGGATTACACAGTTAGATCAGGGATAGGCAGCTTTGGTTGCAGAGGGACAAATTTTTACAAACCATGCCGTAATTTCCATTTAACATTTAACATTTATAATTACCTTAAATTTAAGAAAAGGAACTGATAGATTGCTTTCATTATGCAAATGCAAATAGTAATGCTTAATTTAATCACCTTAATGCAGAATCGAGGCCAACATAAAGAGTTTTTTCAGTACAATGAACATAAATGTTAATGGATTTCTTCTTGTTTTACTTACACATCTTAACGCACATTTAATGATGCAAAGAAATGATTTTTACAGTGACAATTAAAGCAAATTATATCTCTTCTTTCTTGCTGACATACACCAGTAATCAAAGATACTCATAGAAATGTTTCTATTTTCAGGTAGATTTCTTCATGTTTTCCTCAGGTCTACAGTTTCTAGATATTTGAAATTAACTTGAGAGCCACATGTGGCAGTAGATGGACAGGCACCAAAATGGCTGTGTATGTATTTGCAAACACTTTTACTAGTAAAACTGTTTGCATTTCTAGACACTTTGACTTGAATAAAGGGAGAAAATATGCATCTCCAGACAAGATAGCAATTTGGACTAATGAATAGCATCAAAGACATCTCTGAGGGTGCTCTAGGTAAAGAAGAGGCATATTTGCTTTAGAGTTAAGTGATCTCATTTCTCTTCTGCTGTAAGAATGAAGCAAGCTATCATAAGCTCAACACTTTGGCCCTTTCCAATTCTGCTGTATGTCTCAAGTTAAAATACTCAGTAATACTACCTTATGGTTGTCTATGGCATGAGAAGACAGCAGTCAACTACAACAAGAAGTTTTGTCCATCCCTCCTCAGTCAGAAAAAGCAGAACAATTCCCTTGAACTGGCTGGTAAAGGTGGACTATTGTAATGCAGCTATCTGAGCCCCCCCAAGATCCACATGAATGAAAAAGTGATGGATTGCTGTCAAAAATCAACATCAATTCTACTTTTTCATTGACAAAACCCTAAGAAAATAGGCCCAAACATGTTAAGTATCCCCAAAGACCTTTGTTTAAACTACTTAAGTAAAAATTTGGCCATGATCTTATCCCTATCTAATTTTGACAACCTCATTGGCACCCCCCCCCCATGCTTTACACCCATGCATTATTGCAACTACACAACAACTAAAGATTCTGATCCACATTTTTAAGACACTGTTGTATGGATAGGGTGTGCCTTGAGGTCTTGGTTTGATCTTCGGTGTGCCTGTGGAAGAAAAGGTTAAAAACCACTGCTCTAGATGATCTACTTTTAAGATAGATTACAGTATTAGAGGAGCACCAATCTTAAGAATCAGACTAGCTTAGCCATTCTACATTTTACCAATTTGGGTTTTCAAATGGAGTTGCATTATAAAAAAAAATCTGAAGTGAAATGTTACCCTGTCAGTGTAATCAATGCTCAACAAGCTCAGCATGTTCAAAAACGTCTTTATTGTTCTAATTTCACATCAAGACAACATTCAGCAGCATAGTTGCCATTGCTTCTTTGAGAATTTGAATTAGTGGATGGCTTTTAAGACTTACCATTTTTCTTGACTATCATCTTATCTGTACATGTTTTAACAAAAAAGATGGAGACCAGGGTGCGCAGGTGGCCTATTGGTTGGAGGCACGCACCCGGTCAGTCTGGGTTCGAGTCTGGGTTCGAATCTGGCCTGTGGCACTTTTCCACGTCTCTCCCCAGCTCTCTCATCCCTGGTTCTGATTCTGTCCACTGTCCTCTGTCAATAAAGGCATAAAATGACCTAAAAATAAATTTAAAAAAGATGGAGACCTATAAAGAGGTAAAACTAGCAGTTAAGCTCAGGTAGCAAAGGAATTCCAGGAACTCAACCTCACAATGTGATCCAATGCAATATCAAATGTGGCCTAAAGTGTACCAGTAATGTCGCAATAAAGTCTGCAACAGTTGATTGAAAGACAGTCATACCACAATGTGTTTCATCTTTTTATAGCTGTCTGATATTATCCAGCTTTTTTCTTCTTCTTTGGTCAAACAACTTCAGTTCATTTCACGCTCATTTACAAGCACCATCATCATTAAATAGCAATGTGGTCAAGTTAGATCTGAAATCAGTTTGTAGTACCATATTTTTTTACTTGGCACTGATGATTCAATACTGGTATAAGTTTGTTATAAGAATCTTAAAAGGATTAAAAAAAAAAAGATAAAGTTAAGGGCCAAGGCCAAGCAGGACACAACTCCATCTAAGACATTTAAGAGTCTTTAATTGGTGGGGAAATATTTTGAATTCAAATGATATTCACTTTCACAATGAAACAAACTCAATGCTTTGCTTTTATCAAAAAGTTTATTTTTCTCAAGTTTCTCACATCTAGTTTTACACATTATGCTTCTTCAAGAATTCTCTTTTCTTGAACAATCTCATTAGACAATCACATTTCCAATTATCAGATCAAATCACAGTGATTTCAGACTTTTCCAACACAAAACATGATTGTTTGACATCAAAATGTGAAAACATATCAGGATAGACCGTCAAGTTTCAGTAAAACCAGAGGTTGGATTTCAGTCATTTTTCTGTGCACCAAACAGTTCGAGATCAGGAAACCACTGAAGTGTCTTTCTTACATCCAACCAAACTCATGTCAAGAAGTCAGGGAGACTTTTGGTGCATTGACAGCCACAAAGTGGTGCAAGAGTTACGTGTCTGCTCTGTGAAGCCCGCTGTCTTCACAGAGATGGAAACCTCCATCCAGTGGACTAACAAACAATCCAGGTAGGCCCCCCTGCTTGATACAGAAGTCTTAGGTTTAGGAAGAGAAATGGTTATATCACTTTGTAAGTTGGAAGAACAGAAATGGTGGCAAAAGTAGTAATGGAAGGAAATATGGCAGGTCCCCTTTCTATGGTGAAGGAAGTAAGTTTAAGTAAAGTCTTCACTGCAGGCTTGGACTCAGCACGGCTGTAAAAAAACCTCAAGTGTTAGATGAGTGAGTAAAGATAGAAAAAGTGCCGTAGAAGCATCGTAGTCTCCTGTCCCGCCCTACCAGCAGGCTGTTGAGAAATGAGCATATTAAAACATGAGGTGTTCTGGTGGCATCTGTCATGACGCACAGTCGATTTAGGGATGCCTAGGTGAGAAAAATCCAAATTGTGCCACCTTAAACAAAAAAAAGTATGCCCAGTGGATTTAAACCAGTAACACCATGTGTTGGACCATGAAAAGGGTTTTGCAATATTTTTATCTTTGCAGCAATTTGTTGCAATAAAAAAACTTTTTAATGCTTAAATAAAAGGCCATTTGTCAACGTTAAGGCCACGTTTTGCTGGTAAGAAAAAATATTAAAACTTTTTTATAAAACACTTAAAAATGCGGCAACAAAACGCATAGTGGGGAAAAAATGTTGTTCTGAAGCATGACTTAAGTTCAATTTGGAAGCTTTTCTATATAACATGCAGCAATAACTTAGTTTCGTACCAGCATGATAGAAAGCCTTTGGAACATTGAGAAATGGCATTTTAGAAAGTCAAAATTGGTTTCACTTGAGCCAGTATAATTTTCAAAGTGTTGCTTTAATATCACCTCAAGGGGAAAACTTCTCAACTCAAATTTCAGATGGTTATTAATATCCAAACACATAAACAATGAGTGACTAACATCAGACTGCTTTACTGTGCCAATTTAAACTAACCATAAAAAATAATACTTATAGTTAAATAGGCTGTTCTATCAATATCAAACCCATTTATTCCCATTTAGTTCAGCTGCATTTGGGTTGAGAAGAGCGTCAGTTATCATTTAAACGTGCTAAGAGTTTCCTTGAAAAAACAAAAAGCAGATTAGTTGAACATGCTAAACCTTTGTTATGGTCCATTTACTCTGAATTCAGAGCTAACAAACACAGTTACAACGGCTTATCTTGCAGAAGACACCTGAAGGGGAAAAAAAGGAATAATTATTTCAGCCACGCCGCATAATCTCAGGACCATCTATCACCTAAAGGACCTGTTGGAAGAAAAACGTTAAGTTCTACAAAACCCAACCTGGTCTGTGAATTGACCCAAAGCTAATAGAAACAGCCTGATAGTAGTCATTAGTAGCAAAACTGAAGGTCACTTATGACAACATAAGAAAGCCCAAAATAAATATGAAATATACTCCACTGTAACCATATTTAAATATTAAGTTAAATGTCTTAGCGTAAACCAGAGGACAATAGAGCACCATTTTCCTATTTAAAACTTTGAGGAAAAAATCTGTACATGTGTACTTAAAATTAAGATACAAAAAGATCCAATATGAATCTGTTCTGTCATTACAAGACCAGTTGTCTCATATTAATAGAACTACCATCGGCACAGCCAGTACTTTTTCAAATCCACAGGATTTACCACAGCGCTAAAAATCCAGAGTAACACACATGGATAACATTCAATTCACAATGTTATGGAACAAAAACCACAACATAACTTCAACTCAAAACAAAAGGAATAAAAACATAAAGAAGTCAGTTTAGTACAACTGTACAACACACAAAAATTGCAACCACATGATTTCAAGTTTTAACAAATGTAACAAGGAACTTCAAGGAGGGAAGACATTATCAAATGTCTCACTCATCCCAATATTTTTGATGCTAAAAGCATCATTTCTGGTAAGAACTAGACATGTGCAGCTTATTTTAGGAAAGATTTTAAGTTAGGGATAATTATAGGGTAATACCACTAAATTCATCAATTTGATTCCCAAATGACAGAGGCCAATGCTAGTGAACAATAAACTCAATAATTAAATCATTTAACAAAAATCTGTGATGTCATCCAGATCCACAGCTAGTTTACAAATAATAACTGACAGGGTACATGTCTTAAGTGTTAAGGCTCCAAATCAACATGGCCTAAAAGCTCATTTGACCACAAATGAGTCATTTAAAGTGCTTTAAAGTTTAATTTGCCTTCTATTTAAACTCTAACTTGAAGAGGCTGTAGAGAGCTGAACATCAGTATGACATCATGATAAAAGTGCGGAGTTAAAATTCCCATTTTTGATGACAAATTATTTCAATACCAAAATTCAGTGGCATCCCCAAATACTTCTATGAGGTAGTATTGATTTCCATACAATTTGCTGAAACTGTTTCTATTCAATATGTTATTTTGCAATTTGAATACCCAAGACCTAACAGAATAAGCTAATTAAAAATGAATATAAGGGCAGCACAGCTAAAGATAACTGACCGTAATGGCATCAGACACATGGACATCAAACACAACCACACATCTTTGTGCTAAAGTTGAACTGGCTTCACATACCTGCATGCTCACGGTATATTGGCCATGTTTTTATTATTTTCTTGTTTTTCCCTTAAATTGTTTTGTTGCGTATAAACAGAAATGTGGTCCATTCAATCTTCATTTTGGATGTAAATCAGAAACAAAACACTTGTAAAATGTCTATGTCTGGATACATCAGCTTACCCTTACATATAAAATGTTTAACTCCATACAACTTGAGAAGAGAATAACTAAAAAAAATTAAATACTGAGGAAAAATTCCTGGTCTATTTATGTACATGATCCTTTACAGATAATGGTTGCCCCCTCAGATCCCTCTGTCACATTGCGATTTATGTATCCTCTTATTTATACACGATATTCACTTCTGAACTTTAGTAATTGGTCAACTTTGCAAACGACAGCTGAATATCTGCAAGAACTTTCTTGTCTTACACACTTTAAACCCTGTTTTGACTAAAATAAAGTGTGGTGAGCAAAAAAAAGTCATGGGAGGGAGATGAATAAAGTTGGCCAAACTTGCTTTATGTGCTTCAATAATGATATCAAGTTTAAGCCAGAGCTCATAATGGAAATTAAGTTTTTTGAGGTTTCATAGTGATGTGGTAGCACTCCATAAGAAAGGTTGCATGCCAGACATTCTCACATATCTGACATGCATCTTTAAGTAAGATAGTAAATTAGATTTTGTAACAGTGAGGGGAATTCAATCTATAGGGGAGTATTGCTTTAAATCTTTTCTATCCTGTTTCCACATTATCGTCTCAGTATGAAAACAAGCTCAAGCACTATCCCAGATACACCTCACAACTCAGCCAGATACAGACACCTAACATATATCTTCAAGCAAAACTGTTCATAATGTATCATGAGTAGAAGGGAAAGCAAACCTCTCTAGACCACCAAACATACTGTATGATGAATATCACTTTAACAGCACACATTCAAAGGTAAAAAATAAAAACAAAAATAAACTTGAATTACTCACGCCCTCGAAGCACACTCAGCTCAAATTGAATCTTACTATTTGATGATCACACACAATTAAAACATACATCCCAAAGGCATAAGGGAAACAGTTAACAGTAACAGTTAAAAGGAATATTTACAAGAAGGAGCAATGCCAGATCAAAATGTTTGAGCTGAACAAGAGGTAATCCGAACAATCTTTCCCTGAAGCAGCACTGAAACTGAAAAGCACCTCACAAAACCCACACAAGTCACAACATTTACAATCCCCAACACCAAAGGGAATCCAAAGGAAAGCCGTATTTCTGACAAATCCTGCACCAGTTTTGTCACAGTCACTGTTGTGTCTGATATGTAAATCCTCCATCTCTCTGCCTGTATACAAGTTCTCCACTAGGTAGTGCCATTCACCCAAAAACCACTAGGTAGCTTGGCCTGAGAGCTGTCTAGACAGGGAGAAATGAAACCATCAGTGATGAAATACTGCCATCTACAGGAGGGCGGGATACCCTGCTACGTGAAAAGGCTGAAAACATACATACCCTGCATCGAAATCAAACAGCAAGCCACTAATAAAGTTCTATAGAGGTTGTCATATTGGATCTGAAAAGTTTGTGTTGCTTTTAATTCAAGTTTATCTGAAGAGGGAAGCAACCATTATCCTGTTTTAAATTCTACGTAGTGTCCGTGTAAAATGCTCAAAACATTCTTAACAAATTACATTTAAGTCTGATTAACTGTCCAGTGCCTCTCCAGTGCCTTTGTACAACACTGGACATTTGGTAGACAAAGTAAAACAGTTGCATGGCAGCAGTCGAGGTCTTCCTATTCACTGTTCCAAGATGAATGATGCTTCTCTGCAGAAATGCTGACTGTGTTAGACCCCCCAGAGGGCTGCAGGAACATTCCTACGCCAGGTTAGAGGCTCTCGTGCAGGGAGAAAGTGACATCTTGTAACAGGTCTCCCCTGGCTCTCTTCTGCTCCTCATCCATCAATCAGCGACACATCAATGTGGGACAAATCAACCATGTGCCTGTGTGGTAATTGTGATAATGATGTTTTAACCAGAGTCTCAGGGGCAAAGATACAAAAGAGAAAGTATTTTGTGTTGCAGCAGCTTAATACCAGCATGTGGAGACAAAAACATGGAGCTACTATTGTTGCAAAACTATCTGCAAATACATAAACAGAGCTGCATATGCAGTAACACTATTAAACTGGTTCAGATGTATTAATGGCCAAGAAGTCTAATAGTATGTTCCAAATCACATACTTTTGTTTTCTTTACTGCAGTGGTACGCAGCACTAAACTCAACAGGGTAGTAGTGTCCCATATTATGCACTGCTGTTTGGTGACAACTGTTTAATCGCCTCTTAATTCCTCTTCTACTTATTTTTCAAAGGCAATTTGCAAACAGGCATCGTTAATAATCACTGAAATTTAGCAACAATTTTCGACCGCTATAACATTAATTTAACTTAGATTTCATTTAACATTCCCTTAAATAAAATCAACTTTAAATGCCTTATGATTGATAAGGCATTTAAGGATAGTCCATTATCTAGCTAGCAGACGTCAACAGTAGCTCGCATTCTAACAGTCCCAAATCCACTATGTCACCAATATGCAGAGCTGGACTGGAAGGAAAATTTGACCCTGGCATTTTCTGTGCAAATGAGCCCTTTACTCCCAGTCAACACATAACTACACTGTTCCTCTGTTTCCTTTAATAGTTCTGCCAAATTTTCCCCCAAACTAATACAAAGTTAAGAAGTAATTGCCATGAACAAATACAATGGTGTAAATTTACTCTGTTTTCACTGACTCTCTTATTGTTAGAGTAAAACATCCTTAACCAGTAGTACATAAAAAGTAAGACAAAGTATGCTCGGAATATGCCCCGTATGCCGGATAGCCAGTCCATCCTTGCCAATATGGCATTTATTGAGAGTGCAAAGTGTCCACTGTTCCACACTCAATTCTTTAATGGTCTTGTGTGCACCAGTAGAACACTGCATATTAGAATTCCACTCAATATTAATGCCCTTTGCATACTTATGCACGCAAAAAATTCAGTATTTAGGAGAGTAGTATGTGATTTGGAACACACCTTAAGTGTTTTTGCTTTAAAAGCCAAGCATTCACACTGAAGTAACCAGCCATACGTGAGCTGGCCTTCTTCATTAGCTCTCTTTTTACAAGTGAATTTTTGGAACACTTCTGATGCCGAAATTTCAGAAATGTTTGTTTCAATCGTCAAATATCTGTTGAGAGTCTTTTGGTCCTGAGGTAGCCCTTATATGCGCAATAAAGTTTACTTTTGTCCACCCAGCTTCAGTGATAAAAGTCATGAACTAAGAAGTCTTTTCAATCAAACTAGCCCCCTGCAAAATACACAATTTATAGGATTTATTCATCCATTTGCTAACAGTTTTTAAACAATTAATGCTCCATTAAAGTCCCTGTAAAGTGATAAAAAAAATCAGTAATTTAGGTCTGTTGTATGACAGGTGACTGTGTTATGAACCACCAGGCCAAATTTCAGTCATGAAAAACATCTCTAAGTTTATAAAAATTGAACTTCAAAATCGTGAAAAATGAGGCAGTAATATCCCAGTCATGAGACATACAATCCTCTTAAATTAAAAAAAATGCAACAACCTGAATGAGGAATCATCTGTCAGCTATGCTGCTATGTTAAAACTCTATATCTTATTTTCTGAAACATGTGAAGTTGTTTCTTCCACTTATAAGATGTCTTTGTCAAGTTGCTCCTGAAAACACTCCATTTCCTGATGTTGCTCTTCAAAATAAAAGTCTTCAATGATGATTAGCATTGGAGACTTTTATTGTTATAGACCTGGCAGGAAAAGGATGTTTCATCAGATACTTTACTAAACTATAGCATTGCAATGCTAACAGATAGAAAGGCTTGAATTGTTTTTGCTTTGAGAGAGACAAAGCCACATTCTACTTCTTTGAATCATTCAGGTCAAAAGACAAGTAAATTATGGATTAAAAACATCTTCAGCAGATACAATGTTTGTTCCTGCTGCATCTGCTTCAGTTGAAAATTAGACAAGTACTCCATCAATTTGCCCCCTGACTTACGGTGAACTATTGCCTGAGTGCCTGGCTCTGTACCAGAGCAGAGACAGAAGACTGTTTTCTGTGTCTGATCTCTCTGTTATGATGCTTTAAATGATCTGCAGGCCACTGTGGCAGATAGATTTGGCAAATTTACTTAATAATGACCAAAAACATAGCATTTTGACCAAATTAAATCTAGCTAAGAAAGAGGTGAAAAAATATTTCAAACAGTCTAAATCACACAGTCACACACGGAGTTAAGTGTTTTCACATTTTTATAGCAAGCTTATTCCAACATATAGAGCGTGTTTGGGGACAAATTTTGGATTTCACCTTACAGGGACTTTAACGTGGCACATGTAAACACACTTGACAACTGAACTGACACTTCTATAAAAATACGTTTAAAATAAAAAATATTCATTACCTGTGGAAGCTCATTTGAAAACTGGCTGCATGTTCAGGGTTGGAAAATTTTGCCACCGCTTTCCTCTGCTGAGGCATCATTTTGAACATCTACAATACAGAGAGAGAGTAAAGTTAATCTTTAGCACTGGATTCTTCAACCATGCACAAAACAAAGTGAGGATGGAGGAGGTCAACTGATTAGCACATTCACTTCCTCTACCTACCAACTCACTACGACAGAGGGCGCTACGGGACCATGCAAAGAAAACGTAATCAATTCCACTGTGTTGGAAAGTTAAAAGTATTCGTTAAATATATACAGCTTAAAACTGGAAAATCATGCATTTCATTTGGAACAGCCTTAATTTCTTCAAGAATGTTAATTTCTACACCAAGTAGAGATAATTTGGTTAGTTTTATTCAACTAGATGCTTTGCAAACACGATTACTGCTAATGAAAGCGCACAGATATAATAGCATGATTGAGGTCTGTGGAGGTCCATTCAATTCAGTGCATACCTCTATGGGCCCGATGGACCTTAGGAGACTTCTCATCTGCATGTCTGTTGTGGATGAGGAGAGGCCCTCTATGGACACAGTGCAGCGCCCGCCCTCTGCACCTCTCTGCTGGCTCTGTCTGGTGGACATCGGACGACCTCTACCCATCTGACCAACCCCTCTCCCTCGGCCCCGGCCCGACACGACAACCTATACCAACGCCAGGCGTGAGAACATACTTTTTACCACATGAGGAACAGGAAACAACGGGGAGGGGTGTAGAGGGAGCACACTCTGAGGTTTTGCTTAAACAGGCATGTTGATGTTTTAATTCTGCATTCAACTGTATGCAGAGGAGCTATACGGCTTCTCCCCACACAGCAAAATATAAAAACGCTATGCGTTTTCCTTTCAGGCACACCAGGCGATATGATTGACTTATCATTTTTCTACATAGAGCATCAACGTCAGAACATGATGCATGTGGGATGGCATATCTTCATTTGAGCTTTGAGAGTGAGAGGTATGTTTCCTCGGCTGCAGAGGAAGAGGAGGAGGAGGGAGAGCCTGGAAAGATAGCGAAGGAGGTAGAGGGTGTATGTGTGTTGGAGGCGGGGGAGCATGAAAGGGAGAGAAGCCATGCAAGCGTTATGGTGACTGCCTTACCCTGTCAGCGTCAGTGAGTATGGGAAGTGTGACAGCAGCCTGGTGGTGACAGGCGTGCAGAGAGGCCAGGGGACCTTGTGTAGCCCCCCGTGTTACACTGCTTTCAGCTTGTCAATACTGCTGCACCTGGCATACTGTCCTGTCTTATTACCACTGCAGCTCGATTGGTATGTCTCCTGAATGCCAGGTTGGTGCCAGAGGCACAGGACAACTTTACAGGAGGCATTTCAGCGTCTTTTATTTCAGAGCCCAAAGTCTGCACTATTAATACATATCTCTGAGGTGAAATAGTTCCTGGTGTCTAACACACAGAAGAAGGGGAGTGCTCATTACGACATACCCTGTTCTGCTGTGGGTTGCCCGTTCCCCCTCGGCCAGCCTGCGGTGCGCCGCCTGGTCCCTGTAGCTGCTGTCCTGCCACAGTGACCTTCCTTTGGATGGCCTGATTGTGCGGTGTTGTCTGCCAGGTGCCTTGTTGCTGTGCTGGGGTGTCGGCAGCAACAGGCCCTTTTCCAGTCTGAGAGGGGAAGATGGAGGACAGAACCAAATTAGCATCTCTATGAAAATGTCAAACCTCTATTTCTTTCTGCAGCAGAGATGAGCAAGATATCGAAATGGCTTTACATAATAACATTTGATTACTAATTCCAATTTTAAAAATAATAAAAAGATGCTCTGAACTTATTTGCCTGCCAATGTGCCTGCCAATGTTGGAAAAGGTCACAAAGGTAAAGCTAAGAGATGAAGGGTGATAAGAGGTGAAAGTGACACCAATTTACAGTGAATCAACACATTAATCCTGTGCTTTACGTTTTGCAGGGAATTTTCTCATTTTCATTTAATCAGATATCCATGTGGCAGACAAAACTGAGTCAACAAGGCATATTAAGAACTCCTTTGTGTCCAACTCGGTTGAATTTTTAAATAAAGTTTCATGAGGATTTATGGGGTTGTACAAAAAAGCCATGATGTTTTGATCTTTAACTGTTAAGTTTTATGCAGATTTATGCATTAAAACTAATGCATAATCTGCTGTATATTGTTTACATGTGGATTGTTCTTTATTTTGTTGTTCTGTATACTGTGAAAGGAGCTAAATGTGTACAGGGCCGTCAAAAGATTACATTTTTAAAATGTGATTAATCTGAGGGTTTTTTAAATTAATCACGATCAATCACACCCTTTTAAACACATTCAAAAATTCCACTTTTTTCTTTTGAAACTCTTCATGTGTCATTTCTGGATCATTCTACTGTTTTAAAATAAGGGTAATCGACTTACAGATCAGGTATAGACCTGCGTTTATAGTTTGACTGAAGACTTGACCAAGGAAAAAGGAACTTGTTATGGACTGAAAAGGAAATAAATGAACGAATGTTTGATCACACATGGACTGACTCTTTACTGGTCTAGTGACCTGTCTGTGAGGTTTATCGAGTAAGTAGAGTAGTGGTGGACTCATTTTACATCAGTGTGGCTGCAGGGAGACACTGTAGTGGCTTAACCAAAGTTTGTTCACAGGGACATACAAGTCATATGATTAATCTCAATAAAAAAGTGCACTAATTGAAGAATGGAATTAAACACGATTAATCTTCCCAGTCATTGTAAATATCATACTGTGTTATTACTAGGGCTTTCAAAAGATTAAATAATTTTAATTTGATTGATCTCAAGATTTCTGTAGTTAATCACATTTAATCGCACCCTTTATATCACAATTATAAATTCCAATATTTTGCATTTTATACTTATCTTGTGTCATTTTGGATTGTCTTTAACCAAGATAAATTGACCTGTTTGGATACAGACCTGCATTATAGGGTTAATCAAAGATTATAACATGAGGTTAACCACTGAAAAAGGAACTTGTTACGGATTGACAAGGAAGTAAGTGAACAGTTAAATGTTATGGTAAATGTTTGATAGCACAATGTGCAGATGACTTTTGGCTTGCCCATGAGCTGTCTTTGAGTTTTAAAGTGACATTACAAAAACTGAATAATACAATTTGATATAATTATTCCATCATATTAAAATTTTGATTAACTTTCAAGTTACAGTTACTCGCTGCAGTAGACCTTGATAAAACAACAGGGTAGTTTATGTTTTAAATCTATTTTTAATTTAGATTTTTACATCATTTTTTGCTCTCTATTCCTAAAAATGGTACCTTGTTAGCCTGTTTAGGACTGGGCATATTATTAATGCATGACACAATAATTCAATCAAATCAATCAATCAGCTATTCCCAGTGAGCCAAAGTGTTCATGGACAGCAGGAAGAGAGATGAGAGGCCACATCTATCTACAGAGAAAACGGAAAATGTGCCAGTATTGAAACTGGATCCCTATCAGACATTCTGCAGGGAATAAAGATCAACCCAACAAGGTGATGGTCTCATTATCAAATAAAGTCACAGCTCTACTCTGTTGACATGCGGGGAGGAATTGAAGGTCGTCTCTTCCCCGACTCTGCAGAGAGATGTGACAGATCAATACAGGGGAAGAAAAGAGGCGATATCTCTGACCTGTCCCCAGTCGAGAGTAAATGGATTAATCCCTCCTATAGAAATCACAGCTCCTGATTGCACCCATCAAATGCTAAGCTGCATTACACTGAAACGACAGCAGCTCGATGTGTACCCCATCCCCCTTACACCCCCTCCCTCCTCCTCCTGCTTTTGTGTCTTGCGTTGCTTTGTATTATCCCTGATGAAAATATAATTTGCCTCTTATCTGTGTGCCTAAGCCATACAAATCCAAATCCTCAAAAGTGGCAACTTTCTTACACAGGTATTATGCTCTCCCCCCACCACCCCTGTTCAACCAAGAAAGATTAATTACAAGGGACTTGGATTGGCATTCTTTTGTTGCCTTGCACCTGAGAGATGGGATGATGGGAAGAAAAGCAACCCAGGGATGACAGAGAGGAAAAAGGAGAAGAAAAAAAAGAGAGGAGAGGAGATAACATTGTCAAGCGGCTGTTGATGACAGCAGAACAATGTGGAAGAGGGAGCATCAAGACAATCTTCTTTTCACCTCAGCTATAGGCTGTTTCCTTCTCACATCCCACTCCCCCTTTTCTCTCAAAGATGCGGCACATCAGATAGCTCTGCGCAGGTTTCCATTAACGCACTGACACCCAGTTATCTTCATCTGCAGCTAGACAGAGATTTTGGCTCTGCGGCTTGATCCTCAGGGATGGAGTCAGAAAGCGGCTTAATTTGAAAATACTATCATATCCCACCAACATGTCTCATCAGCGACAAGTATGAATGTTTAACATGTGTGCCTTTGTGGTTTTTCAATAAAGATTAATGTGTAATTAACGCCACAGCAGTGACTTATCAAGCGGTCATAAAACAGCCGAAGTGGTGATTCTAGACTTTGTTGGTGTCACCGCCACTCTCTGTGTAAAAAGGATACTCTTCTGCCCTTAAAAGGAGGATATCAACCTTTAAGAGCAGTGATGAGGTGTCCCTAACGCTTAAGATAAATGTCAGTCTGCTCTCCTAATGCCTTTCTGTGTTCTTAAAGGTAAAATGTACGTGCAGGCATTGTGGCTTAAATACCAGTTCTCAAAGCTAAGAGGGGAAACTCTTAACAGATCAATTTTTGGCAAAATGACACAGACATCATCTTGTCATTCCCATAGGTTAGATATCGTCAAGATTACGAAAGACATCAGTGGCATTTCATTTCAAACCAGTCGTTTCCCCTGTGGCTACAATCCATTCAAGTCTTTCAAATAAATGTCGGACCAAAACAGAGAATAAAGAAGCTCACCGCTCCTGAAAGTTTGACAACTCTGACTTTCTGCGGCACCGTCTGGTCTACGATTCCTGGGTTCTTGCCCCGCTGCATCACAGTTCTTTTAGCTCCTGGTTTAAGTCCCAGAGTCTGAGCCTGGCCTGGCCCCACAGAAGGAGATACAGGTATGGTCTTTGGGGTGGCCTGATTGGGCTGGATCTGAGCACCAGGTCTGCTGACGTTCTGCAGAGTGTTGTTCCTTTGCTGTTGTTGAAGCTGTTGAAGATTTTGACGGGGACCAGGGGTTTGGGGCAACTGGGTGTTACCTTTCACCATCTGCAGGCGTGCCTTAACGTTGGGACGAGGTGTCTGGGTCTGACCTTCGCCAATTTGAGGGATGGTGGCGCCTTGATTAGGACTCTTTAATGGTTGATTTAATGATTGTGGTTGTCTCGGTGGGAACTGTCTCTGCTGCTGTGGTTGTAGAGGGTTCTGTTGCTGTGGCTGTTGGTGTTGTACAGGGTGCGGCATTTGCTGGGTTTGTTGTGAGGGTTGACTCTGCGAAGGAGCTGAGCCTTGACTCTGAGTTGAATTGAGCCGGTCCAGCAGCTCTTTCTTCCTGGCGCCTGCCTGCATCTGACGTCGCAACTCCTTTCTTCTCAGGATCTCCTCTCTGAGACGTTTCTGCTCCTCGATCTTTAGACGGTACTGCCTTGTCTCCTCATCTTCATCTGGGTCCTGTAGCATAATAAAAGCAACAATATAACTGTTTCTGCTTACTGGAAGGGAATTCATGTGCTACTGTGTCCTACTTGAACCATATTACTTGGCCTGACACTCAGATGTAATCAAAGGCAAAACCCAAGAGGAAAATGCAATAGTATTGATCTGTTCTTTCTAATGGAATGAGACTGCAGTCATTAACAGCCTTATGATTGGGCTTTTAATAAATGGGAGTGCTTCTCAGCACACTAATAAGCTTGGCTGAGCTACAATTTCTAGGTCACTGTATTCACTGTAGCGAGGGGAAAAAAGCAGTTTACGGTACCATTTCAGGAGACAATTAAAATAAAACCCTATCACACATAAATCTAAGTTGTTTATCTATTATGCTAGAGTGTTTTTCTATTACTCTGAGTGTTAAAAAGCTGACCTGTGGTGCTGTGCTGGCCTGCGATGTTGGGATTTCCTTGCGAACCACTGTCCTACCATCTCCTCCAGCCTGGGATTCAGTCTTGGCAGCAACTTGGCCTCTTCCTCTGCCAATGCCAGGCACCGGCTGAGTGTTCTGCCCAGGACGCACCCCCTGTGTTGCCTTGGCAACAGGCCTAACGTTGGCGGCAGGGCGGGCACTGTTCATGTTTGTGTTGCCAGGTGCTACAGGGAGCTCCCGTAGGTTGCTATTGCGCTGTTGCATTTGCTTGGAGACAGGCGTGTTCTGAAGAAAAGGGCAAAAAAAGAAATCAATATGGTGCTTAGATATTCAAGATGCTATTTTTTATTTAGGGTAAGATGCTGGCAGAATAATGTGCCAAATTTTAAAGAACAAAATGATTAAAAATGGACCCTTTCATCAGTTCAAATAGTTGGGCTGATATGTAAATGTCTCACCATTCTCTGCCTGTTGGACATGTTTCGCTGTTGGGGGTTCTGAGGGCGTGGAGTCATCTGCCTGGGGCTACCGTGAGCCTGCTGTTGGTGGAAGGGATTTTGGCCGTGGTGCATCATGGGGCGAGGCTCATTGACATTTAGCTGCTGCTGCTGATGGTGTAGCTCCTGCCGATGATGTTGCTGGTGGATAGGCTGATGAGATGACAAGGGGTCGTGATGCGAAAGCTGGGAGACAGGCGGCCCGTGCATTAAACCCTGAAAATCGGAGAATGAAAAACCTCCAGTGAACAAAAAGGCAAAGCTTTCTGCTACACAAAAGTTCATTCTATATCACTGTTATAAATCACACCTCCTAAAAGATACTCTTAACATTAATTCTTCCCCATATACAATTAAACTCCATCTGGTGTCTTCATGTAGTAGAATAATAATAATAAGAGTACAACAATTGGGATTTGTCCACTAGAGGGAGCTCTTGTCCATGTCTCTCAACAAAATGCAGAGGCACCAAACAGACACGAGTCTTTCCTCCTCAACGCTTCAGTACCAATGAATATGATATCTAGTCTAGTTTATTCATGTGTACAGTACTCTAGTCATTGATCTTGCCACAACAGATTCAATAATTTAGAGCAAAAAAGCAGACAAAAATTCATATATTCACCAGGCTGCTTTACCAGGATTGTCCCAGGTAAGAGAACAAGCTTAAAAATGATCATACTCATAAAATTACCATATCTAGTACAAAGACTTAAGAGGCAATAAGGGGAGCACTATCAAAAGAGCACATGATTCATGCACAGCATGCTCACACAATTACACGTACAACTACTGGTCATAAAATCACTTACTCTTAGTCGTACCTGCATCCCAAACTGGACTTGTGGAGGAGGGAAAAGGTTCCCCTGCTGACCGAACGGCTGACGAGGGCCCATGAAGGATCTTGGCTGGTTGGGGGGGCCTCCTTGTTGATTTAAGCCCACCATTCCCTGGTGACCTTGGTGGGGAGGGAGGTTGGGTCTTTGGACTTCTCTGGAAAAAAGTCCGAGTGGACCCTGGTTCGGTTGGTTGAAGGCCGGCCCTGGCGGACCGAAGCCCATGTGGCCCTGGCCGGGCAGCTGCTGATGATGATGGAGGTTATGGCTGTTGTTCATGAGAGGGCTTGGGCCCTGGTGATCAAACATGTGCTGCCCGGGAAACCGTGTTGACTCTGTGCGTTCTGAGAGGAAAACCAAAACAACGGAGACATCAGTTTTCTGCTCTGTGAGCCAAATACAATCCATCAGTGACTCCCTTTCCAGATGTAAAGTGTAAAGATGTTAGAACAAGAGGTAACAGACAACTCCATTAAGGTTAAAGGGTAAACAACTGAGTGGGTTTTATTCAATTCTGTGTTAACAGGGTAGGGGAAGTCAGAATGTAGATGTTTAATGCAGTTTCCAAAGCTCATTCAGATGTATATATATACACATGCATTTAACATGAGTGTTGTTAATAGAGCAGCAGAAAGCTAGCAGCATACCCTGTAGGTATACTGCCAGAGGTGATGTCGAATAGGATTAAATATGCTAAGAGAGCTTTGTAACCCTCGTCAAGGCTGGGCATAGGACTCACCTCCAATAAAGAGGGGCTCTCTGTCTTGGGGGCCTTGAGGTGGCTGGTTCCTAAAGGGCTCCATGTGATGAGGGGGCCGCTGAGGCTGGCCAAAATTACCCGACATGTGCTGCTGGAAGTCTCCTGGTCCCTGGGAAAACACAAAACTCATACATTATGGGCTATACTGGGAACTCAATAATCACAAACAAATTAAACTAATGAAAAAGGGGAATTTGTTGAGGAGCATTATATTGTGCAGGGAGCGCCTGTAACTGAAAGGCCAGGATCATTAAAAAGAATTTGGCGTTGTAAACATCAATATGCATGCCAGTATTATAGAAAACCCTTCAGCCTGAATTTGTGAGCAAACTTGCATTAATGCTACTTGGGGCTTTGTTGATAAACCTTCTAAAAGGCTGTCTGTAACAAATAAAGGTTATTTCAGGAGGGGATAAGTGCCCTCACCTTTGTTTCAAACACTTCGTATATTCCTCAGCTTTCTCCTCATCATGCACGCTACTCCCAGTCTATCTACCAAGGAAAACTAGATAACAACCCGTTAATCCCTCCTTGGAATTCGAATCCCCCTCATAACCATCTCCTTTATTCTTTTAAACATCCATCTCTGTTGAAAAATTAACCTGCTATTCAACACGTGGCACTTCCACAAATGGGCTTCTTGCCTCCTCCAAGCCTATTGTAAATTACTTAAGATGCTATCAAGGCTTAATCCATCTTTATTCCACTGCTGCGTGGCGGTATTTAAGAGAGGAGAGGCGTTCGAAAGCTAGAAGGCCAGAGTCCCAAAAACTTGCTGAACAGAAAGTTAATCAAAGGGGCTTACAAAGACAGGGGGATCACAACGGGGGCACAATCGTACTGCTCGAAAAGGTCAGACAGACAGGTTTGCACAATGAGGACTCTGGTGTCCATATAATACCTCTTAAATAACAGCTCATCCTCTCGCTTTTAATCCTTGATAAACAGGCTGCAGGGCTACTCGATCCGTAAGTGATGCGAGGATAGTTCTTAGCAGTGAAGGGATAACCAAGACATTTATAATTGAGAGGGGCCAAATGTCAAATTATTCTATAAAGAAAGGATATTTGAGGGTGGAGAAATGTTTTGTTTCTAGAATTTGCGTTAATTACTCACAGATAATGATGCAGACTGCAGGCACTTGAGCGTATTCTTTCTTGTGTTAAGACTATCATGCAGTTTATAAAAGAGTAAAAAATGCAATTAAAGCAGAATTTAACAACAAAAGGTGCAAAAGAAATTTTAAAATGTAAACAAAAAACCCTTACTGTAAAAAGTCCTGATAATTGTGGCTGGTGCCATCTTCATTTCAGGGTTTAAATTGAATGTCATTATTAAAACAGATTAAATATTCTAATAACTTTAATTGGCACTGAGATTAATATTTCAAAACCAGGCTCCACCAGCAAAAATTTAATGCAGTAATACTAGAGGCTATGACCCCCCCCTTTTGCCCAGTCTTTTAACAATTAAATTTGATGGGATGATAATGTATGATAATCATGAGTAATCAGGTGCCCACTGCTAAATGGAATGTTGCCGGCTGCTATGTCACCTGCATTTCAAATTGTGTCCTTGGCAACGGCAGCCTAAACGCGATTGACAGCTAGGGAATCCAACACTATGCTCTTCATCAGCCCAGTCATCTGCATGCCCTTCCAACCCAAGCCTCTACTGTCTGATAAAAGGCAAAAACAGCTCTCTGCTACTGTGCTAGCAAATATCTCGTACAATCACAGACCTTAGGGAGCAGGAGCAGCACAATACTGACACTGGAGGTTGAAAGAAGTAAATAAAAACACTGTTTTTTTGGGTCACAGAATGACTCCAGTGTGAAAGCCTAGCTCATTTGGCAGCAGGGTAGTAAAGCCACATGAATGCAATTGGTTGCAGCTATTTTCCAATGGCTAATTTGCATAAATCCATACAAAATGCACTTTGCAGGAAGATGTCAGTCAGCACCAGCAACACCTGATGCCTAGGCATCATTAACTAGAAGGACTGAGTAACTCAAGGCACTTTGTCTGACTTTCTGGCTGACCGTTTCCCTCAATACAGTAATTACTTTAAATGCATTTCTGTCATCTCTCGGATGGGTTCTTTTTGAGTGAAATAAAGGGCCTTTTCTTACAGGAGATCACCGACTTAAGATCCCTTTTCTCTGACATGAAATTCAGCCTGCAGAATATACGGTGCTAAAAGGCAAGAGGCTCAACTTAGGCTCCATCAAACCACCACCAGTTTCATTACTACAAATACCGTTCAAAAAGGTCTCGGTGCCTTTGGGACACAAACTTGTGGAAAGTGAATTTTAACTGGAAATATATCCTGGTTTCACAATTCCATTATGAGCCAAGCGGGCTAGTCTGAGCCCCAGCCCATCCATGAAGAGTTGCTAACTAAGTCCCGCCACTGCCGCCCCGACCTCCAAAAGTCTACTGCCTAAAGCCCCTATCACGCATTTCCAGTTGTGCAGCCAGACTCGTATCAGTGTTTACAGATTTGCTTTAACAGTGTTTGGCCGGGGCAGGCGGTCTAATTGCCGTAATGATATTGCCCTCACAAAAAGGGACGCGAACCGTGTGGAGAGGGAGAGAAAAGTGAGGCGAAAAGGGAGGGAGAGGAGCAGCTGCTACTCACGGGGAATCTCTGAGGACCCACAGCAGGTCTGGGCTGGCTCTGAGCAGGAGGCATCAAGGGCACTGCAATGAGATAGAGAGGGGGAGAGAAGAGAGAGAGGGAGGGCAGGAAGAGGAAGGAGGGGGTAAAGGGGGAGGAAAATGAAAATGAGGGGCAGTAGGCAGAGAGAAAGGGCGGAGCCCATTAGACATCTCCATGCTAAAGGCTGTTACACAGGCATACATGTTAAATTCTGTGTCAGAGTTGGCCCTCATATCTTTGCACAGCTGGGTGCAATAAAGAGCTCATAGACACATGATAAACACAAGAATAAATCACAAAATTCAACAAATAAAAAACATTTTGTGTTTATTGTGAAATAGTGTTATTAAATAATTTTGCTGATTTTAAACAAAGGGTTACTGTAATTGTCTTAAATACGTAGCAGGAAAATATTGAACTGAAATCAACCACTCATATCAATATAAAAAAATAACAGGCATGTACACAAGCACAGGCACTTAATCTTAACCACAGGCAATCCCTGATTTTCCAGTCGTCCTCTCAGGAGCAAAACCCAAACCCAAAACCCCAAGCACACTTAGACCCAGTGACACATACACACTCACACATCCATGCTAACATGCTTTACTAACAAAATTTCAATCTTGGCCAAGACAGACAGGCCAGATAAACCCATCTCAGGGAATGAAATGGTGATGCCGCCAGAAGAAAAATGGTGGATAAACCCATTACTGGCTGAGAGAGCTATTCACTTGTCATTCAAGCAAACAAAAAAATGACGTTCTAATCCAGACACCTTTCAGGACAGTGTGAGGATAACTGCCAGCCATGACAGCAGCATACACCTCTACTCAGCATCTTACTGATTAACTAGAGCAGCACAATCGTGGATGAAATAAGCTCATGATTGTCATACACAGAATTCTGATTGTGAGCCTAAGAAAAATATGTTGAACCAAAATAAACTTTTTTTTTTTTTTAATTTATAGTCATGCAGAATGAAGGTATGCAAGTGGTGCTTGGGCTTGGACTTGGCTTGGACTTGCAACTTTTCATTAGGGATAAACATAGGAAAAAACAGCATGGCAGTTTCTTTTTTCTGCAAAATATATAGAGAAATGGAAAAAAAAAGCAGGAAGAAAAATGTGATGTGCAAAGCATGGTATAATGCCAAGATAAACATATCAAATGTAATAAATTAAATACTAATAAGGAATTTGCACGTAGCTCCTGCAGCATTCCTCTCTTGAATCCAAAACAAATCCAAAAAGCTTTTTGCCATTAGATGAACTGAGTGAAGCAGATAACTAGCTTAGTTTCTTCTGACTACATCAAACTGGTGTGAGAAAGCATAGCCATTAAACCAAGGCTTCTATCCAAAGTTAAACTGAGCACATGCTGGGTGATAGACCATTTATTGCATATGGATAGAATATTTCTACTGCAAATACTTCATGCTTTTGTAATGTGTTTATTGTGAATGCTTGTATTGCAACAATAAAAAATTGTGATTTGTTGCACACTTAATCTCACTACGTTAGCATTTTGGAAACAATATGGCTTCAATATAACAATATTTTAAGATGTACAGGGCAAAATATGAAAAGGGATAATAAGAAGTGTCGTCCACTGGGGTCATTTAAATCAGGGGTTCCCACACTTTTCAACCTGTGACCCCCAAAATAACAGTACCAGAGACCCCACCATTTCTTAAGGTGATTAAAGAACAGATGTTGCACAAAGGATAATGTAATAATGGATGCAATGATACACTTCAAATCATTTTTTTTTGTTGTTTTCTTTTCTATTGAAAAACTTCCTGCAACCCCCCCTTAGTCTCTCGCAAGCACAAAGTTGTAAAACGACTTTCAGCAGATTTAATTCTATCTAAAGAAAGTGAGAACAATCATATAACCCAAAGCATGCAGCTCTCAATAACTGCACATTCAAAATTGTGCCATTTGTCTTCCTTTCATCAGATCTGACTGAAATGTGGTATGCAAGTTCAAAAAACAGCTTAGTAAATTCTCTGGTGAGTTTCAGAGGATTGATCAAAGGCATTCTAAGTTATGAGAAAACAAGTGATATGCCAAGCCCACTTTTACCAACCAAGATGGTGATCCGGATTTTGATTAATACTTGCCCCCAAGAGCATGCACACCAATTTGGTGAAAACCTGTCCACCCAAGTTATGTACCCACCCTTTTCTGCTTAAAATTGGAAAAGGCCTGCTTTACCTTCAAAGAATGCACAGGATAACTCACCTGTCTTATTTTTTCAATCTACTTTAATCTTCAATTTTGTTATATCTAACATAAAAAAGTAACAAAACAAGCCAGATTTTACATCTATCTGGGTGACAAGACATAAAATTAGTGGGTTTGATGAGGACTGGATGGATGTTCAGTCACATTCACAACTGGTCAATTAGAGCTGCACAAAATAGAACATAGTAGGTGTGAGCTGCTGCTAAGAAGTAAAAAATATAGCTCTAGCTTGAGAGGAATCTATTTTCTTGTTAATGCACAAATCTGCTAACCTTGCAAGCAGCTGGATATGCCTGTTTCCTTGTTTTTCACTGGCAAATCCATCTTGCAAAGCTCCCATCTGAACAGTTTGGGCCCGGTTAGAAAGTGACAGGACCAATAAGCGACAAGGGGCAGTACTTTTGGGCGCAGCAGAGTCGTGACATTAACAAGCAGCAGCAAGAGCTGGCGCAGTTATGGAGGAAGAGAGTAGCATGGATGCTGCTAAAGTGCCAGTTTTCTTTAAAAACGACAAAAGTCAAGTACCTACGTGTCTATAGTCGCCATATTTCGCATTATTCCGTGGTAGCTGTGCACGTGCAGCTCGATAGCGGCTACGTCACGTGTTTTGTTGCTCTGATTGGCCCGTAAATATGTGACAGACAGAAAGTTCATCCAATCACACTCAGAGTTTTTTCAAAGCCTCTGCCTTTTCCCAAACATTTCCTATTGAAGCTTTCCCAGATGGATGTGTGAAACACATCCATCTGGCGTGTCAGGTTACAAATCTGCAATATCAGTGGAGACAGCTGATAAATCAAACTCTTGCTAAAGTCGGTCAAGGACAAGAATAAAAACATCTTCTCCATGAAGAAAAGCTTTCAGTGTAGTTCTTTGCTTTTTACAAAGAAATGTTATCCAGTTTTGATTAAACTGCCACCACAGCTGCTTTCAGGTTTGTTTCCTCACTGTCCACCAAACTAAACCACAGCTGTAGCTGCTATTTATTCTCAAATGAGAAGAGAGCATGAACAGAGAGATCTGCCTGATGACCAGCATCAAACCTGGCCAATCCACTGGCTTTGGAAGAAAAACGTACATATATATATACACACACGATACCATTGCCAAAACAGCTATTCAAATTAAGATTTCCTTGTAATTAATTATTTAAATTAAATACAGTGCTTAACAAATTTATTAGACCACCTGTCATACTTGTCTCAGAGACCATCCAGCATCATGAAGTGCTTTAATGCGGACTCTTTCATCTTCAGTGAGCTCTCCACATTTTACCATTTTGAACAGGAAGGAGGAATTTCAAACTGAATTCACCCAAATTTGAGCCGGCTCACTGGGCTTCTCTGAGAAGTCAGAAATGAATCAAGCCTAACATTCAACCTCTAAAACTCATTTTTCTGTTCAGGAATGCAAGTAAATAACTATAATTTGACATATTAATCAAGAAATATTAATGTGCTTTACTATTTTTTCAGTTTTTTGTAAATCAGTATATTTGAAAGTTCATGGATAACAATAATAATTATATTTTAGCATTAAAAATATCATTTTTGGTTTAAGAGCTTCTACATATTAGTGTATTAACCATTGCAGAAACATAAAAAATGAGTTTGGTAATTACCAATAATGTTAATTTAGGGCAGCTGTGGCATAAACCTTACTTTGGTTAGGGTTAGGGTGGTCTAATAAATTTGTTAAGCACTCTATCTTCTCAGAAGAATTTAATTTCAATACATAACTTAAATTCTAAACAAGGTAATATAAGTTAAAATTATCAAATCATAGCAACAGATAGCAATAATCAATTAAACTATACAGGCCAACTGGTTTCCATGATTACACAACAGACCAAACACAACTATCGGCACTTTAATCACTACAAAAACAGAATTTTAAACACAGACATGAAACCACTGTCAGACTAATAAAAGTCCACCTCACACTAGAGGCATCGTTCTGGTTAAGTAGCGAGTTAGCTCCTGTTCCATGTGCATCTCATATTGTGTGTTTGTCTACTTAGATGCAGAGTCTCTGTGCAGGTGAAATGAGTTTGATGACTGGCTGTCGCTTCACTGAGAGCTGCTTCATGGTTCCTCCTTGAGCCACAATTGCAGTTGGCACCACAGCTCACTGAACTCCTGCCAACTCCTGCTGGATTGGTGTTGCAAAGCCCCAGCCTCTGCTTTCCCTTCTCTTCCCAACAGTGGACTGTTTGGCAAGTTCAACGCCAATAAAAACCAAAACAAAATCCAGTGCCGATTTGTTGGGTTTTTTTTCTTATTAGAGCTACAGGATTTCCCTTAGATGCTGTTGCTTTTTTCCCATAGCCCCAGCCTGAAGACACATATTAAGATACATAATGATAGGATAAATTGTTACTTAGTTATAGCCCTTTCACTGGTGAACTCTGCCCTACTCAAAGTTTATTGGTCATTTTCTTAAAAATAAAACAAGCTATCAACTAGCCGTAAGCATCTTTTAATGAGCTTTGGCCCATGAGTATCCACAGCATATTTGGCAGTAATCAGATCTACACTCTAGAAGATGTCAAATGTGATTTTCAAAAAGTTTAAAATGCATCATAGTAGACTTTAATGGTCCAAGTGTCTTTGTAGGGCACAATGAGCTCGACTTGTATGCCAGATTTCAAGACAATCCAGTGAATGTAGTGAGGGGCATGACCTTCAAAAAAGATTGTTTTGTTCCTAAATTACAGAGCCAACATTTTGTTGATTTTTGTTGTGCATGTCCACAGTAAATCTCTGAATGTCTCCAATGGGTTTCATCAGGATTGTTCAAAGGCATTTTGAGCCCTTAGCAAATACATGATACACCGCACCTACTTCCATCAAACAATACGGCACTTCAAATTTGAATAAATATGTATATCAGATTTGGTGTACATCTAATCCTTCAATTTTTGAGAACACACTTTTGGTTTTTGGCACCCTCTATGGGCCAGTGCTTATTTTCAGTCTTGAAGATATGGAACTGGATAAACTAGTATAAGAACTGTCATTGAGTTATGGCCATTCTCCTACTGAGCCCCACCCTTTGTGAAGTTTGTCAATAACTTCAACAAAACAAGAGGAGACTAACAAGCCTTTCACAACTTTGAACAGGTTTCCACTTTACATTTGGTACCAACTGGACCAACAGTTTAGAACAAAAAAAATCTAAGATTTGATACTCAAAATATTCAAAATTGTGGAAAATCCATCATTGCGAGCCTTAATGGTCCAAAATACATTGGTAAAGCACAATTTGCAGGACTTTAGTCAAATTTAAAGGCAATTCAACATAGGATGAGAGGGGTGGGAGCTTTCAACATTGCTTTTTCTTACCTGAAATACAGTGCCACCATCTAGCTGATTGGGTTCATGTTCCTTGAGAAGGTAATCAAAAATCAGATTTCCAGTTGTACTTGCAAGTTAACACATTTCATCTTATGGGAATTATATTTTAACTAAAGACTAAACTTTAATCACAATTGTAGTTAATAACAATTGCATCCTTTTTAATGCATTTTAGAATTCCACTGTTTAGCATTTAAAACTGTCCTTGTGTCTTTTGGATTCACCTATTGTCTTAAACTAAGACTAATTTGACCTGACACGCCAGATGGATTTGTTTCACACATCCATCTGGAAAACTACTCATAGTCAGCGTTTAGGAAAGGGAAGAGCGTTTGAGAAAAAAAAAAAAAAACTCTGAGGGTGACTGGATGAACTTTCTGTCTGTCACATCTTTATGGGCCAATCAGAGCAACAAAACATGTGATGTCGTAGCTGCTACCGGGGTGCGCATGCACCACTATTGAGCCACACAGACCATGGCGACTATAGGCATGTCAGTAGATGACTTTTGTCGTTTTTGAAAAGAAAACAACTCACTGCTGTTCTTTGTTCTTCTTTTAATGAAGAAATGTCGTCAAGTTCTGATAAAACTGGCGCTTTAGCAGCATTCACACTAATCTCTCCTGCCGTAGATGCACCGGCCTCTTCTCGCTGCTTGCTTACGTCACGACTCTGCCACGCCTAAAAGTACTGCCCCTGGATGCTGATTGGTCCTGTCACTTTCTAACCGGCCCAAACTGTTCAGACGGGAGTTTGCAAGATGGATTTGCCAGTGAGAAACACATAAACAGGCAGATCCATCTGCTTTGCAAGGTTAAGAGTAACTGACTTCAGGTTTAGATACAGACCTACTTTTATAGGTTGAAGATTTTAACATGAACTTAACCTTGTAAAAGGTAACTTTTTAAGTGCTGAAAAGGGAAAACCGAGCAGTAAAAAGGTAAATGAGTGTTAACACCAGGTTCAGATGACTTGACTTGTCCACTGAGCTGTTGATAGTTTTTTCCATCTAAATGAGACATTTAAAACAGTGTCTGACTTATTCTACATCACTGTGGCCGCAGGAAGACACTGACATGCCTTAACCAAAGTTTGTTAAAAGTAACAACAAAGCATACAATTAATCATGATTAAAAACAAATAAGTGCATTATTTATGGATTTTAGTTCATCATGATTATTGCAATTAATCTTGACAGCTCAAATTTAAACACAATAAACCTTCTATCTACACCAGTGATCACCTTCTGGCACCCTGAGGGCCACATCGGGCCCCCCAACGGCTTTCCATCCTGACCCCAGAAGCTAAATTTAAATAGTGTGAAGAGAAACATGTGTTGTGATATTGAGATTATCTTTTTTTTAAGCCATACAGCTATTAAAACAGTCCCAAAAACGATTGAGATTCGAACAATTTTACATGTTTACAAAATCCAACTATTTTCTTAAAAAAATCCAACTATTTTCTTAAAAAGATTCATGATTAACACATACACATGAATCAGCTATTATTGATTAAAGCTGCTGTATTCTGCATCAACTTTCCACATCAAGGTCTTAGTGCGATATCCAGAATTTTCCCTCTAGGGATCAATAACGTATTCTCTTATCTTATCTAAGGAATGAACACAAAAGACCTGTTTCCTGCACAGACTTTTCCCAAATCAAAACACACCATGTTGGCATCAAACCCAGTGATAGGCAGCGCAACAGTCCCAGAAAAAAAAAAAAAAGCCAAATATATCTCAATCGCTCTCTTGTGGCTGGCTATAGTATAGGTAATCTAAGTGCTAAAGGCTGAAAAGTGTGTAAATTTCAAAGAAAATACAAATCCTTTGACAATAATTGTTAATTAGACCAAAATGTTTATAGTTGTCCAGCCCCCAAAGTGTCAAGTAACAAGCTGGCTCTTGCACAAACGTAGTTTATGATCCCTGATCTACACATACACTATTCAAGCAATGAATGTCTTGAATGAATGTCTTATAAGAAGCATTGGTGAGATAGAAAATAAACGTACCTTGTACTGAGGATGCTGTTGGCCCTCTGAAATGGGGGTTAATGTGGATGTTTTTGGGTGCTGGAGGCTGCTGCTGGTGATGCTGAGGATAGTTGGGTGGCGGGGAGCTCATAATTCGCGGCGGTGGCTCCATCTGGGGCCGCAGCGGCTGGGAACGGTGAGACATGTGCGGGGGGATGAGGGGCTGGAGGGGCTGCTGGGCCAGTGGGCGTCCGTGGTCCTGGAATGGAGGGGGTCCTCTTGGACGTGAGGGGTGGTGCTGCTGGGAGTGCAGTTGCTGCTGATGAAGCTGATGAGAGGGAGGCATGCGGGAGGACTGCTGCTAATTGGAAAGAGATTGGGAAATAGAGAGGAGGGAAAAACCAAGACAGCCTGTCAAAACATATTTTTTATGAGAAGATTCTGATTTTACTGCTCACTGTAATGGCATGACAAACAAACGAACAAGTCAATTCACCAGCAGGGCTGAAGATCGTATAGAAAATGTATGCAAAGCTGAAGATTTAAGCACATGTACAATGCATGTGTTATTTACAAATGTGGGTTATCACAACAACGTGGCTGGCAGATAGAATTAGGTAGTTTCTTGTTTCCATTTATCAAACATGACAAGCAAACTCCTGCACACTGTTTAAACTGCACAGACACTAGCATGCTTTGCTGGCTGCAGCTTCAAGTTAAAAGTACGATAAAAGATCAGAAGCTATTTTAAAGCGCTGTTACTTTTCAAGACTTTTGATTACTAGAATAACAGACAGTATTATTTTAAAACACGTGGACTTCAAAATTTTTAAAGTAGCAAACATATTTTTATGTTACTTTAGAATAATGTTAGTTGCATGAACCTGAAAATAACTTAAGGAGGATAACCATGTATATTTTAGAGTAAGCAGAATCCTTTAGAAGAAGCAAAGACTAAAACCAGTCAGCTGTCTCTGATCATTGTAAATGTCAACAGAGAAGCACAAACTGCAAAATGAACAATAATTAGAACAGGTGATGTTTCATATGGCTCCTTGATAATTGGCTTGCCTACAGTATCTGTTTCTGCTACCAAACAAACAATCAAACAAACATGCCAAAGACCAAATTAGCCCAGTGGTTAAACACGCAGTATGCTGTTTAAAGTACAAGCTCATTAACAGCAGTCTGCAGGATGTTTGTGATGTTGGCATGTTGTCCATCCGTCACCTAATATTCCAAAGCAGTGTTGATGTGTTTGTTTTGAATTTTACCACCTATTATTAGAAAATTTCAACACAATGGTAATCTTGTGTTTCAACATGTATGCAGCTGTCTTTAGGTCCTGTATGATTTCTACAGATTAGTTTGGAAACCATGCAGAAAATAAAGTGTGTGTGATTCTGACAACCTTCCATTGTGTAGCATCTTGTTTAGACTACATGCTGGAAATGACTTTTCCTTTAGTCCTTCAAATGGTCTTGTATGAACTGATGAGCCATGTAAATCAAAGGATTAAATGCTTGGAGAGATATCTAATAATAAAAGCCCACAAGGAGCTAAATCCTGGGCAAAGAACAAATTTAATTTTGTATAATGCTGTCTAAATGGACTACTGCCAAACGCTGCTGTAATCCATATATCAACACTGATACGGGAGAGTGTTTTGACATTTTTCATGTGCAAACGACCATAGCTTTAGAGGTCTTAGACAGTAAAGAGAGTGGCAGAAAACAATACAAATGTCGAGTACACTGATGACAAATCTTGTTTTGACTGTGACAAAGAAAAGAGGTAAATAGGAAAGCCACTTAAAATCATTCTATTTCGTGAAACACAGGCTTTTCATTCAGAGTGGTTTGGGAGGGTAACAGCTAAGAATGTCAAAATATTCAATTATTTGATATTTTTCAGAAGTATCCATTCAGTACAATTTCTGTTATTAATGTTCAATAGTGTGAAAAAGCACAGCGTCTTTAAAAATGGTTTAACTCCGTTGGTAGAGAAGGCACTCATATACAGAGGCTACAGTCATGTTTGGTGCATGCCTTTCACTACTCTCTCCCCATATTCTATCTTTCTTCAGCTGTTCTATTAAACAAACGCAATAAAGTCCAAAACTAATCTCTTAAAAAAAAAAAAAAAAAAAAAAAAAAAAATCAGATGCTAAGTCTAGGGCAGTAGTCAACCAAAGGATATGCTGATGGACTGAAATTACAAATTACACATGATCTCCAGATTAAATGGACTTAATGATAAACATGACAAGCTTTGACCAGCACAACAAATTACTTTTAACTTCATTATGTTGTACGGAAATTACAGCTGACTCAGAGCTGTCCAACGAACACCTACGTATGATCTCAAAATATATAGGCCACATACAAACTATATAACAACAATAATTCAGTTCGTACCTTGGTTTTTGGGTCATAGTTCGGTAGGGATTCAGTCCTGAAATTAAAGACCTAATTCTAGGTTAACCTCCTGTATTGCTTTTATACTTGACTGTAGTGCAGCTTACAGTTGATCTCTTCAACCGTAACTGCTGTAAAATATCAATAAAATATTAAATGATTTATCCGGATCTGTCTACCAGCATTTACTCATTGTTGATCATCCACTGCTGCACCCTTCCTCGTCCTCTCTCTCTGTGCACAAATGTCAGGCCAACGAGGCTGCAGTTAGACAAGAGCATACTGAGCACGTTGAAATGACCAACGAACTGGAGAGAGTCAGTCCCACTTTTTCAGTCGAAAGCAGTGAAAGAAAAAGGCAGCAGTGATCATCAGTGACACTACTGTTTAAGGTGCACAAATACAACACAGGCAATGCATTAGTGCTATTTAGACTGTGCATATCCAGTGTTTGATGCCAAAGAAGTTCTTTGTTGCTTGCAAAAGAGTATTGATATTGTTTGAGTTTTAGATGCACCAGATCTAAAATTGAATTTCTGATACCGAGACAACCCTAGTAACAACAGGGGCTTACCTGCATTCCCATATTTCCCATCAGAGGATGCCGCTGGTCATTCATTCGTCCTCGATGTCCTCTAAAATCGCCCATTCCGAAAGGGGGGAAGCCTCCCCTTCCTCTGCCTCCTCGCCCTCCTCTGCCTCGGCCTCCGTAACGGTTTTGTCTCTTTTGCCGTTCTTGTTCCTCAAACTGCATCAGATCTTGTTTGGCCTTCTCTGACAGTTCTAAAGACAAGGGAAACAAAACAAGAAACAAGTTCTTCATTTGCACTCTGGAAAAAACAATCATGGGAAGATTCATATCAAATGTTAAATATGATCTTTTACAGTGCAGAAGAGTAAATATTTGAGCAAAGACAGAGGGATTCATTTTTGCCTGGCAGGAATGAGTTGTACCTAGAGTTTCTGGAATATTCCTCCTGTTGCTGCCTACATCAGCCAGCCGTGCAACTGCGCCATCTTTTCTCTCTGATTTAAATCGTATGCGACCAGACTCTTCATCTTCCTCGTCCTCCTCATCCTCATCTTCATCCTCTTTTGCTTCAGCCTCAGGGAAAGCTTCATTTTCAACCTGGAGACAATTTTAGAGGTAAAAAACAAATTTCCATCATCTTAACACAATTCTTACTCAGAAAAAGTGTTTTAAAATTAAGATCAGTGTGGACAAACTTTATATGTTCATCATCATGTTCTGCAGAGCATCACTGAATCATATATCCTGTATTGTTATGTAAAGCTAAAACTTAAGTTCATTAACCCACCTGCCAGTTTAAAAGATTTCAATTAATCTGTTTTAATTATCAAAGCACATTGGTAGTGTTTTTTAATGCAATCATGTCAAAACTGTGCTGCTTCAAGGTACTAAAACAGGATTATTCATTTTCTCCATTGTTAGAGACTGTCAGGAAAAAACAGTACCTCTAGAATGGCATTAACACATGTTTTTGGAATTTCTGACAGGTTGTTTGGCAATTTTACAAACCAAAATATTTAATCAATACAGAAGTTTTGGCAAAAAGGATTTTTAGCATTAAATTAGTCAAAAAACAATCACAGATAATAACAGCTAAAGGCTCTTATTGAGAAGGAATTGAAAGAAGTAGTGCTTTTATCATTAATTCGACTGTGCTTCTGCAGCAGTATCAATGACTTCATGCGGCTGCAGTGTTTACAGCTGCCTCTCTGATTTCGTTTAACCCCACAGTCCACTTTTTAGACTTGACATGGACTTACAGTAAGTAAGTCACTAGTTTACACACACTTTTAAACTGTTGTTTAAGCACAATCACTGCAGCGCTGGGCTATAAACAAACCAGAACAACCCAGCTTGTGTTAAAGCCCCAGACAGACTGAGATGCTCAGCTAAGTTAGCACGGCCACTGTGTTGCAGATTATACAGACGTCAAACTTGGAGAGGAAAAAACACAGGTTTGACCTGTTTATTGTCATGCAAATTCAGTACAGCAGCATGAGTGGGTGTCGTCAGTTAGTTTCCTGGCTGCTACTACTGCCAGAGGAAAATCTGCTGCTGACTGGACTCAAATTGAGTCGCTTCCAATTGCTTTGCTACCCTAGCATCAGCTATGTCTCTCATGGGCACGATGACTGAACACACCCAGTAATGACGGTGTTGCAGAAATCCATTATGTGGCTGAAATTGTACCGGTGACCATACTGATATCGCCCACAACAAACAGAGAAAAAGCATTTCCAGCTGCATACAGAGAAATGCCAAAACACATCCGAAAATGCTAAATTCATCCACGGATGTGCAAACGATCCTGCTTAAAGTTTGTTCTCAATATTACTGATTTAAAACCTCTTAAAAAGGTTTGATATTGCTCAACAGTGCGTACTTTAGTTACGAACTTTAGTGACATTCCTAACAAGAAGCTTCCTGTGCGCGTTCAAGGTGCAATGGAAACTTTTTCATGACGAATACCAATTAACTTTAGACAGTGAAACGCCAACAACAGGCAAAGAGACAGTAGGGGAGGAAGACAGCTTGTGCAGACTGACAGCAGAATGAGGCCTACAGCCAGTGCGTGCTTGTGTGTGGGGTTAAGGAGGAAGTCAAGTGTCAAAAGAGTAAAAGATCAAATACAGTAAATGTTAAGTCACTCTTAATAATGTGAATAGCAGAGTAAAATATGGACAACAATGTATCATGCATAAATATATATATCCTTACTCATACTATCAATATACACAATGAATTGCAATTTATTAATCACAAAACCTGCAACAATTAAGATTATGTTTTAATCACTCTGCAGCGCTATTTCAGAGATAATGACTGTGAGTTCAAATGTTAGGCAACAAGAGCAGATCCTCCAAACAACTGGAATCAATTCCTTGCAACAATTTAGTGTAAGGTGTTATTGATAGAGGGTCTGAGCATACCTCCTCTGTGTCAGGGACCTCAGAGCCCCTGGCTGTATCTTCATCCTCCTCTTCCTGCTGCTCTCCTTCCCCTACCTCTTCCTCCTCCGCAGGGGCTGCTTCCTGTTGGACTCCATGTTCATCCAGAGGCTCATCATAGGAGGTTTGATATTCATCATCCTTAAAAAAAAATCACATGGATTACAGATCAATTAAAGCGTTAAAAAACTTCCACAGGCAGGGATCATGAATTGCTGGCTGTATTTCAGTCATTGCTAGAAAGGGTTTTAGTGTCTGTTGAAAATAAAAACATCAAAAGCAGTGTAAAGAAAATATATTCATATAAGCACAAGACATCCTAGATGAGCTCAACTGACATCTGATTGTGTTTAAGGAACTACAGATGTGCATATACATTTTTATGTATATTTGCTTATAAATATTTGCAATTTAAGACTGGAAGATATTTTACTGTTTTCATCCAGAGCATAAAGGAAAACATTAAAATGTTATGGAGAGGATTTTAGGGAGACACCATGTAAGCCCCCCTCCCAACTCAAATTACCATAACAGTGGGAGCCGGGCTTCATTACTATTCCTGACAGCATTTGAAATTCAATGAGATGTAAATGTTTGACATGATATACAGAAATGCAGGCACAGATAAAAACACTTCTCCCCAGTTCAATGATGGTGAAAATATCATTGACTGACTCCTCGCAAATCACGCCGTTATTGGCTGTGCTGCAAGTTCATGACTGCATGCCAAAAACATCAGCCAGACATAAACATTCTGGGAGATGACAAATCAGTTTTTACTGCTACATAAGGAAATTTCACCTCAAGAAATTATACTTTCTTTTCCTGTAATCCTGAATCGAAGTTTTTCCCACAAACCAAAAAGCTCCTACTACCAGCAAATGAGTATCTGGTGAGTCAAGCCACCAATCAGCATAACACGCTACAACAAAAAATTCACTGCTAAATAAGGTCAGACTGTAGGTCACACCAAAGTGTTTGGTGTTGCGCTCCATTAACCTGCCAAACAGCAGCCCATATTAATGCAGAAAAGGAAAAAAAACACAGCAAACCAGACGGATGGACAGGCTGCCCCCAGGGAACACAACCGCTTAATCCTTTAAACTGCTCCACATAGAACTCAATGAAAACCGTGGCGAGCAAAATGTCAAGGCCAGGCAGGTTAGTGACCTTGTAAACTGTTATTACACATAATACAAACACACACCAACATCTGCAGACATCTACCCCAAATCCAAAATAAGCACCCACTTGTGTAGCACGCCCTCAGTAAGAAGGTCAGCATCTTATCTTTGTTTGGAGAGAGGAGGGAGGCTAATATATCTTTGTCAGGTGCCAAACACCATCACACCTTGCTAAATGGACCATAACGGACATTTGCACATGGATCTGCTCTTATCTTTGATCCTCTTAGTCCGGGCTAAGAGGGAGGGGAAACGAATAAAAGGAAAACTCGCATCAATCATTAGAAAACTGTATGGGGTGTCCTCGGGAAGGTCAATAATCTTTTCACCTGCGTGAGACTTTATCAGATCCAGTCTAAAGCCCGAGATAAAAGCCCCCCACATTAACCTCCGCCGATTGGCAGCACATCTCTCCGACACAAAGCAGCTTCTTACTCCCCCAAAGATACACAACCCAAGGTCACAATGGCATAGGGATGTGGAAACGACAGCAGAGCATTACCTCACGCCAAACAAGCTGTCAACACAAACTTTGTCAGCAAGATGGAGAAATTAAGCGGCAGGGGGTAGATAATAGATCGACTCCTCGCCTGCCCAAATAAACACCAGCCAACATCTCCTTCACCTGGATAGATTTTCAATCCTGTCCTTTTACAGAGACAAGAAAACTGACATTATCTCCCAGACACAATAAAGTCGACCTATAAGGAAATGGGAGGATGTGTGTTGGGAGTGTTTTTCTTTCACATCTGAGTAAGGATGCCAACTTTTTCAACATGTTTTGAATTGAAACAACCATTATTATTTCATGATTGTGTTATCAAAACTGATTAAAAAAAAAAATCAGCTCTTCAGTCAAAGCTGCTGTGAGAAAGATTGCTTCATGCAATCTAGGAAAGGCAATGTTTCAGTTGCAAGAATGTGCTGGCAATGTTTCAAGACTAAAATACTTTTAAATACCACGTTTTAAAACAGTGACATTTCTGAACATTATATTGTTTGTTATAACAGCCACAGCAATGTGCGCATTCATTATAGTTACAGTTGTGAAATGTTAATCATGTGACCTAAAGCATGTAAGGCGGCTACTTCTGTACTGTTGGATTCAAACCAAAAGAAGTTTTTTTTTTTTTTTTTTTTTTTATCATTTCCGTGACCAATCTTCATTCAAAGACACAGTATGTTGAATTTTTGTACTTAAATATCGAAATTAATCAGAAAAGTGACCTTTCCTATGTTATGTATTTCTAAGGAAGGTCTGAGGTCAGAGGTTGTGAGTTTACTCGCCCAAACTCATCTCTGTAATATGGAAACCCCCACACTCCAACCCACAGCGCAGTTTACCTTCATGGCCTCCTTCTAAATACTACGTCTTGTTTGAATCGAGGACTTTGTTCAATTAAAACGGCGCCTCATAAGGTGTATCTACTAAACAGGAAACAAACTTTTTTTTATTAATACATTTCTCATAACGAAAGAGAAATGAATCTTATAAGGCACATCCACATGTGTTCTAACGCTGCTTCCAGCACACTTGTGCATTCTGGGACAGCTTCCAGCGCAAATGTGGAAGTGCACTTTTAAGTGCATTTCTATTTTATTACGAGAACTTTACAAATAACAAAATGTTGGTTTTGTGTCTAGTACACCTTCTGAACAAGAAGTGAACATCAGAGGGGCAGCACTGGTCTGTATTTGTCATATTGCGTTATTGTTTTGGTTGGGAGCCCCCGGTGGCAGCTTTTCACAAGTGTGCATTTAAGTCTGCCTATCACCATCAGTAGTCAGTGCAAGTGAGCACTGTGCAGACTGCGTCTGTGTGGTTCCTGCATATACACTCAGGCTACAAGTAGGGCTGGACAATTAATTGAATTTTGATCGTGATTTCAATTTTGGCTTCTCATGATCATAAAAACATTATAATCGATGAAAAATGATTAATGTGTGTTTCAAAGAGTATTTTTGGGTTGTGGTTTTGGCCATGTTATTAGTGTTTTTTGCAAGTTGCAAATTTTGCAAGTTTTACAGGAGTGCATGTAGATTGGATATTTATTTTCATTTATTATTTTTTATTGCTAATATTTAATATATTGTTATTATTTTACTTGTTACTAATTTATTTTTGATTGTTCTTTTAAGTTGTGATTCAATAAATACTCAAATTTTGAAATCAATGAATAATTGTGTTCATTAATCGTGATTTCAATATCAATCAAAATAATCATGATTATTACTTTTGCCATAATCGTCCAGCCCTAGCTACAAGTGACGCTGCTGTTGTCACAGATAAACTACATCAGCACAACGCTCCAGGCAGGTGCTGAATTATGCAAGGCTGATCCTAGGTGAGAGGATCCTGGTTATAAGCAGTTATACAGTCATTAATATATGGTCTGTTGATGCATAGACCTTTCCTTTAAAGCGTTGCATGTGCGCTGCAGTATGTGTAAGTCCAAAGAGCTCAACAACATGCTGAGCTCCTGTTTAATCAGAAGTTACACTCGCAAAAGAGCATGCAGACTAACTGAAAATGTAAGGAAATATTTGAGATATTGTAAGACTGCAATTAAAAACATGTATAATGCAGGAAAGGTCACTTTTTAAATTGATACAGATATTTCAGTGCAGAAATTCTACATACTGTATCTTTGAGTGAAGATAAGTCACAGAAATGCCAGAAATGGCATTTACGTGGTATTTAAAAGCATTTTGGTCTTGAAACATAGCCAGCATATTAGTAATTTGCCTTTTTCTTAACAAGACTAAGTTTAATCATAATCAGAAATGGAGATCAACTTCACCAGCAACAAGCTCATTTGCCATTTGAGAACCATGGCCAGTTAATTTGTAAAGTTCACAAAGAAAATGTCACTGTGTCTTCCTGTTCTCCCTCTCTCCTCATTCCATCATCTTTCGTGTGTTAGAACTGCCATCAGAGCACTGCGGTGTGATACTCTACGTTCAAAAATGACTTAAAGACTCAAATAAGAATAAAATACCTAATTGTTGACTTAAATAAATGTGCATATGCATTATCTTGTTTGATTTCCTTTTTAAATACAAAAAATCTTTATAAACATATCAGAAAAAGAAAAATAATCACAATGTCAGTTTTTATAATATTGCCAAGCCCTATGTGAAAATAATGAGGATTTCCAATTCAAGTTCAGTGATTTTTCTAACCCAAGGCTCCCTAAGTGAAAAGTTACTAACATATTTGTGCAATTTTTATGTTTTTCCCTTCAATTTTTGGCAAATAAAAATGAAAAGAAAAAAATAGGTTAGTATTGTGTGCCTACAGCTTCTATTTTGTTTTTGTTTTTTGTATCAAAACAGTTACAAATACTTTCTGAGTTTTAGTATCAGAGTTTAAAATCATGGTAACATGAAAACTCTACCTGCGAGCACGCATATGTGAGAACTCACTTGAAATTCACCATCTAAGGGCTCATTGATTTCAATGTCTAGCACTTCATCCTGGTAGCCGTCATCGGTCTCAGCTTGCTCTCCAGTGTAATCCATTTGGTCCTCTTGCATCTCCGAGTTATCAACCTGGCTGTAGTCCTCCGTGTACGTCTCCTCCCCCTCTTGCTGGTAGTCCCCCTCCTCCCCTACATCCCCTCCCTCGTAGCCCTCTGCACCCAGGTTCACGACATCATCTGTGTAGTCTGCTTCCTGCGAGTTGTCCTGCTGGCCATAGGATGTACCTAAGCTGTATGTGGCATTGAGGCTCACATCCTGACCACTGAAAACAAACAGCAAGTACAGGGTCAGTATGATGTCAGAAGATGAGCTTTACTTTATGGTTTTAAAACAAAAAGCAAGCAAACCTCATATTAATATCCTCTTCATCACTTTGCAGAAGATCATCATTGAGCTCCTCATCAGATACCTCAGAGGAATTCTGAAACAAAAATTAAGGTGCACTTTTAAATACTGCATCCAACATTTTCTCAGTTGTTAGTGTGTTAGGTGTGGGGGTAGGGGACCACCTCCCACTCCAAAGGATGCTCTATTCCCATGTGGTGAAGGCAATCTGGGCAGGTCAGTAAGGCTCTTTTTTGTCCACTGTACTTCCTCCAGGTTCACATCAACACTTCCCCCTGTGGAGGAGCCACCTGCTACAAGTCCACTTCTATTTTCTAAATGTTCTATCTACACTAACACCTACCTTGGTATATTATTTCCTGCCTTTATGCAGAGGAACCATACCAGCAAGCCAAGTGTTTTAGGCTTCAGGAATAAAATTCAAGTAAACAAAGCATTGTTTCCGCACAGTCCTTGTTTACATGGTCACAAATAATAAGTTTATAGCCTCAACAGAACATAAGTGCATCATGTAAACATGATAATTGGAAGGTTCTAATCCAAATGGACCATTTGAAAATGAAATTCAATTGAGAATCAGAGGGTAGGTTTATGTTGATTGTTGATTATTTTCAGTGATGTATTTGTACACACTTATTCCAAACATGTCTTCCTGGTCAGGGTCAAAGTGCTCATTCCTGTCTTTTTCTCTTCAAATGAGCATGTCTGAAAGTCCTCCTGCTGGCCTGCACTGTACCATGTCTATCAACTTCAGGAGGTTTGTCTGAGATTGTGGAAGCATCTAGAGTTGGCACTCTAGTAAACTTACCAAAACTTAGACTGAAAACAACAGTGGATGAACAAACTCAGGGTAGAGCATCAGTTCTGACTTCACTGGATCCAAGTAAAACCCATTTTGATATGAGCATCTGTCCAGAGTCAGACCTGTAGTTGACTTGTGATATTTTAATGATACCAAAGCAGATCATTGGCTGCTGCTGCTACAGTCCACTCTGTTGATAAGTTAATACTAGTAAGAGATCAATTTGTCCCAAGTTTAAGTACATTATTCATTTTCTCGATAGGAAGGAACAGCTTCCTTGTCTGCTTTGTCTGACGGATCAGACTGGTTATACAGCTCTGAGCATGTCTAAATGTTTTTAATCAGAGTAAATGCTCATAGAATGTGTATGGATGCAATAATCAAACCACTTTATTCAGCATAAATGAAAACAGTGCATTTAGAAAACACAATCAGATGTTTTAACAGACAGTTAATTCAGCATTCAAACACAAATAATAAGTGAGATTTTGTTTTCTTACCTTTTTGCCTGACAGCCAATCATCGTCCAACAAATCTTCTTCCAAATCACTAAAGGCAGACAAAACACAACAAATACTTATCATGATTAAATGCAGCTTTTTGTATGCTTTTTTTTAACCTTACATCATTTGAATACTGTCTGGTTAAGATGACTCGCCTCTTTATTCTCAATTAAAATAATTTGTTTGGTGAACTATAGAGGATTTCCATGATTTTGATTTAACATCAAGGATCCATTTTTAGGTCACCTGCTCCTGGTCTTCATCATGACAAAAAGGTCAATATTTCTTGTTTTAATTTCCTTACACTTTCAAAATCTTGACTCATGTTTTGTCAGTACCTGTGTTTCCATGGACCACTTGTAATCGGAATAAATGCCTGATCTGAATAAAAATGCTTCATATAAGCACTTCATTTGGAATAGAATCCTACGATTTGGCTCATTCAGAGAGAAAATTAATTCAGAGCAAAATAAAACTGGTCTGTTGCCAATACAGCTTTTAAATAGAAACTTTAAAAGAGCACCAAATTGTTGATCAGATAATATGACAGACATGTAATAGAAGAACAATCCAATATTCTGCATAGTAGGAGTTGGAAAAAACCAAGTGAGTGCTGGCAGTTTATTTGTAACAAAGGCGAAGAAGAATATCTTCTTCTACAACAAACATTTTGGTAGATTTGACCAGTGGGACGCTGCCGTTTTATGCAGATTAAATGTATGATACACAAGCACACACATCTGAATCAGATCATATCCTTTAGCGTCCATGTAAACAGAGAAGTTTAAATCCGTAATCAGAATAAATTCAATCGGATTGTGAAAAAATTGCCCATGTAATCGCAGCTACAGAGGGATCAGAGCCTAGCTCATGTAAACACAGGATGCGGCATAACAACAAAGAGCAGTGCGCTTAAAAACCCATTTGTGGTCAGCGTTCTCTACTTCTCTACAGGTCTGAGATCTGCTTTTAAAGGTCACATATTAGGCAAAATACACTTTTTCAGGCTTTCCTAGCAAAAGTATATATCCCTGGCCTGTCCACAATCCCCCCAAGAACCAGAAAAATCCATTTCCACCCCTCGTTTCTTTCTCCATTTTTCAGAAAATGTGTACTGAAACAAGCTGTTCTCAGACTTTCCGCTCATGATGTCATGTGGGGAGTAAGCCCGGCCCCAAGGTTCGGTTGGCCCTCCCCGCTTGGAAGAAAGTTCCACCCCCCTCTCCTGATCCTCCTCTCAGCTGGCAGCTGAGAGAAGGATCAAGAGAGCCACATTCTTTAAGCCACATCCACTTCCTGAGAGGGGTGGAGTCAGGGGCAGAGTCAGACCGCTCATCAACATTTAAAGCAAAAGAAACCACTTGCTCTGAGTAGGGCTTGGGGGGGGGGGTTAGACATGCAAAAATCCAATACTGGAGTCTTTTCAGCAACAACCTTCACAGGCATGTTTTGGGAACCTCTGAGACCAATATACAGGAAAAAAACTTGATTTATATCACACTAAGCAAAAGATCTCTTACTGCAGACACATGAGATTATGGACAAAGATGATTTACCTCTCTAGATCATCTTCACCTCTCCTCCTGCGTGACCGCTCAGCACCGGGTTTGTCATATTCATCAAAGTCATTATCTGTAACAAAAAAAAACAACTTTACTTACACATTGCTCCAGCCAAAAAATGGACATGTTCTCATAATATGCACCATCTTTATGGTCTAACAAGTCTGGGCTTTTGGCCCACATAATCTGAAATGTACAGACTATTAGCACATTGACCGGACAAGCCTCCTTATTCCAAACTGAGTAAAAAGTAGAGGTGTAACAGATTAGAGCTCACAGTTCAGACTAGGACTGGGTTAAAAATAAATCGATTCTCCGAATCAGATCAATTCTTTTTTTTAAATTCTGATATCTATTCATAACATACAAAGATTGATCTTTTGATTTATGCCTCCTCCCTGTCCTGTCGCCTCCTTGCGCGACCAGTCTCAGACTTACGTCACTCATGTAGCCGAAAAGTTGACCTGCAATCGCATCTAAAAGAGTTTAGACTCCGATTCAAAGTTAAATCTTTTGCCCAAATATCTAATTTTGGATATTTGGGCGTGTCATCAATATGAGCTGGATATCTCTTCTTAGGCCTGGGCGATATGGCCTGAAAATCATATCACGGTATTTTTCTTGCCTTTGACGATAACGATACTATATCACGGTATCAAAAAATTAAAAAGAGATAGTGCTTTTTATTCCAAATTCAAGTGTTATTAACTCCCTTCTCCCCTTAAAACAAGCCTTTGATGGCATACTCAATTTATCTTCAAGTATAGGAACACAGAAAACACGTTTTTTTTTTTTTTTAGGTCTCTCTAGGTTTACTTCTGTCTAACTGCACTCCAGGTTTCGCATTTCATCTCTAACCTGATGAGGTGTGTTAAGCTGCTAATGACTTCAACACGTTTCCTAGTGAAGGCATTCACAATAAAAGCACTTCTGAAAAATAACAGCCACGGACTTTTATTTGAAGACCTTGATGGAAGTATTGTGTTTAGCATTGAGTTAGCTTAGATTTGGCTGCCGTTTGGAGAATACGGCTAGTTTACAGCAGCTTTTCTGACCTCATTTAACTTAGCAGCCTGGATCTTTGACTCACTGTGGACTTAGGCGAGAAAGTCATAAGTTAAAACAGACTTTTAAACAGTTGTTTATGCCGTTGTAAGAGGAAGAGCTGCAGCGCTGGCCTCTGCGACCAGCCAAAGCAGCACTTAGCTTGTGTTACAGCCCCAGGCAGGCTGACAGAGACAGCACACTGACTTAGCTGCGGTATAGCCGTCAGACCTTGAGAGGAAAAAACACATGTTTTTGCCTGCTAACTCACACTGAGGCAGATGCGATGATGTCATTAACAAGCGTTATCGCGATTGGTCAGTAGAGTCCAAATCTCTACCGTAGGCCAAGTTTATATCCTTTATACCATCTACTGCATATACCGTGCACCCCTATCTCTTCCTCAAACATCAACCTCCGCTGGTGAAGCATGGGCAGCTGAGCTCTACATGTGACTCGGTGGAGAATGCTTAAGCTGCTGCTGCTACAGACCGGGCAGACTCACACACACAATAGCGATTGTCTGGGATGCTACGTTCAAGAGGAGCGAACCCCGACTGTTTTGCAAAACCCCTGCATGCACTGCTCCGTACAATGTGCTTTATTTTAAGATCCCCTATTCCTCTGTTCACAGCTGCACAAATTACGCATGGCCCCACCGTTTACAGCAGGGAAATGACGGAGCGCTCAGTCTAGTAATTTAGACAGATATGAGTAATAAACTCGCATCTCATGTATATTTTCTATGAAGTTAGCATAATATAACATTTACAACAACATACAATGTACATAATATGATGCATGTTTCTTTTTATCAGTGCTGTGGGTTCTGTCTTTTAATCAAAGAGCGTAGGTGTGTGTCTGTAGTACACACCTCACAGACAGCAGATAGTGTATGGTGGAGCGACAGATCAACATTAAAGAACTACACTGTATGCACTACAACTGAAAATGTGAATATTACTGCTACTGCCACATTACAAACTTCAGTGTAATTATACATCGTGGACTTAATCAAACTTAGTTAAAAATAATTTATCAAATTTACTTATTTTTATTCATTTAAAAACAAGAGTTTCAACTTGGACTTGCAGTAAGTGACTTAGCTATCGCTGTAAAAACAAACATGGTAGATCCTAGCAGCTCTGCTTCACTGAAGGAACATCCAGACTTAAAAGAGGATATAAGACTGCATTTTTAATTTAACCACTACAAAGACAGAGGCAAACTGGACAAAAAAAGACCATATCAAGGATGGGCCACGTGGAGGTAAAATAGTTACTTAAACACTACTAGTTTAGGGTCAATTTTTGATGAAAACCCTGATATTTTTAATAATATGCCAAGTTGGAACATTCTTTGTATTATTTCCAACTAAATTTTTCTTTAAAGCTCTTAAACGTAGAAGCGACATAGGGTTCTTTACTGAAATATCCCTAGATGAATCGATATCAAATCCAATTGAATCAAGAATCAAATCAGGGCCTTGACAATCGGAATCAAATCAATTCAAATCAGTGCCAATACCCAGCCCTAGATCTGACTAAATATTAAATTTTGGTCCTGAATACAAAAAAAAAAAAAAAAAAAAAAAAAAAATTAAAACAACAACACAATTTTTCTAATTCTCTTCATAAATGTGACTTTAACTGAGCATTTAATGCAAAATAAATCAGACTTTATCATTTTATCCTTAATGTTTTTCCATAAGGGCTGCATACATTGCACATTGCATACATTAGCCTAATTAAAAATACACACAATGACATAAATCAGATATCATTTTATTTTGAAAGTGATTTATTTATTGAACGCTAAAGACTGTTATATAAAAACAACTGCACTGTTCAAATATCAGGTACTTCCCAAAATTACTGACATTTAAAACAATAAAGAGAAATTATGATTGAATAACAAGCTTGCTGTCATCTGCTCAAACTTAAAACTATTTTTTTTCATGTGATGTTTAGCCATATTGAACTAGTAACATGCAGGCTCCATTCATTTATGTGGTGAGAGCCAGACAAAAAAAGTGGGGAGGGTGGATTTAAAATTCTTTCTCAGATTTATGGACCAAATACAGGACATCCTGGGGAAGCTTTTAAACAAGACCAAGTATTGAAGAACATACAGAAGACGGGGTAATGTACTTTTTGCTGCTAATGATTTAAGTCGCATGCAGTCACCTGGTGATACCTGCATGTTTAATGCACATGATGAGAATGAACAGAGAAAAGCTGAAGCACCAACTGATACAAAGTAGCCATATGAACAAAAATCAGCAAATTTTGACCCTTTACTTTCCTTTTCTTTTAAAGTTAGTTAGGGATGTTCCAATACCATTTTTTCCTTCCTGATACCAAGGTGCTGGGTATGTGCCAATATCGAGAACTGATCCGACACTAGCATGAACTTTCTTGACTGACTGTGCAGACTAGCAAATTATTTTACACCTACATTTGACTCAGAACATGGCTCAACAAATCAATCATGATGTACAACATCATGACCCTAAAGTTGTTTTTCTGCTGATTGAGTTTTACCCTTAAATATTCAAATAATAATACAGGGGGCTGCATCACAGGCTCTCTCTCTCTCCTTTACGTTCTACTCCAGCACCATGACATGATCACAGAACAGCCTGCAACTGGCTGACAGACTCAAACAAATATGGCGGTTAGCATTCACATTAGCATTGTGGTAATAAATGATCATAATTCGATTAAAGTGGATAAAAAGATGTTCGGTATTGGGTTTACTGGTGTGGATTTAATCATTAAAGTCCACAAAAATCACACAAGTTCCAGGCTCGCTAAAAAATGCTGCCGCAAGGGATTCAAAGGCATCAATAGCGTCAACAGGACGACACAACGACTAACTTCAGGAGGAAAAAAACAAGAGGCAATGATGTATGGTTCAATATTTAACTTTTGATAAACTGTGTCACTTTTGTTGTGTATGACAGCGCCGGCCTGGAAGGCGTTTTAACGATCAAATTGAGAGAAAAAATGTCACGCAGCCACTAATATTTTCTGCCACAGTGTGTCCTCTGGTTCTTCTATGCTGCCCTGAAAACGGTTGCCCGTGCATGACGTGCTTTACGGCAGCAAAGAAGAACGATTTCAGGTTTATAGCGCTAACATTTAAAATTGCTAAACGAAGCAAAATATAAAGCTAAACCAAACGGTATTTGATCGGTGCATAAACTTGTGTACTCCTGCCTTTTACCTGCATTTTAAGCAGTGTCAGATGTATTTCCAATACTGGATATCGAAATCGGAACAACCCTTGGGTTAGTGCAAGATTCCCCTTGAAAAAAAAAAAAAACAAAACACTAGACTGTCTTATCATTTTGTAGACTGCATGTGTTCCAAATATGTATGTATACATAGAGAGCAATTTGTACACGTCACTGTTCAGCTGTGATCCATTATGAAACCAGTAGTAATTTCTACAAAGCAAAGACCTGTGAACACATATTTCATATGGCTTGTACAAATGTATCTAAGCGCTGAAGACTGCATTAACATTCAGGCTGGGTTTTCGGACACCAACTTGACTGCACTTCAGTACATCCATTTACACATCACATTTACAATACATCACCAGGGATGGTCTGCAATTGGAACTGACTTGCCTGACTCATATGCAGTAACAGCCCATTCTGGGGGTCGACCATTAATCGGACCGGCCAATTATCAGCCCCGATATTTGGCATTTTGCCAATTATCGGTATCCGCTACTTTGACTCCTCTGCATGTGTTTCTTTCCCTCTGGCTCAGCGCTCATTTAGTGATACTCTTCACTAATGCCCCGCCCACACTACCTGATTGGCTACGATGTCACAAGAGTTCCAACCAATCAACACTGCAGATTTTGAAAACTGACACCAACCAGCAGCAGTATCCTGATGAAGGAAATACAGTGGTTATCTCTGAGGATGAAAACAGTACAATCCTCCACACTGATGTTCCTAGAAGACCAGAATCCAGGACACAGTGTCTACAGTGACAAGCCTGTCCAGTTTCACAGTTAAACCACAGAAAATGTCCGTAAAGGGAACTGCTGCTAATGTTAGCCTGCTGTGTACATGGACAGGGTTTAAAGTGACATATTAATCCACAGCTAATGTTGTTTCTTAAAGTTACACTGATGCCAGTGCAACAGGGATGTTTTAAAGCTTCCCTTACTACTGCTAAAAATGTACTAGCAATCACTAGGTCATCCACCCTTCCTGCTTTCACAACCATTAAAGTCAGCAAGGAGAAGTTGAGGAGAGGGATAAGAAGCTGGCAGGTCTAGTAGCTCTGATGTAACTACTACTAAAGCTAACTTTCCTTCTTCCCTCTTCTTCAGTGATTGTTCAGTAGTGGTTAGCAAACAGTTACTGCCGACCTAGACAGGCAGTAAACACCGTCATCTGTGATTGCCTTTTGTTCTCCATTCAGACGTACTGGTCATGTAACTACATGCACAGTTCAGGACGAATACAAATACTGTTACATCCCTGGTAAGACTTTGAATATCCCACCATCTTCTTGGGCATAATATCAAAAGATTCAGAGAAACTGGATCAATTTCTGTGCACAAGGGACAAGGCCAAAGGTCAATATTAGATGCCCTGGATCTTCAGGCCCTCATGTGGCACTGAATTACAAAGAGGCATGATTCTGTACTGGAAATGGCTGCATGGGCTCAGGAACACTTCCAGAAATTATTGTCTGCTAACACAGTTCACAGTGCCATCCACAAATACTATATATATATTCATCTACTTTCTCTGAAAATATAATGATAATCTTTTAAACAATATTTTTAAGGAATAATCTAGCAGTGTGTAGAGAAAACACAGGAAAGGGGGCTATCACATACAGCTTTTCTGCTTCTCCCCCTGCATGCCCTCAAATCACCACAGAACAGGTAGTAAGAGTATCTACAGCTATGGAGAGGAGTGCAATCTGCCTGTGTCAATCTACCTTCCTCTGCTATTATTATGTGATAAGCATTAAAGGAAACTTGCTTACAGTGCAATGAAAAAGTATTTGCCCCCTCTCTGATTCCTGATATTTTTGCATATTTATCACATTTAAATGTTTCGGATCATCAAACTCATTTTAATATCTCACAAAGACAACACTAGTAAATACAAAAAGCAGTTTCTAAATGATGATTTTACTTATTAAGGGGGAAAAAATCCAAACCTATCTGGTCTTGTGTGAAAAAGAATTTGCCCCCTGAACCTAATAACTTGTTGTGCCACCCTTGGCTGTAACAACTGAAATCAAATGTTTGTGATAACTCTTTGACATCGCTGTAGAGGAATTTTTGGCCAACTCTGCATGAACTGCCCATTTAAGGTCACACCGCAGCATCTCCATTGTTGGGTTTAAGTCTGGACCTTGACTGGGCCACTCCAAAACCTTAATTTTGTCTTTTTTTAATTTTAGCCATTCAGAGGTGAACTTGCTGGTATGTTTTGTGTTGTTGTCCTGCTGCATAACACAAGAGCGCTTGAGCTTGAGGTCATGAACTGATGGCTGGACATTGGCCTTAGGATTTTCTGGTAGACAGCAGAATTCTTTGTTCCATCAATCACAGCAAGTGGTCCAGGTCCTGAAGCAGCAAAGCAGCCCCAGACCATCACACTTCCACCACCATGTTTGACTGTTGGCATGATGTTCTTTTTATCAAATGCTGTTATTTTTACACCAGATGTAACAGGCCGCACACGTTCCAAAAGGTACTGCTTTCGTCTCATCAGTCCACAGAATATTTTGTCAGCAGTGGTTTTGAAATTGGAACTCTCCCATGGGTGCCATTTATGCCCAGCGTCTTATGGTTGAGTCATGAACTCTCACCTTAACTGAAGCCAGTGAGACCTGCAGTTCTTTGGGTGACCTCCTGGATGAGTCATCGTTACCCTCTTGGAGTCATTTTGGTTGGCCGACCACTCCTGGGAAGGTTCACCACTGTTCCCAGTTTTCTCCATTTGTGGATAATGGCTCTGACAGTGGTTTGCTAAAGTCCCAAAGCCTTGCAAATGGCTCTGTAATATTTTCCAGGCTGATAGATTTCAATCACTTTCTGATTTGTTCTTGAATTTCTTTGGATCGTGGCATGATGTGTTTCTTTCTGAGATCTTGTAGCCAACTTCACTTTGTCTGATAGCTTCTATTTAAGTGATTTCTTGATTCAACAAATCTGGCATTAATCAGGCCTGGGTGTGGCCAATGAAACTGAACTCACCTTTCTTTGGTTAATCACAGTTAACTCATGATTTAACAAGGGGGGACAACTACTTTTTCCACATAGAGCCAGATTCGTTTGGATTTTTTCCCCCTTAAAAAATAAAATCATAAGTTAGAAACTTCATTTTGTATTTACTTGGGTTGTCTTTGTGATATATTTAAATTGATTTGATGATCCAAAACATTTAAGTGTGATAAATATGCAAAGAAAATCAAGAATCAGAAAGGGGGTAAATACTTCTCCCCAGCACTGTATTTGCAATCAGGACACCAGCAGAGTATACACAGTCAAGGCATTTGACTTTCCTCATGAAAGTCTGCAGAGTGCTTTGCACTTCACCTTGGTAAAGTGAGATAGCCTAAATGAGAATGGAAGATAAAATTAGGTTTTTGTCTCTCTTCCCTCCTGGTTCATGCGCAGATGCACTGTTACACACTGGCAGAAGGTTAGCACAGGTTTTGTTTCTTTTTTTGTTTTTTTTACTGTGCCATGATCAGTGATGTTCCTTCTCTTCAGCCAAGTTGGCCGGGAAGAGGGACTGACTTTTCATTCATCCTATACACCAAATTCTATGAATAACAAAGATAAGGGTGCACTCAAGGTTGCTACGATTGGGGGAGGGTTCACTTGTTTGTATCATGGGACTAGCCAGAGGAGTCATTTCAGGGCGCTGACTGATCCTGAACAGTGATAAGCTTTATAACTCAGCTTATTTAGTTCACATGGACATGTGTTGGCTGCCAGCTGACCCTAAGGGTCAAAGCACATAGTGTTAAAAAACGTATCCAAGCATCAAATATTTTTACAGCCTCTGTTAAAACTATGTTGTAGGGCTTTGCACCGGGCTGTAAAAGTCCAGTCTTTCATTCTACTGTTTTAGAATTGCTAATACACAACAAAGACTGTAAAATATGGAATTAAGAGAGTCAAATCTGATAACACATAGTCCTAATTGCTGCTACATTGCATCTTTTTCCTAACTAAAACTGGGATCTGATCTGTGACCTAAAACAAAGATACAGCCTGATTTGTTGGTTTTGTAATCTCTTACACACATACTTTGGTAGATACAACTTTGTGGACCTGCTAAAAATGCATCCACATGTCCAGTCAGTCAATAAACTGACCGGAAAGACAGCCTTAACAGACAGTGATTTCAAACATAAAAAACTCCTGAAAGCGTCCAGGATTTTCTTATGCAATATCAAATAGCCTAACTTCCCTCCTGACTTTACACAGATTTTTTTTCTTGCTGGCTCCCTGGTATTGTCCCCTCCCCCACCCTTGTCTGACAGGGAAATTGCAGGGAAACTTCCAGCTGTGAGGGACAAGTGTGAACAATAAAGCTAAATGGTATATCATTTTTCAGCCAAAAATGCAATTTGTGCATGCATAACAGTCCCATTGCACAACATGCAGTGTTTGTCACATGACCTGAAGTGCTTCATGATGCAACTTGTTGTCTGATGGAAACCAAAGCAGACACTTTCCTTATTTCTATGACTAATTTACAGTAAAAGTCTGTCTGATAATCATTAGCAGCAGTCAGAAAACTGAGCACTATGCATAGGGTGTCTGTGTGTCCCCTGCATGTAAAAACACTGCACTGCTACAGTCATCGGGATTAAACGTGAGGCAGTTGTTTATTTACTTTAAGTCAATCTTAGGTGAGTATATTCCTGTTATCAGCAGCCCGTAGTCTTAGAGCTCTTTAATGCTTTGTCAGTATATATGTTAAATTAACAGCAAGGACATGTCACAGCTTGTTTTCTCTTAAACTGTGTGTGTACGCTGAAGGGTGTGAACACTGCAAGCAACTTAAGACAGTGGTGTTTTGTTTAGAACAGGGCTGAACATGTAGATTAAGGTGTGTGATAGGTAGGACTGGGTGATGTGGCCAACAAATGATATCACAGTATTTTTTTGCCTTGGATGGTAATGGTACTATATCCAATATTACTAAATTAAAAAGGTACAATGTTTTCAAATCCAAATTCAAGTGTTATAAACCCCCTTCTCCCCCCAAAACAAGCCTTTGATTGCATACTCAATTTATGTTTAAGCATAGGAGCACAGAAAAATGGTTTTTAAGATGTCTCTCAATGTTTACTTCCTTCTAACTGTGCACCACATTTTTACGTTTCAGCTTTCCTGCTGAGGTGTGTTAAGGTGCTAGTGACTTTAGCACATTTCCTGATGAGGGCGTTTACAATATAAGCACTTCAGAAAAATAACAGCCACAGACATCTACTGTGAATAGCTTGACATAAGTAGTGTGTTTAGCATTGATTTAGCTTAGCTTTGGCTGCCATACTGGTGAGTTTATGCAGGTAGTTTGTAGCAACTTCTCTGACATCATGTAACGTTGCAGCCTGGATCTTTGACTCATCTTGGACTTAGTAAACAAAGTCATAAGTAAGATCACACCTTTCAATGGTTGTGTAAGCTGTTGTAAAATGAAGAGCTGCAGCGCTAGGCTGGTGGTATTAGGTTAGTTACCTAGCTACACATAATATTGGACTTAAAAAAAGAGGACAAACACATCATATTTATAAAGTGGTGGAAAAAGGACAAATTGGCTTCATAAAATAGATCAGAATCAGACTCCCCTTGCCTGATGGCAGAAACAACAAATAACACATAAATATGTCATCGACCATCAGGTCGCTGCTGAAGGAAAATAAATAAATAAATAAACTTGGATTGAAAATATAATATTTGTGCATTTTCAAAATTATATAGGAATTAAGTTTGTTTTGTCTGTTATTTACAAATTAGACTAAAAATCAGATTGAAAAAGAATTGTAATATGATATGTGAATTGTAATATGATATGTGATATAATATGAAATTTTGACCACATTGCCCACCCCGAGTGTAGACCTAACATAAATATAAACACTGTTAAAAATCACTGATGACACTGAAGTGACACATTAACAAGGAAACATGTCATTCCACCTTCTCTCTAACTACTTCATCTGTCTAGCTGAAGAACCTCAACACATAAACCCAGCTGCACGTTTTGTTTCTGAATGTCACAATTAGAGATAGTAATATTTCTTATAATAGTCAATAACTTTGTGTTTTGTGTTATTTTTTGTAAATATTTTATTATTATCAGTTGTGTTACAGTGATTGTCATTATTACTATTTTTTTTTTTGTTTGTTTATGTACTCTGCTTTGGCAACAAAGGTTTTAACCATTCATGCCATTAAAGCATATTTTCAACTCTGAACTTTGAACTGTGAGTGTAACAGTCAATGACAGAACCTGGACTCAGTATGTGAGTAGCAGAAGTAGCTCAGGAGTGCATGTGTGAGGAAAACATCCGGCAAAAACCACATAGCAATTTATTTTTCCTACTTTCAGCTAAAGGCAATTTAATCCACATTTAAAGAAGTACAAAGAAAAACAACCACACATAGTTAAACAAGGTATCAATCAAAGGACACGCATGGAAAAACCTCTGATATAAATATATCATTTACCCAACATTTGATTGCACATGATCAGATCTTACAGCAGACACTCGGTGTAATGGATATTTTATAGCTCGTATCCATAATCATTTTAATGTGAGCAACGCTCTGTGGAGTAAGTTCTTAACTTCATCTGAACTTCTGTATTGAACACGAGCAACCGTTCATCAAATAAGCCCAATATCATGTTTTTATGACCTATAATGCCCATACAGTAGGAGCATACATTTCACCAACTCACGTCAAACACATATCTGACACACTGAATGTCTGGATGCGTCTACAGTCCGGGTCAAATAAAAAAAACAACCATGTAATAATTCAATGGAGTAGAAACACGCAACTGCGTCATATTCTGCTGCACGTATACAGGCGTGCAGTCGTGAGTTCGGTTCAACCATGGCGAAGGCCAAATAGACAGCATCAGCCAATAAAAAACAGAGTAGCTATTCTAAACCACCGACCCAAAGTACAACTCATTTTCTCAAGTATTTACCCAGTAATAAATCATTTCAGGAATAGCGCTTTGCAGCAATGTTGCGGCTGCTAACGTTAGCATAGATTAAACTCCGGTTGCTTTTGCGTCATAAATCCCTTCTTTGTTATGACAAGTCAGCAACATCAGCGTTTATAGCTTGAAAATATGACAACGGCATCAATATGGATTGGTTCTACACAATACGACCAATAAGATGCAAGCTGGCCAAGCTAGTTGACAGCACTCTCAAAAACTGGTGCTAACAACAAAGCTAGCGACCTCGAGCTTGCGCTACGTTGCGGCTATCCTTCCACTAGCATAACATTTTTGCTACTATCAATGAGTGACTATAAACATGGGTACACGACTTTCTCTGCTTATTAGTCAAGCAAATAGTGCAGCTACAGTCTGATTGAAACGCATTTTTCACAACCAACAGTGTTCACTGAGCAGAGGTTCAGAGTAAAGCCTCACGTAGTCGAAGTCTAGTATGTGGCCTATCGTGAAAACAGCAAGTTAGCTAACGTTGCTACACAGCTAGCATAGCATTGTCGACAAAAACCGCTGACATTACTCACCCTGAGCGTTGGCTGACATGATGCAAGACGCTCCCGCTTACAGTATGACTATAAAACTAGACAGAGCATTTAATCTTTAGTTTTCCGCCATCGTGGTGATTCAATAGATAGACTATTATAGAAACGGTATCTAGTATGCAACAACGACTCCCATCTACGACCGGAGTCCAAACATGGCAGAGCTGGCTTTGCAGCGATGATGCATTGTGGGAGGGAAACAGCAGCTCCCCCGGTCGGTTTGCAGCACAAACGCGAACTGCATGATTATTAACAAAATTGGCTGACAGGGTATGACCTGTGTTCACCTACATCTGTATGTGGGTTATATTTTTCTCATAGCTCTACGTCTTTGTGCTGTAGAGTGTTTTTTTAAGGATTTTGCTTGGATAATTATTTTACTGAAAAGGGGGAAGTAGGTAGGAAACAGGCATCTTTAGGTTATTTAGCATTTTTATGTATAAGTTTAGACATTTTAGTGGCTCTACAGATTGGCTCTATACAGTGGAAGACTCAGGAATTTTGAGGGGCAGGGCAAAAATAATATGAAGGGCACCAGCACACAAAAAGTGTACATTTCTTATCAAATAGTCAGAAACTCTGGTTAAGATTATACCTTTCTATTATGTGATTATGCCTGCTGCACCATTGTAATAAAGATATATTAACTATTGTACTATTTAATTTGCAAATGTACAGGGGCATGTCAGAGAAAATTTAAACATTAATGAGGAGGTAATGGCACATTATCACATTTTCTCCACTTTGGAGGGCACTTTGATAGGCTTTGTCCACTGAGAGAGCACTCTAAAAGGCACCTTACCATGTTTTGTCCACCTAAAGGGCACTTCTCCGTCCACCTAAAGGCCATTGTATCTGAATTTTTCCACTGAGAGGGCGTCCTAAAGGGCACTTTGCCACGTGTTGTCCTGTGGAGGGGCACTATAGAGCAGTTTTTCTCAACCAGGATCGTCGCTCCAAGAACCACTGCTCCAGAGGGCACTTTATCATGTTTATCTACCATAGGGACAGAGGGCACTTTGGCAGCTTTTTTCGAAACATTAGGACACCAGGGGGTAGAAATCATGCCCCTGACCCCCCTCTGAGCCCACCAGTGGCTCTGTATCACTCCTGGTTTCTTTCCTTGCATATCTAAATTGAATGTGACAACAGCAGATATTCACCTCATTTTTTTCTTTGTGTCATGGGGGTCCTTATTGTATTTGTGAGTACTGTTAGACATTTTTAGGAGCTAGTAAAACATTGTTGTTAACTATCAAATTTAGTTTAACAGTTTTTACATTTGTAAAAAAATGTTTAACATACCTTTGAAATTCGAGGAAGGCATTCTGTTGAATAGGATGGAAACAGAATCACAAAAGATCCAAAATAGTTCTAAGTGATATCAAAACAATACACTTCTCAAACACTGATTTGTATGTGATGAATGTTCAAAATATGTTTTATGAGATTATGACCAGATTTATAGATGCACGCTGCCCCACACCTATAAGGAGAATCAGCGTCATCATTCACATAGCTGCTTCTGGATGTTTAACTTTGTACAGCTAGCATTGGGTTTGTATCATCAACTTGCAAGAATGATTAGCACAAACCAGGGTTCACTGATGTCTTAGGGTGACCTTAGAATAATGTCAGGACACAAATTAAATCAATCTTACCAGTCATACGAAGATAGCACAAAAAAACCCACATAAGATAACACACTTAACAACACTTTTTCATACTGTGGTCAATTTGGCATATGGGGTTTTTCTGTTACAACTCTGGGAGCTGTGTCCTGCAGAAGTTCTCTGATGACACAGCCATCCTGGAGATAGTGTGTCTGAGGGGAACGAGTTGGAGTACAAGCAGGTCATTATGGACTTTTTGAGCTGGTGTGTGATCAACCACCTACAGATCAACACCAGCAAGATGAAGGAGATGGTGACTGACTTCAGGAGGAAGTCCCCCCAGACTGCACTGGTGAACATCCAGTGTTTGGACACCGAGAGGGTAGAGACTTAAAGATACCTGGATGTTCACCTGAACAATAAACTGGACTGGCCTACAAACACAGATGTCCTCTATAAAAAGGGTCTAAGGCGACTACACCTGCTGAGGAGACTGAGGTCCTCTGGAGTGTGCAGGACTCTGCTATGGACATTTTATGACTCTGCGGTGGCATCAGCTCTTTTTTTTTTTTTTTTTGCAGTGGTCAACTGGGGTGGAGGGAGCACAGAGAGGGACAGAAAGAGGCTGAACAAGCTGGTCAGGAGGGCCAGTTCTGTCCTGGACTGTCCCTTGGACTCTGTAGAGGAGAGAAGGATGTTGGCCAAGCTGACATCCATCATGGACAACCCCTCTCACCCTCTGCATGACACAGTGGGTGTGTATGTGTATATGCTGATGCGCATGTATATGTAAAGATATGTACAAGCATGTATAAGAACACTCATATGTTTATTCCCACAGCCCAGAAGTTGCTGCAGCCCAAGTGTGTATTTTATTTCAATTTCAAACTGCACATTAAATTTGTTATTATTTTCAGATGTGTAATGTTACTGGAATTTTAAGTCCCTCTTTTACATCATACCATACACACTCTGCTATTTGAGAAACATTATAAATAGACTTACATTAAGGCTTCCATTGTTGTGCAGTGCATTCTGGATAGTGATGTCAAATGGTTGGATGGTTCTTCCTCCACCATCTTTTCAGCTGTACTCACCTCAGTCCACATTACAGTAACTTCTTTCTCCTTATCCTGTTCACTACAACTGCACTTGGGTTAAGATCAAAAAGGCTTTAAGAATGACACTCCAAAGGAAGAACGGCACAACTGTTACACACACTGGTGAACTCAGAAGTGGGATGGGGGATTGCCCCTCTTGGGGACCCTGGGGTGCTTCAGTGGAATACACACATGGTAAGTTAAACACGATAAAGCACCCTCTGTGATGCCCTCAGTGGATATTATTCAGGTAAAAAATAAAATATGAATATCACAGCTTAACTTTATAATGGATCATGATTTTGCTGTTCTCCATGGGCCCCCAGTTTGGCTGGGCCCCAGAAAGCTCTCCCCTTATCCCCCCTTATGGGCGGCCTTTTCTGCACATGACTGTTCTTGAATGTGCCTGTCTGTGTTCAACCACATTCAGGTACAGGAGGGGTCCCCAATCTCTGGCACCTTTATTTTGGGGGTCGTGCGCTGAAAGGCTTGAGAGCCCCTGCTCTAAGGTGCCCTGTAAGTGGGCAAATCTGACAATGTGCCCTTTGAGGTACCCACCAAGTGGGTAAACTCTTTTAAAAAGGGCCCCTCTAAGTGGAAGTAACAAAACAAAGTGCCCCGTTATTGGACAAAATTTGACAAAGTGCCATCTCTGGTCCTCACTTAGCAGAAAACACTTGATAAAGTAGCCTTCCAGTGCACAAAACCTGATCAAGTGACCTCTTAAGGGCACATGTTTAATAAGGAAGAAATACAATTGAGTGCCACAAAGTCCATTTTCACTGACTTTCTTATGTGTGTATTTCTTTAAATAAAATGTTAACTAGCCCCAAGTGTTTTATTACAGATGTGTAGAAGGTTTGATCATAATGGGAAAAATATTTTATCTTAACCAGGGTTTCTAACTGTTTTATTATAAATGTATGGCAACTTTTTGTGCACTGGACCCTCATTGCTTACAATAGGTGCCCCTTTTGCCATTATTATTTATTATTTTTCGCCCCCCTCCCTCAAACATCCCGAGTCCACCACTGGTTTGACATCACTTCCCAAAGTGCATCAACAATATCAGCCTGCAAATTTTCTCCAAATGCAGGAATCTAATGTGTTTCTTTTCACAACATAATCTAAAAGACACTGATTTAATCCAATAAAGTAAACAAACTGTGCAAGGTTCTTTTAAAGTCTGGGAGTCGAAGCTGTTTTTCTGAGTCTTGTGGTCTCACCCTTTAGTTCTTCGGATCACAACACCAGCAAGTTTGGTCTCAGGTCTTAAAATTGGCAAGAGGTTAAGGCTTAATTCTGGCTTGAGTCATTGCAGATGCAAAGTTGGGAAACTCTCACTTGAATGAGTCCGTCAACAACAGAGTACCTGGGAATCTGAAATTTAGATTCTGAGATGATGAAGTCTGTTATTTTATTTTGCCTTTGCAAAAGGGTCAACAGATACAGTGAGCAGCAATGTTAAAAGAGTACATTTTAGACTGTTATTCACCTCATACCAAAGTGAATACACTTCAAGCTATGCACAACAGCAGAGTAGTGAAAGAAAAAAATATCAGTTTGAGCTGTTTGTTAAGTTTCATATTTTCAAAAAGTGATGAAAGGTCAGAGCATGTTAGATCCGTAAATTTCCATTACAGTCTACAGCTAGACTACAGCAGATTTCTAACCCTTAAATTCCTCCTGGGCTGACAAACGTCAACAAAGACCCAGAGAGACACCAAAGAGAGGTGAGCAGTGAACTGAAGCCGCATTGTATTGGCTCATTATGGGGTCCCACAGTGAGGAAGAAGCTATTTTGTAGCACCACAAGGTCAATATCTGAAAGCCAGGGCGATGGAGGGGATCAGCCATGAGATTTTTAATTTGAGAAATCGTAAAGGGGCTTTCCTGGTCAAAGACACTCTGTGAATTCTAATGGACTGTGGGACTTTGTGCAGACAAGATGTTGAGTCGGCAAATACTTTTCCCTGCTCTGTAACGTAATATGAAACACATTTTATCCACACCGGTTCCATGATGTGCAGTTAATGCTGCATTCAAGGTAATCAGGTCAATATTAAGGTATAAATGCACAAGCTCACATAGTAAATCTTTCTCCTTGGAATAAATGAAGGAGCAGTTTACATCAATACGTATTCCTCTCCTTATTTGATTTTTTACATTAAATAGCTGTTTCCAAAGCTCTATGAGATATTTCTACTCTCCCTGGATTCACTTTCCCAGGAATTTTTTACTTCCAAATAGATGTGAAAAGGAGAGCTGTCACACTCTATTATGGTGACCTCAATGATTCTGTGCCCTATCCAAATCCAGCGGTTTTCCATAACAATGCAAATTAAAGGGTGCAAAGCCGAAGGAGACAAGACTTGTTATTTTCCATCCAAAGGACAGAGGTTCTTTACAAAAAACTTGTCTGTACGCCTTGTGTATTGTTTGACAGAATTTGAATACAACTTGGAAGTTGTTTTGTGTGAGACAATGAGGTTTTTGGTGTCAGTTCAGAAAGATCAGCAACTGTCTTGGGAAAAGAAACAGGAGCTGTGGACCCAGATCTTCTTAACCTCCAACATATTGCTGTCTATTTTTTGAAATGTCATCTGTATTTTTTAAATGATCATATGCTGTGTTTATTTTCATGGCAAACTTCACCTAAGATATATATTTTTTTAAGTTTCTGCCAAATTTCATCATGAAGGGGGGTCAAGTAAGTACAACACCAGGTGGCCAGAGAGCTCTTCTCTTTATGTTGATTTTGGCAAATTTGTGGATATTGCTAATCTCACAGGCAAGACTGGGGTTTGTATTGCTGGTTAGGGATTTAAGCTTCTATTGTGAGCATCTTTAATGTAGAAAACCATATTTTTCCAGATCAATATCCAAAGAAATCCTATATTGCTATGAACTTAATGTATATTATACATTTATTTGACTGGGAAACAATGTAATAAACAAGATCACTGTACTTTTTTGATGGAATATAACACAACTGTGCTTATCTATTATATGCTTTTACTGTACACTATTAATTGTAGTTTAATAACAAGTTATTTGTTCTTATAACCTTTTTGTGTGATATTTTTAGAAAGCAAGATGAAGCCTTGTCACCGACATTAGTAAAGGCATCTTGATATCAATAAAAGCCCATTCTAGGAATCTAGGAAACTGCATATTTTAAAACAAAAATTGCATGGTATATTTCCCTTCGAATTCTTCATTTTCATGGTAAATACATATTGGTGTGGTATAGATTCAACATTCTTTGGTAAAAAGGGAAAACCGATTATTTTGGCTTACTGAGTCGAGGGAGTATTTGATAAAATTTGCTGTGCAATATTTTTTAATTCATGAAGTATTAAATTTCTCTGTAATAAATAATACCATGCAATTTTCCCAGAGTGAATAGTCTGCAGTCTGTGACCCACATCTCAGTGCAATGAACTGCTTAACTCAGGCTGTTGTTTTATTCAGTGCACTGTCAACAGACGGGTGAGGAGGAGGCGGAGAGGCGGGTTTGACACTCACCGGTCAGTGTGATTGGATGCTGCATTCGACTCCTCTTCCTGATTGGTTACTCGCGCTGTCAGTCCGTATCTGTTATCGCTGCTTCCCGCGCCATTCGACGTGCACGCGCAGGACAAGGCAGGCACGTAACCGTTGGGAGACTGTCTGGAGTCTGTCTGAAATTGATAAAATTGGAGATGGAGTTTTGCGTCTGTTTGAACGTTTACAGGGAAGCCGCCCGCTGGAAATGGGATTTTTTTGCTCTCCTCCTCAAACGCCTTCGCCCAGGAGACGCCAGGCTCAACCAAAAATATTTTTAGATATCCGCCGTGAAAGTTTTTTCTTCTGCAGTCTATCAGCAGACAGCTCTTTATGTACAGGTAGGTAAGGCAGACGCCGGAGTGCAAGTTAGCTAGCATACCGTTAATACTGCGGCGTTACACATTAGCCAAAATATGTGTGTTTGTGAATGATAGCCGCGCGTTTTTCCTTAAAATGGACGGTTTGCTAGCTTAAATTTTAAATTATCCTGCTCTACCGCAACAAACTGTAACTCGCCCTGCTTATCCCTGACATAAAAATTATGAATACGCTTGTCGCGTTGTGTGTTTGTTGTCTAATTAGGAGAATTTCAAACAGTAGCTATCTTGTTTCGGAGGCTTGACCTCATTCACACTTCTTCAGGAGGTTGCGCAGGTGACGCACCTTTGCTGACGTGAGGTTGTTGATTAACCCCACGCGCTCTAAAGCTACCTGTTACTCAGCAGATACCTGAGGGGACCCCTGTCTTTAGTAGACTTCCCAGTTCTGCCTTAAACCATTTCACCTTTGCATTTTTACAGTTGAAAGAAATCATACACACGTGCAGCTAATTAATATATGTAAATTAATTAATTGTGCCCTGAGGTAAGCTACAATTTACCGTATATGATATGTTTATGTGCCCTTTTCTGTCCTTGTTAAAGCTCTGCGGGGAAGCAGCCATCAGCCCTGGAGTTCAAGAGGAGTGCACCATCCTGAATGCAGTCTGCACCAGCTCAGAGGTTAGTTGCAGTACACTTGTGGGTTCAGACTGGGGTTGTCTTTTCAATTTTAAAGGGTTTGAGTGATGAAGGGAGGATTGTTTAATGATGCTGCGTAGATTGCGCATGCTTGACAGACCATTGCATTTACTGTTTTTGCCACGATTAAGAAAATATTTTTTTCCCTTGAACACTTGTTTTTATTTTTTTCCTTTCAGTGTTTAATGATGATGATTCTGATAGTGTCTGATTGCAGGGCAAAACTTCCTTCAACATACTCTGACAACAGCTGTATTTATAGCTATTACAATCTTTGTTATGTATTTAAAACATGTTGCTGCAGTGTTACCTTAAATGAAAATTCCTTGGTGTTTTGTGCATTGTTTTCTACTTGGCCTCTTTTAACAAGCCTGGCTTTTTTTGATATAGTTTGAAATGTTGCTTACATCACTGGAATTCATTGTGAGCAGTGTTGGTCTGCTCTTATTTAAGAGTTTAAATCATACTTTTTCCCATCCAAAATACTGAGATATTGTTCTCAGTAAGAATCAATACATATTGATTAATCTCCATTATATTTGAAAGTCAAAGTTATATTTGACAGCCCCAGCGTACCTGATCGGCCACTGCTTCAGACCCGTCTAGACGCTTTCACCCTGTCACTGCAGTAGTCTGCAGACAGTGCAGTCATATGACATGGGGGGAGCCTGCCTCCCTCCTCCTAGTGTCTGCTCTTTTTGGCCAAGATGGCTGGCTATAGCATTGTTGTTGTAAACCATGACGTATATAAGTTGATGTGATCAGAAAAAAACACATAAAGCATGGCAGTGCATTGTACGTGAATGAAGCAGACCACAGCTGCTTGAGTCCATTGTACACATAATCAACAGCGAATTTTAACTCTTATAGGGTTTTCGGGTCTAATTTTTTTTGTTTGTAATGGTTGGATGAATGCTTGATCAATAGTTGCATACTTTTGGTCTACACATCCCAGGAAAAAAATTATTGAAATGCTTTTATGCAATACTTGGCTTGACTGACATTCATTCCTGTCTTGTTTCTGTATCGCTTCATACCTGTTTCTTACTAGATCGGGTGGTAGCCATTTTGTCTGAATCATCACTCTGAGGGTATTCCAAAAAATGCTGTGAGCAGCTTACTGCATCTACACATTATGTAAATTCTAGCAGGGACTTATGATGATTGAATTCATGTTGTTTTATAATTGTTATACATGCAGTATTCCCAGAAAGACGGCATTTTATTAAATATGTGCTCCGTTTTGTACAGTAGATAATAACCCCGTTTGAAAGAAAAGAAAATACAGCCCTTTATGTTATAACAGATTTTTGCCTAATATGTATTGGTTTTGTATATTAGTTGCATTCTGGATTAAATAATAGTCCGTCGCTGAATTTGCAAAATCCATCAAATTATGATACGTTGTGTCACAACAAAATATAGGTTACTGTAGTGTGTGACATTTAAGGCACTGATATCAGATTTGACAGCCTTGTTGCTCTTAACCCAGTTTTGGGATGTGATAATAGGAATGGAAACTTCTATCATTACATCTACGGCAGTAGTCAGTGTGATAAGCCTCTTATTTTCAGTGGATATTCCAGATTTGGTTAAGCACTCTTTCCCTTAAAGTAATGAATACAATTTATATATTTTTTAAAGTTTTAAAATATCACATGTATTGCGCCAAGCAATACAGATCATATTTTCTTTAAGGAAAGCAGCTGCATAACTCAATTTTTTTGAGCTGGAGAGGGTAAAGATAATATTAGCTTAGGCTTCCCAAAGTGCCCCCGGCCTCACACTGACTTTACAAGTTACTTTCACTCAGTGAGTCTGTGATGTTTATCTGTTTGCTGTATCAGTGACCAGCCTGGACAGATCTCTTCATTATCACCTACTTAGTGCATACTTGTCTTCTCTCAGACAGCTTCTTCACACTTGTAATTGTTTTTGAGCGCCTGTTGATTTTTTGTCTTTAGTTTGTAGGGTTTTTACATTTTTCTATTTGTTTTACTGAGGTGTTCAGCAAAATATAGAATATGAAAATGTCTTTGCAGGCATGTCCAGAACCTGATCCAGCACATGAAAACTGATCCAAAACGTACTGAAGAAGGTAAGAAAACAAGGCAATAAAGTCTTTTGGTCAAGGCTATTTGTTGGCTTATTATTTTTTTTTTTACAGTTGTAATTGTTTTTCAAAATTGTCATTTTTCGAGAATATACTATTTGAAACCATAGAATAACTATTATGCATCACAGTCATAGCTTTAAAAAAATGTTTTTAAATCTTTGTAGTACTGATCACAACACTTTGTGAGCCCTCTGAATGCAGCATGTATGAAGCAATGCGTCTTCAGATATCTTGTAAGATTATATATAAATACTGCACAATTTGCAAAGAAAAGTGTTCAACCAAGGTGTAAATTTTATTCATTTTTGTAACAGTAAAGTAATGATAACAATTTGAATTATTTCATGTTTAAAACTTTTAAGTGATTTATCTCCTTTTGCAATATCGCAGTATTTATTTAAATATTTTAAGTTTACTAACACGAAAAAAGCTTTTCGTTATTAGCTCAATGTGCGTATTTATAAGCAAAACAAATCATATTTTAACTAAAGAAGTAGACTTTTAGTGTTCCTTAATTTTTGTCTTTGACAGCACCTTATGCTTTTTGCCAAGGTATACTGTTGTCTTACGTTTGTTTTTTTTTCCTCTACAGGTGATCTCTGGATTCTTGCAGGCTGTCATAACTTCATGTCTTAGACACCCAAATGGTAAGATCTGTGTTGACCTGTTCTTTAAAGCACACTTGGGCATGTTAAAAGTTGAGAAAAGTAATTTGAGGAATGCTTTAAGGTGCTGCAGTGAGAGACTGTGATTGCCTGAGGGAAATATTAGTCTGCTGCACACACTAGTATTTACAGAGGCTGAGCTCTGGGCTGCAACGCCAGTTCTACATGATGTGATGGTAAAAAATGGTTAATCACATTCAACGCTGTCATTTACTCGTCAGCTGCATCATTTTTTATTAACATACATTTGTGATCTCTTCATAAGATAATCATGGATATGGATCTCGTAACTTTCACTTGAGGCTTAGCTGGAAAATGCTGATGCAAGATGGGCTCTGCTTCTTCATCCTGTGTTTCTATTGGCTCATTGTCTCCACCCACAGTGTAGTCACGAGGTCTAACATCATGATGATGTCTGGTGAAAACAGGCTTTCATCTGGGCTCTAATGCTGCCTGAGCTGTAATGAAAAGATTTCTTGGGTTATTTCTGTGCACATACAGAGTAAAATTTGAGCATTTTTCAAAGCATTGTTCTGTACCACAGCAGCACCTGCCATTGTCTGTTTTAAACGCAGGGTTGTTTATCTCAGCAACCTCTGCTGCGTAATGACGCAGTTTCCTTTGACATTGGTGTGGCATATTTTAAATCAAGGCCTTCGCTGTATTTTAAGGAGTCTGCTGGCAGAGTGCCAAAACATGGATCCATTTGCTTCCCTTCTAAGAGCACAACTGCACAGCTGTGACCCTTAGCCGGTCCTAGCATCGATAACTCAAAGCCAGCAGCGTCCATTTTAGGTTTAAGCAGTGGCGAAAGAGATGATCTAAAGTGTGAAAAAAGAGATCTGAACTCTTAGCGAAAAATACTGTTGGGAAACGGCACAGCTTGTGCATCGCAATAAATGGTTTATTGTGGATATTTAATTGATAGAAAATAAACCAAGAAGATGTGTGAATGAAAAATGTCTGTATTTAATGACACTTTATATTGTTGGCACAATTTTTGATAAATGCTCCGCGGTTCCTTTTAATTAGGATGAGCATTTTTATTTGCCAATTGCGAAATGTTTAATTTTATTTTATAATTTTTAAAGTGATCTTACTTCAGATGCGAATTGTCTAACTTACTTTTAAAGGTACATGGATAAAATATAACATGAAAGCCATTAATTAATTTAATTTGTATAAATTTTAGAAACATAATATTTACCGTGTAGAGCAACATTATTTGCTATTAAAATTTTTGTGCAATTTATTAAGTAAATTTACCTGCAAATAATAATGAAAACTATAACTTATCAGAAACGCATGTAATTGAGCTCTGCAGATGAATTTTAAAAATGAATTGCAACGATTAGGTAATATTATGATAGGTTTTATTTTGAGGTTTGAACTATTGCCATGCTGGATAATAATTAAAAATGGTAAGTTCTTTACGTAGTTTCATTATGTTTTATGTAATTTAAAAAAAAAATTAACTAGAATGTATTAATTTAAAAAATAGTGAGACGGACATTTTAAATATTAGTTGAGACAAATTTATTTTATCTAACTTAAGCAATAAGAAAATATGATAAACATTATGCAGCGTTTATGTGACCTTTTTTTCCCGGTCATGTTAAACATTTTTTTTTGTAAATTATTTAATTTTCCAGTGTTGTCAAGTTGTGCTCCATGCCATTTTATTTATTAAAAGTGAAATCCTTATTTATTCATTAAAGATCTAACTAATAAAATGTTTTTTTCAGTTTTTGTATTGAACACCTAAAGAGAATTAATGCAGTTAAAGCAGATCATATTACATATTACATCATACTGTAGATCATATTACATTAGTTCAACTTTCTAAAAATGAATAATTTAATCTCTTTGATAAGGTTGCATAGGACGTTAATGCACTTAACATTTAAAGTCCACCCATGACGTTACTCAGGAGTACAGTATACAGTGGTATAGAGCCTGACCCATTGAGAGGTCTAGGTGACCTTTAGCATGGTGAATACTTGTTTTGTGCTCTGTTAAGACCTTGTGTGAAAGCCAGACTGTGTTCTGATGCCACGTTAACACAACAGTGGCTGTCACTAACATATTAAGCTGGGCCTTTCTCTTGCCCTAAAAATAGAGAAAAAAGAATAAAGCAGTTGTGCTCATCCACGTGTTGCAGGGGCAGGTCAGAAATAACAAACTAATTTAGATTTTTGATTTAATTGGTGTCTGTTCACACTCAACCCTGTTGACCTTTTGTAGTTGAACAACTCAAGGAAAAGTTAACTTTGCCTTGGTGCTGGTTTCAGACTCATAGATTGAATATTTTCTAGTAGTAATCATAGTAACGAAACAGTTTTAGCTGTTGTTGGATTTCTAATTGAATGTCTGATTACATTACATAGATATTAACATTGAAACTTTAGTCAACCGCAAACACTTTGATAAGATGATATTTTTGTTGTTAAAGACTAACGCTGCTGCCGATCAGTTACAGCTGAGCATGTTTCCTTTATTTCTGTATTCATGATGCACTAATATTAGGATAACGACATGAGTGACTTGTTTATCGGGTGGATTTTACAAACTATCTTGTTCTCTACTCAAACACAGTTTCTGAGGTATGAAATTGATCTTTGGTGAACAGTAAGATCTTTGCCTGCAGATAGCAGACCTTTGTTTATCATTAACAAAACCACAACACACCACTCACTGACTGAGCAGAGATTTTGAATCTCAGGTGCAGCCTCAACATCAATACAAACTTCACGTTTTAGCTACTCTTTAGAAGAGGGTAACCATCCTGAATCAGGCTGTGTTTATACTGCAAATGACAGATGTTAAAGTGCTTATTTTTGGGCCTTTTGAACGGTAAGTAAATAACTTTATTTATTTGGCTGCTGTATTGTGAGAATGTCGTATTTGTTTTTCACTGTTTGTGGCACAGCAAGTCTAGAGATGGAGATGTGCACATGCTCCTTGTCTGTTCCCACCCAGTTGTGTTGCATTTACAGCTTCAGCAATACTTCCTGTTTTAATTTGACTGTAAATCCACCACTGACTTTTCAATGGAGCGTGATCGTCTATTACACCCTCATAAACGGTACAAAGAAGGCTGTAGGCCTGGGTGACCACTGTTTGACTGCAGTGCAAATCTGCATGCCCACTTAAGCTCAACAGCAGCCTGAACAAGCACTTACTTTCTGGAAAGAAACTTTTGGCCTGAGATGAACTTCTGCTATTTTACTCTTCTCCCAAATCCTCAGCACATACCGCTGGGTCCAGGCCTGGAAATGAAGAGAAGTCCAGTTTCAGAGAATCATTTTCTAATAAAACAGTCAAACAGTTACATATAAGCAGTATGCACATTGCAGGGCTTCTTTAAGAACTTGTTTTTAGAAGGGGAAAAACCCCTTCAGACAAAGGACAATAGCGGAAATTAGTGCACTTACTCTTGGTTAGCATGAATCAGTTATCCACTGCATACTGATATTAATATAGTTCAAATTTCAGTGAGCTGTATACTATTTTAAAGTACATAGTGTTCTTGAAACTCAATTTTTTCTCTACAAATGTAGTATTTTAGAGCTTGTAAATCATATCTAGTTTTACAAAGACAAAATTTGTTTATGGATTGAAAAGAAATTATTTGAAACGTGGTAAAATAATCGTTTTATGCTATTCTGAAAATCAAGTTTGATTTATAATGGAACACTGTATGTGATTTTGTTGTCTGCTCAGAAATAGAATATTCCTCTGATAAAGGTTTTCGAATGAAAACGTAAAATACAGCACATACTTAAAGTTAGGAAAACAGAAAAGAAACTTTTAAGTTCTGCATGTGCTGTCTGAATGGTTTTGTTGAATATAACATTGCAGCAACAGTTGCAAAAAGTGTTAAAATCTCCACTTGTTGTCTCATAAATTTGGACAACCAGCTTTGTTGATGACTATTAGATTTGTGTTTAAATAATGTCTATACAAGCGGTTTGATTGTAAGTTATTCTTTCCATGGTTCACATTTCTCTGTTTTTATGTAAAACAGTTCTGTTATGTTCCAAAGTATAACAATTCCCCCAGTTGAGGAGCTTTACTGAAACTTTTCTTACAAGTTGGATATGTGAGTCTTCAGGGTGTGCTTGCATTTTTCCCTAATTGGGGCTTATTTTAACACACCTGGAATACCTGCTTTCTTTTTGCCATTTGACCTTTTTGTGAATTAAGACAGCAAGGCATAGTTTGAGCTCGTCAACCTCGCGGTACATCATAGCGAAGGGAGGCTGCACCATGACTAATTAGTAAATCTCACTCCTCTCTTAGGTGAAAAAAAATGATTTCCTTTGCAGGGAGGTTGGGGGCTGATGAGTAAATACCCACCTGCACATAGTTGCAGTAACCTAATAAGTCTCCCTGGACTTTGAAAGTGAATATTTCATTTTTCACTGATCTCTAACAGCTTTCCTGCATGTCTTATACTCCACTCTCCATAAGCCATGTAAGATGGGTAAAGGGGAAACTCAGACTGCAGGGTCTCTTTCCTGTCACACAATGGCGTGGAAAGGTCAGGCCTAATGAAGTCGGGGGTGTGACCCTAAGTATTCAGTGACTTTGCATGGGCCCCCATCCTACCGCTGCAACCATGCCAGTTAATCCCTTTTTGATCCTAATTGATAGGCATTAACATGATCCTTATCCAGGAGCTGTGTTTTGTCTTCCACAGCCCTCCTCTCTGGGTGTCAGTGACACAAAGTGTGAAAGCGTTAAACCAAATGTGAAATTGATATTTTTCATGTTTGTGTGCTGTGTATCTAAACACTCACACAAAAGTGGTCGATGCTCAGTGTTTGCCCTCTGAGGCTCTTAACAGGACTTAGCACATGACCTCTAGAATCCGACTGTGATGTGAATGGTACCAGCCCATTTCCACTTTGTTTACCTCTCACTCCTTTCATCTTCATCATGAGGTGATTACTGCCTGAACTGTGAACTAATTGCCCTCTTTAAAATGTTTGCACTGACTTTAAGTCTGGGCCCTTGCTTTTTTTTTGGGAAAGCAAGCCACTGCATGACTTCTAAAGGGGAGATTTTGTACCAACTCCCAAGAACTTTCCCTGAGTAACTGTTTAAAAGTATTTGTTTACAGTCTATTTCTAGGGGAACCTGAAGATAAAACAATGTGTGGCCCCACTTCTCCCACTGATCGCAATACTGCAATCACTATTTCACTGTTGTTGATGAAATGAATGTAAATTACTTAGCAGTGTTACCAGGCAGATGCTGACAAAGATTTTTTATTGCTTATTATTAATATTGCAGTTGTGCTAGTTATGTTGTTTAATTTAAGCTATTAAAGGTCACTTAACAGTCTAGGACCTTTTATTTTGCAACATTTAAACTCCACTCCTTAATGACCGTCTATCGATTATGGTTTGTTTTGTATTTTAACTAAAACCAGCAAATGCCTGAGTTTTTAACAACAAAAAATATGTTTTTTGTTTATTTTGACAGATTCTCTCGTCATGAAGTATTTGAAACTTGGACAGTCCAAGTGATGAGTAAATGACACCAATGCAAGAGATAGTCAAACATTACAATTTTTTAAAATTAATGTGATATAAACTCTTCATATTTGCGCCATCATTTTATGTAGAAATTGTTTAATTTAAAGGGGAAAAATACTCTTTTACTCTCTACTTTTTATTAATCCTTTTATGATTTTGAAAACAACCTTGGTATTGAACCTAGACAGACTTTGGAGTATACACAGTTCAGGAGTTTGATTTTTTAAACTTTAACTTAAAGAAAGAAAAAAAAAATAAATGAGAGATGGACCTTTTTTTCATGTTTGACACCTACAAGAAGTGACTCAAGAGTGGATTGGTTTTATTTCTACTTCCTTACTGTAGGTACAGTATGTGCAATATTACTGTAAGGCAAATTGTAGCTTTTATATTTTTATGTCATGGCTGTCAGAGTTGAAACATTAATCAAAATTAATTAAGGTCTATGAGTAGTGCATATGTTTTTTTAAATCACATGCTTTATCTTAGTGTGAGGCAATTAATCGAGTTTAATTTTCAATCATGATTTTAGCTTCCAAAGGTCATGAAAACAGGAGAATCATGATTGAATGACTTCTGTGCTACATGCAGTTTTGTCCACAGCATTTGTCATGTGAGAAAAGTTCATTTTTTTGTTGTTAGACTTTGGCCATAAAAATATATTTTTTGTCGATAAATTGTTATAGTATATATCAGAACTTTTGCCAATTTTTAGGGATTCAGGTTAATGTTTTTTTTTTTTTTTTGCCGATATCTGATATGCCCAAAATAGTTTAGGACAATGCTGATATAAGTACTAATATATGAACGTTAGTCAGACCAAAAACTTTACTCTTTAAAACACACAATTTAAAGTTTGAGAATGAACAAATGAACAAATTTCAGTCCCTAAAACACACTCTTACGTGTAAGAAATGTCAAGGAGTAAAGTAGAAGACTTCAGCTGACATAGGTCTGTTGGTCTAGCCTAAAACTCCACAAACTTTTTTGTTCCTATGGCCAGTTTTATGGCTGATATAGACTGATTTTTATATCTAAGTAATCAGTTGTAGATATGTTGATTTTTAATATGGCTAATATGATAATTCACTTTTAAAGCTAACATCTGCAGATGCCAATATCACATCACTAGTATTGTGCGTCCCAACTATTTGAGTTTTTACTGATTTATTTTTATTTTTATTTTTTGCATTATTTCAGTGGTTAAGAGTGTCAAATCCGAGTAAGTGCACATGTTGCTGATGTTGTGAAATCAATGAGTAATTTTGTTTTACAGTTGTGGTCCCAATACCATTCAGGAATAATCGGGATGAGAATTTTTGCCATAATCGAGCAGCCCTACTTTAATGTCCCCTTCAGGACACCCTGTTCAAACCACTGCGATGTCGCCCTGTAAGGTCAGTGGTGGAAAATAAGTCCACCTGTGCTTCTTTGAATCTACATCCACACTATTGATATTTATTGTTTTAAAACTTAGACAGCTCAGTGGACAAGTCAAAAGTCATTTTCACCATGTGATATTTAACATATACCTTTTTACTGTTCCCTTAATTTATTCACAATACACAACAAAGTGGTTTTTCATGGTTTTGTTTATGTCCTAATTTCTGATCTACCCAATGTTCCTTATTTTCTTCTAAATGAATAGCAGGTTTGTATCAAAACCAGAAGTCCATTACCCTTAGCTCAAGACAGTAAGAAAATGCAAAATGAAACACCTAGGCAATAGTTTGATACCCACAAAAAATAGGGCTGGGTGATATGGACCAAAACAATAATACCTTGATTTTAAAGGGGTTGCAATATATTATTGGCATATCTGTAACAGCAGATATCAGCAGAAACAGAGAGTCATCACTGTTGGCGGATATGAACATTTCTGCTGTCATTTACAACTGATATATCATCTGTAAATTAATGCTGCACAGATAATCTAATTTCAGTTGGAGTCCCAATGTCAGGCTGTGCAATTACATAATTGCATATAAGGCTGTAATTGTTTTATTTAATTAGTGCTTAAAAGGTTTACAAAAAAATGCCTGTGGAAAGGTCTTTAAGTTTACAATAGTGCCACTATTTCACTTTGTAGAAGTCCTTCTATTTCCAAAAAAAGGAAAACCTTTTTTTTTAAATATTAAGTTACTTTGAAAACAGTACTGTAAAAATGTATTTTTTTTGCCACTTAATATTTGTATGTTTTGAGGTGAGAAATACAAAGCTATCATTTCTGTGCATTTTCCTTGATAATCAAGCAAGTAGACACCATTTGTGCTATATTGTAATGGCCATCACAGATCGCAGTATTGTCCAGTATAATCTCAAGTGCACATGTTTACCAAATCATGCAGCACTACTGTGAGTAACTGTAAATATCCTCCTATACTAACTGTAAATATTGGCTTTATGTACAAAAAGGTTTGTGGAGTTTTAGGCAGGGAAACCAGACTCAGGTCAGTTGAAGCCTTTTCTATTGTTCATCATCTTTCCTTAAATGTTTAAGTTTGATTTTAGGAATACAGTTTGAGTTCCCAACCTCATTTATATATCAGTATCAATGTCTGTATCTGCTGAGTTATTTTGTAAATATTAGTATATTGGCAAAATTCAATACTAAACTCCCAACCACTGTCTAAACTTAATACAGTTAGCAGCATTTTTGTATATTGATGCTGTCAAAATTCTCTGTTCCATTAAATTCCATGTGTTAAAAACGATAATGTCCCCATTCGTTATATGATCAGTGGTGTAATCGAGTACAGAAACTTAAAGATCTTCAGTCATTTTAACCAAAAGATAGAGAGAGAGAGAGAAAAAACTGTATTTATAGCACAAATACGTTGGAAAAGTTTTCACATGGTTCTGTGGTGCAACACATTTATATTTAAATATAAGCCAAATACCAATACCAATCAAAAAAACACCAATAAATACAGACATTTGGTATTTAAAAGTCTCAAAATTAATGACAACCTCAATATACTTAGATGTTACAATGCTTTCTTGTATAATTCAGTGTGCAGGAGATCGCCTGCAATATTTGATAATAAGAAACAGAAATGAGAGACAGAAATGTCGAGGACTTCTAGTTTTGCTGCTGTGTTATCAAACAGATAACAATATCATCTGATTTTTACTTTTGCAAATGCTCCTAAATGATATAAAATATTAAATTCCCAGTTAGACTGAACATTGTAAATTAAGCATGTCACTATTAGTGGCTCTTGCTGAAAAAATTCTGTTTAGTGAGCACCTATTTTTTTCCATCATCAACAATATAAACTATATCAACATAAATGATACTACATTGCATTTGAAGATGTACCAATATATGATTAAAACTCAATATATTTCCCAGCCCTACAACACAGCACCTAAAACCAGGGAGAACTAATGTCTGTTCCTAGATGAACCTTACAGTGGCAGTGACGGAAAATATAAAATATAAATGTTAAGGTCTCCTACAAAGGAAAAGTGAAACTCTATAATAAAGGAACTTTTCTAATATAAACCGAGCACAATAGTTGAGCCAGAGAGCCAATGATTGAAACTCCTTTATTCTGTTTACATATCTTAGTCTTTGCATGAAATTTGCCAATTTACAAACTAATTTGATGCTTTCTTTTGCATCTGATTTTAAGGTTTTGTCTGTATTTGCGTTGATCTTCTGAAATGGTTTTTAAACTATTAATTGTTGTTGGGTAATGACTTTTTATGGAGTGATTACTGTAGGCAAACACTGACTAGACAGCTGCTGGAAATGGCAATTATTTACAAGTGAGATACCAGGGCTTTGAATTTACAATAATCTTACAGTACAGTAACTACTATTACAATATTTTTTGTACAACTGTCAAAAATAAAGATAAAAATTACTTCTTAAATGATTTTAATCAAAATAGTGAAATAGTTTTACTGTTCCTATGGCATATGGCATTATCCGGTCATATTCAAACAGTTAAGCAAAGGAAAAAACAAAAGTGTGACTGGAGACTATTAATTTAAGATTGACGGGGTGTTTTGAAAACAAATAAAGTAATACAAAACATATTTTTTTGTGACATCTGTTCTGTTAGTATTTTCGGTCAGGTATAACCTCGAAATGATGCTCAGACAGTAACTTTTATGGTTTTCTGTGTGATCGGGTCTGTTTTCTCTAAATTTCCTTTTTTATCAAAAACATCTTTTATTTGGACAGCATATGTGCATTTTCCCCCCATAGTATTCTCAAACCTGTACAATTAAGAGGCCTATCTCACCATTGTGCTCAGCAGTGTGCAACAGCCCACTTTAGCTGGAAAATGCCAGGTGTCGTGTTGGTTCTTGTTGGTTTCACACGGCGACTCGAGTCCCTCCCAGGAATGCCGCTCTCAGGTCTCCATAGGATTGAATGTTATTTCCAGCTTGTTTGTTGCAGTGAATAATGAGTTCTCTGGAAGGCCTGATGACATTATTTGGAGATTGCTGTGAAAAAATAACTAATTATGGAGCTAAGAAACTACAGATTGGGACTATGCTTGTGTACTTCACTTGACTGCCACCACCTGCCCTCTATATGTCACACTCGCTTCACTCATCCAGCAGTTGTGCCAGTTATGTGCATCCCCCAGCAGACACAATGAATCACTAGAGGGTTGGACTTGATAATGCTTCTGTTATTCAGATTTTAAACTAAAAACCAATAGTAGACAACTTATAGGATTTAGAGTTTTGTTGAAGAAAGACTCAGTAATAGTAAGAGAAGAACTCCCCTCAGTGCTGCTGTTTCACTCAAAAAGTAGGAAAGTTTGGAAGTCAGAGCATTGGAGAGAAAGTTCTGAAAATACTGCATTTATTTCCAAGCATGTAGTAGTACATGTGGACCACTGGACAATATTTGTCAGATGTGGCTCGACCTGCTGGTGAAAGTGTTTTGGCTTTCCTGCATTTCTTCTAAGATGTTTTGGGAATCAACATTTGGCAGGGGAGGAACCTGATGTGTAACACATGATGTGTAGCAACACTGTATGAAGAGGTTGCCTCAACTCTAGCTGGGGTTGTGCATCTTCTTTTACTCAACACTACCTGCTGGAAAAATAAATCAAATTTCATGAATATAAAACACGTTTCTGTTTGTTTGTAGTTCATTCAAACAAGAAAAGCTGCTTATTTACTTTACTTTTCACCTTTGCGCTGTTTAAACAAACTCAAATATGTTAAAGGGATTTTCTAAAATAAAAACAGTTACAACATTTCTGACCCACCATGTGCATAAGACTTCCACACACATTTGAATTTGTACAGTTTACCAGTAAATTGCCGTCTTGCAGCATTTTAGCATTTAACCTTGGTATTTTTCTGTTCTCTGCTGGTGCACTTGTTTTTTTTTTTTTTTTTGTTTCTGTTTTTTTTTCGAAGCCAGGATCTACAAAATCGAAAATATGTTTCAGGTAACCAAGAAAGGCAATGGCAGTTGCATCAATTTTTGTTTGTTTGTTTTTTCTTGAGAGGTTTAAATTTTATTGAGTTGATGCAAGTGAGCAGAATCAGTACAAAAGACACCAAATACAACTGACAACAGTTCGTCCAAACTTTGTTTATACATGTCAACCCCTGGTTGAAATTCAAGTCAATACAATAAGCCTTCAGCTTTATGGAGCTGTTTTTGACTCGTCTCAAAGGTTTGGAACTTGCTCTCTTATTGAAACTTCAGTTTTTTTCTCAAAAAGCAGAGAGAAGGTCTAAAGCACCTCACCTGCTGCAGTTTACTCTCTCCATAGTGTCTCTAAATGAAGTGCTTCTCCTGGAGTTGACATGGCTGAAAAAAGTCAGATGTAAAATATTTCTTGGATGTTGCTGCATCACAGCAAGCATGAGAGGAGCTTGTTTTCATGTCTTTTGAGACAGTGAAGCCTTCAGTAATTGCTCCTGTTTTCAGGATTTAGCTGTCAGGAATCAAACCAGACTGTCATCCGTATTGAGCTTGTTAATTTATGCAATTTAACTGTTACTGGCCGCTAAGATGTAAATCCTTTATTATATGGCCACAGGTCTTAGCTGATATGTTTGGTGCATGCTTCTTGCTTGCATTCTCTTTTACTCTGTGTTTTTATTTAGGAATAAAACAAATGGAAAAATACATTTAGGGCCTGTGTTTGATTTAAAAAAAGAAAATGAAACAAAAATGCCAGTAGGCAGATGGTTAAAAATTGTTACCTGTGGAAAATCAAAATTTCCAAGGTAAGTGCTTCACTAAATGTATGTGAAAGTCTCAGCTGGGTTACTGTATCTTCAACACCAAGGTAAAATTTGATTAAATATTGAAATTAAATAAATTTCCGTTCTTGAAATCAGTTTAATATAATTTTTCATCAAATTAAGGCTACTCTCAGAAATACCTAAGGTGCATGGTTTTACCTTGGTTCCACCAATAATTAGGTTTTATCTTATGATTCATTTAAGCATCAATTTGTTTCATGACTATTAATCAGGTTTTATTGTATCCACCATTTGCACTCAAACTAGTTTGATAGATTTATCTGAAACTTTGTTCACACATTTGAAGCTGAGTTCTTTCTTGTGGCTGATTTTTTTTTTTATTTGTGCAGCTTATAGCTAGGCAGAGTTTAAAAGAGGACTGAGAGTAGGTTCATGTTCCAGGCATTACTATTATGATTGTTGGTTTAAAACATTTGTTAATTAACATGAACATTTTCACAGTAACTTTTTAAAACAAGAATAGGACTACATGAAATTTATCCTTGAGACTTTTAGCTGTTACATCATGTGTGCAAACTTGAGTTTTTGGGTGGTTTTCTGCTTGTACACAGAGCTCTACACATCATCGGTGCTTGGCTAATGCCAGTCAAGAGCTGAATTCAGATTTGCAGCTTTGTTAGTTTTCATAACAAAGCTGGTAGTCCCACATGGGCAGGCTACTCAATCCAACTTCACTTCTCAATGCTGCACATTCACCTTTCTCCTGACAAAACCATTCAAGATCAAGGGCAGCATCACCTTTGCCACTAATGAGGCTGTTTATTTACCAAATTTCCTTGTGGACTGCGAGAAGAAAAACAAGCCATGCATAGCAGAGCATATAATCAGCATTAGCAGAATAGAGCTCCAAAATCCCAAATTTCTACACTTAGTAGCAGTTTAAAACCATGTAGTTTACCTGAAGAGCAGACACTTCCAAACCTTTCATAAAGGCAGCTGAAATTAACACTTTATTTTAACTGCAGCAAGGTCATAAAGGCTTTTAAGAGGAAGTCATCTAAAAAAGGAAGAATTTAAGATTAAATGTGCATCCAATGTCAATTTCAATAACCTATTAGGACCAAATATGAAGTACAGATGCTAAATTCAACCATTAGTTTGACAGTCATGTTCTCTTTTATCATAACACTGGGTTGCTTTTCTGCTGTGCCAATGCACTGGTTATACTAAAGATACTGCAGACAAAGTAGGTACAAACTCTTCACTACAGTAAATAAATGACTGGGTAGGAATCTCAATCCTAAAGTAGCCTCATCACAATTGCAAACAAGGTTACAAGTACTAGTAATATTACATGAAATACCAGTTTGCTGCATTTTTCAGCTAAAAAAGAAGTCTAATAATTTTGTGGGGCTTTTCAAGGCAACATGAGCTGCAATTAGACCAAATAATCTGTGCCCAAACAGCAGCTGCCTTGGCTTAAAAAAAAAAAAAAAAAAAAAATCATGACGCTGTGAGCAAAACACTGACACGGAGCTTTGGCAAAGACAACTAGGCACAAAATGATACCCACAATAGGGTTATGGCAGATGTACAATTTGCAGACTTTATAAAGTTGCATGTGGTGTTAATTAGTGTCAACTTGATACGTTACTACATTAAATTTATAATACTTTTGGCTACCTAATACAGTGGTTTTAATACGAACACATTGTCTTATTTTCAAATTGCATTAAACTCCAGGCTATCCAACATTTGTTGTTTTCTTGTCCTTTAAGCTCACAAATCTATCCGTCTGGTCGGTGGAAGTACAACAGAGATTAGTTCAGACTGATGGAGAGCCTCTAGGCTTTGATAGCTTGTGATAATAATGATGTATGTGTTGCACAGTTTTCTATTTGGTGCACAGCAAAAATCCATTTCTGGTTAAATCTGTCAATAGTTTGCAGACCTGCTCATCAGAGCCCACGCACACCGCTTTATTTGCTGATTTAGATTGGGTTCCAATCTCTGCGTAAATGTGCGAGGCTTTACTGTATGTTTGCTTATCTGTCCAGCCATCCCATCTATTCAAACAGCAGCCCTTTCATTTAAGGCTGGGTGCTGGCTAGGCTTATTTCTCCATCTTTTTTTTTCATGGGACCTTTTCTGTTATTTTGGGACCAGATGGTGAGGGGCACGGAAGCGCCTCTTTTGTCCGGGCGCCCCAGTGAAAGGAGGCTGTCCTCCCTAATGTAATCAGTGGCACCGGAAGGGTCCATTTTGGGCTGTGAAAGAAGACAATCGGGTCTGGACACGTCTAGATTACAGAATTGCAGAGTTCATCTCCCTAGCCTGCCCCCTTTGACCAAACCCCTGGCATGGAGGATCCTCAGCTTTGATCAGCGGAGGGTGGAGGTGCTGATCCGACCTCACGGGGGCCAAAGGCCACCCTCCTCCTTGCCCTGTTTACCCTGCACTTGGCTGCTGCTGACACCTCCTTCCGGAAAGAACCAGGGGGTGCTGGGTTTGGTTTGGGCACTTGGGGGGGCGGGGGGATACCATGACCTGTCTAGACACCGTTACTTGTTGCCCTGGTGTTGCCAAGGGGACATGATGTGCTTTGACCTCAGATGTAGTTGGTTAGAAGCCACTCAGGTCATCCCAGGAAGTCCTTTTTTTTTCTATTTTAATTTTAAGATTGGGGGTGGGGAAATGAGGCGGGGTACGGATGTGACCCACATAATACACAATCTGCTTTGAGGGACACAAGCATGAATTTGATGGCGAAACTCCCTTTTTTTAACTCAATGAATTGTGTGACATTTTCTGTCAGCTTACAGGACGTCTGGATGGGTAGAGAGAAAACAAAAATAATCTGAGGCAACAAACATTTTCTTGACAATTTTAAAATCTGGTTTGGTTGACCTCTTCTGATCCATGGATGACCTTTTTCAAGGACTGATTTTGAATTTGTTTTACCAAAGAAGCAATGCTGTTTTTTGTACATGATTTTTTTTTTGTATTTGTTTGCTTTTTGTTGTTTTGCGTATTGAGGAGAATCCATTTCAAATGAGCAGTAAGTAATGCCTGAATTTTATCTGCTTTAGTTTGTCAAATATGAGATTGTTTAGGCAATTTGTCTGTCAAAGTAGTAAAAAAAATAAGAGATTTTTGATAGATTCCTTGACATTGCTGAGCAGTCTTTGTCAACATGAGATGTTTCATGCTGCTTATACTTTTTATTTCCCTTCTTTTTTATTTTTGGCCTTGTTAAACCAAACACCAAGGACAGATTTTAACCTTGGGTTGACATACATTCAGTTTTTAATCTTTTTATCCTTCTATTCAATGATTTATATCTTTTCATTTCCTAAAAAACTGTACTTAAGTCCCCAAGAATACTGTAAAGCCCTTATAAACAAGCTTTTTCTTTTAAGTCAAATTTGTAGTTCGAGTAAGTACAGGTTTGAAGGTGGAAATTTGAAAATACATTCCCGTAACCCCAAATTTAAGTCGTAATATTGGTAAAGAAAATAAGCTGACACTTGCGCCTACAGTTTATATTTAAGCCTGTACTTTCTATAGGAAGTGATTTAGATTAAAAACATAAAGGGTTGTAGATGTTATGGACAAAATTATTTTTTACAAGGTTTTCCAAGAGGAAAAGGCTGATTTTGTCTCTTATCGTCCAGAAATATTTAGAAAAATTTGCTATGTGTTTATTTTTGAGTCATGTTCGGTCATGTTTGCATTGACATGTTGTTGGTATCGTTCTTATTTATCTCATGTCGTAATTTGCCCTCTGCCTAGACTCTCCTGTTTTGGCCTGAACCACAACAGGGCAAAATATATGAGTTGGCTTTGATGTTTAGGCTGCTCCTCAGGAGTGGGTGTAGCGATTTCACCATCATGGCCGCCGCTCCCAACCCCGCCCTCTCGCCTGCCACTCAGGAACAGTTAAAATGGCAGCATGCAGCAAAATGAGTGAGAGGGAGAAAGAGAGAGACGCCCACTACTGCAAGCTAAGGCATGGTCGACTGAGCTGCAGCTCGCCTTGTATGCCAACTCAAACCCAGATGATTATTTTTGGTGTATTTGTCCGTCTGAAAACAATGTAACATCTGAGCAAGTCTAGACAGGTAGACGCTGTTGAAATCAGTGAAGAGTTAAATGCTTTTGTCACCACTTTATTCAAAATCAGCAGCTCTAAATAATACACTATTTCAGCCACATTTGGCCTACATAAAGAACTAAATATCGCCAAATGTTTCCATGTTACTTACTTTTATCTTAAGAAAGGAAATATATCCAAACATTGTAAGCGAAACCTTGGCTGCAGTATTTTCATCGTAAAGTGCAGCCAAGCAGAAAGCATAACATGCAAAATAACCTTTTTTAGTTTAGTATGACCCTTACTACAGTACATTACCCATGCTTTTACTCTTCACCTCAGTCTTTGGCGTGCGGCCATTTTATTCTCAAATTTTCACTTCCAGTCCAGCACAATGGGAGCAGGCCCTCTCTGGTTATCTCAGAATCTTCTTCTCTATAGTTAATAACATATAAAGTCTTGTTTTTTGGTTCATATACTGCCTTTTTATCTCTGTGGTAATATGTCGTAGTTGGGCTTTCACTATTGGGCACAGCATCATTTGTATCCAGAAGGGGTACAGTACAGTGCTTCAGTACTATATTCATTTTTAATGTACAAAGAACAAAGTGCTGTGATCAGTGCCCATTGGAAGCCTTTGCTCTTTGTCAAACAGCTCTATGCATGCGCTTATTATGTCATCTAACTAATACCAATTAAAGGCTGTAAGCTAAACCAACCCAATGCTATTTCAATGAGCCGGAGATTTTAAATGGATCACAGGGCAATACATGTGTGTATCCAGCCTCAGTAAACAGTCTGAAATTAAGTATCACACCCATTCATTTTAAATCCTTGCAGGTCTGGCTTCTTCTTCTTAACAACTCCATTGCAAGGCAGTCCACATCCAAACTGCAGGGAGGAGAATTTTAAGGTAAATGTCCAAAATCCTCTATTTTTAGGTCTTCCTACTCACTCTGAATGACATTTTATTATTGGCTTGTGGTGTGAATGTGTATTTTTTCTCTTCCCTCCACAGTGTAGTGAGCTGGCGGTGAAACTAGGAAGGAAGATGTCATGCTAAGGATGGGTTTTGGTGATGATGTTGCTGCTGTTGATGCAGCATCGAGCTCTCACTTTGTGCCTCTGTCAGCTATGATGCGTAACCGCAAAGTGAGTGACAGGCCAGTCCCCAGGGAGAGCAGGGGGCCTGAGGTGAGTCAGATGTATCCTTGACCCTGTCGAGCTGTGTCAGCAAGCAACACAAACTCAGTAAGAAAAGCCAGAAATGGCATGACTGTACATTGTACATCTTCATTTAGTATGTAGAAGAAGACAAACTAAGAAGCGCCAACACCTTGACTGTTTGTGTTCAAGAGTTCTCGTCTTTATGCACAAACTCCCTCAACTTATGAATAATGTAATTATAATGCAGCATATCACATTAGCACTGATACCTTTGGTGCCTTTCCTGAATTTGTTTAAAAACAGTTCAGAAAGTTGTACTTTTTCTGTGATATTATTGGGAACATGTCTCAAACATGAACTTGGTCTTGATTTATGTAGATTGTTTTTTACAGTCAGTACTTCAGAGAATAACAGATACCGCATTTAACACTCAAATCCATGATGAAACTTTGATCAAAGATGTTAGAGAGCTGTTTTTTTTTCTTGTTCTGGGTAGTCAGAACTTGTATCAAAACTTATCAAGGTTTTACTTCATTTCATTCACTTATTAGTCCTGTTTTAACAGTTTTAGAGATTCTCATAGCAGGTAGATAGTCGTCTTTTCCAGTGGTTCAAAGTTTAGTACAAAGAAACCTGAAGACAAAATTTGAGAAAATGTATCTTAGGATTAGGGTTCTTTGTGATACATGGCCGAACTGCAACCACAACCACAACCTAAGGAGTTCTGATACTTGAAAGCAATCAGTGGATTACAAAAAATGTTTGAGATAATTATTAAAACAAAAAAAATCAACCTTGCATTGGTATATTGCATGTTAAAAAAACAGATTTAATAAACTTTGTCAAATCCAAATCATCAAGAAAATGTGTGCTGAAACTGAATGTTACTTGTGTTCCTTTATTACTCGTTATGTTTTTAGATTCCCAATACATCACTCAGAGAAGTGTTGAGTCGAATGTGATGCATTTTACACAATACTTTATCACAGTATTTTACTACATTTAGTCTTAAACAAAGAATTAGAGTACCTGCTATGTTGATCGACAGGAAACTAACCTTTGAAAATTCAGGAAGTCGATGTCTATGTCATTTCACACGAAATGCAAAACTTAATCTGGCTCCATCTCATAAACCTTACTTTGTACTTTCACCTTCCTTTATATTGTTTCCTTACTTTATACTTTATTTCAGTTGTCACCAGCATTAAAAACTAGAAGAAACATGGCTGCAAACTGTGATCATCTGGTTCTTTTTATGTTAAACTTGTGCATAACTTCAGTATCTGAGTGTTTTACTGTGACTGAACAAGACAAGGAACTAGAAGATTTCACCTGGTGCTCTGACGATTGTGACAGCTCATTTTTATTTCCTGTTAACTCAGAATTAAACTGATCAATAAACAGATCAAACCGTGTCATGTAAAGCGTAACCATAGTTTAAAGAAACTCTGTTGAGTCAAAATTGTTAGAAATAAATTGTTTGCTCTGTGAGGAATATCTGCTCGTCTCTGCCGAAAAAAACACAAAATAAAGCTGAAAGTGAGCATTGTTTTTAAGGAGTTTCTTGTGATCTGTTTTTGTGGTAACAGCCTACAATTTGTAAAAACCATAATCAACTTTATCTCATAGGCTTTCTAAAGACAAGCAGGATTTTACTCCAAAACTTGATACAACCTGCTCTACTGTATGAAAAGGAAAATGAGTTTTTAATGAACAAATACTAACTATTGTAAAGATTTTTATAGTGAAGGGTTTCATACTTCTTCCTCATTACTTCCAGTTTTCTTTTTTCTTTTTACAACCCATCTTAGTTTTCAGTCTCTGTAAACAAAAAGTAACCATGTTGTAAACAACTTTGTGGAGTTTAGGATTCAAAATTTCATGTTTTTATTCATCCCTCGAAGCAGAAAACATTCACTCCTGAACCCAGATTTGGTAGCTACATGGGAAAAAGTACAAGAACACTTGTTTTTCCTGAATTTCGTTAAGTGAACAAAAAGAATCTTCTCAGAAAAGTCTTGCATGTCTCCTTTTTTTTTTTTTTTTCAAGGAGGTCGCTCAAACACGGTGTGTGAAATGAGAGTTGCCTGGGTGTGACTTTTCCAGAAAGCATCCGCTTGCTATTGTCTGCCTAGTCAACTTCTGCAGGCCCCAGCGCCCTGACTTCCATACATGAGAGATCAAGGGTTACCAAGGTGCTTTTGAGAAAGGAGGGCTCAATGTGAGCGGGGACAAACCAGTCCACAAAATACTCATTTCCTTTGCATGTTCGGTGCCCTAGTGGGGCTTCAGACGGGGTCACTGACAGCCTCTGGGGAAGAGTTTTTCCTCCCTTCGTTGTTCTTAATGAAAACTGTTGCTTGCCTTTTCAGTGGCTTGCTTTCTGCCTCCTGTGTACAGTACGAGGCTTGATAATGTGCTGAGTTTGTCCAAAAGAAAGTTTGTTCAGACTCTGGCTGTTTATCCGGAGCCAGACAGAGGCACCTCATGTAGAAAAGGTAAAAGTAATTCTGTCCACCTCTCATTCTTGCCGAAAAGTTCAGTCACTGAGCCACGGCATTAACTTGTATTCTAACAAGATTAAAATATATTCGTCCTGGGGATTAGCATAGTTAGGTGTCCTTTTGCCTCTTTTTTTTCCTGCACTGGTGCGGTGACAGTGGGCTTTGATCTGTGTTGCGAGGCAAGAGTCCTGGCTTGGACCTAGCCATTCGAGTGCCAAGTGTGAAATTGGCCTGATGTCATCCCCATTCTTCACCTTTTACATCTTTCACCACTTTAATTATGTTTCCGCCACAAAGCCCGGGCACCTCTGAGCAGATTCCACTCTGGCCGGAGGAAGCATTTAGAAACTGTGGGTAAATGACACAGTAGGGGGAGGAGGGGGAGGACGGTGGGAGAGGTCATAGCAGGATGGGGGCTCTTTTGTGTTTGGAGGTAGACATTGATACTTTGCTGATGTATCCTGTGCTCACTTCCATTTTTACAGCAAGACAACTTTTCCGAATTTGTCTCCAGAATGGAACTTTTATTCCAGACATTTTTAAAACTTCTGCACCCAACCCAATAAGATTTTTGCATTTATCTACACTTGTTATACTTTTATGTGTAGATTTTTATGCAGAGCAAGACTTTTCTGTTGCAGTTAAAGGCCAAAATGATCGCTAGTTATGGTCACTCGGCCATGAGGCTCACTTCTAGACACAAAACAACCCATACATCTCTGATCAAACAGCAGAATGTGTCCATGCATGCAACTTTTTCAAGCTTCAGCTGTTGTTCATGCATTGGTGTCCCTATCTGAACTTCAGCGAGCTTCGCTTCCCTGTGAATATTTTGATGAAAGTTTCTATTGATGCCCTGAATGAAGGACCAAAACAACAGGGGTACGTGCGCATGTGAGGAGGCACAGAAATGAATGAAGGGTGTGGGGACATGCGCATGCCAGGCCAGAATGAAATAAAACATTGATAGTAAGTTGTGTGCGTGTGAGTGAGAGCGTAAGAGTTGGAGAGTGAGAAAGCTGTGTGTGGAGAATGGGTTACTGAGGGGTGGGAGGGGGGGAGAACCAGCCACCTGCAGCCATGACAGGCTTTGACCTTCATTGCTCTCTCTCTCTCTAGTGTCTCTCCTTCTCCCCCCTCCCCTCCCTCCCTACTCTCTCGCCCCTTTCGACTCTCATTTCTGCCCTGCGATAGAAGCCCAGGCTCTTTTCAGAAGCGGCGAGGAAGACTGACCGTCGTGGAGACAGTGCTGGGAGCAGCCCTATCTGCTCCAATGCTAGTCACTGGCCGTTAGACATGGCGTTCAAAGACTAGCGGTGCAAGTATGGAAATGCAGATCAGGCATTGTTGAGGAAACATGCCTGGGAATTGTTCAAGGCTTTCCTCTGCATAATGTTTGGATGCTTTTGCAAATGTTTTAATCTTAAAACCCATGAATTTGATCCTCCATGAATATGATCCTGAAGGAGTGGGCGTCTGCATGGAGGGGATTGTCATGCTGTGCAAAATAATAATGTTTGTCATTACATTTGAGAGTATTTGACACTTGGCAACATTTTTTTTTCTATTATTGTACAGATTTCTTGTTGATGGACATTCAGTCTACTAATGCATTTCTTTTTTAATGCAGTGAAGAGTCGATTAAGGGACACATTTCTGGAACAACAATAAAACTGCAAGAAACTTGTTTGTGTATAATCTTCAAGGTTTATTTACTCTTCTTTTGCAGTTTTCAGGAGGCAGTTAATTACACAATTAATACATGATACAAATTATGTACATTTATACCAAAGAATACTTCCAACATAAAATAAAAAATAGCATTGTATTCTACAACTCTGTGTTGTAATTTCATTTAAACATGTTCATATATAGATAGATATACGCTGATGAGTAAATTCAATATGTCGTACCAGCAGTTTTCATAAAGGCATTAAACTTGAATAGTCTGCATTTGAAGTAATACTGCTTCTCTGATTCGGCACAGTCATGTTTCAGAAAAAAAGTTCACACCTGAACTTTAAGGCAAAGTGTGTTTCTGTTTGGTGGATTTTAATTCACACACACTTTTTGCAGATACACAACAAAAACACTTTGAAAGGCAAAAAAGTCCACAATTTGGTATGGATACAGTCTAAAACTTAGCTCGATCATACTTTCCTGTCGATAAAGACCAAAGTTTATAAACACAGTTATTTTTGCCCCAAGTACAACAAATTGCAGCTTTCATGCAAAGGCCCCATAAACTATTTTTCATTCACAAAAATGAAAACAAACAAAAAAGTTATTGCAAGATAAACAAGCAGTGTAAACACCTCAGATATCTACTCTAAAGCAACACTGGTCATTGGATAGATTTTTTTCTCAATATAATCTATATAAATACACATATGAAGTCCTTTCAACAACGATAAGAGATTTCCAACATTTGTAATACAGTCACTGACGGATTTGCCTTCTTTTATGATATATGGATATGTAATAAAACTGTATATAGAGAAAGATTTGACAAGAACATCCAATAACCTGCATTTAAAGTCTATACTCAAGAGTGCGCAAAATGGTTGTCATCATTGTCTTTATGCTACAGAGTTGTTTCTGTGACTTTAAAGGCAGCATTATAGCCTTCGATGCATTTACAGCTACAAAACATGATTCATATTGCTATTTTAAACTATAATAGCTGCACTGATGCAAACGGATGAAACACGCACATTTGTTCAAAGGCTAGAGACGAGCACATACATGTAAGCAAAAAGCCTAACTTTTACTTCAGTGGCGTGTTAGAAAAAATCGCTACCTCTCTCAATCACTTATAAATTGTTCCTGTGAATTTATTTTTTTTATAAAAGCGTATCAAAACTCCAATTCTGCCCGATTGCGCCTGGCCCTTCAAAATAAAAGCACCGTTCAAAAAAAAAATCCTCTGTCCGTTTTTACACAAACACAACAAAGGAAAGCAACAAAGCGTGGACATAAACACTCGTGTTAGCATTTATTTAAATTCACAGTAGCCTGGATGCAGCAGAAAAATATTCTTTGGACTTCAGTTTGTTCAGTAGACTGACAGGTCGAGGTGTCAGTCAGTTTTTCGATGATGACAATCATGGTTAGCAGTAGGCCTATAGAAAAATGAAGGGTGTTAGCATGTGAAGCTACCTCTTGGAGTGGGGGGACGACAAACAATGAAAACATACCTTTATACAACATCTTTTATAGACGTGATATTGCAGAAATATCTCTGTTATTTTTTAAAACAATTTATGCTGGTATACTTTACACACTGGCCCTTTATTCGATGAAATTATTGCATTGTAGGCTTAACAAAACCTCCCGTATAACGAAAAATCGCTATAATATTCCTATAGGAGCCTTAAGAGAGCTGTGGTGCCATTAAATATTCCTGTTGGGACTCTTGCTGTAGTATTAAACTGTTGTTCTGGGCCCTTGGTGTATCTGTAGTGATAGTAATAGATTTGTATCTGCTGTTGTATCATTAAATATTCCTGTGAGTAGTGATATCTCTGTATAATCTATCATAGGATCACTATAGGTCTCTTTCGTCATGGAGGCTGCTTGTGACTTCTCTGGATATCAATCGCTGTCTGATTTTTCGTCCTTAGACGTGACGGTGGCGTGATTGTACAGTCCTTGTGCCATCAGATGCAAGGCCAGGCTGTTTTTGGAGCCGCTGGCCTTCTTGATTTTGGCCCTCTTGTTCTGAAACCAGATCTTAATCTGGGACTCGTTCAGGCCCAGCTCCTGCGCCAGGTTCTGCCGCCTCTGCTCGGTCAGATAGCGGTTTGTCTGAAACTCCGATTTTAGTCTTTGCAGCTGCTCTGCTGTGAAGGCCGTCCGTGGTCGCTTGTCCTCTTTGCTGGTCGTTTTCTTCTTTGGTTTGCGAGATCTGGGCCCTAAAGGATGGGGTAGGGGGTGGGAGGGTGACAGACACACAGATTGGGTCATTTGCTGCCAAAGTTGCTTATTATGTGCAAAAAATGAAAAGTTTTGGCTTTTTATAAATGTGCTAATATTCTTAATTAGATTTCTCATTTAAAAACACACCAGTCTAATACAGCATTTTAAAATCTCATTATTTTACGCTAAAATCGTCCAATCAAATCTAATTTATTTGTAAGCCACATTTTAAAGATCAGAGAGCTCGTGCGTAAAAGTGTAACTGAGCGAAAACAGCAAATTCCAAATGAGACAAATATCTAAGCAGGCATGTTTATCTGTAGGATTTCGTCTTTAAAATCGTTTTTTCCTTTAAAAATCCACCAAAATAAGTTTAATCATTGTCCAACATTTTTGGCACACTTGTTTAAAAAAAAAAAGTGTGGATTGTTAAATGTTGACACATCCATTGGGAAAAAAAAAAAAAATCACCCAAGAAGCAGAAGCCTCCCCTCCCTCCCTGTGTCTCTTTCTCTTACACACATGCGTACATCCACACATACACCACCACTGTGTGTGGAAATGGGCCTATGGATTTATTAACCAATAGGACAACAGCAGAAAAACCTATCAGCAACTGTTTCTGGTTAAATCCAGGAATCATTTGCGCACAGCTACTTTACATTTCACTTTTTGTGGGTCACTTGGAAGAAAAAAAAAAAAAAAAAGCTCCTCAATGGGGCAAAACGTGAGCAGAATGTGAGCAGCACGCATTAGATCCACATTAATTTTCCATCTGGATGGAGGCCTGTTTGGAGGAGCTTTGGACCGAGGGCTTGTTTTCTTCCTCCAAACAGAGAGGAAGACACTGGTGGAACAACATAGCCAGGCCTAAGCCCTATACTGATGAATCAGCGTGTGTACATCAAAACTGTCCAGCTACAACTCGTAGTAGTCGCCTACGCCACTCCATACAGCGTTACATAATGCATGAGAACAAGTTGTACTCCACTTTTGATGGATACTAAGTTAAATCCACGACACATTCACCCCCCTCCACACTGTCGAGTCGTGTCATTTGTTTTCTTATAAATAAAGTTTAGGAGGAACTCTAAATCTCTGCAGCACATGGATGGGCTGTGCAGCGGAGGCATCCATTGCTAAAAACGTGCATTTTTAATCCATCCCAAACACAACTCAGTCTTAAAAGCAGAAAAGCGCTTCAACACGAGCGCCAAATAAATGTTCGCAGCTGCACATGGCGCAGACGACGTAAAAACTGTCAGCGTGCACATGTGTAGTGTATGCAACCCCCATTATTACTCTGTGCATTACCCCGAGTACATTTCCACAAAAGACTTTAAATAGAAGCATTTTTGTGCAGGAAATTTCCGTGCGTAAAAGCTCATAAAAATGGCTATTTTGTGTATTTTTCCTGATTTGGTCGAACTTGAAAATTTGGCTAAGTTTGGCGATTTTAAACTGGACATTTTTGGTTCCTCAGAGCGAAACAGGCCCAGTCTGAGCGAAAGCCAACATTTATTTGATTTAATTTATTATTTACGCATTTTTCTGCTGTGATTATGTTCGTGTTTTGTGCGTAATTTACCACGGGCTGTGTTGTGCGTCAAACATTTTTATTTAAATGACAGCTGAAATATTTGGTAAATAGTCTGTTTTCACGGTTCGCTACTCTCAACACGGGGGAAGTCGGTCAAGGCATCCGGGGTCAGTGTTACGGGGTATTTCAGGTTACCGAGAATAACGAATAGAGTAAAAACGCGTGCACCAACCTGAAGAAGGCCTGTCCGAGTATCGGGTGCAGTAGACCCAGGCCGGCCACAGCATGGGCTGAGCCTGGGCCGGGTTTGAGCTGGCTTGGGAACTGTCTGAGTCTGAGCTTAGGCACTGGTCTCCGTTCTCCCCGCGGGCTTTCAGGGGCTCCTCGGCGGCTATAGCCGGCTTCTTGGTCCCGGTTACCGTGTGCGGGGTGGAGGTCCCTTCCGCCGGCACCGTGCTCCCCACCGGCTCGGTCTGAGGGGCGGCGGGACTGTTATGGCTCTCCCGCGATGCCAGGCTACTGTCTTCGCGGTTTGCGCCCCCGTCCTTTTTCCGCCCGAAATCCGGCCGCAGGATGTTGTCGATGAAGAAATTGGTGACCCGGTGAGGGATCTGCGGGTTCCCCGGTGCCTGTAACAGGGGAAGGATGGCTCTGTTGGATTCATCCGCCGACTCCTGCCGCTCCACCACGTCTCTGTTGCCGTGATCATTTTCTTCCATACTGATTCCGCTTTACTCTCTTTAACCCCTTTATCGCTCTCTCTGTTGCAATAAAAAAATTGCAAAGAACTTCGGGGAAATAAAATCGTAAAGGAAAAACTGCACGCGTAAAATAAATAAAAAAATAAACTCAAATTCTAGTAAGTGCCTTGGACACCATGCAAAGCCTTGCGGTAGTGTCCTCTGAGAAAAGCATACTTTTTCACATATATCCCCTCACTCTCGGGTTACAGCTGCTATCGTACGGATAAAACGTGCCATTTGCGCACCATCCAGTTTGGAGTTACCCGGTTTGAGTGCGCTCAGCAGTGCCTACGCCTAAACTAAACTAAGGGTAAATAAAGAGGCTCCTAAACTGATGCTCTAATACTCTCACTCTGGAGTTTTGTTCTTATTTTCAATACGAGCCCCCCGAGTGACGTTTTCCCACCGTCCTCCCAGACACGTGCCTTGGACCAATAGAAGGGCAGAAACTAGGCCACGTGACGCAGACTCCAGAGCAGTCCACAAACGCCCATCCTCGTTTTAGTAAAGGGAAAGAGTCCTACACTGACGAAGAAGAAGCTTCATTTAAATCCAGCGCGAGCGCTCAGATATTCCCAATAATTCATGTGTGTTTAAGAAGCTGCAACTTCATTTTTTGGAGTTTTAGTTAGCAAAGAAAACACGATGCGCATCACATGTTTTAGTGATCGCAGTAAAACAAAGGCAGGTTGAAGCATCGCTTGTCAAAGTGGGCTTTGGGGACCCCCGGGGTTCCTGCTTGGAGGGCAGGGAGGGATTCCCAGTAAAATAAGGAATAGAGCATGTTTACAATGTTCTAAAGCAGACTAAGTCATCTGAGATGTGCAAACGTTTCATTTTGGCACTCATCGGCACAGACACTGAGGTACAGGCTGAATCAGAAAAGCAAATTATGAAGGCAAATTACTCAAAACCCCTTAAAATTTAACGGCCTGTGTTGATGCATATAGAAACCTTCAATGTGGACATTTTCAGGATACATATCCTGTAATAATGTGTGGAAAAACCCCGAAATGAACGCGCTATAACTCCTGTGATTGCATGTAAATCTATCAGAATTAAAGGTTGTTGGGCACCTGTAAGGACGCATGAACGAACTCAAGTCAGTTCGTCCTATTCAAGGTTATACGCAGAAATCAGACCTGCTGCATGTCTCCATGCTCAGTATAGCAGCACGTGATCATGCACAAGCATTTATCTTCAAATGTGAATTTAATCTATTTTTCTTTCCTTTATTTAACCTGGAACAAACAACACACCCTGGCTCCTCTCATGAATCATAACCTCTCTGTTTTTGCACATTTTACTTCTGCCGCATAATGGCATCAAAATGCGTAAAAATCCAAATGTGCCATCCAAAGATCGCCTCCTGTCTGGGTTTAAACTCGTTTAAAGTCATTTTCTTACATTCTCATGCTCGCCTGTCGTGACGCTGCGCTCGGCCAAGAACTGGGTTCATATCCCTTTAAAAGAAATCAGTGATGCAAACAAACTGTTTTGTGCACGGTGCTCAGGGTACCGAGTCGCGCCAAAGACAAAACTTTGAGTAACTTTGCTGACCAGCGCGAAGTTTGTGTTTTCTACTCCCAGGACTCCGGTGAGCTACAGGGACGGGATGAGGCGCTCCTCCGGCCGGCGTGCTGCTTCAGCCGGGGCTGTGCGTAAAGGAGAGGGGGCACCGAGGAGGACCAGAGGAGCTGCAGGACTGATACTGAGTGAGGAACGCTCGAGTCAGAAAGTCACTTTGCTGACTATTTTAATGACCAGAGGAAGCATTGTTGGATCTTTGTGTTTTTGGGGAAGATTTGGAGGACGTCCAAATATTTCAAATAACCTCATGATGCTACCTTATTTATTTTAATGCCATTTTCTGTAGGCAGAGGCAGATTTTCGACCATGACATATGGGCAGATAATTCCGGTTTATTGCAGCTACAGTGAGCGTTAGAATGAAGGTTTATTTCTTATTTTTTGACAGTGCGCACACTGTTGTGCCAATTTGATTTTTTGGCACAACAAACCTCAAATGCAAGTCGTGGTCAGGCATTGTCTCACGTAAAATCCTCATTCCTATTTTTCCCTTTCTAAATGCAGGCTTTGTGCAAAATTTGCTAAAAAAAAAAAAATGAATTCTCATTGGCTAGTCGTTTTTTGGATTTGGTTTAGATTTTGCGTCCAAACGCGCGCTGAAAATGACGGCTCAAATGCGCAATAATCCAAAAACTGCCACATCACAGACCCAGAGCTCATTTCTGAGCAGTCATTTACACATTAAAAGTGAATTTTATTCACCCTGCACTGTTGCTGTTAAAATAAGCCTTGCATCCTAAAAATCTACCTGAGCTCCAGCCTCCTATCTGCTCCGAAATATCTCCCATGTCCACATCACAAAAGGGCCCATCCGAGCTCTCCTGTCGGCTGCTGCAGTCAAAGTTGGGAGTGAAAGATGTAATTAGACAGGCCACTCTCATGCTGCGATTGTTTCTCACTTGTGAGGGGAAGCGCAGATTAATGTTGGGCGCTAAATAAGCAGCAGACAATGGAGGCACAGACAGGCCGCTACCGCCTGGGCTTGGCCTCTAACCTCCCAGCAAAACAGGGGCTGTCTGGAGGAAATGACACCATTTCAGCCTCTGAATTATAATCAGAGAGTGTGCACACTGCAAAAAAAAAAAAAACAAAAAAACTGCAACATCTTAACGCATAATGCAGTCTGTGAAGACAGCATGGCATCATATTTGATATGAAAGTGGCATATGTGGCATTTGGCTCATTCTGGCAACAATAAGACAGATTGGATTGATCGAGCATGGCTGTTTCTGAGCACATGACTCACCTTTATGAGAACACTACCACACTGTGCACCATTGGCTCACTGTTCCGCAGGAAAACAAACATCTAATACATGACTTAGTAGTGTTTGTGCAGTGCAAAAGCAGCCTTCAAAGACCACTGTCTATCCATGATAGTGATGTTTGTCTGCTCAGTTGTGGGTGGCTGCTATTCGAGAGATAATGGGTGCAGGTGTATTTCAAAGATCACCCCTGTTACTTCATAATGCTGTAGTTTGGCTCGTAAGTCAGACTTTTCCTCCCTATAGGACAGTATGTGCTGGCTGTTTAAGGGTTAAAATAGTGCTGTAGTAGTCAGCTGATTTGCATAATACGATTTTGGTTATTTCTATTTTTTAAACAAGCAGTCAATCAAAACTGAGATAATGGAGCTTTTGTAACATCTGATTTGTTATCCTGTGTTATTATAATATATTTTTCTTTAGTAGTTTTATTGTGTTGTTTTTTATCAGCCATGGCTGCCTCAGCTGTTGAATTCATTTCATATTTATTCTTGTGGATGGTTGTGGTGTTTTTGGTCATTTATGCTTTATTATAAGGAAAAGTGCAGTTTAAAGGTGTCAGTGATGATCAGAGCTCTCACTGACACACAGTCATTTTTAAATCTGTGTCCTGGCCTTCCCCGTGCAGGCGCGCTGATCTGGAGACATGGATCAACAATTTATACACGTAAAAATATATTTGAAAATGTCTTGCTTAAAAGTAATAAAGAAGATACCAGTGGCTCTGTAACACGCATGCTCTTACCTATCAGTACTGTAGGCTTTACAGTCACGTGCACTTCTTATTATAGGTGTCAAACATTTACGCACAGTCTTTTCACAAATATATTCTTCTAATCGACCTCTTTCTGATGATTTCTGGTTTCAGATGTGTGCAGAAATCGAAGCCTCTTCTGCCTGCCTTTGCACGCGCTCAACACAAATAGTATTTTTAAAATATTGAACATTATTAGATATTATTTGTTATAATTTGCCTCCCAGTAGCCCGTCACGTTACCTCCAAATAGCCGGCAGCAGGTCCACGTCAATCGATGATGTGAAGTTTTCTACAATTCCTCTTATAAATAGTTTTAATGTGCTCCCACGCTCTCCTTTTATCTTTAAAGCAGATGTTATATTTACCATGTAAAAGTTTAAATGGACAGCAGAGCTTCATATTGAAACGCAGACGATATGCAACATTGATTTGTCATTAATAAACTCTATTCCTGTTCAGGGAGGCAGGAAACACTGATGAGCTCACATACATGTGGCTAAAAAGTGAATCCTGCACTCTCCCTTATTGTAATCTCTAAAACAATGCATGATCTCCTGCCTTTGTATTAAAGGGTTAATCCTCGGCTTTTACGCACACTTTGTGCTTTCTATTTAGTTTCTATGCAGCCTATAAATCTGCACAGAATCTATTTCATATTCACTTATAGCTCCATACCCCCTCCCTCCTCCTCTTCCTCCTCCTCCTCACACATACATATAATACACACCCCCTCCTACTACTATAATAGATCGTGCGCATTGTGCGCATGTGCCCTGTCCTTGAGTTCCTATAACCTATTTTCTTGCTCTGTATTTTCCTTGGTAGGATTGTCTTACACGTCACCAGCGCTCAGTACTATGGAGTACTACAAAAGGTGACGCGCAGAAGGAGGATTTGTGAATGGACGCCGTGATGTGTGCCAGCTCACAGATCAGAGGGCGGTGGGACCTCTGCAGATGCACCCTGAGCCCCCTCCTCTTCCTCCTCCTCTACCCCACCCTTACCCCAGTACTCCCCCCCTCCAGCCATCCCACACCACCCCCCCCCCCCCCCCCGTCACATCCCCTCCCTCCCGATGAATGGGGGTCTCTTAGATATCAGCCCTGTCACCATGCAGGGGTCGCACCAAATCCTCGAGCTTCCTGTGCCTTTCAAAACCTGAAAGCACGTCCCTGCTATTTGATGATCCTGTATGATTTTTTTTGTTGTGCTTTTGTGGGCCTGGAAGCTCGGCTGCCCCCTGTTTTTCCCTTTTTTGACCCGGGTCAGCCAACAGCACGGCAGCCAAATAAGTCAAGATTAGAAGCAGGTCTAATTGCGCGCAGTCTACACTGCAAAAAGTCAAAAGTTTGGGGGTAAAAACTTGATTTTATAGTAAAACAAATAATTTAATAGCATGCTTCCTCTATTTCCTTTAAAATTACATTAACCAACACACAGTTTGAGTTTTGATGAAGCTTAATAACATGTTAAACTGAATTTATGTGCAAAAAGCAGACTTTGATTGCACTGCAGTATTTGTGCTAATTGCGCAAAGATAAGGATAATTTTGCAGGGAAGATGCGCTGACCTCTGGCCGCTCCTGGTCAGTTTCGCTTCACTGTAGAGCAGACATACTGTCACTTCCACGTTTATATTTACACCAGTGTGATGCCCAGGCTTCTACACGGCGTCAGAAATACAAGAAACTAAGAAAGTGTGTTTAGATGGATTTTTAAGTTCAGTTTCTTTACTTTTGTCTCTTTGAACCAAGACATCCTCCCTCCTTTATTTCGTCATCTCACACAGCTATGTAGATGATGTCTATATAATTTTTCCTTGTTGTGATTTTTTTCCCAGAGAAATCCTCTTGGTCTCCACACAGCGGACTTTAGGGCCCACGGAATCTTCTGGTTTGAGCCCTTTATAGGTTTTAATAACTCTTAATCCGTCTGATCGCTCTGGCGTAGATAAGTCTCATTTGAATTGGGATTGTTCTTCAGGAGCGGCTCGTCTCAAACAGAGCTGAGCACAAACAAACTGCATGCAGCCACCCTGAGCGCAATTAAGGCCTCAGCTAAATGAGAGGATGCTAATTGAATGCAGCTGAGTCCCCATCAGCAAACCCTGCAATGCTCCACCAATAATAACAGACGGAAGAAGGTCAGTGGGAAATCACTGATTTTTTTAGACGATTTTTATCAACAAAATATTTCTGAACTCCATAACCGGACTCATTTCTCACAAAGACAGCACATGTGTGAATTCTAGATTATATTAGTAAGAGGGAAAGACACGAGAAGTTGGGTACAGGGGAATAAAGTTCATCAGGTCTGCAGCGTTGTGCAGGGTGCTGAGGAAAAAGCATGGAATAAGGTATTTTTACACATTTTTATGTTTGTTATTAATCTCATAATATCTCCAGTAACACAACCTCTCTAGGTTTTTTTTTTTTTTTGCACAAATCAAAAGAAAGCTAGCGCCAAACTGAGCTTTTTCCATTTCCAAACCCTTTTTGAGGCTTAAGAAGCTTAAATTGAACAAAAGAGAGAACCCTGCCTAAAACTTGACAAATAATATTTCTCAAATGCAGACTGGCCAGCCCAAAGACGAATCAAAGTGAAAATAATAAACCTAGAATAGAAGAGGAACAAAACGGCGCATACGTAATCTTTACGCACGAGGATGTGCATGCGCAAAGTGAAAGTAAAGTAACAATCTTATTTATTTTGCAGAGTTGAAAAATATATTTTAGCAGTTACTCGCTGAGTAACATTGCTTAAAGAAATCCGGGATTGAAATCTTAACTTAAATGATTGGGTGAAATTTGGACATGCGTTAAATCCATGAACCAAACGTCGCCAAAGTTTGCTCTTGTTGCGTTAAAACTACTTTAAACAAAAATAAAAGACTTCAGGTCATTCAGGACTTTTATTTTCTCACTGATCACCCCACATAGTTTTTAATCAGGTTTTTAAAGCCCCAAAGTCTCTCTTACGCATGACGCAGGTGGATTTGGTCTAATAAAGCCGCGTGTCACACCCTCAGCGTTACTGTAGTTCCCCAGCTGCTCGCCTGCACTTTTTCTGGACGTCTTACTTCTGAGAGCAAAGAATAAACCGCACGTGGTGGTTATTTCCGTCAACTTGATGGTTTTGCATTCTCAACAGAATAAATGCTCCACATGCAACATGAAGAGGCATGAAGGGAGATAAAGGGGCTACATGTGAATAGAAATGTCACATATCTCAAAGAGCAGCCTGTGTAATGTAAAATACCTGATGTTCACCTAAGTTTTTGGTCTTCGATGCTCTTCCTGTGCATCCAGAATGCTTTACAGGGTTTGCATGGTCGAAATGCCTCGTGCACCTGTCTCGAGCTCCTCCTGCGTGCGTTTAAGGTGAACAAGTGGGAGAGAGAAACAGGTGGAAAGCACTTGCTGCAGGGTAAACTTTAGAGCAGGTTGCAGGAAGGGCAGGGACATTTCTGAGACCTTTTAATCTCCAGACAAACAATCCTGACCAGGAATAATCTAAAGATTACTGCATGCGTTAGTTTGATTTGTTCTTATGCAGAGAGAACCAAGTTTGCAGCTTTAGTTAAATATGAGTTAAATCGGACCAGTTGTTGTAGGTTTGAAATTTTTCATATGCAATGTAAGCATTTCCGCCAGTGACGCAGCAGCTCGGGGTATATTTTGTGCGTAAAAAAGAAGTCAGAGTTTTAAAGTATGCCGTCAAGTTTATCCTCCCGTTTTATTCTAAATGGAACAAACAATTCATGTTATGCATCCGGCCCCAGCACGCAGCTTTAATTATAGTGGGCGGAGGTCACTCATAAGCGGTTATCCGACCCCTCTCCCTGTGTGGCATCGCGCCCTGCGCCGTTTAAAACTCGCCAAAATAGTGCTGGACTCCCCTGAACGCGCCATGTGCACCGGACTCCCTTTCACCCCTCTGAGCACCTGAGTTGTTTTTACCCCCCAGCCCGCGGGTATGTTGTGAATTTGTCACTTATCAGGGGGGGCGGCCAGTCAAAGGCCATTTTAGGCGCAGTAACTTTCCCAGATGGCTTCAGCCTGCCAACTTTGTGCATCTCTCAGCAGCGGCGGACGAGCTACATGCCTGGTGCTTCACAGAAATGTCCTGTCTTATGCCTGCAACTAATTAAAACATGAACAACTTTTGGTGGATCACAGAAGAGGCTGGTGACATGATGTGGATCAGGATTGTCATGATACCAGAATTTTCAACTTCCATATGATGACTTGATACTGATATCTGTTTGATACCAGGGCAACAGTAACGTGTGTCCTAGGCACATACTGGGCAGTTTCTTGTTTCTGATCACCCAAAAATTGCAAAAGAAATCCTGAATATTGTCAGCATTGCACTAAAACATTTTCTACGCAGGACTTTCTTTGCATTATTTGATGATGCAGAACTCCAAAACACACAAGTGTCAAGAAAAAATGTAGATTTTGAAATGTGTCTGTCACTAATGATTAAAATTACAGTTTTATTTTTAATGTAGTATCCAAATAGTATCAGAGTATTGAACATTTTGGTACCCTTAATTTGGATTATGCAGATGAAACCACTATCATCTGACAATATTCCTATCAGCGACTAAGGACATTTTACTTTTTTAAAGCTCAATTTGTGTAAGTTTCGTGTAGATTTGAGATTTCTGCAACACAACAGGTGTCTGGACTGTACATTTTCAGATTTATTATCTGTTTTTCATGTCTAATATTTGGATCAACAGCTTTTTCTGCTCAGGGGGATCAATATGTGGAAAACTTCAGCTGCAGAGCTCAAACTGGGGTCATTTTAAACTCTGAAACAGCCTTTAAAAAGGGCTCAGTCATGCAGTCATGCGTGATCTTGTGCTCCCTGTTCTTTGCATGCAGCCTGCAGTTTTTGTTGTCATTTCTCTGTGTTGTAGTTAACACAGTTCGTATCATTTCTTGTGCAGATTTTAAAGGCGTATCAACACAAATTAGCTTTGGCTACTTATGTTAGTGTATAGCATCATCTTGCATTAAGCAAACATGTCCTTGTGTAAATAATCATTGACAAGAAAGAGAGATACTCCAATAAATGTTTATATGACAGGATTTAAGCTTGATAAGCAGAGCCAAGCTTAAATCAGTAAGCAAATCTTCATATTTTAATATTTACAGAAACTTTGTAATAATCCTGCGGTGTAGATTGTATCCCTCTATCTGTTAGTTTCCACATTTTCTTCCTCTCAGGACAGATCATGCTGCTGAAACGCTCACCTTGATTTATTCCATTACCTTCCTTATTATTATTATCATTATTATTACCCCGCTCGATTTCCAGACTCTGATCTGTGCTGTGAGATGCACGGTGTGTGTTTAATTTACACTGGGAAGGATTTGTTTGGATGGCGTGCATAATGTGCCATCACCTCAGGTTTATGCTGTCATTTTTATTATTGCCCTGCTTGGAGGAAGAGGAGGGCATGAACAGGAATGGCACACAAGGCTGAGCATGCTGACTGAACTGATAAATCCCACTGAGACACTGTTATTCCCTTTGTTTTAGGTTGATTTTGGGCTTTAACTCTTTTGTTTGTGCTCCGGTTTCTCCAAAAGATCTGCAGGAGGGTTCTCAGATATATACATGAAGGAAAGGTGTGCTAATTTCACCCCAGACAAGAGTGCGTGGAGCAGCCTGAGTCTGCCATTTGAATGGGATCTGAGAGGTAATTTGAGCTAAAATGGAGTCCACTTCACTCACTCAGCCCCCCCATGGCATCCTCGGTAATTCATTATTCCTGGCCGGCTCTGGGAAGAGGCAATGAGAGAGGGCAGAGGACAGGAGTGGACCCAGCTCTGGTGTAATGAAGACTCAGTAGACCTAAACGGCCCCCACACACATAATATCTTTCATTATATATCACAGGGAGAGCAGGACATTAATGCCACTCAAGACCTTTTGGCACAGAAATAAAGAGTGTGCAGTGATTTTCTCCACACCCAATCCATTTCATTGACCTTTTCTATCATGCATGTGACTCTGCCTGCTCTCTGCAGTGTGAAATAAATATTCCAAGAATAATATTCGAGCCGCTGTTTAATAAATTATCTTTCCAAAATCTGAATTTCAACGCTTTCCAGTTATTTAGCATTTTAAAACATACCAAAATGTTCTCAGTTTTCCACATTTGCTGGTGCAACCTGCATTTGTAAACATACACATGTTGTTACACCGAATCAAAACTGCTCATATATGCCCATTTATGTTTTTAAAGCTTAAACCTCTTCATGTGATTCAAATTTCAGTCTCCATTAAAGTTGGTGGCTTTAAGATCAGACACTGCCAGACAGTGCAGTGCCCTGTCCCTCCACTAGGGGTCCATAGATGTCATGGTGATAATGTCCAGACAAGCAGAGAGGATAAATACTGTCATCTGGTGGTAACAAAAGCAATCACTATGGAGCAGACAGATCTCTTATCTCATCACTTATTGCTTCCAGTGTCTTCCCCCTCCCTGCTTTTTTGTGTTTCATTGCACTTTTACAACAAGGTACTAGGGTTAAACTGATGTCCAGTTAAACAGGATGGAAGAGTGAGAGCATGAATCAAAGCAAACACCTGCTTGAGATGTGTAAAAGCACCTGAAAGACTTTTAAATGTGTGTTACAGACGGAGTGAGGCGAATCAGAGGAAGTAAGAGACCCTGGATCTGCAAAGTCTGACTCAGAGATGTCTCAGTGGCCCAATGGTGAGAAAAAAAGTCTTTATCCCCTTGTGGGATTTTGTTTTAGCAGTGTCACAATGTTAAAAGTAGGATGTTTTAAGTCTTGTTTCATGTGTTTGATATATGGCATTAAATTTTATGTTTTTATTTAAATAAAACAGATCACTGACTTGTAAAATCCCCTCTTTCTGTTCCTAACGTTTGGATCTTTATTCCTTTGTGATTATTTTAGTTCTACCTTTGTTCTTTTGAAGCTGTGACTAATTAAATATAGAGAGATTTCTTTGTAGATTTATTTAGCTGTGGCCCGAATAATTATTTCATAAAGCTGATTCACAGATATTTTCTGATGTCCTTTTATTTTCTCATGCATGTAAATGAATCAAAAGTAAAATGTGAATGCATAGTAAGATTTTGGATTTTATTGTAAATATAAGGACTAGGACAGGGTGGCAGCAGAGTCTTAAAAACTATTAAAAGTTCAGAATGTAGTTTAATCACATAAGAGATTATTTTACTTTTAGACCACTTAAGTAGAAAATTAGACTTTCCATTGTCAACTACTTTATGGTATCAAATCAGGGTCTTTTATCTATGTCTAACTTTAAAATGCCCCATAAAAGCTAAAATAAATGATACAACCAGCATTTTCTTTCCATCTTGTAAAATTTTTATTAGGGCTGTCAAAAGGTAAAATTTATTTAATTGCAATTAATAACACCCTATTTATAGTGTTTAAAAATTCCACTATTTTTCATTCAAAACTTGTTTGTGTCAGTATGGATTTTTTTACCGCTCTCTTGCCAAGGGTAAGAGACTTCTATTTTGGATACAGACTTGCTTTTTTAGGTAGACTGAAGATATCAACATGAACCTAACCACAGAAAAAGGAACTTATTATTGACTGAAAAGAAAATTAATGAGCAATAGAAATATAAAAGTTTGATAACAAATGGTTCTGATAACTTTTGACTTATCCACTGAGCTGTCTGAGAGTTTTTTAGAAAGTGAAATTAGACATTAAGGAGCAGTGGTGGACTTATTTTACATCACTGTGTCTGCAGGGAGAAGCTGACATGGATTAACCAACGTTCTTGGAAAGCGACAATAAAGCCTCTGATTAATCGCAATTTTAAAAAATGATTGCCCCAATTGTGGATCGTAATTAATCCTGATTAATGCGATTAATCTTGAAAGCCCTAATTTTTTATCTTACAGTCAGACAGAATGCATCTGTGCTGCTAATGTAATCAATTAGGAGTTAAAAATACAATAGGGTACTAAAATGTATAAAGAGGGTCTTTGAAACGGTATTAAAGATTATTAAATTTACTGTCAAATTTCTATTTATACCACATAGGAATTATTTGCAATTTAACTGTTATTTGTATATGAGTATTTTTAGTAAACACATTGCAACAGGCGTTTTTTTTTTTTTTTTGCAATTTATCCTGTGTTATTTCAACGTAAGTAAGCATGTGTACATTCCATACTCATGACATGACACCTGTCATTCACATGAAAGAGGCTTAAATGCAGGGTTATCAACATGTAACATTCAACATGTAAGCGGCTACATAATACCTTGAAGTTCCCTCGGATTATTAAAGTTTCTGCCTGTCTGTTGGTTTATTTTTTCAATCCATAGCAAGCTCATTTTTCCGTGATTAAGATCATGTCATAATTTTGATCTGCCCTAGGTTCCTTGTTTTCTTTAAAGATAAAATAAAGTCTGCATCCAAACTAAAAGTCAGTTAAACTGAGGCGTGGATGGCCTAGTGGTGAGGTCGCGCCCCAGGTACACGGGTGGCCCAGCTTCAAGTCTGTCCTGTGGCTCCTTTCCCACATGTCATTCTCCTTTCTCTGATCCCTGGTACTGCCTCTATCCACTGTCGTTCTCTCTGAATAAAGGCATAAAAGTCCAAAAAATAAATATTTTAAAAAGTCAGTAACCCTCAGTTTAAGACTGTTCAGAAATCCTGACATTAATTGCCATTAAAGAATTTTATCATCTGACAGCTCTATTTTTTTTTCTATTTTTACAAAAGTTAACAATGCAGTGACACACTGTATTAAACAAAAGCCTCTCTGAAATTTGTCACCTCATTATCAAGATGGTTCTGTAGACAAAAATAAAAAATGTGAAACCTGCACAGACAAAACATTACAAAACAGTCATACACCACAAATACACAGATAGCGCTCCTCACATCCTCCAGCCCTCTGCTGCTGTTCAAGACAAATCAAATGCATGAACACAAATTACAAGATTGTTACTTCTGTATAATAACCAAACAAAGCAGCATGTTTTTAGAGTTTTGGAGCACAAATACACCGCACCATGTAAGCACAGTTTGTAAAAGCAGAGATAGGTTGTTTTAAAGAGGCCCTGAAGCATAGGAGAGAACAGATCTGAGAAAAAGAGTTTAGTCTTTTTTGCAGTTTAGATGTAATAAATCAGTACTTTGATTTAAGCGTTTGTGGTAGGGTTAGAGATTCTGCAAACACCTCTTAAAATAAATATTGGGAAAAGTTGAATGGTTTCCTATTATGGTTTTACTGTCAGATGTTTTTTGCCTTTGTTTTCTATGTTTTATGGCTTTAGCTTGCTGCAAATGGGTTTCCCTTTTAGGTGGGTCCCAGTTTAAGCTTGAAATCCAATACATTAAATTTAAGGTCACACAGTTTTCCATAATGAAATGAGTCCATTTTGTATTTAAAACTGTTACTGAGCTTCTCTGTTTGCTGTAGTAGTTGTAGTTTTTTCAGTTATAACAAAACTCCAAACATTTCACACAGTATAGACATAAAAAAAAAATCATGTATTGAGTGAAGACTGAAAATACATAGGCAGAAGCAATAAATGCAATACAAGCCTGTCTTATCAAATTAAGCTTCCAACTTCTAGAAATGGTTATAAACAAAAACAGATAAATCAATCACACTGGTAAAGCCGCAAAAAAGCTTTACATACCATTTTCTTGAAAACCAAAAGTGAATTACATGTTTTAAAATGTATGTGGACATAATTCCATAGTTTATCTCAAACAATAGTAACACAGCTCCTTTTCACACCTGTTTTTTTTTTTAGCCTTTTGTAGGGTAAACTTAGGAACACCTCTTGGAATATATTGGCTTTCCTGAAATTAGGGGAACTTTTGTACAGGCTGGGGGTGTCTTTGATTTTGCTCTGAACATTATTTGCATTGTTTTGTAGAAATACAAGTAATAAAATTTCTAGGGCTGTCAGAAGATTACATTTTCTTAATCCTAATTAATCTCAGAAATTCAGCAGTTGATCAAAATTAATCACAACATTTTTTATCACACTTTAAAATTCCTATTTGGGCACAGCCCTGCTTTTATAGGTAGATCAACGATTTTAACATGAACTTTAGCACAGAAAAAGGAGCTTGTTATGGATCTTAAAGGAAATGAGGGAACAGTAAAAAGGTAGATGTTTGTTAGCATGAGGCCCAGTTGATGTTTGACTTGTTGACTGAGCTGTCTGTTTAAAGTGAAATTAGATTAAGGAGCAGTGGAGGATTTATTTTACATCACTGTGAGTGTAGGGAGATTCTGGCATGGCTTAATCAAAGTGTGTTGAAAGAGACAATGAAGCATAAGATTGATTTATTTTAAAGAAATGAGTGCATTAATTGTGGACCTTGATTAATCACAGTTGTCTGGATTAATTCTGATAGCCCTACAAATTTCATAACATGAGAATTTGGAAGAAAGGGGTTCTGTGTTTGCAGAATAATCTGCCTTAGTGATAATATGTGACTTGTTTTCAGAGTTTTATTACTGAATTTATAGTCATTTTAAAGGTGGATTGCCAAAATTCTACACAGTAAGATATGAAGGAACAATTAGTGAGTAACAGATCAAATGCAAAGCCTTATATTAATGTAAAATTTGTTTTATGTACATTTTGCTATAATTAGTGGCCTGTCTGTCTGTCCGTCATGATTTGCATGCCACACCGTTGCTCCATTATCCTTGATATCTCTCAGAAGGCTTCTTGGTGTACTGGTTTGAACTGGAACCATTAAAAAATCATAAATATGTACAGAATTACCAAAAAATCCTGAGTCATCACTCAGGGACTTCTGCTGCGTTACATTTAGCTTGAAAGTCAGATGTCGGATCTGGGAATGACGTCAGTTGAATGCATTGGATTTGCTAGGAGCTCATTCCATAAATTGGAACGATGGATAAAAGTTTATTATTTTGCTAATTCAAGCATATTTGCATGAACATACATTGTTTTTTATGTTGATTAAGGTACAATGTCTTCTTTCAATAAATGCTTTAAATGTCTTCTTCTTTGTACACCTTTGAGACTCCCTTAGGGAGACGCCAAAGGAGGGCACAAGGTTTTGTCTGCTCTGAGGTTGTCAAAATAAATTTGTCTCTGTTCAAAACAATCATTATGACCAATCTTTTGGTAGAAACAAACGTCAGTAGACCTGATTTTATAGGGATTTTATTACCAAAAACCCTTAAAGTTTGCATACATTTTTGACAGCAATGAATCATTTTTCATAAAGGTCCTGGGGGGAGGCTTTTCTAGATGCACTATGACGTATTTGGTGCTTTCTTGTGCCTTGACACCAAAACTAGACCGTAAGAATGACCAATATTTGGCCTCACAGCATAAGTTCATACTGATAGACCCACTTTTTGTCTCCAAACAGGTTTTTGGGAAAGCCAGAGCTGTAAAATCTCATATTTCCATCAATGCCTTCATATTTTGTGGCAGTCAGCCCGCTGCAGTAATTTACACCCAATAACATAAAATTTAAAGACATAACCAAAACACAAAGGTGCTGCACAAGAAGGAAATTGGACTGTCTTGCAGACAAACCAACTGCATAGACGGCTCAAATCAATAGCTCAGATTGGCCTGGGCCTGTCTGCTCGCCTTGAAGGAAACGCAGGGGGAGAAAGAGGAAGAGCTGGAGAGAGGGGGGCGGAGGGTAGGGGGTCTTTTGGCAATAAGGAGGCGCTTTAATGGAGTCTTTCAGTTTGCTGTGGCTGGAAATGAAAGGAGGTTGAAGCCCGGCCAATTATTCTGCCCGAGAAGAGGAGGAGACTGAAAGAGGAAGGAGAGAGGAGAAGTGGCGTGTGGTGCCAGGTAGTTGGGCTGTCATAGAAAGATACACAGATAGATAGAAAGATGGGTATATAAGTAGGTAGGTGGATAGATGGATAGATACATAGATCATAAAGAGATGTACAGAGAGCCTCTCAGAACGAGGGGTTCATTCAGAACAGCCCACAGATATTGGCCCCACTCCCAGAAATTTCCCCCAGTGCAAAAGGTTAACTGTCAGTCCCCCGCTAGGTATAAATAGAAGTCTGCCCTCCAGAAAGGCGTGTTCAGAGAAGGGGTAGACAGAGGAAAAGGGGGGGCTAGTTCCTCATGATCCCAGTGACATGCAGGGGGTTGTGAGGGGAGGGGGGTAGTTTGAGGGTGTTTTTTGAAGGAGGGGCAGGGAGGGGAAGATGCAGCCTAAGATGTTCAAATGGCTCTGGAGACTGACAGAGAGCACGGACAAAAGAGAGTCCTCGTCTATTCAACTTGACCGTGACGGCAGACACAACAAACTCCACTGCCAGCACCCCAGAAAGCTCGGCTGCGATTGAGCTGCGGCTGCATTTGACACTGAAATGTAGAAAATCAGAGGGATAACGTTCAACAGGAGCTGTGTAATTGGGCTAGTGTAAGTGAAAATGTTCTGTAACACTGCAAAGAAAGATGAAATGTTCAGTTCCTGCTGTCACTTCTTGACATGATAGTCTCAAAGTCATACATGCGAGTCTTTATAAGGTTTAAATCCCAAAATCCAGCAGCATAAAAACGTCACACGTTTATCCTTGTCAGGTGTTTTTATTTTCACTTAAATCCATGGTAGCAAAAATGATACACAGCTGAAATATCAGACACAAAAAACTCTAAAACGTCAAACAAAAGGTGCTTCACCACCTCAAAAATAAAGCTTCCTCTTCAGTTTAACACACCTGAACGCTGGCAGATTTAACACTGGTGTGATCTGCCTTGAAAAGTATTTAGAAAAATAAATCAGGTTTCCTTCTGTAATGCTACTAAAATGAGTTTTTTTTAAAACAAGTTTGACACAATATATATTTAAGATGAGAGCCATTGGTCGACTCCAAAGGCATGTAATCTCTGACAAAAAAAAAAAAAAACCCTTGTTCACATAAAACAAAGATGTTATTGCTTCTGTTTGAAGAATCCACACTGCATATTGTCACAAGAAGTTATGTACTGTTTTTAGCCTTTGTCAGAAATAATAAATAAAGAAGAATCGGCTCATGTATACTTTGATTGCACTTAATCCTCTAGACCCCCAAACACTAACTAACATACTGTAAGTCTAGCATGGTCATAATACCTGTCTGATTACATAGGCAAGCCATTATACATACAAGCAGTAATGTCATTATGTTTTTACAAATGATAAAACTAAATTGTTATAGTGACAAAAGCACTACATTCTATAATACACAGGCAATCACAGATTGCAAATCTTAATAATAATGTCCTTGTCCTCTCCTTTAACCATGAATGTTCCCAAACTCTGTTTGAAAATTAAATTTGAAATGGGAGATGTGTACCTCACAGAAAAATATTCAGACATTTAACACCTGGTAACAAAGGCAGAAGGGGATCGTTTTACAATCGTTCATAATAACATCCATCATTGTGACTTTCCTCAGCCTGACAGTAAAAAATACTACATATGCACACGCTGGCATACTCTCAACAGCACGAGTGCTTTGAGGTCTTACTTCCTCATGCTTCCCTGCTAAACAATCCTCAGTCTGCGAGTCTGACTCTCATCAGAACAGAAAATAAAGTACTGAAGGTCTTCAAGTAGCTCTCTATAAAATGTGATCTACACTGGCAGAATAAGACCCTATTCAGAGATGAAAACAACTACAAGTCATTCAGGAAATACAGGTGAATTAGAGCTGTCAAGAAATCCACATTTCAATGCGATACTGGTAGAAATCAAACAACATTAATACCTGTGTTGATACCACAGCAAAAGAAATACAAGCCCCAGGCACCCACTTTGGGCTTCTCTTGTTTTGGAATTACAAAAAATGACAAATTCCTGCACACTGTCAAACTTGAATAAAAACTTTGGCATAGAAATGTTACCAAAGTTTTTGTTCACTTTAGGGCTGCATTTACACAGCAAGCCAATGACCTGAATCAGTGTTAAGTTTGGCAGCTTTGTAAATGTAGTTTTAGTCTTTAGATCTTTTAGTTTAAGTCATTTCTATCCTTTCTAGTTTTAGTCTGGAAAAAAAACTAAAACATGTTTTAGTCCATAAAAAGTCCTCACTTTTAAGACAAAACTTAAAGTCAAACATTTATTCTATCTGCCTGTTTTACCTCCTGGGGAAAATTATTATTGACTCTCCTTATATAGAAAAATAAAGGAAGAAATGCACATCAATGAATTTGTGCTCGATGAAATAAAGTAAATGGAAAGAGGTCTGCACACCTGGAGGCTCCTAGTCCAAGGTTTTAAGGATAACATGTTTCAAGCAAACATGTCACTTGGACTGGGAGCTTCCTGGTATGTGGACCACTTTTCTTTTTCTATAGATTCACCCTACATAACAGCTTGTGCTCTCTCATATCAGGGATTTTTAATGTCTGATAAAAACAAAATTAGATTTTAGTATCCCTAAAGAAAACTAAACTTACTTTTTGTCATCAAAGACCTGTTTTAGCTAGTCTTAGTCTCGTCTTCCTCACAGAAGAAGGGTCGTTTTAGTCAGAGTTTTAGTCGACAAAATCAAAACTGAGCTTCTATGCAGCTCAGACCTTATTTTTTCGTTCTTGTGACCATTTGACAGTCACATCAACCTGATCTTGTCAACCCAGATTGGGGCATTTTCATGAAAGTGAATGGAAGAGTCTGATATGTGCTACATTTCATAAAATCATGTGAACAGACGTTTAAAAGAAAGTCAAAAGAGTTCAGGATTTAGGCTTGCAGTGTGAACTTAGTGTGCAGGAGTTTGCATGCAATTTCTGATGGATTCACTCCTCTATTTAGCACTGAACTCTAGAGAATGGTGCAGTTGGTCTAAAGATTTGCTACTTTTCAATGCTATCACTATTAAACTCACTGAGATAATGTAGTGCAGGTGGTCTAGCAGTTGGGCAGCCTGGGTTTAGTTTCAACCCGTGCCTCCTTTCCTGCATGACCCCACTCTCTTGATTCCCAAATATAACACCCTATTCACTGCCCCGTCTTTAAATTAAAGGCATAAAAGCCCATTACTAAATCTATACCAAGACTGTACCCATGGTATCGAAAAGTATTCAACTTTGACAGCCTTAAAATTAATATAAGTCGGTGGTAAACTGCTTGGTACTCTTGAACACATCCTGTTGCCCCTCACTCAATCCAACACTCTGTAGGGTAAATATGTAGCTAGAGCTAGTTAGCTTAGCTTTTATAGTTTGAATTAAGCAAATAAGATGCACTCTATTGCTGTTTAATTAGCGAGCCTTGAATGTAGGTTGGCAGATTGTGCTAACCTTGTAGCATATACCCTGTTTCCAGTCGCTATGCTAAGCTAACTGGTTGATGGTGTTAGCCACTACATTTACCATACAGAGGAGTGCTACAGCTAGGATAAGCTCTGTACTATTTTTGTGCTAGCATTACAGTTAACTTTAATTTTTCAGCTTTATCTATGGAAGCCCTGAGGGGACATGCATCCAAACATTTTATTTTACCCCGTTTTCCCAGGATAACAAGTATATTTCAGTCTTCTTTTCAAGATCTAGAGAATTTGGGTCTTTATCACAGAAACATAGTGTTGTTCCGAGGTAGACTGTTATTACAGGAAAACTTAGCAACATGAAATGTTTGGATTTATGTCAGCTCTTGCACAAGATGTTAATAAGTGGACTTTTCGGTGCTAGCAGGTGGATTTTGGTCCATTCTGCAGAGCAAGACCAGCTTTTTTTCCTGTGTCCACTCTTAATGCTAAGCTTAGCTGCTTTCTGTGCTAGCTTCATCTTTACCATACAGACTTTCTCCTTTACCTCACAGCAAAAAAAGCAAATCTCTCATCATAATGGGAACTATCATTCATTGTCAAACATGCAGTATATTTGGTTTGGGGTCTTTAAAACTTCCTAAATAAATACTAAATTTGGTACGACTGGGAACGTTCATCTCCCCAGTGCTTCGGTGATGCAACCAAAGCCGCTGAACACATTTTTCCTTGAGAGTAAAGACATTTTCTAACCCACTCATACAATATATCCCTTTATAATCATATTCAGGCTAAAAAATAAAAACAGAAATTATAGCAACCCCTCTCATGTCCTATTTGCCAAGATAGGGACACATTCAACTGAAACACACACAAAACCTTCCAGTTGGAACATAAACTGTGGAAAGAAACATACTTCCAGCATGAAATAAAACAGTTCACTTCAGAAAAACAAAGAAGGCAAACACTGTCCTCCAGTTTAGAGAGAAGGAAGCCTTAACGCTGATGGAGGACAACAGGGCTGGAAGGAGGAGGAGGCTGTTTTGGTGAGGTGCAGAGGACATGGCACATTAGATGAGGGGCTTTTCTGACCCACACTTTGTTATGAGACAAAGGATGAAGTCAAAATGAGTCTTTTTTCTCCTGTTATTCTTCTTCATGTAACTTGTCCATGTTTACATCAGCTGTCCTTCACCTGTTGTGTTATTTTAAGCTGTTCAGTCCATGTGAGGCTTCTCGACTCCACCCTGAGAAGAGACAAAGAGGAAGGAAAATGAAAAACTTGGTATGAAGTAAAACTCAAATAGTACTAATAGCTGTTTTAATGCCAGGGGAACAAGAAGAGAAGTTTTAGAACTTTTGTTGTTGTATGTTTGTTTAGAAACCTTGCAAACATGTTTCTACACAGCATGTAGGAGTTTGTTCAAATTTTGATGATTGATTTCTCCATTAAGCATCTCTCTGATAAAACAGGATTAAGTTTTTGAAGCTTGGGAACTTTTTGACTAAACTGTTCATCAAAATGATAGAGAATATATTGTTTAAACAGAGGTTCTCAACTGGTTAGGCATAAGGACCCACTACCACCTTTTTGTGACAAATCGTGACCCAAATTATTCAAAATGTTCAACTGCTTAAATGAACTTAATGCAAAATATTATAGTTCCAACCAGAAATGGAACAAAAAGACAGAGCAAAAGAAACAGGTTTTAAAAAGCAAGTAATTACAGAAGGACAAGAATGCATATTTTATATTTAGCAACTTTCCGCCAAGACAGCATAGAAATTTGGCAATTTCTCAAAGTAATTCTTACATTCCAACATTGTTATCCAGGAAAGGGAGATCAATAAGTTGAAATTTTGAGTAAAAGATTGAAATTTACTTGTAAACACAAGAAAACCTAAAAAATGCAAAGGTTTGTAATGTCCACTTAGGACTTTTAAACATCATAAACTTTTTGCTGCGTTTATTTTCCTGGCACATATTCGTGACCCAATGGAAACACCTTTGCGACCTTCTTTGGGGTCCAGACCCCACAGTTGAGAACCACTGGTTTAAAACACATACTAAAAGTTCAAATAGAATTAAAGTATTGAAAATTTTGACAACTTTAATGAGATAAAAAGAGATCATTACTTTTCTAAAGAGCGGGAGACTGACAAAAGATGATGAACACATTAGTGTCCAGCAGACTCAAAACCTCAGAACTGCTGCTGAATGCAAACTCTGAGGAATATGTTCAGAGCTCTTTTAACAATTAGATGATCTATGGTAAATGACTTCCACTTTACATTAAAAAAAAGGAACTTTTTTTGTTTCACTTCTGTTTTCTTTGAAAGATTTAATCTTTCACAGAAACTGCCCTTCTTGCTCAGCTTGAAAACACTGCACACTAGGGATGGGACAAAGCATCAATGTGTCTCTACATTGTAGTCTTTCTAAGGTAATCATAAACACTGTCTGAATCCTCTCCGATAGGTTCTAGCTTGACTTAAAAATTCCTATCAAGAAGCCCTAGTTTTGTGATTCAGAGTAACTCTGACCAAGGAGAGGACAGAGAGTTGATCTTAGAAGGTGTGGTTTAACCCTGTTACTTGGTATGATATGCTTTTTCAAACCAGCACTCTACAAGGTTTATTTACTTAGCAGTATACCTGTTTTCCTTATATGCAGGATTACGACATAATGAGGGAGAAAAGCTTTTAAAAAGTTATGTAACCCCCCGTGAATTTGCAGTCACACCAGGTATGGTGCAATGTTTTATGGTGGCAGCTGCACATGCAGTCATCACAGTGAGTCTCATTATTTCATACTAGTATAATGGTTGCTTTAGTAATATTTATTACAGGTGCATCTTATACAGCAGATATGATGGCCAAATGTGAAGTTCACAGCAGTATAAAAGAGTTGGGCGTGATGCTGACACCATACTGCAGACAAATAATGCTTTGTTTTCCTTATAATATATTATAAAAGGCAGTTTGTGTGACATTCAGCTCTTTGCACACTGATTCAAAAATGGGAAATCTGTCTGTAATTTCTGATATTCTTGTAAAATTAATTACCATCCAGCTTTAAAGCAGATCCAATCAGAGCAAGCGTTGGACAAAGCAACACTTGCATGGCTAATGCTGCCAAACAGATTGTTTTGCTGTAACAGACATGATGCAAAAAAAAGAAGCCACCAAAAAAGAGACATGAGGGAAAGGAGTCTCATGTTCCTCCAAATCCTCCTCATAAATGAGTCACTGGAGCGAAAGCGAGAAAAACAAGAGAACAAAACCACGAGTGCAGACTTGTTGCCAACATTCCTCAGGCCTCATCACAAACAAAAACAACGAGTAGCAAATGACCCTCTGGTCAGCCGAGTCCTGACTGGCTCTGTGTCCCGCCACGACTGTGAAAAACAACAGCCCTTAATCTGCTTTCACGCTTTCACTGAGTCAAACTGAGGGAGTGACGGGACTCTTACTTTACAGACAGAATGAGGTGAGGCTTCTGGGCACGGGCTTAATGGAGACATCAAAGCTGACTTGATGGGATAATTATGAAGGAAGGAGGGCGTCCAATGCACTTTCAGCAACTTTAAACCTTTTGACAATGTTATCAGCTGTCATGGTTCAGCTGAATATTAGCAAAGAAAGGCTGAGCGGGGCAGGGGAGTCTACTAAAGTGATCATTTTAGTCCTGCAGTTAAGACAGGATGCAGAGGAGTTTGACACAGTGTTAATTTTAGCACCTATTTTAAATTTAGCCTCAGTATTCAGGTTAAAATGACTTAAAGTTTTAGACACGTTTGTCATTTCCACAGGAAGTTTCAGTGGATGAAAACTCAAAAGTCCAGTGTTACAGGATAAAAATTATTGTCTTTCTAATGTATTTAGCCATATTGAAAAATTAATATGAAAGTAAAACCTTCTTTTGATTGCAGGATCAATGCTTAACAATGCTTAGCAGAGATGAATGCGCTCTCACCTCATCTCTGCTTGTGTTTTTACCGATTATGAGCACAAGGGAGAATTATAATACATTTTGACAGTCCCAAAATCCAGCGACTAACATTTCAATCTCATTTTAGCTTCCTTGACGCAAAAGAAACTCACTTCTTTTTGTCAGTTTTTATAATCAAAGATCTATTTTTAGCTGTCTTAGTCTCATCTTCCTTGCTGGAAAAGGGCACCACTGACATTTGTAGTCATATTTCAGTCTACAAAATTAATTTTGGTTTGAAGACTAGATTTTGAAGGCTAATGGTGAGAAATCTGTAGATATTTTGTGCAAATATATGGAAAACATTACACAAAATCACAAGTATTTACAATTGAAATATAGTCTTAGCAAACTTGATCAAACGTTTTCTGTGAGTCAGCGGTCTCCCTAAGACTTGCAAAGTTCTTTTTTTTTTTTGTAAAAGATTTTTTATTGCCTGTATTGGTATAGAACAGCTGAAGAGAGACAGGAGACAGGAAATATAGGGAAAGAGAATGACGAAAAACATGTGCCGAGACTGGGAATTGATCCTGGGACTAGTGCGTTGAGGACTACAGCCTCCTTACATTGGCGTCTGCTTTGTCAGCTGAGCTTAATGGACAACCGCAAAGTTAAATTTTAAGACTTTAAAGTTACTTAAAATGAAATTTGGTGCAAAAACTATGCCAGCACTGGGGGGCTTGACTAGGATGTATTTTACTTAAATTTACTTAACAAAAACACAATATTTATGCTATAAAGAATATGAATCGTTTGGCATATGGATTAGATCAATACAACTTTTATCAGCATGGTTAGTTTGTGTTAAAAGAATCTGGAGACTGCAAAAGGAACTAGTTTCTCACCTTTTCAATGAATAGTTCACTTAAAAACTAAAAGCAGGAGTGCGAAATGTAAAAAATGTGTTAAATTATATGATTTTCAGATGTTAACCAACATATAGAACAAGAATAAGTTATGAAGTTTTTTCCACCTTTGTTTCAGTCGGGCATCAAAATTCTTAACCTTAAAATAGTAGCACATCTGTTTTGTTCAGTTTATTTTATGTAAAGCTGTATAAAAGACTTAAAGAAATAAGCAGCAAAAGTCAGTTTCACGATGCCCCCAGCCTTCTTCAGGACAGTTTTCACAACTTTCCAATGGTTTCTAAGATCTTAAACTTTAAACAATTTTCACAGTCATATTTGAAGCAGCTCATTCAAGAGACAAACCATAAACATTCTGTTGGACCAGTTAAGCACTGCAATGTTTTCCTCATCCACTGCCATAACTATCTATTTCATTATTTACATACAATTTTTTAAAGATGTACTTTTGGGCTTTGTATCACTCTATTTGGAGAGGACAGTGGATGGTCAGAAATAGGAATGAGAGTGGGGGAGAGACATGCAGGGAAGGAGCCACAGGCTGGATTTGCACCACCAGGTTATCTGCACCCCACCCCTTTTTTGTGGTCATTATATTTTTTATTCTGAATATCTTCTTGTAACATCTTATAAAGAATGCAGGGGCACCCAAGCTATTAAGGTTGTTTTTCTCCTGCACATTTTGACCCTCAAATTGTTTTTTTTTTTAACCTACAAATGATCATGTACCGCGCCTTTAGGTTTCTTGGTCTGTTGTGTTTTGATTCTTTGCATTTCCATTTCTTTTTTATTGCACATTTAAACATACATCTCACAGTGTGACATTATCCCTATCAGATATGAGGAGGGTCTCAGGAATCGAGACATAGTGTGAAAAGAATGATGTGTTAGGGTGGCAAATGAAGCATCAGAGTCTTCTATACAGCACAATGATGAAAACATCTGTCTATTCATCGATGCTATGTGTACTTCGCCACAATGACTTTTTTAACTTAAGAGTGCACCAGCCGCATATGTAAAACTCAACACTTCCTCATGCTTAGTCCTGCGAATTTTTCTTCCACATTTCCTGTTGGGTTTTCATCCAACTTCATGTGGGGAATTCACCAGGGACAGGCAGGAAAAGTCTGAGGAAAAGACTTTAAAAAAAAATCTGGCTGTTTGCATTCAAACATGCAGCTCAGCCTGAAAATTTCAGGCAGTGCTCAGGAGTTTTGTGCTTGAGATTACAATGCAGCAAAGGCAGAAAAAATATTCTTTCTTAAATAATTCTTTATTCAAATTAGAATAAAGAATGCTTTTAAAACTGATGGGTTTTTGCCAAGTATTGATTTTAAAGAGTTAACTATTTTAACTAGACAGAAGCAACAGTCCATCATGTGGCTGGCTTCACATCTTTTGTTCATTTTTGATGAGCGTCACTGACCACTTTGCTTGTTTTTTTAACATTATATCTATTGTTCATTAAGGGGTTTAAGTTTAAAGTTAATCTTGTGGGTTCAATCTTAAAAGCTTGTGTGGCATCCCTCTTTCCCTATGATTTAGTCTTTTGGTCTTTTTGGTTTGGTTTGGTGTTTCTTAAAGGTCACATATTAATGCAAAACACACTTTTTCAGGCTTTTCTAACAAAAATATGTGCCTGTAGTGTGTCCACAGGCCGTCCAAGAACCAGAAAAATCCATTCCCTCCTCCTCTATCTTTTTCCACCTTTCAGAAAATATGTGCTGAAACAAGCTGTTCTCAGATATTCCTCTCATGATGTCATGTGGGGAGTTAGCTCCACCCCTAGGTTCAGTTGGCCCTCTCCACTTGGAAGAAAGTTCCGCCCTCTCAGCTACCAGCTGAGAGGAGCATCAGGAGAGCCACATTCATTGAGCCACATCAATTTCCTGAGAGGGGCGGAGTCAGACAGCTCAGTAACATTTAAAAGCACAGACACAGAAACAGCTTGGAAACAGAGGGGTTTGTAGACATGCAAAAATCCAATGGTAGAGGTTTTTTTCAGCAGAAAACTTGACAGGCATGTTTCAGGACTTCTGAGACCCATATAAACTTGTCTTAAAGGGGTCAAATATGTGACCTTTAGGAAGAGTCAGATAAAGACTGCCATGTTTTGCGTCTAACTTGTTCAAAGTTCCATCTTTCCTTTTAAGGCACTGGTATGCTGATGCCTGAATTCAACATGAAAGAATGTAATCAGCTCTTGAAGATGCATACAGCTTAGATTATGGGTTAAAAATATCTGCAAGAGTTTACCATGGCAAGTTGTCGTCCGATGTTTCCCACTGTGACACCTCCTGAGAAGAATATACACGGGAGCCAGGAGCGTACATACAGGAAGTCTGGAGATGTGTACCTAAAGGAAGAAAGGCACAACAAATAATGGTAAATAATCATTTATCATATTGTAAAGCCTTTGCTTTTCAGTAGCTTTGAAAATGAAAAGGCTGAATAGGTTACTGTATGATGCAAAAACTGAAATGTTATGACCGAAAAAGGAACAAATAAAATCATTAGTATCATCTCCCCTCATCGAGAGAGGCATGCCAGGCTACGAGCATTAGCTTCTGCATTGGTTCAGGGCTATGTGGGCCTATGCAGAATGTGCTCCATTTTCAGAATATATTCATAATTAGCTAACTCACTGGTAGACTCCATTGTAGACCAGCAGCTGTGTGATCACAGTTGCTAAGAAGGCAGTGGTGATCCCCAAACCGAAGCCGCTCCTGGATCGGTCGAACGTCCACCACAGGCCCAAGGACAAGGCTGCCAGTGTGAGGGAGAGCTGCACGTTGTTGTCGAAGTCTAGTTTCTGATGAACAAGACTGTTAAGGACAAAGTCAAACATGTATGACGCTAGGATGGGGTAAGCAGTCGTGCAAATATTTGAGCTGAACTGTTTGCACTGAGTTCAGTTACTTCATGAAATAAAGGATGTGTTTTTGCTTTAAATACTCTCAAAAACAGTGATGGAATGTTGTAGTTTCCAGTTTCAGCTACAACAGACTAGCCAGCATGATATAATCTATCTTTTTAAATGTATAAGGATGGTCTTTGGGGAAAGGATACAACACTGGCGTGGTTGATGCCGACAAACACTGCGATGCACCTCATGACGCTGGCCCACTCCCTCTTGAACTTGTGTGGCTCCCCCAAATGGCTGTCGAGGCAGGGATACAGCAGGCCGACGACAGCTGTGGAGAGGGAACAAACAGTGCAAAAATACCGGAGATAAGCAGAAATCTTGTGAAACACCAAGGGGCAAATTGTGTCACAGAGCTGCAATGTGGGATAATTTTATTTGCTAAGCATGAGCTTTCAGAATTAGTGACTCATTTAGACACAGGAATTCATGTAAAACAACCAATAAAAGAACATCAATTATCTCAGTTACACATTTCTTTTAAACTTTCTGTCCTCTAGGGCGTCTTTTATAAGCTTTTATATTAACCACGGGATAGTTAATAAATGCTATTACTGACTGGTAGAGATTAAATACCTTATGATTTGTTTGATGATAGTTGGTTCACGATACAATTTTATTGTTTTGGGGCTTTTTGCCTTAATTTTGGAGAGGAAAAGACAGGATAAAGAAGAAAATCAGGCATGAGAGAGAGAAGCCGCAGGTCTTATCTGAACCTGGGACACCTGCATAGAAGACTAGATTCTGTATGACGGGACAGGACCGATCCATTAGGCCGATGGCACCCTTGGGTCAATCAAAGAATTTGATTTGGTGAGAAAATATTCTAACTGACTAGTAGGGATTAAGAGATACAAGTAACTCATAATAAAATCATATTTTAAGGTGTTGTTTCATGATTTCTACGATTTAACAACTTTAACAAGGGTCAGTGCTAATAATGAAAGAACCCAGAACATCTGTTTAAGTTCAAATGTGTTTATGTTTGCCATTTTGTCTGAAAACCCTGAAAAAGAAAACAAGAGAGATTGTTGAACCCATTTAAACCAGATAAGCATTTTGGGTGATCCCACTGTTTTGAAGATGAGAAAGAATTACAGCAATGTGATTTGCTTAAATACACGTGTGTTAGACATTTAGAATAGAAATAGATTGGTTTCGACATCTCTAGCCTTATGGATGAAAAAATTTCCAAGGTCGATACAAACAGGCCAGCTTTAGTGGTATTTTAGACAACAGGAACAACAATGAGTTAGAGAAGAATGACAAAATATGAACAATGGCCCAATATGATGTGACTGGTAAGGTTTGAAGATGTTGATGATTTTGATTTTATTGATAGCTGATTTTAAAAATGTTAATGATCCTTATGTCATAGTAGGGCTGCATTATTTTGACCAAAAAATAAGCTGTGATTATTTTGATCAATATTGAGATCACAAATATTAATCATGACTATTAATCATGACATTTAAGGGACTATTTTTCTTTTATTTCAAGGCCTTACATCCTGCCACTGAGCTTTTTCCAGGGCTAAACTGGGATAAAAATTCTGCTCTGGCATTTTGGCCCCTAGCATTTAGTCAAACATGACCCAGGAGTGGCCCCTAAATGCACCAACTCCTCCACTATTAGGCTGCACAATGTATGTACTTAAAGTAGACTTAGTAAGAAGGAAATATCAAAGAATAAGACCTAATGTTCAGTATTAATCCTCATCCAAGAATGGATTTTATGAAATAGTACTAATGTTTTAGCAAACTATGAATGCTCTGGTTCATAACTCAGTTAATGTTGGTAACATTTTATCAGAAAACAGGTCTTTACTGAGCTTGTTTTGTCTTCCACACCATATATTAGTCATTTATACTGGCTTGAGCCTGATTTATTTTACTCCTGGTTTGGAAAATGCTCTTGTTTTGAAAGAGAAAAGAACTTCTGGTGATTTAAAGAAGATAATTTATTAAGTTAAAACATTTTAAATAGACTGTCACTCTGAGTTTTACAAGAGTGCAGCATGTATTCAAAATGAAAAATTATTGCCAACAGTTGTGTTTCTCTGATCAGGGAAGGTTAAAATCATGATTGCGATTAAAATTCAATGAATGCAGCTCTATGGCATAGGTAATAATTTAGCATTAGAAGATGGATTTAAGCTTTCAAATTATTGTTTTCATGTTTCAGTCTGCAACAGAGGCTGAGAAAGCTTTAAGAGTTTGTTTTCAATTATTCTTAGGTTTTGAGAGGGTAATTTCTTTTAACTGGCCTAAGATCTAAATGGGCTAACGTATTTTTTCTTCTCTTCTTCTGTTTATGACACTGAATAGCCCTAAAGGGCACTTTTATTGTGGATAGTTTAAACTCATGATGCAATGTAAGTCCACTCTGGGCAAAGCATGTGATTGTAGTATTTATGACATAATAATAAAAACTTCAGACTATTTAAAAATAGCCTATGCCTTATTTCAGTCTTCATAAGTAGCACCTTTTAAGTGATATACTTGCATACCTTCCTTACTAAGAACACTGAGAATATATTACAAATTATCTTTTAAATTTCCTTTATTTCAATAAATTTTAAAAGTAATGCAGGGCATTGTTACAGCCTTATAAATTAATGTTAATGTTTATGAAGAGAAAACGTTAGCTCTGTAAAAATAAGGTCACTGCCAACCGGATATTGACCCACTTCAGCTCGTTTATACAGTAAAGCCACGAACATGCCGTAACACAGCACTAACAGCCATTAATAATGCTTCACCTCATGTAAACACCTCTACATTCATTTGTTTTCTCGCCCTGCAGCACATGGGAGGAGGAGCCGACGACAAACGCGGTAATTCCCCCCCCAACCCCCCGCGCCTCTTCCGGGTTCCTGGCCTTAAAGTACCTCCCTCTCAGCTCACCCGTTATGACACAAACCAATCAGCGCACAGCTCGCCTCGTGTCTTGCTGTTGCGGCCAATCAGAGCTCGAGAATCACATCCATCTGTACCAAGTCATATTTTTTTTTCATAACTGTGCCAGACAAAACCATCAAGACTATTATAGCTGTGGAGAAGAAGGCTTATATAATAAGCAACAAAAACAAGGCCGAATAATGAGTCATAACCACCTGATCGTTGAGGTGTTGATAACAGTGATACAAATAGAAAACAGTCTGTTTCATGGCCAGAATACTGATAAAATGCGTTATTTTGCTGCCTTATTTGGTATGTGAATTGACTCTACGGCACAAAAATGATTTAAAAACGTCCAGTCCCTACATATGATAGATAATTATTAGTAAGTGAATACCTTTTTTGTTGTTAATGCCTTATTTTAGGGATAAAGCTAATTCCTCGTACCTCCTCCCCCCTCTGCATTCCTTTGTCCCAAACTTAGCACCAAACTGATAACCAAAGTCTGCCTGCTTTACAAAACCTCATATTGAAGACTTTATTAGTAGTCTACTCACCAGCTCCTGTGCCACAACACGGAGGGATCCACCAGGCAGACGAGAACAAAGTTGTCATCACCTCCTCTGGAAACAGGGTGACATTTCTTTGTATCTGCAGCAAGTTGAGCACCAGGGCGAGAAAAGCTCCCACGGTGAAGAGGACCAGACCCCGGCGGATGAGGTTGGCTGTCCGGACGTCGTGCAGAGAGCCGTATGCATTGCTGAGCACCGAGGTGATGATGGACATCATTTCTTCAGCTTTAGATGCCAACCAGTTGGCTCCAGATGAGTGCTTAGTTTCAACCCTTGATGCGCAAGAGCAGCTCCAGCAGTGGTCCTCCAACCTGGGCATTTGGCACTTTTGGGCTACGGAGGACAAATTAGGACATAATTAATGACAAAACCTATACTTTTCCTGCGTATAGAGTGAGAAGGCTGCGATCTTTACCTTGATCTCCAGGCGTATTCGGGGTCTGGTCCAAACAGGAGCCTGCACTCCTGTTCATTCGCGCCTCAGCAAATAATCTACCCAGGATCCCCCTCCTTGTTTTCCTGCTCGGCACAACAAGCACTTCAATCACGTTGTTTGATCACATCATCGTTCGTAGACACACAGTAAGAGACAAAAACACACAGTTGCTGCTCCATTCCTCAGCACAGAGCTCATACCAGGGGCAACAGCTTCCTCTGCAGAAAACAATCACAGCTGTGTCGGGTGAGAATCGGCAGCCAATCAGAGCGCGGCGGCTGATATGACGTAGCGCCACCCCACCGCCCCCTTGGTCCGGAACAGACGCGCTGAGTAGAGCAGGAGGCTGGAGAGCTGAAGTGAAAGTGGAAACAGAGAAGTACTTTAAATGGAAGCAGCACATAAGTAAGCCCTTATGTAAAGAGCATTTAAGAGCTATTAAAAAAGCATGAACACAGAACATGAACGGATTCAATGAAACTCTTTTGCAATGGATGAAATAGATTTTGCAGCCCAAAACAATTCTATAAGACACATATATAAGGGAAAAGAGAGCAGAAAGTAATTGACAAACACACATAAACAAAACAGGATCAAACTATTCTGAAATTGCTTTAAGTCTTTACAAAAAACAGCCAAATGAAGCAATAAAACACAACTACAGCAGACAATTCATCCCATCAGGCAAGACTGGTCAGACGCTCTGCTTTGTTTACAAGCAAGGTATTAGGCCCCAAAGAGCTGAACAACTTTAAACCATAGCAGTTGCTCAAAATGTGCAAAGGTGGAGTGCAGATGACCTGGTGGTGGGGTCTTGCCCCATGTGTCCTGGCAGCCTGTGGCTGTTTCACTGCATGTCATTCTCCAAAAATGTTCAGAATTTGCAACAACAGTAGGAAACCTCCCTAAAGAGGCCCCATCTGACAGCACTCATATATAAAATCGTAAATGACTGAATGTCCCTTGTCTTACTCTAACTATGCTCAAGGCTGCCCATAAGGAGGACAAAGAGGAGAGCTTTCTGGGGACCAGCCACAGGTGGGGGCCCAATATCAAGATTTAGCAATTATTAGGCTACTAACCTAGACCAGTAACAATGTGGTTTGTCTATGCTTAGATCCTGCAAAGCAGTTCATTCATCCCAACTGCAGTGGGAATCCCTAACACAAGGTGTGACTAGTGTTTACAAACAAGGCAAGCAACTGCTTGGGCCCCCAGACTAGAGCCCCCAGCGGGATGTAAAACAATGAACCATAGCAGTGTCTAGAACTGTGCAAATTTTGCAATGACTGTAGGAAACCTCCTTAAAGGGGCCCCATCTGACAGCACTCATACATATATTTGTAAATGACTGAGTGTTGCTAGTCTTGCTTTAATAATGGGCAAGACTGCCCATAATTAAAGGCGGGAGGGGTTGTTGTTTAAGGGGAAAGCTTTCATTACAAGTTCATTTTTTTCTGTGGTTTTAATTCAAACAGAAAGTTAATTAACCTTAAGACATTACAAAAGTCCAAAAAACAAAACAAAAACAAAAAACAAAACAGTTTTGCATGCAAAATAGCACCACAAAAGGGCAGGCCATCAGGGCATATAATAAATGACATATGAAACATATCAATGTATTACACTATTGTAATGTGGATCCATCATGGAAAGTACTGTGTGTGAAAGAAGTGATAAAAAAATAGAAATACATATTTTTTTTTTTTTTACCAGATTTTAAGTAGATCCCTCTTGGATGGCTTCGGTCCCAAATAGCGAGCACTTGTCTCTCTCCCAGCAGGCTGCACCTTCAAAAACTAGTTCAAATTTCCTGCACAGGTCCCTTTATATAGGCGGGCGTTGGGAAATGGGATCAGTGGCACAAACATTTTTTTTTTCCCTCCTGCTGTTGGTGAAAAGTTGTTGAACTTTCAGCTTGGAGGAGGCGTGGTGCGCCAAGAGGAGTGCACAGAGGGGGCATGTAGGGCCCCTGCACGTCACTCAGAGATAATGAAATCTCAAAAGGTTCATGGCCCCGACGACATGGTGTTTCAAGGGCCGACAAAAACATAGAGATGTTTTGCAAGAACATGTATGAGCCAAGTGGGTTTATGTAGGGCAGTGGGATAACAACCCTCCTCCCACATGTCTCTCAGGGCATGTTTTGCTTTTTGCCGCATCTGAGAACAGGCATGGAAATAACACTAAAACAAAACATTTTATATAAAATGTAAACTTTTTTTGTAAAATACAAAAGTCACATCTACTTCAGCTGCAGAGATTTCATAAAATAACCCAATGGATGAGTCATTTTTTGTCATGCATTTTAGCTTGCAAAATTAAGTGATACTTCATGACCAACAGCTAGTTTAGTAAACAAAAACAAAGAATGTGTCAATCAGATAGCATTTCTTTGTCAGTAATTTTAATTAAAAACCTTTATTTGGTGTAATTATCTGTGCTGCCACTGTCCGAGGGTGTCATATTTATTGGTGTTTGGGAATAATTTTCTGCTGAAATGCTAAAACAAACAAACAATAAATTCCTCACTAAATGTGATAAGGGAGTGCATTCTGCTTGTTGCTGTTCAACTTCAATGCTCCAAAAAACTGAATTTATCTCTTCTTTTGTGGCTGATTTCATGTGCCATTGGGGCGGGAAACAACACACTAAATACTGGAGGCACTGACAGAAAGAAAAAAAAAATTCACATGGAAACATTTCAGACACATGAAAGACTTTTTCTTGCTAAACCGCTCTTGAGGGCAATTTCTGTCTGTTTGTTGGTCCACCACTAATAGAGGCTAAATATTTTAGCAACTCCTCCATGGATAACCATACAGTTTATTAGAAAACTGTGATCCCCAGAGGATGAATAATATTTTTTATGGGGATTAACAGGTGAAAAATATTCACCATTCTACCCCAATAAGCCTGTCATGATCCCTTGCGCTGATTTTAATAGAGATTACAGATTTTCATGATTAAATCAAGGGATGCAAATTTTATTCATGATTACCATCTAAAGTACACTTATATCTTGCTGAAAATAAAGTGATTTCAACACTTTTAACTGGTTTTATGACAAAACATTCAATCTTAGTTTTTAATATATTTAAAAGAAGACATACAAAATACACATGTTCAAGATTTTCTATCAAAACTATGTGCATCAGCCAGTTCACAATCCTCCAGGAATCAGACCCCCCCCCCACACTCACACACACACACACACACACAGAGACACATTTCAGAAAACAAGCTGTTCTCAGATTTTCCCCTCATGATGTCATGTGGGGAGTTAGCACCGCCCCCAGGTGTGGTTGGCCCTCCCCTCTTGGAGGAAAGCTCCGCCCTCCTCTCCTGATCATTGGGAGAGCCCCATCCATTAAGCCACATCCATTTCCTGAGAGGAGTGTAGTCAGGGGCAGGGTCAGACGGCTCATTAAAATTTAAAGCCACAGACACAATAACAGCTCATTCTGAACAGGGCTGAAACAGAGTGTTTTTTAGACATGCAATAATCCAAGTGTTTTTTTTCAGTTTGAGGTCCTATTTTATTTAATATCTACATCAAAAATGCTGTTCCTCCTTAACAGTCTGTAATTTTGGTCTTTATGCTGATGATATTATTTTACATTACTAATTCTGCACAGATGGCTGTAGAAAAGGTGTAAATTGCTTTTAAAGAGGACATATTTTACACTTAGAAGACAAGTTTATATTGGTCTCAGAGGTCCCCAAAACAAGCCTGTGAAGTTTATTGCTGAAAAAGCACTCCAGTATAGGATTTTTGCATGTCTAAAAACCCCTCTGTTCGGGCCATTTCTGTGTCTGTGCCATTAAATGGTAATTAGCTGTCTGACTCCATCCCTGACCACACCCCTTTCAAGAAATGGATGCAGCACTTGTGATATTACAGACACTTTATTTTCCAAAGTTAAGACTGGGATTTGAACCATCAATCTCCCAGATCATAGTCAGCAGGGTAACCCACTGGGCTATCCAGCATCTCAGCTGGTAGATGAGAGGATCAGTAGAGGAGGGCGGGACTTTCCTCCAAGTGGGGGAGGGCCAACCAAACCTGGGGGCGGGTGCTCAGGCCTCTGGTGAGGTCACTAGATGTTAAATCTGAGAATGGCTTGTTTCAGCACATATTTTCTGAAAGATGGAGAAGGGGGTGAAGACACACAACACATTCTGGTCTTCCTTGCTGTTCTCAATAAAACCAAACTGGAGATAGCTGTCATCATATTTTTTCAGTTTAACTGGTTTGGGCCTAGCATCAATTGATAAAGTGGACGCACTTAAATATTTATCCATTTTGCTAGCTGGACCTGCACACCAGATGTGTCCTGTGCAAGGAGACTGATGTGTGACGAGTGATAGATTTACGTTATATGTCATGATCATATCTGAGTTTTTATTGGCCCTAAGCTGACTTATGTGGGAGTCATTGGTTTAGTATGGTTGTTGTAAGACACTGTGGTCCCTATATGTATTTATTGGCTTTTTAATGACATGGCTTTACTTTAATAATCCACTCTGAATTATTTTGCAGACCCCCAAGCTGTGAATCGTGGACCCCTAAGGGTCCCTGCACCCAGTTAGAGAACCACTGACTTACGGTAGACAGTGCAGTGTTAATTTTGTCAACTAAAACTATGACTAAAAATGTTCGTCAACAGCCTTTTTATCCATGACAAAAACTAGACTAAGACTAACAAAAATAGATCTGTGATGACTAAATCTGACAAAAACTAGGTTTAGTTTTTGTCAAGATGACTAAAACTAGACTAAAATGTAATGTAGTTTTCGTCGGACAGTCAAATCTGTGATATTTCTCCACTGTAGGTGAATCTGTCAAAAAACAATGCAGCTGTATCTTCTCTGCCTCTCAGCTGTAGAAAGCAGGGACTCCAGGTTTGGCAGGGTGCAGAGAACACACTAACATGATTTGGTACCAGATTTAGGAAAGAAAATAAAGCTTGGACTAAAAGTAAAGACTAAAATGTGAGGACTTTTTATGGACTAAAAATGTTGGACTAGATAAAAATGTTTTGAGTTTTCCTTGACTAAAACTAGACTAAAACTAAGAAGGATAGAAATGACTAAAATGTGACTAAAACTCAAATGCATTTTATTTAAAGACTAAAATTAAAAATAGTTGCCAAAATTGACACTGAGGCAGTGGCATATCCATCAGGGATGAAATTTCATGAACCATCTTACTGCAAAGGTGGCATCCATCACAGTGCCACACTTGAACTCAATGAGAACGACCTGTTCAGAATCACAAATGTTTGCAAATGAAGACTGCATGGCTGATTTTATAGACCTGGGACAACTGGTCTAACTGAAACACCTGAATTCAATAACTAACAGTTGTGGCCAAATACTTTTGTCCATTTCAGATTTTCATGCTCTTGCTTTCAATGTTGAGGCCTTTTCTTTGTATTTTTCCTGACTTTCTTCTGTGTGTTTATATCAGCTGACTTATGGATCCAACTCTGTGGCAAGTGTTGAGCTTGTGCCAAATTAAAAACACCACAAACATCTTATGAATATGCTGTATGTTGGATTTTTAGGTTGAAGCCCTGTTGTGTCTCCCAGTCTCACTGAACTGCTTGCATGGCTGAACTTAAACTACCAAATGTTGTGTAGGAGAAGCTACTTTTTCCAGAGACTTTCATTTTATAGGTGAAAAAACCATGTCATCCTATAATATAAAAGATAAAGAGTCTTTTTAGTCCCACAAGGGCAGGTTGAGAGTGACTTTTATGAATGTGTGTATTACATATATATATATATATACGTAAGCCATGTTTAAGGTATTACAGTTTCCAGACAGTGCCTTCAAATTGAGCGAGTTTGAACCGGCTGCACCTGAATAGAAAGAGAAAATGCCATTCCTAAAATGATAACTGAATGCTTAAATAAAATGTCACAGCTGCACTCCACTGGAGCCGTTTTTGCATTTTGTGCCAAACAAGTCAAGCATGAAAGTATATTGAGGGTTGAAAAGTTTGCATTTGTTGAATTTTGTGTTGGTGTCTGCAAAAGGCTCGGACAAATGCAGCGTGACTCATTGGATGATAAGACTGCAAGAGGAGCACTGTGCTCTTAAAGCGCACTTTCTTTCTTTCTCATTCATTCATTTCAATGCTTTTTTAAGGGTGCTTTTGATATAATGGCTACATCATCGCTCACTGACCTCTTCACAAACACTGTGGTGGTCTTAAACGCACATTCAGACATCCACTTTGCTGCAGTCCATAGATAATGACATCAATCATGTTTACTTTATCCTAATTTCAGTGGGCCGTGTGGTTTAAACAGATAAATCACCAAAGCTCCACAGTTTAAGAAGGGGGAAAGGAGGTCAAACAGAGAAGGCTGCACCCACAGTGGGCTCCCAAAGGCCTCGAACCACTGCACCACCCCAGTGATCCCACAATAGTTTTCCTCTCTGCCTCAGGACAAAATGTTGAAGGTTTTTCCCTAGAAAGGAGCGTTTGTATGTTCCCCAAATGAATAAGTTTCTCCTATGTAATTCTTGGCAATCTAAGTGCCTGAGGATAAAAGCCTACAGCAACGTCTGTAAATCTGTGCCTTTTCTTTAGCGTGTTTGTGCTGAGAGAGAAACTTACTATAAGATATGTGTGACCTGATGATTTCCACTCAAGAGGGCACATTAAATATCCTGTTTAATTAATGAAAGGAGGAAAATAAGAACAATAGTGAGATCCTATGAGACTTGTGATTCCTAATTAAGCTTCTAGTGGTGCCGTTGACAGTAACATGTGCATTAATGTGGAGGCTCGAATCCCAAGTCATGTGTTAGCTAATGCAAGGCCATAATAAGCATGATAATTACATATAGCAAATAGCTCCCAGCAACCAGCAGAGCAAGCGCTGGCATGGAGGAGGTCTCATCCACATCAGAAGATAAAGCAGGATGCGACGACACTTCAAATGAATAGCAGATCAAGCGTGTCATAGATTATGCTGTTAGACTGGGAGGGATTGAATTATGGCGAAAGGCAAAGCCTGCTGGAACAGCTTGTAAATTGATCTATCAAACCCGAGCTTGACAATTTCTCTCCTCAGCACTGTGTGGAATTATGAAGGGAAACATCCTAATCCATCCTCTCGTGGAGTTTGTGTCTAATTCAAACCAATGCTTTTCAAAGATGCTGCACATTAAGAGAAAATTGTTTAAAGATATTTTCATGTCACTACCACACCTTTGTCTCTTTTTAAACTAGATTATAATCCAGTGTTTGCTGATTTTCCCCTGCCTCATCTTGTTGATATCTTCAATAACCCAACGTTGATGCACCGTGGGTACGCTACAACCATTTCAGCAGCGCTTCCTCTCTCAGTGCCATGGAAGATGAAAGGGGATTCTGGTTAGAGAGTGTATCAGGCAGCTTAACAAAGGATGCCATAAAGGCCTTGACTCTACAGCCCGAGGGCGTGGCACCAGGATGCAATCTCCCAGCCTCTTTGTTCTTTGGTGTTCAGCTTCAAACTTGTTTTAAAGCAGCTCACCTTTTTTTTTCACAGCCAGATCCTAGAATCACTCCAGCGCTGCATGCTTATTTTTTAGTGTACTGCACCAAAACAGAGGGACTATGCAGGGCTTTAAAGGATAATAAACTTATCTGAATCACTGCTACAAACCAAATGGATTCTTCTGTTCACTGGAGAAATGTTTTTTTCTCCACAAACTGACTGCATTAAGATACAGTTTGGTAAAGGAGCAATTCAAGAGTTTGGTTACCAGCAGTTAAATTAAAATACCTTTAATCCTGCTAGGTTTACATACACTTTATGAACAAAAGTATTTGGTCACACTAAGTAATTATTGAATTCAGGTGTTTCAATCAGACCGGTTACCACATGTATAAAATCAGTCACCTAGCTATGCAGCCTCCATTTACAGATATTTGTGACACAAAACCGGTCGTTTTAAAGAACTCAGGGACTCCAAGCAGTGATGGATGCCGCCTTCGCATAAGAGGTTTGTGAAATTTCAACCCTGCAGGATATTCTATAATCAACTGTCAGTGATATCATTTGAAAGTGGAAGCATTTAGGAACAACAGCAACCCAGCCACAAAGTGGAAGGCAACGTAAAATCACAGAGCAGGGTCAACAAGTCACCAACTCTGCTGATTCCATAGCTGAGTTCTGGACTTCCACTCCATTAATGTAAGCACCAATACTTTTCATTTCATAAATTTTAAAAAAGCACAAGGTCAGCAGTCTAAGTGATTAAATTATGCATTGGCCCATTTTAGAAATAGTTACATAAATGATAGCTTAGTTCTCTTTAGCTTAAGCTTAAATAGCTATGCTAGCTACATAATTGACCTTACTGCATGAGCAAATGTTCCTAAGTTAGCTTTAACAACGTGGGCTTTAGCAACCATAGCAAGTTAATTTACCTATGTAGTTTACATAGCTGCTTTCTGCTCTTAGCTTTAGCTACATTGACTACGTAGCTCACCATTATCTATCGCTTAATTAGCTTTAGTGATGTTAGTTTCAAAAAACATAAATAAGCTTAGCTGAGCTTACCTTTAGCTACGTAGCTCTGTTAGCTACGGCTCTGTTATGTACACAGCTAGCAGAGCTGCATGAGCTACGCTGGCTGCATTAGAATTTCCTGTAAGCAGACCTTTTTCTCGGCTTTATGAAACATTTTGTAACCAGGTTTTGCAGTTCAGGTTTTTGATTTTGGTATGCTGACCATTGCCTTTACCCTTATCTTTACCCTGAATGGAAGTCTAATCCAATTTATTTCAAAAGTTTAAGCGTTAATTTCCTTTTGATATACAGCGTCTCAATTGAATGGCTTGTGAGAGGAGCAATCAGTGATAAATGGTCTGCAGCCAGACTGTCTTCATACCAAGCAGCAGCATGCAAGCCTCACCAAGTCCAATATCAAGCATCAAATGAAGTGGGGTAAGTACACAGACACTGGACTGTGGGCCAGTAGAAACATGTTCCATGGAGTGATGAATCACGCTTCTCTGTTTGGCAGTCAGATAGGTAAGTCTGGGTTTGGCGGATGCCAGGAGAACATTACCTGCCTGACTGCATTGTGCCCAGTTTAATGGAGGAGTGATAATGTTATTCAGGGTCTGGGCTAGGCCCCTTATCTCCATTGAAGGGTGATCTTAATGCTCTAGCATACCCAGACATTTTTAACAATGCTATGCTTCCAACTTTGTGGCAACAGTTTGGGGAAGGATCTTTTCTATTCTTATGTAACTTTGCCCAGGTGCACAAAGCAAGGGCTATAAAGACATGAGACATGGTTTGATGAGTTTGGTGTGGAAGAACTTGATTGTCCTGCACAGAGCGCTGACCTCAACCCCGTTGAGTATCTTTTCAAGGAACTGGAACAGAGACTGTGAGTCAGGCGTTCTCATCAAACATCGGTGCCTGACCTCATAAATGCTCTACAGAATGAATGGACACAAATTTCCACAAAAACACTCCAAAATCTTGTGGAAAGTTGTCCAAGAGGAGTGGCTGCAAAAGGGGGCCCAACTCCTTTGTAAAGAAGATTAATTTGAATACTAGCCATTAAAGCAGTTTTTGGTGTAGGCAGTTGAATACTCTTGTCCATATGGCATAACAGACAATGGCTGGTTACTGTTTTAAAGAGCAGCAGTTCTGTGCTTCCTAAGACCACCAGTACTCAATCAACACTGGCTAGTGCTGGCCCTGACTGTGCTGAAACATGTTGGAGCACAGCAACCAGTGAAACTTCACGGCTACTCACAGACAAAAAGAGGAACACTTGATCATTTAGCTGAGGAGAGCAGTACTTCAATGCAGAATGGTACATTCAGAAAGAGTGGTTAACTCTCTACAAAACCACAAAGCAAGCAGTATGTGAAATATGCAGATTTACGGCTGTCCAGCAGCCTGTAGCTTTCTCAAAATTTAGAGAAGGTATGGTAAGGTGCTTTGCAAAGTCTGGAATTAATGAAGGGAAAGTCTGCCTAGGCCTTATAGAAAAGGACGGGAAAAATTAGAGTTTACCATAGGTAAGAACATGATCCAAACCAAACAAGGGACAAAGAAGTACGAAGTAAACATATACCACTATACCAACTCCAACCTTACTACAAATGTAATACAAACTGACTAGTCACTGTATTCTTGGTTAGGAACATACTCAGTCAAGTATACATGCTACCACAAGGGATTAAGTGAAGTACTTATTTTAGAACATATTTATTGATTGCAAGTACATTACTTAAGTCCAGCTATAAGACTACATATACACTGCTGGGAAAAAGCATTTGCCCCCTTCCTATTTTTTTCTGCATATCTATCAAAATTAAATGTTTGAGATCACCAAGTATCTGTTAAAATTTAAGAAGATAATCCAAGAAATACAAAATGACATTTTAAAATGTTGGTTTTATTTATTAAGTGGAGAAAAGCCATCAAACCTCCCTGGCCCCTATGTAAACAAAGTAATTACCCCCTAAACCTAATGACTGGTTGTGCAACCCTTGGTGGCAACAACTGCAAGTCACGATTGAGATAATTGGCACTGAGTCTTTCACTGTGCAAAGTAAACTTGAAGGAATTTTGACCACTCTTCTTTGCAGAATTGTTTTTACTCAGCCACATTGGATGGTTTTAGAGCATGAACAGTCCATTAAAGGTCATGCCATAGCATCTCGATGGGATGTAAGTCCAGTCTTTGATTAGGCCACTCCAAAAGCTTCACTTTGTTGTTTTTTTTAAGCCATTCAGAGGTGGACTTGCTGGTGTGTTTCAGTCATTGTCCTTCTATATAACCCAAGTGTGCTTGAGCTTGAGTCCACAAACTGATAACTGGACATTCTCCTTCAGGATTTTCTTGTAGAGGGAAGAATTCATAGTTCTATCAGTTAAGGCAAGTCACCAAGATCCTGAAGCAGAAAACAGCCCCAGACCAGCACACTACCACCATGGTTGACTGTTGGTATGATCTTTTAATGAAATGCTGAGCTAGTTTAAAGCCCGATGAAATGGCATAAAACCTTCCAAAAAGCTAAACTTTTGTCCCATCAGTCCACATGATATTTTCCTAATAGTCTTAGGGATCATCACTTTTTTTGGCAAAAAAAAAAAAAGCCATGGATGCCATTTTTGTCTAACCTGACACGCCAGATGGATTAAACCTCTCATAGACAGCATTTAGGAAAGGGCAGAGCCTTTGAAAAAAAACTTGAAGGATGATTGGATGAACGTTCTGTTTGTCACATCTTTACGGGCCAATCAGAGCAACAAAACACATGACGTAGCCCCTACTGAGGAGTAAACTCCATAGAGAACTGCATAACACAAACCATGGCGACAGTAGACATGTCAGTACACGACTTTTGTTGTTTATGAATAGAAAACAACTCACTAATGTTCTTTGTTCTTCTTTTAACAAAGAAATGTCATCGAGTTCTGATTAAGCTGGCACTTTAGCAGCATCCTCGCTAATCTCTTCCGCCATAATTGCACCATCCTCTTGTTGCTGCTTGCATTCGTCACGACTCTGCTGATTGGTCCTGTCACTTTCTAACCGGGCCCCTCAGACAGGAGTTTTACAAGATGGATTCGCCAGTGAGAAACACAGAAACAAGCATATCCATCTGCTTTGCATGGTTAATTTTTGCCCATTCTCTTTTTTATTGTTGAATCATGAACACTGACCTTAATTGAGTCAAGTTAGGCCTGAGGACTTTAGATGTCTGGGTTCTTTAGTAATCTCCCGGATGAGTCGTTGATGAACTCTTGGAGTAATTTTGGTAGGCCTGACATTCCTGGGAAGGTTCACCACTGATCTGAGTTTTCCCCACTTGTGGGTAATGGCTCTGAACATGGTTTGCTGAAGTCCCAAAACTTTAGAAATGGCTTTGTAACCCTTTCTAGACTGATCGATGTCAATGACTTTGTTTCTCATCTGTTCTTGATTTTTTTTTTAAATCAAAGAATGATGTGTTAATCTGTATTTTCAAAATATTAATAGCTTTGTTTTCTGCAGTTTCCTCCGTTAATTGTATGATATTTGACCAATGCCTGTCAAGAGATTTCCACAAAGTTTTCAGTCTTGTTTACAATAAAGTTCTGCACATATGCTAAAACTCCCCTAGTCATGTTAATGAATACATTTTTTAAAATGTCAGACTCATCTCTTATGTAAATCCACAGCTTGAGATGAAAAACTACCTGCTGCTCTTATCAACTGTGATCCTCCAAACACTAACTTACAACTGCTGCTGACCTTTTAATAACCTGATTACTTTGCAGGAAAACACTGGGGTTTGTTATCTGTCTTCAAAGGAAATTGCTTCTAGCTGATAAGTGGCGTATGTACAGATAGTGAATACATCTTCAGGTTCTTTATGGTTTTGTGCAGCCAAGTAAACATATGAGCCGACACCACAGCCTTAAAACTTACCACATGAATGCAGACTTCAGACAGAAACTGATCTTTCATCTCCACAAAGGTGCTATTTGTCATCCAGCTATTGTACTCAACAGACAGCTAGATCATTACATGTGCTCGCGTGGTGCTGCTCCCGCCAGCCTGTGTATGTGGCATATTTACACAAAAGCTCTATTCAAGCCAGCTACACTAGAAATGCCCATGAACAGCACAGTTTCAGCAGCCAATCAGCCTCCTAAATGATCCCGGCTGCCTGCTCAGGTGTCATTCTAGACCAATCACAGCTGCCATCTTGGTGGGTACATTCCTGCATGACAGAGAGAGAGAAAGAGAGGCAGTGAGAGTAATAAAGAAATTTTGTTCAAAGCTATACAACAGTCCAAAAACACCCACCTGATTTTGTCTGCAGTTTTCTAGTTTTTCAGAGCTCAGTGGCACAGAGACATTTTAATGACGTAATCCATTGACAAACCCTGGAGCTGCTTCACAGACAGTGAATAATAGGACAGCTCTCTATGGCAGCCAAAACCACAATGACTTCACTCTGAATCATTCACATGACACATTCAGGTCGCAGTCATTAGCGGTCACCTTTTGTCATCATACTAATGAAGGCAAACTTTGTTTACATTTGCCTTATTTAAATCAGGTGATGTGAGAAAACTGATACCAGTATCCAGAGGGTAACCTAAATATAAAGCTGAAGTCAGAATTGCCTATGTAAGCATAGTTCCTGTGACAGTTTTTACTGATGCTGTGTGACTGAGATCCCCGAACCACCTACTACCCAATACTATTGATGCATTCTGTAGAAGGCTATGTACTGCATACTGTGTTGATGGTAATGTGTAGTACGACTGGCAGTCAGTCATTATTTTGCAGCATGCTGAGGCCAGGCTGAGCTGGTTTCTGGTCTTGGGAAACAGAAGTAAACAATAGCTCACCTAACGGCAAACGCCACTACAGTGTGGCATCTACTTACGCCTTCTTTCAACATCTGTGACTGATGTCTGTATATCTGTAAATATATGGAAGATGCCTCCTAACACAAGAAACTGCCTTTTTCTACAGAGATAAAACAGGACTAATATTGCATATCAAGAAATAATTGAAAAGTTGGCCTACTAAAGCAACTTATATTTTATTGAAGGACTTACACTATATTGCCAAAAGTATTCACTCACCTGCCTTGACTCGCATATGAACTTAAGTGACATCCCATTCTTAATCCACCCTTTGCAGCTATAACAGCTTCAACTCTTCTGGAAAGGCTTTCCACAAGGTTTAGAGTGTGTTTATGGGAATTTTTGACCATTCTTCCAGAAGTGCATTTGTGAGGTCACACACTGATGTTGGACGAGAAAGTCTGGCTCTGAGTCTTCGCTCTAATTCATCCCAAAGGTGTTCTCTCGGGTTGAGGTCAGGACTCTGTGCAGGCCAGTCAAGTTCATCCACACCAAACTCTCTCATCCATGTCTTTATGGACCTTGCTTTGTTGGAACAGGAAGGGGCCATCCCCAAACTGTTCCCACAAAGTTGGGAGCATGGAATTGTCCAAAATCTCTTGGTATGCTGAAGCATTCAGAGTTCCTTTCACTGGAACTAAGGGGCCAAGCCCAGCTCCTGAAAAACAAGCCCACACCATAATCCCCCCTCCACCAAACTTTACACTTGGCACAATGCAGTCAGACAAGTACCGTTCTCCTGGCAACTGCCAAACCCAGACTCGTCCATCAGATTGCCAGATGGAGAAGCGCGATTCGTCACTCCAGAGAACACATCTCCACTGCTCTAGAGTCCAGTAGCAGCGTGCGTTACACCACTGCATCCGATGCTTTGCATTGCACTTGGTGATATATGGCTTGGATGCAGCTGCTCAACCATGGAAACCCATTCCATGAAGCTCTCTGAGCTAATCTGAAGGCAACATGAAGTTTGGAGGTCTGTAGCATTGACTGCAGAAAGTTGGCACCTCTGTGCACTATGCACCTCAGCATCTGCTGACTCTGCTCCGTTATTTTACCACTTCATGGCTGAGTTGCTGTTGTTCCCAATCGCTTCCACTTTGTTATAATACCACTGACAGCTGACTGTGGAATATTTAGGAGCGAGGAAACTTCGCGACTGGACTTGTTGCACAGGTGGCATCCTATCACAGTACCACGCTGGAATTCACTGAGTTAAGCTAAGCTAACTTGTTTAGCCATTCTAATGTTCGTTGACCTGCTAAATTTCCTGTTTTTTTATTTGATCATCCCTTCTAATGGTTCACATAATTGTTTAAATGCATCTGACACAACCAAAAACGATCTGACAGCATTTCATACTGACTGATAAATCCTGATAGATTTCATATCAAAGTGGTTAGTCTGACTGCATATCATATCAAGATGCTAAATATGACTTGTGATAGCCTGTTATCCAGTTAACAGATTGGTCGGCTAGCAAGCTGCCATATGGTCTCTAAGAAATCCACCACATTTTTTTAAAGCACATCACTGAGGTTCCCGTTGGACCTCTGTAACCATACATATTTGGAAACGAGGCATTATGGTCGATTTGGATTTTTATGATTTTTGCACAGATGAGCATTTGTAACGCTATGTAACATTCAAGAAAAGTAAATTTACCAGTGTTTGACTGGCATCACTGCACTGTAAATGCAATATTAACCCCCAGTGTCCACATCTTCCACCGCCACCACAATCTGAGTTTGTAACACTTTGCTCTTTGCACTTTGGAAATAGAATATACACTGCAGATTATTTTGCCTTCCTAGGACTGATTTGCCATTCATTTTGACATGATTCCATAATTTTATTGCTTCTGCCCTGAGTGAGAACCTAATGAAGGTAAAAGGTCTATGTTTTCTACAAAGGATATGTGGTTTCATGTAAGAACAATTCTGATGGTGATGGTTAACTGGATACTTTGTACATTCTTCTGGTTGTTTGGACTGATCTGCTCTTATTGGGTTGACAAAGTTTGGCAGCAATTGGCGCGGAAAAAAAATCTGCACAATTATTAAAAATTATATTTAAACACACAGTATTAAAATCTGCCACCAGGGGGCTCTCAGTCCTAAAATATGATGAGGGAGAAAAGCTGTTAAACTGGTTCACACTGAGAGCAACTGCAAAGCATTCTGGGATATATCCACACTGGAGTAGTCATTTTTTTATGGATTTTATTTTTTCTAAGGAACTAACTAATCCAACCCGTTCTGAAGGTGACAACATCCAATTACCAGTTTAACCAGTAAAAGGAGGCTTGGCAAAAACTAGCTACTGACTTGGATGGACATTTATCATACTGGTGTGACATGTGAAATGTCTAACAATGGACTTTTTGGATAATTTTTTTACATAAGATACTTGTTTGTGACAGATGAGCGAGCACTTTAAAAAGCAGCTGTAATTTACTTTTGGACTTAAGAGAGCGACTTATTTCTTCATTGTTGATGTTAATCTAAGTTAAACTTTGCTTAGCTTAAGTAGTTAGCTATTAGCTAAAGCTTCAGTTCAACACACAAACATTCAAGTGTCACTTATTTAACCTCACTCTCTGCCAGAAGAGATAAATAATAACTGAAACTTAATAAAGTCATACAACGTGACCAAATTTAGTTTCCCATTAACATTCAGTGGAGTACTTGGTTGAATCTAATAGGATGATTGTTTTGACTTAGCATGACATGACATGTTGTTCTCTTTGTCAGGAGCCTTTAAGATCACACCACCTTTACCTGATGTAACCCTGCTGTGAGGGTTCTCTGGGTGGAGTTTAATGTTTAACATGGTGGCCTCATATCATGGAAATGCTGAACAGCCTATTGCCAAAGAGGATTAGTGTGGGAAAAAACAGTTAAAAAGTAAACTCATTGTGTTTGCTGTTCTCAGATGATTTCCACTTGACCTTGTTATTAACAAAGAATACATCATATATACAGCAATAAGGTGTGACATACTTTAGTAAGGTTACACTGGGGTTTTATAAGCATGTATACATGTATAATAGGATAAATGCATATATTTAATATTTTAGCTAAAACTGAAACAAGAACATGACTAGAACAGATGTAACCTGTGTACAATAGAAACCAGTTTATTTTAGGTTCAAAGATCATTTTTAAATGTTAAAGTCAAAACCATACTAATAGTGATTGCCCTCTGCTGCTTCTCAGTCTGATCCTCTGACACCGCTCACAGCAAAACCCCCCTCTGCTGTCATGTGATTATTGAAGTCTCATGATTGGCTGCAGATTTGAACACTGTGTCCAGCACAACTGTCCTACCATTGTCCTTGCTCGTCTGCCCTGCCCTGCACTTGTCACAGCTGGAGCCTTGATGCAGCAAAATCATGTGATTTTCTTTTATTTTAACTGTATCTTCAGTCTTACATCACAACACTGCCTGTAGACAGAAGGGTTACTATATTTAAAGGTTTATGATGGTGCCACATTTGTAAAGAACATGAATTTGTGGGGTGTGGGCAGAGCTGAGTATGTGGGTTGCACCCATAGAAAATTTGCCAGATCTTCTCTGCCAATGCCAAACTGCTTATTCTGCCATTGACTTGTATTTGGTGGTGTTTTTGGTGGATTGGATGATTGAATTCTGAAGAAATGAGACATATTGGCAATTTAACAATTCATTTAACAAATAGGAGGCTCAATAGTGTGTGCATGAACCATGCACACTCACAACAGCGTGGCACCTCCTCCTCATGCTGGTTACCAGCCTGGCCACGCACTGCCATGGGACGGCATCCCACTCCTTAACCAGCATTAGTCACAAGTCAGTCAACGTGGTTGGATTGGTCGCTTTGGCACGAACAGCACATCCAAGCTGATCCCACAAGTGTTCAAAGAGGTTGTGGACTCCTGATAGGACATTCCATCCTCTCCATTCCCAGATTCTGGGATCGGCCAATCACACGCAGAGTAAGGTGGATCATGTCTTGACCATTTTAAGAAAATTAAAGGAGCACACTACTGATCAATGTGCATCTAAAGGGATTAAGAACCAGGTACACTCTAGCAGCGTTTCCAAACTTCTGTTTTATAGTGACCCACTTTTAGAAAGTAAGGGCAGCCTTCTGGGCCTTCCTCGGCTGGGTGGTTGAGCTGATGGCTGGTGTTAGTTTTGATAATGTTGATTCCAGACTCAATCTGGTCCTGACCTGGCCCTTTCTGTTTTGTTAGCCTGGAAGAAGCCACTTCACCTTAGACTTTCTTTGCATGTTCAGCCCTTTGGGCCCTCAGTGGGTGTTTAGTCTGAAGTAAACTGTGCTTCTTTATTAGTAGCAAAGCATCCATAACTGTGACTTTAGTTCTTTTGCCATCCAGTAACCTTGTTTTGTGTTTTATTATAGTGGAGAGGATGGGTGTGATTGGGTGGAGCCCACTTATTTGCCTATAATGTCTACTGCAGACATAAAGAAATTCTGAAAACTCATTTGGCGACCCAAAGGAAATCTCCCTTGACCCATGTGTCGTTAATAAACGAGCCGATTCCAAGAGCCAGCTCCCAGCATAAGAGCTGTTTTTCTTTCTTTTCCACCTTTTTTTTTTTTGGTAGTTAATAGACCGAATCAAGAGAGGATCACACTGCTCTGCCACAGGCACTCACACACTGAGGACACATGCTAGATGATATAAACAAATGTTTTACACCAAAATGTGTAGAATCTACCAGCCAGTGACCAGGTTACATTGTTTATCAAGACATTTTAGGGAGTCATGCCTTTGTGGGATAGACTCCATCATGGTTTCTTCACGAAGGGGTAGTGAGGCAGACAACAGGATAGGATACCCTCTTATGGAGTCTAGACACCCAGACAGTGATTGGATGACTTGGAGGCGGTGATGAAGAGATGTAGAACAGCACGAAGGAGCTGGACCAGAACACAGATGAAATGTAATGGAGGTGGCTGGGGTGGAGGGGGTTTGTAGTGGTCGAACTGGAACAACTGACCGACTGGAGAGGAGAGCAGATTTTTAAAATGACAGCAGCAGGATAATAAGATTGAGAGGACATGGCAGGAAGGGATTGGCTCAGGATTTAAGTGAGTAGACGGCCATATCAGCTGATTACCAGAGCATGAAACAGCTGACATGTGAGTGAGTGATTATTAATGCATGAAAGGATGCAGTCTTCCTGCTGAAATTACACTAAGCTTCATTAGATTGTCAATAAAAAATATATATATATATACATATTAAGTAAAATAAATGCACACATATCAACCATGACACAAAATATTTCCATAGTGGGGGCACCAATGGCTCAGTAGTCCAGCTTGTGGTTCCTTTTGGACTAGTCATTTCCCACCATCTCATCCCTTTGTCTGACTATCCATTGTCTTTCTGTATAGATAAAGGCATTAAAAGCCTAAAAAATCTTTAAGAACTCTAAATATGTCTGATTTAATAAAAACCAAAATGGCAGCAGAGATATCTGGGAAGTCAAAGAGCTGGCTCTTATTACTGTGCTAAGCTAGATGATCCAGATAGCCTAAAAGAGCTGTAATTCCCACCTCTAACCAGTTCAACTACAATAGTCTTCATTCTTAGACTTTATAACCCTGCATTTTTACATATATGATAGGTTAAATATACTTTTTCTTACAACAGAAGCAATTAAATTATTCAGGAGTAATGAAATGTTTTCTAATGTTTAGGGAACTTTTGTTGACTGTTATGTTATCACTGTCTGTGCTGCTTGTTGTAACTGATCAGTAGCAGCATTTATTGCAGGGTTATTATTGGCCACATTCAAGAGGCCTGCTTGGCTGATCTGCTCTATTATCTCTAAAAGTGTTTGTGCTAGAGCATGCAAAGCTTTATCTGTGAGATAAAAGACTTTATCTAAGAGAAAATAGTCCCAAGCACACTGGGATATGACATTTTACAGCAGGGTTGCTGTTCTGTGGTGGTTCTGCCTCTCATGAAAGTGTTTGAAGTCTCTGAATCTGCTTCACTTGCAGGAGTGATGAGTCCCCCTGGTGGTAAAAAGGAGTAAAACAAAGAGAAGCTTTTCCACAGTGATAACCAGCAGATGGCACCCACACAACAGGAAATGCAGGACAGCCTGACACTGGATTTCCCTCTGTTTTGTTCTTTTATTCTTTCATTTCAAACCAGATGATTGTGTCTCTGTATGTAAAGTCACACTGTTTTAGCGAGGGTGTATTAGGATTTTTTTCATCTATTTGGACAATCAAAGTGGGTGACGCACTTTTAATAATTGCCACCATGAATGCAAGACAGTGTTGCTGTGACACCACAAAGAAAGCGCAACCTTCCTGCTTAGTTTTTCTGTAGTATCTCTAAAATAAATATTTCAGCTTTGACACTAATTTGAATTTCAGCGCCCCACTCCAAACTTTCTGACACTCACACTCCAGCTAATTAAACCTCTGCGTGCTCGCTGCTGTGCTGTAAATTGGAAATTAAAGATGCAAAGAAAGTCACTCAGGGACATTCTTTGTTTGAAAGTTGTTTATCTCCACCCGTGTAAGTGGAAGCAGACATTTTCAATTTCGAAGCGAGCTCTCCCTCGGCTCGTTTTAAAGATTCCAGCAGGGCCTGCCCAGGCGACAGACGTATTTGTTGATAACAGCTAGTCTGGTGGCCAAAGGGGTCAGAGAAAAGTGCCTCTCCATTGCAGCGCTGGCTCCAGAGTGTATATTACCTGTGAATGAATTTCACTCTACAGGGATTACAGGCTTTAACAGCACAATAGTAAAGTCAGCTGCTGTACTGAAGTCCAACCTTTTTCTTCAGTATTGTTTAATCGATACAAGTTTATGCTCTCTAAATGTGACACATTTTAAAATGAGATGTGTCCTCTCTCTGCTCCATGCAGTAGAAACAGGCCTGTTGTTTCAGAGAGCAGGTGAATTGTTTTCTACTTACTCTGTCATTACCATCCCTTTAAAGGTAATTGTTCCCTGTAGATCTATTACATCCGGCCGTTTAAAGGCCACTTCTAAATCATGAAACAAGCAAAATGCTAATGGACGCCTGCTAGCCAATAATTGCAGGCAATTATCACCAAAGTTCCCTTTTCATTTAAATTGCAGATAATGAAATCATGAGATGGTGAAACAAGGAGGATAATTTCAGCAAATATGCATATCAAAAAAATGTCAAGAGCATGACGTCAGCACACTTTGATTAAAAACGTTAAACCTAGCACAACCACAATTACAAAAAAGTTGGGACGTTGTGCAAAATGTGAATAAAAACAATACAGTGATTAAAAATTCCTCTTCCACCAATGATTCACTGACTACACCACAAAGACAAGATATTTCATGTTCAAACTCATAAAATGTATATTTTTTAAGAGACACACATTCTGAAGTTGATGCCTGCAACATCCCAAAAAAGTTGGGACAGGAGCATGTTTACCTCTTTTAACTTCAGCTTTTCTTCTGACAACACTGTGTGATGCTCTGTAATGTTCCATGCATTTCTTTCTTAGATTGTTGTTAAAGCTATTTGATATATAGAATATGGGGAGAGGGAATGAGGAAATACATGCACCAGCCTCAGCATGTTGCAGCTGTCAGGCCATAACCTACTATCTCCAAAATCACCACTTTTCAGGGAAGGAGAGAAAAAAATTTTTTTTTTTTTTTTTTTTTTTTTTTTAATTTAACACTGAGGTCATAGCATCTATTTGGCATTTTTATTGGTTTAAAATTTGCAAAACCCACTCATGGATGTAAAAAAAGTAGTAATAGCACTGATTTGTAAAAAATGGAGATAGGCGGTTTTGGCCTGACGCCAGGGATATGCTCTACTCTACTGCTCTACAGAGCCAAACCAGAGCCCACGCCATACATTTTACAATGGGAGACACTTCAAGATTGCATGCAGGTACGTTTAGTATCCACACTGTTATTGTGAAGCCATGCTGTTGTAACTGGTACAGAATGTGGCTCGGCATTGTCTTGCTGAAATAAGCAGGGATATCCCTTAGAAAGACTCTGTCTAGATTCAAACATACAGTGGGTAAAATAAGTATTGAACATGTCATCATTTTTCTCAGTAAAAAGATTTCAAAAGGTGCTATTGCCATGAAATTTTAACCAGATGTAGGTAACAACCCATGCAATTCACACATGCAAAGAAATCATACCATAGATGTCCTAAATTGTGTGTAATAATGTGGAATGACACAGGGAAAAGGTATCGATAACACTTAGTGACACTTATTTAAAGGTCACATATTTTCCCCCTTTAAAACAAGTTTATATTGGTCTCAGAGGTCCACAAAACATGCCTGTGAAGTTTGTTGCTGAAAAAACACTCCAGTATTGGACTGTTGCCCATCTAAAAATCCTTTTGTTTCAGCAGTGCTCAGAATGAACAGTTTCTGTATCTGTGGCTTTAAATGTTAATGAGCTGTCTGGCCCTGCCCCTGACCACGCCCCTCTCAGGACATGGATGCGGCTTAATGGATGTGGTTCCCCTTATCAGGAGGATCAGAAGAAAAGGGTGGCACTTTCTTCCAAGCAGGGAGGGTCAACCACCTGAGGGCGGGGCTAATTCCCCACATGACATCATGAGGGGAAAATCTTAGAACAGCCTATTTCAGCACACATTTTCTGAAAGGTGGAGAAAGAGAAGGAGGGAATGGATTTCTCTGATTCTTGGGGGGATTGCACACATTTTGTTTTTTTAGAAAAGCCTGAAAAGTGTATTTTGCATAATATGTGACCTTTAATACTTTGCACAAAAGCTTTTGTTGGTAATGACAGCTTCAAGACAACTCCTGTATGGAGAAACTAGTCACGTGCATTGCTCAGGTGTGATTTTGGCCTTTGAACTCTGATCTTTAGTTCTTTCCATAGACTTTCAGTTGGATTCAAGTCAGGTGATTGGCTGGGTTGCAGCTAGAAGCTTTATATTCTTTCTTTGAAAGCAGTTGAGAGTTTCTTTGTCTGTGTGTTTGGGATCACTGGCTCGCTGAAATGTCCACTCTTGTTTCATATTTATTGTCCCGGTAGATGGCAGCAGATTTTTATCAAGAATGTGTTGGTATGTTTTTCCATTCATCCTTACTTCAATTATATGAGGTTTGCTAGTACCGTATGCTGATAAACAGCCCCACACTATGATGTTCTCACCTCAAAACTTCATTGTTGGTTTGATGTTTTTGGGGTGATAGTGCCATCTATCCTCCAAACATGGTATGCATTTTGGCATCCAAAGAGTTCAATCCTGGTCTCATCTGACCAGACTATATTCTCCAAGCATTTTACAGGTTTGTCCAAATGGTGTGAAGAAAACTTTAAACGAGCTTCAGCATACTTTTTCTTCAGCAATGGAGTCTTGCACAGTGAGCGTACATACAGGCAATGGTGGCTGAGTGCATTAATTATAGATTTCTTTGAAAAAATTGTACCTGCTATTTCCAGCTCTTGAGAGAACTCGCTTTTACCCATCATGAGATGGTTCTTGTGCTACACATTGGTAATAAGGCACCTTTATAGAAGCCATCAGCTAGGACTGAACCAGCTGATATTAATTTGCACTGACAAGGGGCAGGATTGCTTTGTGATTACTGATTGATTTGTGCTGGCGTTTTGGCTTTCCATGCCTTTTTCCCTGTGTCATTCTCATTCCACATTATCACACATAACTTAATGTATGGACATCTGCGGTTTGATTTCTCTGCATGTGTGGATTGCTGGGGTTGTTACCAACATCTGTTGAAAATTCCATGTCAAGGGCACCTTCAGAAATATTTTAAATGAGAAAAATGGTGACGTATTCAATACTTTCTTTGATAATAATCTTGATTGTTCTTTTCAGGGGTAGAAAGTAACTAATTACATTTTCTTAAATAACTGTAAATGAGTAGCTTTTTTTGGCTGCTTATACTTTTTGAGTGCATTTCCAAATCAGAACTTTTACTTAAAGACCCTGTAAAGTGAAATCCAAATTTCTTGTCTAAACACACTAGATATGTTGAAATATGGTGTAAACATGTGAAAACACTGAGATCTACACGTAAGTGAATTTTTGATTTAGGCTGTTAGAGTGCTTTTCACCTCTTTCCTAGCTTGGTTCAATGTGGGTGGGGCTAATATGTGGGCCCATGATGTCACGAGCCCACAGTGGCCCCGCCCCTCTAACACTACAATATAAAATCGCAGAGCAGTTCATCTTAGTACAGTCTGTTGTTAGCTGATGCCACTTCTTTTATTGAAAGTTCACAGTCAGTTAAATGATGCTTTTTGTTAATTGTGAGGTAAATTTACCAAATCTATCAGCCGCAGTGGTCTATGGATCATTAAAGCATTATAACAGAGATTTGAGCCAGAAAATAGACTTTGTCTCTCCTTCTAAGGTCAACAAAAGTTCAAGAGGCAGGATAATGTTGTGAGTGCTTTCCTCCATTCAAATTGTAACATTTTTATTCATTCAACAGACGGGCCCACACCATCCTGGAGCAGACTCTGCTACATCATTTTTCATGATTTTGAAGCTTAATTTTATAAACTTAGAGATGTTAGGGTTAGGGTTAGGCTGATTTGTTCTTGCTAGAGGAGACTCACTTTACCACAGACATTCAAGAGCTACTTCAGCTGTCATACTGTAAAACATTTAACACTTTCAAAGGTGTAGTTCAACTACAGTATATAGTGTGGACCAATAAAGTGCTATATTCAACTCAATGTATGAGTTTAATTAACACTGTTGATTTTACTGTGTATTTTACTTTATTATAGAGGCGTAACTTTACCTACAACCTGGTTGGAGATCTATTCTCATGTTGTTGCAGATAAAAAGGTCATAATTAACTGTACAACTTTGACATTACTAAGTAGTTAAAGTAAACTACATAGGCGATCTAGTGATTGTGTAAAGTGGAAATGGTTTTCTGAAGTGTTCTTGTCCATGTTGATTGATGCTAGTTTTTATGCAGTGCCACATGAGGGTTCAAAGGCCATGTACATTCAGTGTTGGTTTCAGCGTTGTCCCTGCAGAGATGTCTTCAAATCTATAAATCTTTTGATGATATTAGGGACTGCAAGTGGTGAAATTGGAATTAAATCCTGGAACTTATTCCCTGATTATTTGAAACGTATTACAAACTTCATTACTTTTAAGAAAGCTGCAAAATCCTGGTTAATTTGACAACAAAGCTGCACTCATGTCTGATATTCTGTAATACCGTCACTGTTAAATGAGCTTTTACTGTATCATGTTGTATCCAGTTAACCCTTTTTTATTAATTATTTTAACCTTTTATTCTCATAAAAGCCCTTCTGGAGACAGGTGTTGCAAATTAACACCACCCATAGACATTATTATACTTTTGTGGGATGGCTGGTCTCATTTGTCTATGTATAATCTACCTGTCCCCGACCAATGAAAAACAATAATAAAGCTCCTATTTCCTTTCAATTGCATCTTAAGGAATGTTATTCATAAACTAATGGACTATTTGCCACTTCTTTTACAAAGTGGAACATCTTTGTTGATTGTAAATAACAGCTTTTTTCCAGTGATGCTTTTATACCAAGTCATTGGACTTTCACCTGCTACCATGCTTACCTGTGGAATGTTTCAGGGCATTACACAACTTAATCATTTTGAAGTTAATCATTTTGAACAATAAATATCTTGTCTTTGTGTTATATTAAAGAGAATATAGGCTGAAAATGATTCATGAATCACTGTACTCTGTTTACATGATCACTGGGGGGGTTATGGGTTTTCTATATTGATGAATCAATTATGTAAAAAGTAAGATGTTTTCCATTGTATCCTTAAATGACACTCACAGAAGCTTCTTTACATTTTCATGCAGGGAGCAAATGAAACATCTCCCAACCCTGAGCTCCACATTCCTCTCTTTCATGTTTCATTGATGGGTCAGTCCAGCCACACCGCAGCCAGACTGTGAAAGGGGCACGACTTTCATCAACGCCTGAGTGCCTGAGAGTCGAGCTGAGGAGAATCTCTCTTTTTTTTTTTTTTGATTTAGGAAGAAGCCCTGGAGGTGGAGCTGAATCCAGCGGGTCAAATGGAGACTCAGATGAGTTACGTTTTCACGCTCACTTTTAAGGTATCTGAATGTGCACAAGGAGAAACGCACCAGGGAAGGGGAGTGTCTGTGTGCTGACTGTCATTAATTTTCCTGAGCAAACAGAGGGAAAAATGAAGAGGGAAATGTCATCAGTGCTCAGTATGAGAGCACATATTATCAAAGTCCTTGAGACAGAGGAAAGCTGGAGGAACTGACTGCTGCTGCTCTAATAGATTAAAAAGGAATAAAGATGACTGCATGCTTTAATCAAGTGGAGGTTATTAACAGATGGGAGAATTTCATGTGTTAAAGAACAGTCTTTGAGATATTGATAATAAAGGTCTGAAGGCTTCTAATACTCTCCTAATTAAATTCTGAGCGCTCAGTCAGAGACGTGAGAATAATGCCGTGAAATGTACAGGAATATAGTCGGTCGTGCTGCCTCTAAGCAGGTCAGGTGCTGTTTTTAGAGCTGACACTGCATTAGCGCCAAAGAGGTCAGCTCCGACTAGATGTAAACAGACATCCTGAGCTGAAGTTTCTCATATAAGAGCCCATGCATTCAGTAGTAAACTCACTTATATAGAATGTATTTGCATTCATTACAGAGAAACCAGGACGAGTGCTTTTTTATTTCACTCACTATTATTAGTATGTATAAACCATGACTGTCACTACATGGTGAGTTTGATATTGCAATGTTATTATGGTCTTTCTGTACAACAGCATTTTGTTTGAATACATTTATGTAAGTTCCTCAGATGACTGACAGCCAAATATAATTCGATATGGGTCAGTTCCCTGATCTTAACGTCAACGGTCTGAGTGCAGACCGTCCGCGGGGCCCTGGATCGGTGAAAATAAGGCATGAACCAGTCTTTGGACTGGTTTTAACATTAGAGATCGGTTCACTGAGCCTCTGCTGCTTGTTTTCATAGCTGTATATCTTGTGCAGCCGGTGGTGACCTTTAACCTTTAAATAGCAGTTCCGTTTGGCATAGGTGCTCGCTAGGTAGCTGGATGTGTTTCACCGGTCATCACCAGGATGTCTTTCCGTTATGATTCGGCACCTCAGAAATCAAGTCATGTGGACTTAATACGAAATGAGGATAACGTTAGAAATGCCACCTGTTGAGACAGCGGAGCTAAAGTTTTGCTAAGATGCGTTAGTGCCAAACATAGCAAAAATAGACCCGAAAATTAATAACCTGACACGGGAAAGCTTCAAAAGTAAAATGTTTGGGAAAAGGCAGAGGCTTTGAAAAAAACTCGGAGTGTGATTGGATGAACGCTCTGTCTGTCACATCTCTACGGGCCAATCAGAGCAACAAAACACGTGATGTAGCCGCTATCGAGCTGCGCGTGCGCAGCTATCGAGGAATAACGCAAAACATGGCAACTGTAGACATGTCACTACACAACTTTTGTCATTTTTGAAAAGAAAACAACTCACTGTTGTTCTTTGTTCTTATTTTAACAAAGAAATGTCGTCAAGTTCTGATTAAACTGGCGCTTTAGCAGCATCCACGCTAAGCTCTTCCACCAATTACATTGGCCTCTTGCTGCTGCCTGTCTATTTGATATTTAATTTAAAATGTTATTGGGATTAATAACACAAGGAAGTTAAAAGTACAGAAGGATGTGTGTACCAGTAAAAACTAATCTCATCTGTCTACCGAGCTCAGGTTGCTTCCAGAGCTGGTCATGTCTCCGACCTCATTTTGTCTTGTTGCTCTGATTGGCTCGTAATGAACGTGACAGACAGAACACTCGTCTAATAACCTCCTGAGGATCTTTTGAAAAGTCCCGCCCTTCCCAAATACTTTGTATGGGAGGTTTCCCAGATGAATGTGAAATACAATGGATGTATAAAACAGTCTATCTGTTGTGTCAGTCTATGAAAATAGATCAGTGCCTCTTAAACCATCACTTAACCTTGGATTTGCCAGGCTGTTACTCGGCAAATTCATCATGAAAAAACTCCAGTCCACATTTGTGCCAAACTGAAAACAGCTCTGACAAATCTGAGGAGAATGAGGTGGTAGCACTATAAATCAAGATAATTCTTGCCTCTTAATTTATGAAAACTACTCAGAGGATCTGAATTGCCAGCTTAAGTTTCATTAGGTTGCATGTAAATCTGTGTGACAGTGTGACAACTGTAGATATGCTGAATGAGAAGCATTGCTTTTTATATTCAATTTTTACTTACTCAGAAAAATACAGACTTTTGCAACTTGTTAATTTAAAAAAGCTCATATTTGGGTTGGTCTTAAATTACCATGCATCAGGGAAGGGTGTTTGTTGCTTTATCTGCACAAAGTTTAGGGTAATTAACAAGAATAAACAGGGATGTTAATCTGGTATAGCTGTTTATTCATGGACACAGAGCTCTGAAAAATGGTTTCATTATGTTGAAAACAGCAGTGTGAGGGAGGAAATGCCAGGAGCTCCTTTGAGTTAAAGAGCTTGTTTTACCTGTATTTTGCTGTTCAATGTGTTTGATGGTTTTGGACGAAAACATGTTCCTTTAGAAAATAAGACCAGAAAGAAAAAGGTTTCTGAAGAAAAACATAAGCAGTAAGGAGAGGTGTTTATAAAAACAATCTGTCAACACTTCCTCATAAAAAGCAATCAGAATCACAGGTTTGCTACTTCTTCCTGAAGCTCCACAACAGGTGAAAAGGTCAGGGCTCATGTTTGAGGACATTCACCCTCACACCATTTGCACCATCATGATTGTGTGTTCAGGATGTAAGACATCACACCTCACAGATGAAACACTTCAATGCATCATCTTGACAAATAATACAAACGCTTTCCATTCTCATATGCTTCCCCTGGAGTCTCACTTTGCAGCTAACTCTGGATAAAAAACAAGATGCTTCCAAATAAGAGCTGAGAAATGAGTCCTGACGTGGGCTCACAGCCATCAGTCATGCCGGCCTCGTGTTTGTGTTACGGTCCCTTCAGGATACGGGGTGTACAGTCTTGTTTTGCACACATGGACAGGTGCAGAAACTTTTGATCTGTGCAGAGTGCCTCCCTATGATTATCTCGAGCTCGCTGCCTTTGATTCATTCGCTGCTTCACCATGGGATCCATCTATTTTAGCAGAGTGTGCGTGGTTTTCCCTGTGTTTCACATGACTGTGTTGAAGAGCAGAAAAGGCACAGCATGCCAGGATTGAAGAGGAGTACTCCTACACCCTTTCATGCATAGAAATATATATAGTAAGGTGGAATAAATAGCCATGAACATACTTGTTAGCACACTGAGGCAATTTTAACTCATTAAAGTACAACATCAATTCCAAAACAGTTGAGACACTGTGTAAAATGTAAATAAAAACAGAAAGCAATGACTTCACTGACCTTATAAACCCCATCTTATTCACAATAGAACATAGACAACATATCAGATGTTGAAACTGAGATATTTTACAATTTAATGAAATTTTATGAATTCTATGACAGCATATCTAAAAAAAGTCGGGACAGGACCATGTCTACCATTGTGTAGCATCTCCTCTTTTACCAACAGTCTGTAAACATCTGGGAAGTGAGGAGACCAGTTGCTGGTTTTCTGGGAGAGGGATGTTGTCCCATTCTTGTTTCATTTAGCTGCTTACAGTCCTGAGATTTCTCCAGATTCTCTGAATCTTCTGAGGATTTATGTACTGTAGATTGTGGGATATTCAAAGTCTTTGCAATTTTTAATCGAGGAATTTTTTACTTCTCAGAGACTCTGCCTCTCTTAAATGATCATTTTACACCCTGTCATATTACCGACCTGTTGCCAATTAACAGAATTAGTTGCAAAATGCTCCTCCAGCTGTTTTCTCTTTCAGCCTTTTGTTGCCCTGCCCCTCCTTTTTTGAGATGTGTTGCTGTCATCAAATTCAAAATGAGCGAAAACTTTCAGGTAAAATGTCTTAGTTTCAACATTAGATATGTTATGTTCTGTTGTGAATAAAATATGGGTTATTGCATTCATTGCATTCAGTTTTTATTCATATTTTACAAAGTGCCCCAACTTTTTTGTAATTGTAGTTGTATCCAAATATACAGAGTTGTATTGTAACTACCCTGTTTGTGTGCAGGGCTTTCAGATTAATTCAGTACTTGAGGTCATAACATGTTTGTTTGGCAAACATCATGAAGAATTTACTGGATTTTCCTGAACCAACGACACGAGTCAATAAAGCCTGAGAAAATATACGGCAGTCAATAGACTTTTATTGACTGTGGTGACCGAGCAGCAAAACAGCGGCGATATGTCTCCCAGTGTTGAGAATAAAAAGATGATTTTCTTTTTTTTGTGTGCACAAATGTATGAAGCAAGTAAATATTTGGATTGGATTTTGACTTTTTTTAGAGGCAAGGACCGACAGAGCCAAAAGTACAGAAGAAAACTGAGCTGTAGCTGCTTTGTGTGGATTTTGTGTTTATGCTTGTGGCTGTTTTAAGGGGAGTGTGTGTGTTTTTTGTGCATGTGTGTGATGTTTTCGCCCCTGAGTCAGAAAGCACAGAAGTCCTGGTGCTATACAGATGGGATTTTATCCTCAGTGCCTCCAGAATTTACACACATGCTTACAGTACAGGACTCTCCACTGCATTACTATTTAAACACCTCCTACAGATCTGAATAGGAGTGGAACGGCATATTTAATTTAGGTTCTCAGTTTTAAAGCCATGGTTAAGTGCATTTTTAGCACGGTGAAGGAAAAAACATGGCACATTTTTGTATTCTTCATTACGAACGTCCCTTCTAAACATACTCTAACCATGTTACCAATCCTGCATTGACCGTGCTCTCAGGTCTGCTGGTTTCTTTAATATATTTATCCATCCATTTTCTATACAGCTTATCCCATTGGGGGTTATGGGGGGGACTGGATCCTATTGGATGAGAGGCAGGGTACACCCTGGAGTGTTCGCCAGTCAATCACAGGGCTGACATAGAGAGACAGACAACCAGGCATGCTCACATTCACACCTACGGCAAATTTAGAGTCACCAATTAACCTAACTAGCATGTTTTTGGTGGCAGGAGGAAGCCGGAGTACCTGGAGAGAACTCATGCATTCACATGAAGAACATGCAAACTCTGCATAGAAAAGCCCTGACCAGGAAGCAAACCAGGGACCTACTTGCTGTGAGGCAACAGCACTAACCCCTGCACCACCATGCAGCCCTTTAATAAATTAAGTAAAAGATAGGAAATATGCAACAAAAATGTAGAAAATATAAATGCATGGCTGAAGCATGAACCGGAAGAAATTTTTATTTGTTCATTCACATGAATTTGTCTCCTGTTTTCTAAACTGACATTGTCATAGATTCTCTGCTATGAAGGAATGCCAATGGCAAAAACTTTCTTCTCACTTTAACCTGTTAAGTATGACAAGCAAAAGACTGTTTAAATGCCAAATAGAGCTGTGTTTGCTCTATGGTGTCTTTTGTTGTCGATATGTTGGACGTTCTGTCATTAACGTACCTTGCAAAGTCAGTGGAATCTCTAAATTTCAAGTCTGGCATTAGGGGCATCCATCTTGCATAGCTCTACTCTGAAATGTTGGTACCCTATTTGAAAAACTACCCGACCAATGAGCGTTATTGGAGGATGGTTTAGTTGTACAGTAAGCCTGTAAACAATGACGGCCAGTGAAATGACTCGCTCGGATGTAGCAGCAGTCTTACCAGAACTCGACATTTCTTTACTAAAGAAGAGCAAAGAATCACTGAAAGCTTTTCTCGGCAGAAAAGATGTTTTTGCTCCTACCCTGACTAGCTTTGGCAAGTGTTGATTAACAAACTGACTTCATTGTAAGTAAAAAAAATTCCTGCTTGTCAAGCTCATGTTAGGAAATATACTTACCTGACCTGAGTGTACCCACTACTGTGATGAATCTGACACACAGAAAGTTCATCGAATCACCATTCGAGTTTTTTTAAAAACCTATTTTAAAGATTTTTAAAATATTTATGAGACAGTCCATCTGGTGTTTTTAGGTGATCCACTTCCCAACGAAGAAGAGCATGCTGGGGGCCCTGGCAAGAAGCTAGGCTACAGTGCCGTGAAAAAGTATTTGCCCCCTTTCTGATTCCTAATGCAAAAACATCTGGAATCAGAAAGGGGGCAAATACTTTTTCACGGCACTGTATATAATAATTCAGATGCATACAGCTGCCCTGCCAAATTCATCGAGTTTTAACTCAAATGTACTCTACATTAAAAACATACACTGTAGTGTTTGACACTATTTTACAATGCAGCTTTCGGCTATGTGTTCTTCCCCCTCAGTGAATTGTTATCTCTGGATCAGCTGGTGTTTTTCACGCGGTGATGTCATTACACAAAGCATCCACTGTTGATGACTCAGTATGTGTAATTGTTGTTTTTTAGGCTGTAAAATAGTTACAGATTTATACGATATCTGATCTGACACCAGAATTATTTCCCCTGACCTGGAATCAGCTACATTAACTATACAGAGTACAGTGAGGAGAGCGAGATAAAAAGCGGTTCATAGTGGAAAATTATCGCTCACAGCATATAATCTGGAGCCTGCTCAGAGTTTCAAGCACTTCTGCTGAATGAAACCCCCAACTTTTTAACTCGTATGAGCTCCTACAGTCATTCCTCTGTGTGTCCTTATACTATCTGAGGCCCCGTCCATACGGAGACGAATTCAGGCGTATACACAAAAGTTTTTTGTCGTATTGGCGTTTCATCCACACGGAAACGGCGTTTTGGATGACTGTAAACAATACTTTTTAAAAACGGGTCCCAGAGTGCATAAATCCGTAAACGACTACCGTTTTGTCTCTGTGTGGACGGCTACCCGCATCTTTCCTGAAACGATTACGTCACACACAGCGTAGCTCACATGAGGCACCTGCGCGGGTCCGGCCAAAACAATAATAGCGGACTACACGGTTGTGTTTGTGCTGCAGAAGCTACCTAGCTTGTTCTGGCTTTTACAGCAAAATCTGATGCTCCCTTACCATCACTGCAAAATGCACACAACATATGTTCTTGAATCCAACGCAGAGAACAACCAGAAGGTCAACTAGAAGAAAGTTTGTGTCATTTTTCTGTGATGTTCTTCTTCTCTTTTGGTGTATTCCGTGGCAGCAACACAGCGCCACGTACAGGCTTGGCATATGCACTACAGCGTTTTCAGTTGTTTCCTGTGGTTTCATGCTTACACGGATATTTCCTGAAACAATCTCGTCTTTACGGAAAACTTTTTCAAAACGAAACAGCAATATATTGTTTTCGTCTCCATGTGGACAGGGTCTGAATCCCCTTGGTATTCCTTTATGCGCCACGAACTGTGCCTTTTCTCAGTGTAATCCTGAATGCCTGATGCATCAACCAGGCTCTCATGTGTCCAGAGCGGGATTAAATGTTCGGTTAAAAGTTTGTTTTTTTTACTGTGACGAGAACAATTTTAACCATCTGATGAGAGCTGGAGGTGAAACTGCCTCAGGATTAATAAACGATGCTTCGTTCAAATGGCAGCGATCAAGAACACAATTTCACTTCTCGGTGACATGAAATAGAATTAGAGGTAAGTTATTTCAGTGGATGATAGTTTGGCATTATAATTTTATAATAAGAAAGGTTAAATCAGCCATGTGATTAACCCCGGCACACACTTGTCCGCATGTGGCACTCTCTTTTACACATGGAGGATCAAAGGTGTGTGTTATTCTGTGAGCTGCTGTTTGTGACTAAAACAAGGGAAGAAGCTTTATTTTACAAACCAAAAATCCTCTTACAGTCATTAAAGCCTGACTTTGCCAGAAACTGGTCAGAAATGTGGACTGGAATGGGATCCTGCTGTCTCTAGCATGCAGCTGCTGCCTGGTGGGCTCTCTGAGGTGGGTCCTCTTGTTGTTCTTCAGGCTATGTCACATTCCTGCACTTGTGCTCCTTCATTTGCATCCGTGCGGTGCCTAGGCCCACTTCGTCCATCCGTGCCGAGGCCGCGAAGCGTGCCGCGCCAAAGCACGGAACGATTGCACTCACACTGGCCAAACGTACCGGACTTTAGGCTGAAACGGGCCCAGGCACGGTACAGATGGCCTAGTGTGAGTACACCCTTAATCACAGTGTGTAGTTGAGTTGTCCTGACTTAAGGATACTTGTTGCATTGTTTCTTTTTGAGGTTTTGTTATACTTTGTTAAGCAAAGGAAGTAAAAGCATGTTGCTGAATGAATAAGGAATACTTTGCGCTCCTCTGTCTCCTGCCATAGCGCTTCATCCTATTCAGATGACGACATATGGTCCAAGAGGACACTTTTGCACCCTGAGTCCACAGGACAGCCTGAATTTGTGTGGAAGTCTTCCAGGGAGATTAGCCACAGTTCCATAGGTTATAAACTTCTTGATGATATTACGCACAGAAGACAAAAGGAATTTCAAGATCTTAACTTCTATACATTCTAACTGGCTTCAGGTGTGATTTCTAGATTGCCAGCCCCTGTTACTGGCCACTGTGTTTAAATAAGCATCACATGTTTTGAAATGAAATTATTTAGCCACAGTTTTAAAAGGGTGCCAATAATTTTGTCCAGCTCATTTTTTGAGTTATGTGTAAAATTATGTCAGTTTTGTTTTTTCCAGGGGTGCCAATACGTTCGTCCATGACTGTATCAGAAGATCTTTCTCCTGGTTATCTGTGATTGTTATGTGCAGAAAACATAACTGAGGCACTCTTACGACACTTAACTTTTGTTTTTTCCACTCATCTTAGTCCATTGTCTCATTCCACAGGGAAACAAATGTTTTCCCAAAGAGGTGACATTAGTGGTAGCACAGAATCTTTAAGCCCTTGCTTCTCATTTGCTGCTGTTGTCATGATGATCTGAGCATGCGAGTTCAATGTCAGCAAATGTAAGGTCTATTATGATATATCCCTCTGCAGATAGGTTTTTCAATCACAGTCAAGAGAGAAACAAATAAAGCTTTTGTCAGGCTATAATGAAGAGGAGTCAGATCTTCATAGTTCTTCTCTGATAAGACAGCCATGTCATTATTATTATATCTGCAGCTTTGCTGAAGATCAATAAGCTCTTTGCAGTTAATCACATCAAACAGACTCATTAGAGCTGACACACATATTGGATCTGCTCTGTTGTGTCTCTCTTTACATCTTCATTTTCTCCGTACCAGAGAGTTAAAATTCATCTGCACATATTTGTATTTATCCTGTAATGATTTTCATCTGCATTTTGCTTTATGTGTATTTGCTGGATCTCTTATTGACATCTCTCTTTAGCAAGTGTGGAAATCATAAGCAAAAGCATGCATTTTCATCGAAGCTGGCGGGAGTGTCCTACCTTTATGTGTGGGCAAATTGCATTGAGGCTACACATGAACACAAGCAGAAAACATGACTTAAATTCTCTTTGTATTTATTTCTTTGGTCTGCATGTGAACCTGGCAAATTCTGCCATGTTCAGGGTCTGTGGTTTTATATTTTTCAACAAAATCCATTTAAGAAAGACCAAACAAAGGCAGATGTGAACCAGAGCACCGTGATAGTATTTCAGATTGTGTCATCAAACATTTATTTCTTTATATATCAAATCTAAAATGAAACGACTGAAGGTGGAATTCCATTTTTCTCCTCAGAGCATTGTGTGTTTATGGTCAAAACTCTGTACAAAGGATGCATTTTTTTTTAAATGTGAGTCTCAGCACTGAAAAAAATTACATTTCTGGATATCTTCCTGTGTCTGGGTCAAAACATATCCTCTTTTTAAATCTTTGCCATCATATAAGACAATTAGCAGAATATTCAAGACCATACATTTGAGAGTATAGTTTGCATCTGTCTTGTAAAGTGTCATACTAAAATAGCAGCCACATGTAACATTTAATTTCCTTCATGTACACAGTAGATTTTTGTCCTCTGGTCCATTTTCACTCCTTTCATCAACAAAGCCCTGATTCAATAGGAGGAACCTGTCAGCACTGAGCCTCTGAATTAAAAGTGAACAAACAAAAACTAACAAGAAGCACTCCAGCCTCAATTTACCGCTCACAGATTGAAATATTCACACATGGTACACACCCACAGTGAGGTATGAAACATATTGTAACAGATGAGATGGAGAGCCGGGTTTAAGTGGAATTTATTAGCCAGAACGCAGAGCACTGGGATGCTAATTAAGATTGCTGGCAACAGTGAAGGCAACACAGTGGGAGCTATTATCTGACAGGATAGTAAGATGGAGCAACCTGCTCAACAACTGACGTCAGCAGGACACAGCAGTTCACCTTGTTCTACCTCATTAACACTATCTATCTATCTATCTATCTATCTATCTATCTATCTATCTATCTATCTATCTAATCATCTTTTCATCCATCCATCATCCATGCATCTCCCTCTCTTCATTATCCATACATCCCTTCTTCTACCACATCCTGTCAGTGATTATCCTTCTATCAAGTTTTCCATCCTACCTGTTTCCATCTATCAATACCATGCATAAAATCATTCTTCCATCCATCTCTTTCTCGCTCTGTACATCCCATCCCTTGCCCTCTTCCTCTACCATCCATCCATCCATCCATCCAACCATCCATCCATCAAGCAATCAATCTATCCATTTATCCATCTGTCCTTCTGTCCATCCATTCATTGATCCATCCATCAGTCCGCCCCCCTCTCTCTGACCTGATCTCACCCTCTCTGTGTATTTATATCCTCCTCAGATCTCAGCAGGGACTCAGATTATTCGTCCCATCTTGAAGAAATAAGCAGTATAAAAGACTCTAAATCAATATTGATTAATAATGATGAGTTTTTCAATAGAGCAGACCCACACTCACATGGATGACCATGACTGATACTGTGGACACTCTGGAGACACACACGCATGAATCCACATATGGCACTCTAAATTACATTGTGAATCTCAATTAAGCTCCACAGCTGGGGTGTTTTTTAGTCATGCAGCACATCGTGTCACACTCTGTTGAACTTTTCAGGGCATAGAAGTCTAACTAGCAGATGCACGATGCCTGAGAAAGCGACACTTTCTGCGGTGACACATCGACAGGGATTGGTCAGTGAGGGGGATTTACTCCCAGCAGGGGGGGGTGTCTGCATGAAAGCACGATCAAGGATGCAGCATTTCAAGGATTTTTGCTTTATGTTGACTCTCCCATGAGGATTGCTGCGTTATCTTCAAAACACATGAAGTACGGAGGGTTCTGTAATTTCCTCTTGCCTGCTGATGAGCTTATTAAAGGGTGAAAATAAAAAAATGGAGGATTTGTCCTCAGTGATTATTTTTATCTCTGTCACCGCAGTCATCAAATAAAGCAGCGGAAGCTTTGCAGGAAACAGAACCTGTGGGAGCATTAATTGTACCAAGGCTTTTACTGAAGATAGCATCCTTATGTTGCCTTTTAATCAGTCAGCACCACATCAACACTAATCTGACACTTAACACCTAACATAAGTTTTCACAAGCATGCATTAAAACAAACAGCTGCTACTGGATTGGCTGAGGAAGAGAAGAGTTGAACTGATAAAGGCTGAATAAAACAAAACCCCATCTCATTGAAAGAAAGCATGACCCTCACTAATTGGCTGCAGCAAAATCTTAAACCCTGCCTGTTCCATGTTAACATAACCTTGCAAAAGAGATGGATTGTCCAGATTTCATGTCTGTCATCAGGCAGATCCAATCTGAAACAACTGTGCTCAGTCTGAGAATGGACCTGACCAACCATTCAAGAAGAATGAGGTGACAGCTGCATGTGGGGTTTAACTGTAAGAGGGTATGTACAATGGCTGCCCCCAGTGTAACGATCAGCTCTAATGTAGCTACAGTATAGCAGTAGGTTTGTTAGAACTGGGCCACATTCCTGTATTCAAACAAGACCAAAGAGCCATACTGAAAGCTTCTCTTAGTGGAGAAGATGTTTTGTGAGAGGTCTGACTGCCGATCCCAGCTCTCAGATGCCCCCCTTGAAAACCACTACTGTGAGATGCACCACTGCTAGGACTGAAGTGACGTAAGCTTACAAAGCTACACTAGCTACGTAGCCAACACTACTGTGTAAGCCGATGTAGCTATGTTAAGCCCAAAGTTTTGGGACGAAACAAGCTGAAACTTAAAACTACTTGCAACTGTCCACTCTGCAACGTTCTAAACACCTACAAGTTCACACTGCTGCGACTGCACAATAAATTTGTCTCTACAACAACAGCAGTACTGCACACTCATGGTTCATTCATGGGTTTTTTTTCATCACGATAAGGTGCAAAAAATATTCATCTGTAGGTGCATGAAAGTCATTCACCATTAAGTCCTCCTTGTTAACATCATAGCACCGCAGCGAAATATCTCGGCATTTATAAACACAAAAATACTCTAGATCAGTCTTGTTATAACAAAGATATCTGCTGAAAATAATTTTTTTCAATGGACAGATTTAACTCCTACATCCTTGAATTTCTCATGCACTATCTCAGATAGTGCCATGCGTCCTGTCCCTGCGCAATGGGGAAAACAAGAGACTTTGCAAATAATATAATCTGTTTACCCCAATTTTTTTACATTCATTTGCCTCTTGGAAATGACTGCATCCATCTTTTTTTGATGGGCCAAAGTTTCTGTTTGAAAACTTTTAGAAAATTGATGTAGGCCTAATCATTTCCAAAAAGTGGACTAATTTGAAATAAGAACGTAGTTTCAAAAAGGCTCTACTTTTTACAGTTGGGTTTGTAAGCAGGGCGTTTGTGCTTTATAAGATAATTCATGAGAAATTCAAGGTAGTAGGAGATAAATTTTTCCACAAAAATAAATTGTCCTCAGTAAATACCTCCCTTACAATAAGACAGATCTAGAAAAGCATTGTCGTGTTTGTATGTAGCATAAAATTTCACTGCCATCTTACAATGGTGATTAAAAGCGATTATTATGACGATCAATGAAAAAAGACGAATGTAATCATTTTCAAAATTAATTAAATTAGTCAAGCTAATGAAGGTGGCATGTTTTACCTCCCTTTTCTCATTTATCTGCTTACAACACTAAAACCAGCTGTCGCTAGCTCTTGCTAGCAATGTTCTAAAATCGTTTTGTCAAAGGAAAGCAAATCTTTGGTCTGAACTAAGCTTTAGCTTTCTAGGTAATGTAGCTAACATAGCTACACTAGCTTACATTGGTGAAGCTAATATAGCTAACATAGCCACGTTAGCCTTACCAATGTAAGCTAATGTGGCTATGGCAACGTTACCTAATGAAGTAGCATAAGCTAATGTGGCTTTGGTTGCTTTAGCTTTAGCTACGTTAGGTGCGTCAGCAGACTGTTTAGTCGGCTATATTAAAGGTTTTGCAGTTCAGCTTTTAACTCATAATTTTTGGTGTCCTAATCCTCATTCTAACACTTATTGTTTAATCTGATTTCATTTGGAAAGTTTTTGCACGTATTATCATCCTGACAGTGGTGACGTCTCACAGTAGTGGTCTACAAGAGCAGGCATCTGAGTGCTGCGGTATACGGCCAGACTGTTGTTGTATTTCTCCTGACTGGCCTCTGCATGAGTTTTATTCACCAACAAGCTTCACTGTTCATAAACTATTGCAGCACCAGCCTGTCGAGTCCAGGTAACTACCAGAGCTGCACCTGACTACCACCTCATTTTGTCTTGATGCTCTGATTGGCCCATAATGAATGGGACGGACTGTTTGATTTGACATTTTAATTTGAAATATATCCTACGCAGTGGAAATATGAAACATCTGGTGCGTAAGGTTAGTGTTAACAGATGGGGCATAAGACATTTATAATTCACATCAAATGCATCTTTCTTATCAATTGTTTTTGTGTGATTTAAGTAAGTTGTTAACATGTTGATTTAAGTCCAAGTGACATTTGGTTGGAATTTTATTTATAATTAGTTATTTGTTGCTATAAAAAGGTCAACACAGATGGGCATGCTGTTGGACACTGACAAAAGAATCTCTTCTGTTGCTTTTGCATTCATTGTTGTAAAAATGAGGAGTAGAAACATTGTCCATTTTTATATAAAGGCCAAGATAGGAATATGTGCACACAACAAGATTTAAGTTTCAATGGCATAAATGTTTAATAGTAGAAAAAGTCATAAAAACAAAAGTACAAGTATGATTAATAAAAAAAAAAAAGTTGCAGTCACAGTAAAGCGAATCCATTATGGCATGCATTAACACATACACATTACTTATATTTGAAGCTCCATTTTAATAAGTTTAAGTTTCAATGGCATAAATGTTTAATAGTAGAAAAAGTCATAAAAACAAAAGTACAAGTATGATTAATAAAAAAAAAGTTGCAGTCACAGTAAAGCGAATCCATTATGGCATGCATTAACACATACACATTACTTATATTTGAAGCTCCATTTTAATAAGTTTATGAGAAATTAAAGTGAATCAATAAATGATATCATCAAATCTGGAGTAGCTTTATCTGATTCTGTTAGACTTGGTCTAGATCTCTCTGGAGTGGAGTCCCTGCATGTGTATCAGAGTGGTGTGACACTTGTCTGTCAATGCACACAAAGCAGGCGGGCTAATGATGATCTGTCTGCTTTGATGATTGCAATGTGCTTGTCCATGCTCCGGTGCCTTGTGCATATATTTCCTGTGAATCAGAGCGCTGTGATGAGCGTTTGATTGGCCCCTGTCTGGCGGCGCCTTCCTGTCTTGATGATGACAAATGACTCACATGAAAGTACACACAAGTGCATTTAAGCACATGCACAATGTGCTGTGATACAAAATAAAACCCCATCTGCCATTGCTATTTGTAATTAGGTGTATTATGTTTGAATCAAAACAAACCCCAATTAAAAAGTCGGGACATTGTGTAAAATGTGGCTAAAAACAGAACTCAGTGGTTTACTAATATATTCTATTCAATATATAGAACAAAGACAAGCTAATGCTCAAAGTAATTGAGGTATGCACAGTTTCTGAATTTGATGCCTGTAACATATTCCAAGAAAGCTGGGATAGCAGCATGTTTACCACTATGTCTTGTCTCTTTTCTTTCACTCCTTCTTTCTTTAGCACATAGCTTCATGTTAGCCCATAAGATATAACATAAACACAAGTACTTAGCTTGTTAGGTTGCTAACTACTACATAAACTCCAGCAATTCGCTTCATGTTAGGCTGTTAGCTACTACATAAACACCAGCACTTAGCTTCACATTAACCCTTTAGCTACTACATAAACACATCACTTAGCTTCACATTAGCCCGTTAGCTACTACATGAACTCCAGAGCTTAGCTTCACATTAGCCCCTTAGCAACTACATGAACTCCTTTACTTAGCTTCACATTAGCCCGTTAGCTACTACATGAACTCCAGCGCTTAGCTTCACATTAGCCCGTTAGCTACTACATAAACACCAGCATTTAGCTTCACATTAGCCCGTTAGCTACTACATAAACACCAGCATTTAGCTTCACATTAGCCCGTTAGCTACTACATGAACTCCAGCATGTAGCTTCACCTTAGCCCGTTAGCTACTACATGTACTCCAGCGTTTAGCTTCACATTAGCCCGTTAGCTACTACATGAACTCCAGCATTTAGCTTCACATTAGCCCGTTAGCTACTACATGAACTCCAGCATTTAGCTTCACATTAGCCTGTCAGCTATTACATCACTCCAGCGTTTAGCTTCACATTAGCCCGTTAGCTACTACATGTACTCCAGCGTTTAGCTTCACATTAGCCCGTTAGCTACTACATGAACTCCAGCATTTAGCTTCACATTAGCCCGTTAGCTACTACATGAACTCCAGCATTTAGCTTCACATTAGCCTGTCAGCTATTACATCACTCCAGCGTTTAGCTTCACATTAGCCCGTTAGCTACTACCATACAGCTGCCAAATAATTCCCTCCAGAGAAAACACCCACGGACTATTACAACAAAAAGCTAACCAGCAGTCAGTTACATCAGACACCAAATTAATTTAAAACTCAGCGTTCAATAAAACTGGGGTCTTACCGTCTACCACCTCCTTTTACATAACTGCCCTAGTCTGCTTTATGCCCTGTTCCAACTTTTTTGTAATATTGAGAAGGCATCAGATTCAGACTGCATGTATTTTTTCTTTTTTTCAACAATGAAGTGTATCAGTTAGAACACTAAATTTCATACATTTGTGATTTATTAAGTTAATTATAGGTTGAAAATGACTTGAAAATTGTCATGTTTTGGTTTTTTACAGTCATCTTACTGTATGTCCTAACATTTTTGTAACTGGGGTTGTAGGTAAACAAATTTATGTGAGAGTGTTTACAGAAGATAACTCTTTATGAACAGGAATAGAAGTCAGCCAGTTATAGCACGTGTGCTTTTTTTCTCCCTCTGATCAAAGCGCTGCGTCAGATGTTATAAACATAACTGCAAATTTTGTCTAAAAATATTCCAGTAACAGAACAATATATGCTTGTCCTCCGCATGTGTTGTTATTGTTGATCGCCTGAGTGCTTTGCAGAACAGAATAAATGCTCTACAGAGCCACGGTAACATAGATAATTTATTGCTGAAATCCCAGTACCACAATCAAATGTGTGGCTGCCAAAGATACATTTATGCTTAGGCCTAATTAATTTGGAACAATAATGAATGTTGGGAACTCTGACTCAGCTGGATCATCTGGCACAGCTCAGAAATAAAGGATGACTTTTTCAGCAGCAAAATGTTTCATTTTGTACCATATCTCAATTCTATAATCCATTAAAATGTATGCATAATACCTCTCCCACTTTCTTTTGTCAAAATATAACATGTATCGAGTATCACAGCAGGGTTTTGACCCTGTATAAACCAACTGTAAACAGCCTTTTTCAGTCAGTTTTGATGTGTGTCTCTTTAAATGCAAATAAGCTACTTCTGACTCCACCCTTCTCCTTTGTGGAGTGTGCTGACACACGTACATGATTCTGTGATAGAGATAGAGATACAGGTGGATACACTCAGATACCTAAACATATGTGTAAAAATACTGAAAATAGTTTTTCTTTTTACATGTCCCCTTTAAATGCCGTTATGTTACTGTATACTAAGCACATTGTTTGGACAAAAGTATTCAGCCACACCTGTTTACATATTGAATTCAGGTGTTTTTAATTAGACCTGTTGCCACAGGTGTATAAAATCAAGCACCTAGCCATGCAGTCTCCATTTGTTATACAAAATAGGCTGTTCTGTACAGCTCAGCTCATAGTCCACTGTAAGTGAGTGATATAAGAAAGTGGAAGAGTTTAGGAACAACAGCAAATAGGGAGTGGGAGAGTGGGGTCAACAACTGCTAAGTGGTGTGATTAAGTCACCAACACTCTGCTGATTCCATAGCTGAAGAGTTTTGAACTTCCGCTGGTATTAAAGGGATATTTCAGGATTTTTGAAGTTGGGTCGTACAAGCTCAGAGAGATCTGGAGAACTTATACAGATGGAGAGTCAGCGGGCTGAAAGAGAGAGCAGAGAAACTTCATTTGAAAGTTTTGAGCGGGAGAGATCCCGAGTTATCTGGTGGTGTAAGTGTAGGAAATGTGAACCCATGCTCATCTCCATCTGAAGTTCTTCTTCGGTGGCTAATGCCACTACTACAGCCCAGTACCTCATATGACCCAACTTCAAAAATCTTGAAATATGCCTTTAAAGGGTTAGTTATTTTATTATCCTTTAAAACATGAATCATTTTTAAAATTAGTTTTACAGTTTTCAGTTATTGTAATTGACCTAAGGCTCACACTTTGGGCGACTCTACAGCAGTGGTTCCCAACCTTGGGGTCGGGACCCCCTTGGGGGTCTTGAGACACTGAGAGGGGGTCCCCAGATGCCCCCCCAAAAAACTAATTTTTTTTTTTCTTACCCCTTTTCAAAATTTTTTCACACCAATTTTAACACATTTTTACCATGTAACTGTAACACTTATGAAATATTTATGAATAATTATGGGCTTTTATCTCAATCATGTAACACAAGGTTAGACTCAGGCTAGTGGTTTGGCTCTGGAGCTTGGTGAAAATTAATAGATGAAGACAAATAATTAAATTTATGCCAACTGTATAGAAAATTATAATAGTTCAACAAAACACACTTGATATAGAATCAAGGAAAACCAGACAATAAAATTAAACAAAATTACAAAGTCCAAATAAAATATTTCTTTTAAATTTCAATTTCCATGTAACCAAATATCAGTTTTTCCTTTTAAATGAAAATAGTTATTTTTCTTAAACACAGTCAAACAAATTCACATTCAATAAAAATTTCAGTTTAAGGCATATAAATGAATAAACAAGGGTCCATAAATTTACTTCTCAAAGGGTTTCAAATAAAAAAAAATCTTAAATCAAATAAATCTCTACCTATTTTCCATGATAATAAATTAAATAAAGGGCTTTAACGTCCATCCAAAGGGGTTCTTAACTAAGGTAAAGGCTAAGGGTTTGGCCTACCACACCAGGAAAGGGGGGCTCAGGCTTGAGGCTTGAGGCCTAGTGTGAAAGGGGAAGCCTTTTGAAGTCTTCTTTGTTAGCTCACCATCCAGATTTTTCCTGGGGTGGAAAAAAAACCTGACCGTTCTCCAGAAGCTCCTCACTCAATTTAGTTGTGTCAGGTCACACAGGAGAAGCCACATTTTCAGGTCCAAGGGTAAGTAATGAGTTTCCAAGATCCAGGTTCCAGTTTCCTTTTTGATCACTTTCTGCTTTTTCAAATGTTGATTTGATGTGGAGGGAGGTTGAGTGAGATCTTCTGCTGCTGCTCTTAGAATCAGTTGGTGTGTGTGGTGGAGCTCAGTGAGAGCTGATTAAGAACAGGTGAGCTGCACAGAGGGGAGGGGGATGGGTCAACTGTTGAGAGGTTGTTTGTGATTTGTGCTCTGGGGGTTTGACTGGCAGGTAGGGTATCCAATGGATGATGAAGGGGCATGAACCAGGGGAAGGTAGAGGAGAGGTGGACGGAGTAATGATTCCTGGGTGAGCCATTTTAACCTGGGTTACATAACACCTGTTTTTGTCGGTTTTAAAGTCTTTTCACCACCTTTCCTGCCTGTTTTTTCAACTTCTAAACCAATTCTTGCCACTTAAGCTTAATGTTGCCTCTGTTGACCCATTATTGCTACTATTAACCCCTTTTTATCACTTTTTACACCCCAATTTTTTTCCCATTTTAATCACATTTCACCATTTGACATGCACTTCTGCCAGTTTAACCAATATCTGCCTATTTTTCCTTTCTCAGTTAATGCTTTTTTGCCAGTTCAAATCAATTTTTCATCCCATTTCCCTAAATTTCCACCCATTTTTGCTCATTTAAAGCTACATTTGAAATTGCAGCCACAATTTGAACTCCCCTTTACCACTTTATATGCACATTTTTGCCTTTTTGCCATTTTTAACTAGTTTTTGCCACTTACTCTTAAAAACAGATGAAACCAGGAACTGTAAGCATGGAAAATGTACCATGAAGAAGGAAGTACTTAAAAGGTCCTTATTATAATGGCTAAATCATTAAGAATCTGAGGCTGGGTCATTTACATGATTTAGTGTCACCATTACAATAAAGGGCTATTAAATATGTCCTTCCTTATTGGTACATTTGTCATACTTAGAGTGCCTGTCCTGATTTCTACCTTTTTTGTCTAGAAGCCTTTTTCTGTGCTGTTTCTTTTTACTTTTGAGAGTCTTGACACTGGATAGTGACATTTCAAGAAAACAACCAGAAATAACTCATTATCAAGGGAAAACTGAGTACACTGTGTTATATTGTATAAAATATAATTAATTTTTCATTCATATTTCTTACTCATAGCTGAGTGCATTTTTAGTTTCATTAGTATCAATCTGTTAATATTTAACTATCAGCATAGTCTTAATTTGTTTTGTTAAACTGTGAAATGCTACCTCACACATCAGGCATGGACAACATGTAGTCCAGGTACCACATCCTGCAGCCTGCATGTTGATTTTAAACATCGGTGAACTGCAAACATGAAGAAAGCATGACCAAATCCTCCATGGAGGAGTTCAAACTAGGCTTCTCTACACAAACACAAAGAATAATGCATTTTAACCAGAAAAGTAGAAAATTCTATGATAATTCTCGATTTATGGCATACATTTTATTCTTGGCACAAAATAAAATATTCACTAGCAAGGATAATAGCATCAACAAAGTGCAATGAACAGTTAATCAGTGAAAGCACTTTTGAACAAAAATATCTCAGAACTTGATTTTTGATGTGATGGTCTGGAGAATCCTAGGGGATCTGCTGTAGCACCCAGGCTTAGCAAACCCCCTCAGGGATCTAGGAATGAAAGGACAGAGAGACAGGGGGCTAGGGGAGGAGGCGGTGCAAAGGGAAGGGTGGTAAAGGAGGACAGGGTAAGATATTACTTCATAGAAATGCTGGAAGAGGCAGTGGTGGACTCAGGAAGTCTGAGGGGAAAGGGCAAAAATAATTTAAAAAAAAAAGGCACCTGCTGTGGGCACAGGGGCACCATCATTCAAAAAGCTGTCAAACACTTTTAGTGAATAGTTAGAAATCCTGGTTCGGATGTAACATTCTTTATTATGATTAATACAACTCTATAAAAACAGACTAGGGATTACGAAATGTTTAATCATTGATTCAACAAAGATACACAAGGGAGGATATCAACAAAAATGAACCTATACCAAGGAGATTAAAGCACTTAATAGCACTTTCTCAACTGTTGGACATCCACTGAGAGGACACCCTGCATGCCCACTTAAACAACCCTGGAGGGCACTTTATCATTTATTGTTCTCTGGAGAAGCAGCATAGAGGGCAATTTATCATGTACTGTCCATTTAAAGGCAGAGACACAAAAACGTACACTAAGAGGGCACAAGAGATGGCACTTTGTCAATTTAGAGAGCACCTAGCCAAATTATGTCCTTATAAGCCAGGTTACACTGCGATTTTCATCTGATTCAGACACTTTAAGTTGCAGATTGAGGTCGGATCAGGTGTTGTTTGTCGCAGAGTTTACAGGTGGATACGACAGCTGACCATGACCCGACTACAGCCTGACCAGCTGCTCCAGACTGGTCGAATGGATTTCTGACGTGTTTGATATTTTGGTCTTGCGACTGCCCACACTCCCACAGAGAGAGCAGAGCCACGAGCAGAATCCTCAACTTTGGGGTATTTTTTACTCTCGTTAATTATCAGACAACCTCTCAAACCAGTGATTCTCAACTGGTGAGTCGAGACCCAGAGCAGTTTTTAGCAGGTCGCGAATGTGTCTGGAAAAAAATGGTGGAAAACTCTATAAAGACCAGGCATCCATACCTTTTATTTTACTCTGTTTTATTGTTATGAGTAGATGTAAATGTTTTAACAATAGTTACTCTTTTATCTCCTTTTCTTGCAATAAAAAGCAGCTTTTACCAAGATTATGAAGTAATTTCTCAAGATCTTTGGAAAAATGGCTACAATGTACACTTTATCATGGGGAAAGGGGGTGTAAAACATGTCGGTTTTGTCCTGTGTCTTTTTCTTATCATTAATTCTGTTCCTCCAAGATCTTAAGTGCAACATTTTAATTTACAAAACATGCATTGGTGAAATATTTTGGAAATTTGGGTTGTGGCTTGTCATCAAAGATATCTGTAGGTCCTGAGGCTGGACCAGTTGAGAACCGCTGTCTTAAACCACCATGAAAACATTAACAATGACTTTATAACCCCCTCATATCAGAGAACAAAAACGATAAGGATGCAGTTTGTGTGTGTGTGTGTGATAGAGGGAGAGAGAGCGAGGGAGAGCGAGGGCTAGATATGACTTCAACCCCAGTATGTCAGAGTTTTGCAAAGTAAACTCCACAGTTGGTCTTGACTTCACTCATACAGTGTCAGCACTCAGGTTGTGTACGATTTGTTTAGTTTGAGCACATAAATCCTGATTGATGGTCGTGGGTCATAAGCAGTTCAGTTGCACAGTGTGCACAGGGGGTGTCAACTCCACCATAACTAACATAGTTGGTTTGAAATTGCACGGTGAATGCTTGGCTTTAGGGTGCACAAAAGAGGGTAATTTTCCCAGTTCTGTGCCCTGTGACATCTGCTCCATCTGCACACACCTCATCTTGGCCTGATGGATCTGCAGGCCACGTGGGCTCCTGCACGCTTTACCACAAATGCATTGTGTGCTCATAGTCGTGTTTCCATTGCCAAGGTCAGTCATTCTTAGGTCTGTCCTAGTGGGATCTTCCCCCTCTGGGATCCCTGGGGGTATTTCTCCATAAGTTGATCCGTAGCTTTATGTTGGGTTCTCCCTAATAAAAGTTTTTATTAGTTGTAGATTCGACACAATCAGTGGATCTTCAAGTGTAGCGTATTTAAAATCTTTTCTTGGATGGTGGAGAATTCTTCCTCTGCAGCAGGGCTTTTTTTTTACTGTAATATTGTGATCAGGAAAGAACAGTGGATCTCCAAATAGTTTCTTATAATAGTAATAATATTTTTTGTATGTCTTATGCTGTAAAAACATTTCTGCTCAGTTGGAAAAAAATATCTAAGATGAAAAAGCTCGCAAATGTGAGCTGGTTGTTAAAGATCTTTCATTTGTGGAAGATTTAATCAAAATGGATGTATTGTAGGATGATTGTTGATTAAAGGTCATGATTCTAGAAACTGAAAGCTTTGACGGTTCTTTCCCCTCTTTATGTCCTCCATAATCACACCTGCCTTTGTTTTAAAACTATTCCCACTGATGGGAGCTGCACCACCCACACAGGGCTTATTTCTGTGATCAGAGTCAACACGATTCATCTAATGGGATGGCTCACACCTCCTGAATCTGCCCACTCAGCACTCTGGGATCTAACTAATTGAATAATCAATACTGGAATGAACACTGCAGGCTGCATATAGAAACAGATGAAACAGTGTAATTCCTATGAGTGGGAACAGAAAGATCTATGGATGATCATTGACCAGGCAGTGTCATAATGTGATCTGTGGTTCCTTAGGGAATCATTCAGACCCATTCATCTTTATTTGAAATTTTCTAGCAGATTATTCATGTTTTACCCCCACTGGGGTTAAAGAAATCAAACTTTTTAATCAACATGTTCCACTTTTTTGACCACTTAATAAATCTGATATTTGCAGTGGAAAATGTGCTCTTTATTGCAGCTTTTATCTCTTTTGGGTTTAAGGCAATATCGAGTCTTCTTGAGCTTATTGAGGGAACAATGTTGCTAAGTGCTGCAAACCAGCAGCCCATCTAAAGCTGCTAGTGGGCTGTTGTAAAGTAGAGCTGACGTGGACCAACCATGACTAAAATAAAATCTAAAGGCAGAGGTAGACAGCGGTGTGAAATACAAAGTGTGCTGAAGTTTGCCTGCAGTCAGAAGATTTATCCAACTCATTTAAAGGTGCAACATGTACAATTCTTACACTGAAAGTCTACATTAAATTAAAAAATGGCTTATCCCTATACAGTGCTGTGAAAAAAGTATATACCCTCTTCCTGTTTTCTTTCTTTTTATTTTTGCATGTTTGTCACACTTAAATGTTTCAGATCATCAAACAAATTATTATATAAGACCAAGATAACCAGAGTAAAGACCAGAGTAAATACAAAATACATTTTTTAAATGATGATTTTATTCATTAAGGGCCACCCAAACCTACTTGGCCCTTGTGGAAAGTAATTGCACCCTAAACCTAATACCTGGTTGTTCCACTCCTGGCAGCAACAACTATAAGCAAGAATTTGTAATCATTTGCAACGGGTCTTTCCCATCACTGTGGAGGAATTTTGCCCCATTCTTCTTTACAACATTGTTTTAATTCAGTCACTTTGGAGGGTTTTCAAGCATGCATGGCCTGTTTAAGGTCATGCCACTGCATCTTAATGGGATTTAAGTCTAGGCTTCGACTCAGCCACTCTAAAACCTTCATTTAGATTTTATACGTCATTCAGAGGTGGACTTGCAGGTGTGTTTCTGATCATTGTCCTGCTACGTAACCCAAGTGAAATTGAGTTTAAGGCCACAATCTGTTTACCACGCATTCTCCTTCAGAATTTCCTGGTAGAAAGTAAAATTCATGGTTCCATCAACTGTGGCAAAGCACCATCACACGACCACCACCACGTTTGACTGACAGTATAATGTTCTTTTTATGAAATGCTGCATGATGCAGTTTTTGTCAGATGTAATGGGATTTACACCTTCTGTCTCTGCACTCCACAGAACATTTTCCCAAAAGTCTTGAGGTTAATCACCATCCATCCATCCGTTTTCCTCCTCTTATCCAAGACTGGGTAGCGGTTGCAGCAGGCTAAGCAAGTACACAGACATCCCTCTCCTCAGCAACATTTTCCAGCTCTTCCTGAGGGATTTTGAGGTGTCCCCAGGCCATATGAGATATATAATCCCTCCAGTGAGTCCTGTGTCTACCCCAGGGTCTCCTTTCAGTTGGACCTGCTCGGAAGACCTCCATAGGGAAGTAACTAAGAGGCATCCTAATCAGAGGCCTGAACCACCTTAACTGGCTCCTTCTGTGGCAAAGGGGCAGTATACTTCAAGATCCATCCAGATGTTGGAGCTCCTTGCCCTATGTCTAAGGCTGAGCCCGGCCACCCTCTTGAGGAATTTCATTTTGACCACTTGAACATGTGATATTATTCTTTTGGTCATTACCCAGAATTCATGACCATAGATGAGGGTTGGAACGAAGATCAACTGGTGAATTGAAAGCTTTGCCTTCTGGCTCAGCTCCCTCTTCACTACAACTGTCAGTACAGCGTCTGCTAAACTGCCGATGCTACATCAATTCGCCTGTCAATCTTACAATCCATTCACTCTAACCCAGTCTCTTTCTTATTGTTGAATCAAGAACTCTGACCATAACTGAGTCAAGTGAGAACGGCAGGTCTTTAGATGAAAGGAATGAAAGAAAAAATTTGTAAAAATGGGCTGTAAAAATGCTGAAAAGCAATGATAAAGTGACAAAAAATAGGCAGAAATGAGTGGTGTAAAGTGTCAAGGAGTGGCAAAAGAAAGTCAAAGCTGGCAAAATAGGTTAAAAGAGGCAAAAAATGAGGTAGAGCAGCAAATATTGGCAATGAAGGGAAAAAAGTTGTAAAAATGGGCCGTAAAAATGGTGAAAAGGGGTTAAAAAGTGGCAAAATAGGCAGGAACAAGTTGTGTAAAGTGTGAAGAAGTGGCAAAAATAAGTCAAAGGTGGCATAATAGGTTAAAAAAGGCAAAAAAATTGGATAAAGCAGCAAATATTGGCAATGAAGGGAAAAAGTTGCAAAAATGGGCCATAAAAATGGTGAAAAGCCATTAAAAAGTGGCAAAAAATGAATAAGCTTGCAAAAACGGGTTGATGGAAGACTGAACACTGATGATAAGGAGTTAAAAAGTAGCATAAATAAGTAATTTGAACATCAGAACCCAGTAATAGTTTGACACACTCTTCAGCTTCAAAATGAGGCAACTGTTTGCCAGGATGCTAGAACCAATGCTTCTGATCCAACACACCTGCATTGATATCATCAATAAATCTCAGTTGGGGAGAGCCCATTCTTTGGACTTTTCAGGGGCCAGTCAAATCTGTGGGTGGGCTTACTTTTGCCCAATGATAAAGTCTGCATCTGTCTTGTGTTATTGTTTTGACTGAGAGCTCCCTGGCCATGTCGATAATGATTATGCATTTACACTCATACCATGCATTTAAATGTTTGCCTAAGTAGTTTTATGTATCTAATGTACCTGTCTGAATCCACTTTGCTGCAATACATAATCAAATAACATGATACACACGTTGTAAGCCTCTAAAAGCAGGACTTAGAGATTTAATGGTGCATTCACTGATGTGTCATCTTTTTCCACTAACTTTTATTTCACAGTGTAGCTGTTATTTGCTTCATGCCAGATATGATTCCACATTTCCCCATGAATCTGAATCTCTTTGAAATAGCTACAGCAAATGTCGAAACTAACAGGCAATCAGGCAGACAAAGGTTACATCTGCAGGCGTTTCAGCCATGCTCAATTTGTCAGAGACTAATGAAAATGCTTCAGTAGCACATGGGAATGTTTTTGCTACTTTCAGCTCTGGTGTGGATGTGTGCAGCCATTAAAATAGAGCTAAAACTGTCTTTTATGCAATTGAGATAAATATTCAAAAGCCACATGTGGGATGAACATGGCAGCATATTTAGAATTGATCTTAACCCAGCTTGTGTAACAGAAAAAGGCTCCAATTAAGCCTTTTCTGATACGTTCCTTCGGAAAACACCATGGCAACAAGCTTGGCTAAATGAGGCGTTTTCAAATTATGCTTATCATGTGAAAAGTCATGTTTTGACCCTCTTGAAATGAAGAAATCTAATTTTTAGGGCCTTGTTGGTATAATTTCTGCCAAGGTGCAACAAGCACCTCCTGGCTAAGGAGACACTACATCTATAGAATGCAAAACGAAGCTCTTTTCCCTCAGGAGCTTCTCTGTGGTAACACGTGAGCTTTAACACAAGCTCTTCCTCAAGCAGCAGAGGTTGTGTGGACAGGTTGTCTAAGGCAGCTCTAAATCCTTGTTAGGTAACACAACTGAGCCACATTTTCACCATAAAATCCTAAAGAAAGCCACAGAAACTCTGGTTCACGCCGGCTTTCTGATCATCAGGCAGGGTAATCAAGCACATTTTGCTCCAGTGCAATAGATCTCATTCATATTGTAATGTTCCTTCAAGGGAATTCAAACCACAAGCTCTTGCATAATGTAAGCAATGATAATACGCCTGTGAACATAGGCAGACATCAAAGTGGTGCATGCAAACATCGTCTGCTGTGATAGAGGAGCATCACTGTGCAATAAATCAACTGAAAATGAACAAAAAGAGTGACAATACTTCTACCATTTCTTACCCAAATACCACACACATCTGCCAAAAAGAAATCGCTCTCTTCTTGATCCTATTCTCTGTCTTTCTTGGCTTGCTCTCCTGCCAACAGAAGTGTTTTCACTCAGGCATAAGATTGCATTTTCAGTGAACTGTGCTGGGCTTTCTTTGGATACTAAGCCAAGCATTTCGAACCTGATACAAACCTATAGTGTACCACACAAAGACAGTTATTTTTAAGGTTAAAGGGACCAGAAAATTTGGCTTTGTGAGGCTATCAGGCATCTTCAAAACATCCAAGTTAGAAACACAGTCAAAACTCTTAAAAAGTCTAGTTAAAAAGGAGCTAATTTGAGTTTTGCAGTATCCTTAAGATGGTCAGCACAGCCAACTACATTCTGGTCCAGTTTCACAACCCTTGCCCCCTCCACTTAGATTTTCTCCTGTGTTTTACATGATCACATTTAGGGGTAGGGAGTCCTGATTTTTGTTGGAATGGGGGTTAGAATCAAGTGCTGGAGGTATATTGCCCTTTAAACAGACATTCTAGATGCACACTTCAAACCAAAGGTTAATAGCAAATCTCCCAGAATGCTTTGCAAATCATCAACATGAGATTTGAAAACAACCACAACCATGTTCTGCACTAATTAAATGAAGTTTCACTGCATTATGGTCCTTGTTGGTTGTTGCATCTGTTTGCATGAATGCTGGCAACGACTACTGATGACGTATCACGGTCATTAAAAGTTGTCCCACTTCATATAAGGGGAGACCTCACCACTACTTCTTCTAACTTTTTTGCCAAGGGACAAAAAGGACACTCAAAAACAACAAGTAGGGTCAAAATTACAAATGAGACTGAGCCTTGGCACAAACCACAATGGCACACATCATACTTACAGTGGCTAAAAAAGTATTCACCCCCTTTTTTGTTTTACCCTTTAATTGATTTTTTAAATTAATTATGGCCAATACAACTTGGCCTTTCTTTTGACAAATGAAAAAAAATCTAATAAAAGCCTTCCAGGGCCGGCTGCTGAGAAGCATCCCAGCAGCACGATGCTGCCACCACTGTGCTTCACAGTGGGGATGGTGTGTTTGTGGTGATGTGCAGTGTTGGGTGTCCACCAATCATAGTGTTTTATTTCATTTAACTGACATTATTTTGTAGGAATCTGTTTTCATTTTTACATTAAATTATTATTGTTATTTTTAAATCTTTTTGGTCAAAAAAGCCGAATTATATTGACCATGACTGATTTATCAAATCAATAAAAGGGCAAAACATTCAATGCACTGTAGCTTTGCATAGCTACAAACTGAGCTAATGTTAGCTTTTATATAAGACCAGGAATCTGAACCCCTCTGCTTAGATACTAGATGTTCATTTCAAATGAGCCTCTAATGGTGAGTCACAAAACGTTTGCTTATGTACCTGAATTTGTCCAAAATTATTTGGTGTAATGCTAAACGACACCTCTGTCCCGTTAGCTAGTGTTGCTACAGAAATAAATGTGATAGAATCAACCCTGTGTTGGCTCTATGATAGATCTGCTGACCCACCAATCAGAGAGCTCCCTCACAAAGCAGTTCTTACTGTGCTCCTTTCTGGTATCACAGCCAGGTAGCTGTTGCAATACTGGCTGTATCTACTATCGCAACAGGATATAGTGCAATTTTTTCAAATAATTTCCAAATCTTAGACTAAAATTGTCGTATACAACAAGAAGAGACAGGTTAATTAAAGTTGAATATCTTTTGAACCATAAATTGTAGCCACCTACATTTTCCCATTGAAGCTTGTTATTGTGCCATTCTAACAATGCTATCCACGCATTGGTAGCCCTTATGGAAGCTTTTCTGTGGAGCCTGGAACTTGGGTGACTTTCTGTGGCGTTTAAAGATTGAAACCATGCAAGTAAAGCCAATATTGAACAACTTTTAGTCCTTCTTTTTTTTTTTTTTTTTGAGTACATTTTTCATCATTTCTACCCTAGCTTAGCATACTAACCACCATATTGTATCACACAATACTTTGTGACAGGCTGTGACAACTAATGGCAGGCTATGTTATACTGTATTAAACTGATCATGTCTAACTGGGCATGCAGGAGATGGCCTGTATAGCTCATAATGGAGAGGCAAAGAGACAGAGAGCCTGTGATGTGGCCCTCTTTGTCACTGCAGACAGGAACTGCTTTGAACGATAGCACAAATAGAGCCAATGCAAAAAAACAAAAACAAAAAAAACAAAACAAAAAAACAAAAAAACACAAGTACCTTTTTTTTTTTTTTAAAAAGTCAATATTTTGAAGAGGGGGTATTATACTTTTCCAATTTTTAAAACATAAATATAAAGTCACAATATTGGTTGTCTATACTTCACGTATGCAAAATTTCAAACCCCAAGATAAACAGTCGGACAAAGTTTACAAGTAGCCACAAACATTGCCACATTGATTCTTTCAAATATGATATTATCTTGAGAAGCATAAAGAACTTGATCAGATTAAAGCACAACCAAAAGACTTTGAACAGTACTGGATAGAGGTGGTAGAGAACAAAAAAGAATTAAGGAAGATAATCTCTGTTTTATACAGAAAAATACGCAGTGAACAAGATGAAAGAACATTAGATGTAAAGAACAAATGGGAATTGGAACTTAACACAGTAATAGATGATTCAGACTGGGAAGACTCATGGGAAGAGTGGCATAAATGTCTTAACAGTCCAAACTGGAGAGAGTATAGCTGGAAACTAAGAATGAGATTCTTTAAGACACCAATTATTTTGGCCAGCTATAACAATAATGTCAGCGCCCTCTGCTGGAGAAAGTATGGACAAATCGGGGATTCTTCCCACATATTTTGGGAATGTCCAGTAGTGAAACAATATTGGGATAAAGTGACAGTGGAAATAAAGAAAATTTTACATTTCAATACACCATTCAATATCTATCAGGTGCAATGCCTAAAACCTGGGACAAGGACAAAGGGTATATGTCAAAAGTTCTGTTAACTGCTCACAAATTAGCTGCCATTAACTGGCTCAAACCATATTCACCAACACTTGAACAATGGACTCAAAAATAAAGTCAGTGAGCTGTATGGAGGACATTACATCAATATTGAGACTGAGGAGAGATAACTATTTGAAGAAATGGTCATCTGTAATCTCTTATTTGGAGAAGATTTAAATATACAGATTATATGATGTATCCCTGAACATGTCATGTTATTTCTCTTTCAATGTAGATTTTTTTTTTTTTGTATATTCAAGGCAATGATGTTGTATCTATAAGTGTGTGACTATTTGTCAAGGATTTGTTTTAATAAAAGTAAAAATAAATAAATAAATAGACAATTTTGTACATGCTTTCATAAAGCAACTAGTGGCTCATGCACAACAGCATGATTTCCATTTTGGTGTGAATGTTAACAAGATAAAGAATAATAACAAAAGCAATATTTACCTTGTTGATGAAGAAACTCCCTGGTTTGTATGGAATTCTTTGATTCTAAATTTTCCCAATTCTGGTAAACAATGAATCAAGTCACCTGTGGAAACATTTATTTGAGTAAAACTTTTAGGAAAATACAGCACCACAGCCTTCAAACACACACCTGACGGTAAATCAGACATTGATTGCCAACTTTAGCCTTCACATCAGTATGATAAGTATCTAAAAATATGAAAGGAATCACCCAAGGAGCAGAGAACAACATACCTGTGGAAAATTCTCTGGGTGATCTTGGGGTGAAAATGCAGCCTTCAACAATTTCACGTTTAGCTCATCCAGAAGAAGTGAGGAGATTCTCAGGAGTTTCGTTCAAATGTGAACGTACGATATGAGGGTAAATGTGAGTGTTTTGGTTTCCTACAGGGTGTATTAGTCTTGTCATGTAGCTAGATTAGAACTGAAAGCACATCATTGTGTTTCTACACAGGGTTTGTTATAGTGTTCAGCCTGGAAAGAAAGAATCTATAAGTGTAGAACAATTTAGAGAAAACATGTTGAATTCATTCTTGGATCTTGGAGGAAGAACAAACATCATCTCTCCTTTTCTTCTCTGTCACTGTGCACTTTTGTTCACATCCTATGTAACCTGTGACTGACAATCTCTGCAGACATGTTAAGATCTGTCTTTCACCGTCTTGGTTCCATAGCAACAGAGCATGTAGCTGTGCCTGTTTATTCATACAGTCCTGACGAAAGAGAAGATTCATCTTCAGCGACTAAACGACTGAAGAACAACATGGTAGACTCTGTCTTTGTGTTGGTACGCATACATCTCTGGATCTGTTTCCCTGATGAACACATGGGGAGATTTCCCACTGCTTAGCATTTACCGACTCCAGGCAATCACCTCCTGAATTAGTTTTCTCGCCATTTCCTGCAATCTGGAAATTACAGCACCACCTGCCTGATCTCACCAGGAGCCAGCGCTCTTGTAACAACATTTAGCCTTATCAGTGCAATGTCTCCTGTTTTTTTTTTTTTTGGTTTTGTTTTTTTACTTCTCTCAAAGTCTGGCTGCTCTCTCTCAATGTCTGCATTGGTTTAAACAAGTCCACTGGGGTGTAAAATTGAAATGCAGACTGATAACACTTTTTTCTTTCACTCCACCAAAGCCCAGTAACAAAATACATTTTTTTTGTGAAAATGCAAGAGATATGTCAAAACCATTTCTCCTTTTATTATCACCTACATGGATTTAGGTATTGGCTGATTTAGAGTGGCATACAATAATAATGCAATAAAAAAAATCTATATTATTTTTGTTTATAGGCCTAATAAAGGCGATGCAACTATACTTTATTCAGTGTGATATAATTGTTCTCATTATTGTGTGGGATTTTGGCACCTTCAAACGGGGTTGGTTGTTTCCATGATCACACCAAGACACCCCTTTAACAGTCTTCACAGCAGCATGAGTATTTATCCTGAAAGCTTTAAGTTCATGAGTTATTTGGTGTTGTTAGAAACGACAGAGCCCATGGACTTTAGTTTAGCTACATACAGGACCGAAAAGAGTTATCCTGTGGCAAATGCTAATCTAGACGGTAACCTTTGTTGTCTTTTCTCTTGTTCCTCCATGTGGCATTGAAACAAAAAGAAATTATGTAAGCACTTTAGTTCGATACCTTTCCTGCACACATCTTGAAACCACCCCACGAATTTTAAAAGTTCCATTTAATGGCCGCAGAGATCAGATGTAAACCAAAGCTCAAAAAGGAACTTATCACCATTGACTGTAGGAAGAATTGGACAAACCCCGTGACGTCAGTCGTCTGCTTACAATAGGCGGACTCAAACGGCTCTTGAAGCCAACCCGTGGAGGCTTCCATATTGAAATTGTGGTCTCAACCAAACTTAGGATCAACCTAACGGCCCGCCCACTAAGCACAACTTCCTGTCAGCCTGCTTGCTAGCATTCCGATTGACAGAAACAGAGCCTCTGCCTGCCAAGCTATCTGTCAATTAAATGAGACGCACCAATCAGCTTTCATCCTAAATATAATCCAAACGACTGTGGTACAAAAAATTCACCCCCGTACAGTGGGAGCACAGTAAGACACTAGCTAATGAGACCTGTTTGGTGTTTTGAACCAGGCTGTAACCCAGTTTATTTCTAGTGTCAAAACCGGCTGTTTAACAGGTGTCCAGGTGGGACTTCCGGTGTTCCTGCAGCCAGCCTCAAGTGGACACTCATGGTATAGCAATTTCTTGCACTTGGTGATGATCTGGGGGTGCTTCAGCAAGGCTGGAATTGGGCAGGTTTGTCATTGCGAAGGACACATGAATCAAGCCACGTACAGGATTATCCTGGAAGAAAACTTGCTTCCTTCTGCTCTGACAATGTTCCCCAACTCTGAGGATTGGTTGGTCCAGCAGGACAATGCGCCATACCACACAGTTCAGTCAATCAAGGTGTGGATGAAGGATCACCTGATCAGGACCCTGTCATGGCCAGCCCAATCTCCAGATCTGAATCCCTTTGAAGACCTCTGGAATGAGATTAAGAGGAAGATGAATGGTCACAAGCCATCAAACAAAGCTGCTTGAATTTTTGCACCAGGAGTGGCATAAAGTCACCAAACAGCAATGTGAAAGGCTGGTGGAGAGCTGTTTAAAAAAAAAAAAAAAAAAAAAGGTTTATTCCTCCAAATATTGATTCCTGAATTCTTCCTAAGTTAAAACATTAGTATTGTGTTGGTTATAAATGAATATGAACTTGTTTACTTTCCATTTTTGGAGGTCTGAAAACATTAGACCTTTTTTGTTTTTTTGACCAATTTTGTATTTTATGCAAAAAAAAAAAATACTCTAAAGTTCAATATTTTTATTTGGAACTTGGGAGAAATGTTCTCAGTAGTTGATAGAATAAAACAAAACTGTTCATATATATATATTTTTTTTATTTTTTTTTTGAGAAGGGAGAGAGCAGGAAAAGAGTCAGATGACAAGGCATCTGGAGTGTTGGACAGGAATATTTCCTTGATTTTCTTCCTCCTTCCTCACTCAACAGAGATTTTTAGTTTGCTTATTTTTTTTTTGCTGATTTTTAGTTTACACAGTGTTGATAGTTCTACATCAATGATATCTTTCTCTGTGTTTGAAATGTCTGACTCTTGTCCACACAGAGGTAAAACTATTGCGCTCAGAGCTGTCAAAGGCTTGTTGGTACAAAGTGCTGCTTTCAAAACAAAAGCGCACGATGTAAAAGACATTTGCAACAGTATCAGTGTTGTGAAATTGTATGAAACTCTGCTGTAAATTTCAGCCCTTACATACTGCCAGTTTTCATTGTGTTAGAACAATGACATCATTGTTGAGGCTGGAGAATTGCCATATTTGTGTTTTTTGTCCTTTTTTTCAGTATTATACTGTTTTGATACGTTCCACTGGTCTTTGCTGCCTTAAAAGAGCAGTTACTGCCAGCAATCATAATCCCAGCGATATAAAGACATAGAAAGCCACCACTTTTGGTTTCACTTTTCAACTGGTTCCAGTTTTGAACCAGATACGAGGGTCTTTTCAGCTGTGTCCACAGGGGCTTACTGTCATTAATCAAAATGTGGCTTTGATTATTATGTCCAGATACGTCCCTAAAATCAGAGCATAGCTCATAAAGCACCGTACAAAGTCCTATTTAACCTTTTTTAATGAAAGACTGACATAAGGCATTGCTGCAAAAGGATATCAAATATTAATCAGATATAGAAGAAAAAACATTGTTTTGAGACACAGTATTAATACTGGCTTTTTTCCATTGCAAATGGTTGGAATGAGGTCTTAGATGTTGTCAACATGTCCAAACTCCAGTGCTGGCACCACAGCTCAAGCTCGCAGAGATATATCTCACTGATGTGTAACATGCTGTCTGGGAAAGATGAAAGGATTTTATTTTTTGGGGTCACAATATATTACTGTGTCAGATATATGTATGAGTAGCACCCCAGAGGATAATGCTAGTATCAGGGTGAAATGCTGTCTGCGTCTGAACTGGAGCAACCCCAAAGGATGCATAGACAGAACCTATTGCACCAAATTGTGTGGAAAACTGTTCCTCGGTTATCTCAACAGGATGCATTTCTATTTAGAAAGGCTGATAGAGGGACTCCAGGGTGCTCCTTTCTAAAATGTCATAGCCTTATCTTAATTCATCAATGGGACTGGAGCACAGCCACATCGGTTCAATCTGTTTGTGATGCTTCCCACATACATTGTATTAACTATTCATGGCCTGGCAGAGAGATTTATTGTGATGAATGACAGTGTAGAGGTCAGATGAGAAAGAAGGCACAGAGAAAACAATGTAAGGACTGGATCGATGCTCAGAGCACAGGTTACATTAAACTCAACAAAGACTGATGTCTCAGTGTACCAAAGATTTTTCCTCTTAAGAGGCCAAAAGAAAACTTCATAGCAGAAGTGTTTTTACTCATAAAGAGTTTTATTATGGACTGCACAGCTGTTCTTGTAAAATTACAGGCACATTGTGTTCTTATTCTCTTTTACATCCCATAAAGGAGAGAACGGCTCACGAAGGTTGACTTGTTTATTTGTTCTGCTGTGAAGATAATCCCTCTTCACAGGCTCATTTAGAACAGAGTTAAAGCAGACAATAGTCTGTTCTACATCCCTTTTGTGACTGCTTAAGGCTGACTGCACATGAGATGATACTTTAAGCTCAAATGTTCTTTTTCACAACATGGGAGACCACAAGCACTGAGACAGTTTTAACCGGTTTTTAACAGAATAATCATCCGAAAGCACACACAAGATTACCTTACAAAGCAGATGGATTGGCCAGAGTCCAGATACTTTTGTCAATGTGATATTTCACTTTATTATTTTTAATGAAATGGCAAAAATTTGTTTTCACTTTGTCATGATGGGGTACTGAGTGGAGATTAATGAGAACAAATAGGATTCTTTTCAACTGTAGCATCAGCGTAACCTTGCAAAGCAGATGAATACGCCTGTTTCTGTGTTTCTCACTGGCAAATCCATCTTGCATCTTTTCCAAAGCCTCTGCCCTCCCAAACGCTGTGTATGAGAGGTTTTCCAGATGGATGTGTGAAACACATGGATCTAGCGTGTCAGGTTAGCATCAGGCTAAAACATAACAAAACTAAAAAAGTGAAAGGGATGTAAATACTTAATGAATGCACTTTAAATATTCAGACCTTTTAGCTAATATTCCTCTCATTTCTCTTGGTCGGTGCCGAGATGTTTCTACATCTTGATCAAAGTCCACCTGTGGTAAATCAAACTGATCAGACATGATTTAGAAAGGCACACGTCTTTCTCTTGAAGGTCTCACAGCTGACAAATCATATCAGAGCAAAAACCAAGCCACAAGGTCAAAGGAACTGCCTGCAGAGCTCAGAGACAGAATTGTTGCAAGGCACAGATATGGGGGAGGCTAGAAAAAAAAATGATGCTGCACTGAAGGTTTCCAAGAGCACAGTGGCCTCCATAATTCTCACACGGAAGAAGTTCAGCAAAACAAAGACTCCTCCAAGAGCTGGTTGGAGGAGAAGGGCCTTAGAAAGAGAGATGACCAGGAACCTGATGGTCACTCTGGCTGGGTTCAAGAAATCCTGTGGAGATGGAACAAAGTTCCAGAAGGATAACCATCACTGCACTCTCCACCGATCTGGGCTTTATGGTAGAGTGATAGTGATAGGAGCCTCTCCTCAGTGCAAAACATGTAAAAGCAGCTTGGCTTTCTTATAGGTTTTTGCAAACTCCAAGTGGGCTTTCATATGTTTTTTCCTGGAGGAGAGGTGTCCACTTAGTCACTCCGCCATGCAGAGAAATATGTAAACCACTGTGCAGCCTGAAATTAAGTCACTCTCCCTGTGTTCTTATCTCAAGAAAATGAATCGAGATAATGGATTTGCACAATTACCCAGCTAAATTATTTAAGCTAGCTCCTTTGTAGTCAGCACCTGAATTACATGTTGGTTTAACTAATTATTTACATTTTCAAAAATCCATTCAGGCTCACAATCAAACACTCTGTCAAAACTGTAAAGCAGCTGCTCGCCACTAGCAGCCACTGCGTTGCTGCCACAAAGATCTTTACTTCAATATTAACAAACACAAACTGGTAGCACCAATAGTATCTCATGAGAATATTGCAGTTTAGTACTCTTTTGATCTAGAAAATGGAGATATAGCTGTCCAGGGGCTTTGTCGGGTTGTTGTCACATAAACAAAGCACTTAGTGATGATATTCAACTCAGGAATATGGACATTATGTCAAGGTTGATTATCTCCTATACTTTTTGGATTTTGTGCATGGATTGTGTGTTTTGTGCTCAAGAGGAGGCTTTAGGTTTTCTCTTTCACTGCAGGCTGGTGGGGAGGGCAGGGGCACTGGCAGTCACGGCTGCAGCTCGTTAGGAGTCACAGCTGCATCCAATCTCAAGGCAATCCGGGCCTCCTCTTTACCATCTTGTTTGAGCCTTCAGACATCCTCAGCTTCATGAGTGGTAACCTGGCTCTCTCTTGGTGCCTGCCAAGTGTCCTTTTGCATGTACATTTTTCTGTGACTTTTTGACTTTGCTAATATTTTTTATCCTCCTCTCTTACAGTGTCTTTGCATCATTACCTCCTGTTAAATGAACTCCTTCCCCCTTCAAACTTGACTCGTGCTGTGCTTCGAAGTCCTAGTCAGCTATCGTCACACTTTGAACTGCAAAAGGGTGAAGCAAGCTGGGCTAGGAAGTTGTTTCACCATTGCAGTGTGAAGCTGGTTTACAGAGTGTATTTACTAGACTTTGAGCCAGTCAGCTAACCCCATTTACAATTTGCATGTAATCAGATGGGAAATTATTTGCCTTGGAGCATCCCTAGGTAAGATCTTAAGAATGCAACCAAAATTTGTTATCACAGAAACAGTGCAAGATAAAATATGTGGGTGCATGTACACTAAGTCTTATGCACTATAATACATAATAAAAGTTTTGCCTATAGGCAATACAAAAACAAAGCTTTGATAAGCTTATACACCTGCACCCAGAGAAAAGAAATGGAAACATTCTTTTACAAACGTCTTCTTTTCTGTATAAACTGTTGGCTTCACAAAGCAAACCAGCAAAGATTATGCATTAAAATATGAGAAAAAAATATTTAAAAAATCTAACTAGCTCTGTCCACCCTGTTCTGTCTTGAGGCAAAGAAAAGTTTATCGGCTTGTATCTCCTCTGGAGCATTTTAGAATTTCCAATTTTCCTTTCTACTCCAATCATCTCTGTTTTGCCCCGAGAACCTGAATTAAAAGCCGCGGCAGCAGAGGGTGAGGGAACGAGAGCACTGCGCTCATTCAGATCACATATACATACGCTCACAGGGTCCTCTTCTCCACCATCCTGCTGTGCAGCTTCTGTTTGAATAAAAACTGAGCTGTCACAGAATAACAAGTGGAGCAACAGCACAGTCACACTGCTGATGTGCCCTCAAGATGGGAAGACACTGATTCTACTTTTTTTTTCAAGATAAGAGAGACGAGGAAGTGCAGAACTTGGTCCTATCTGCATGCCTCGGCTGAGTGAACTTCAGCCGTGTTTACACTTCTACTTGTAGGAAAAATCTTGGTGCACATGCAAATACTCATAGAGTCGGTGCTTTTTAAAGTAGGAAGACATTCTGACAGGTGTCTGTGGATTGCAAGTTAATATTTTTCTCTTTTTTTCCTTGACTAAAACAAACCAACACTGAACATGAGGTTGCTTCTCACATTTGTTGTTGATCTCAGCGGCTGAAGCACAGCTTCACCTTCCCTTAGGCATGTTTTTCTAATCTTTAGTTGGTTTAGCAGAGCTGCATTTTCATGCATTCTGTTTATCCAGTTAACATGGAGAGATGTGCTTCTGTGAACAGCAGCAGAGTCACTCCTGGCTCTCAAATGTACACACTGGCATCATCAACAAAGACATTATTCATTTAATATAAACAGAGAATTTATTTTTCACAAATTTGGTCATGTACAATGACTTTGGCAAATTGACTCCATCAGGAAGTCTGTGTTTGAAGGGGTAGCAAGGCCATCAGCAGGATAGGATTGCCCCCTGTGGAGTCTTTGGAGAGGGGTCTGGCTGCAGACCGTACGTTTCTAACCCACTCTCGCAGACCGTTCATTTGAGACATCGTATATCTCAGAAAGGAAGTGCCATCATTTTCTAGCACAAAATATTTCCAGTTTTAGATTTTATTTATAAATTCATCTTTCTATATAAACAATGTCTAGCAGTTATATTCACAAATAACTACATTTCAGTCATTAAAGACAAGATAACATTTCATAAATAAACAGAGAAAAAGATCAGAGGTCGAATCCAGGCTTGAATAATATCTATTAACCCACTAATGGAGTTACACAAGCAGTGGCTCACATTAGCTTCTTTAGCTCTAGCTGTTGTGTTATATTAGCTTTTAACATAGCTACACAAGCTATTTAAGTAAGTAATGTTACTACATAAGTATGCGTAGCTAAGTTAGCTTTAGAAAACATAGCTACAGCTAACGGCTTCATAGATTACTTGTCTATGTAGCTCAAATAGCTGCTTTGTTAGCTGAGATTTAGCTCCATTACTTACATTGCTCCATTAGCTATGTAGCTCCATTATCTATAGCTAGGTTAGCTTTAGCAATATGAGCTTTAGCAAATGTAGCCAAAGCTATCTTAGCTAGCAGATTAAGTGGACACATAGCTTATCTAGTTGCTTTGTGAGCTAAGCTTTAGCTACATTAGCTAAGTAGCTCCGTTAGCTATTTAGATCACTTATCTATGGCTAAGTTAGCTTTAGCAATGTAAGCTTTAGCACACATAAGCAAATCTATCTAAGCTAAAAACCCTTGATCTAAATAGAATTTCTACAGTTTTAGGATGCTCTTCTCTTCCGAGACATATGGCGTCTCAGATGAGCGATCTGTGAGAGTGGCTGTCCGAAATGAACAGTCTGCAGCCAGACTGTCTTGAAGTATAGACACTAGTGGCAGCAATGGAAGAAGCAGGATAAGATAAGTGAACCTCTGTGGAGCTTGACCCAGACATCCTTAAGGCCGGACACACACTAGACGATTTTTTAATCTGAAACGGTTTTAAAAACGTGAGAGACCATAGACTTCAGGACAATTTACAAAGATTTTTCATCTTTAATCCACTGAACACACACACTAGACGACTCAGCCAGACTGTCAGATCATTGGAGACCACACACCTGCCGACCTGCTACGACCTCGCGTGATCTCATGACTTCAGAAAACAAAACAAAACACGGATGACTGTAGATACCGTCTTGCTGTCTCTCCACAACAAGCTGTCCTGGCATGAGTTACAGGCGCAGCAACAATCATTAAACAGGGGAAAGACTCAGGATGAAATCCTGGCTGGAATAAACTTACAGTTGTGTTCATGGTTGTGAGCGGTTAAAGTACATATGATTCGTCTGGTGATGCTACCCGATGTGCTCGATCTCACTGGTTGTTGTGGGTAGTCAGCGGCACTACGACCTAGAATCGCAAATATCAAACATGTTTGATTCAGGGTCTAGGAGGCTACGATGCAATTTTGAGCAGTAAATGAATCGTGTTGACACCATACACATGCAGACTACTCAGACAAATAATCGTTTGCGACGACACTCCAGTCGGTATACGCCCCCACAATCGTCGGGGAAGTCAAATCTTGGCTAAAATCAGGATTAAAATCCTGTTGTGTGTGGCTGGCCTAAGATGGCTTGGAGGTGGTAATAAAGTAAAACAGGATGGCACAGAGGAGCTAGCCGGAGGTAGCTGGGGTGGAGGAGGGCTGCACTGAAACAGGCTGACTGCAGAGGAGATGAGCACTGATTTTGAAATATGACAACAACAGGATGATTGGCTCAGAGATTGAGTGAGTAAATGCCATACCAGCTGATTACCAGAGCAGGAAAAGGGAAACACTTGAGTAAGAGATTATTAATGAATGAAATGATGAATAGAAATGACTGTCCTCCTGCATGAGCTTACACTAAGCCTCATGACGCACTACAGTCTGTTTGTAAAATGACCCTCAGTATTTAGGCGATAATAATCATACAAATGCTGTTTTATCAGAACTAAAACATAATTTTTTCTCCTTTTCATTTCCCATTCATGTATGTCTTTTGTTTGTGTTTGCATGTAGAAACTGCTGGCAAATATCTGCGTGCCCCATGACAAAACTATAAAAGCTTTATTAATTTTCTTTCATGTCAAAGAACTAAGCTGAACACTGTGTAACACAAATTAAGCAATCGTTTATTGTCAGTTTTATCATCCAAGGCTTCAGTGGAAGAAAAACATGCACACACTGAAAAAACACTGACACAATCACATGTGATACCCCATTAAAAATCTACTACTTTCATGTTTGTTTTTGAGGTTTGAATACACAAATGGATTTCTAAGAAGGAGGTAATTGCCCACATGTTTTTCCTCTTTTAAACAGGAAGAATGGGAACAGGGTGAGGGAATGGTAAACAACACATTTCTGCAACACTTTGCATTACCTGAGCTGGGTCATCCCACAGAACAAGACCAAAAGAGGGGAAAAGGGTGAAATAATGCACCGTCCTCAGGCAATCTGGAGGGCAGCGAGAGGTAATTTAAATATTCGGACCCTGCAGAACACCACAGGCTCAAGTCAACCAGCAAGTCATGCCATTATACATGAAAAGTGCTAAGAGGGAATGGACAGTTTCACCAGCACTGTCTTTTATTTTATGATGGAAGAATGTCATAATAACACTTAGTGTCTGTCTATATCTCATGCATTTAATCACCACAGAATACTGTTCTTGCCCTTACAGCCAGTGGGCATGTTCTTGTCATATATATACTCATTTTTCATCTTTTTCTTCAACTTATATTGTCTAGAATGTACCTTTTTACAATCTGGGCTTCATCTTTAAAGGTCACATATTATGCAAAATACACTTTTTCAGGCTTTTATAGCAAAAATATGTGCCCCTGGCCTGTCCACAATCCCCCCCTCCACCCCACCCCCTTCTCCACCTTTCAGAAAATTTGTGCTGAAACAAGCCGTTTCTCGGATTTCCCCCTCATGAAGTCATGTGGGGAGTTAGCCCTGACCCAGGGTTTGGTTGGCCCTCCTTGCTTGGAAAAAGTTCCGCCCTCCTCTCCCAATCATCAGGAGAACCACATCCATTAAGCCACATCCATTTCCTTAGAGGGGTGTAGTCAGGGGCGGAGTCAGACAACTCATTAACTTTAAAAGCCACGGACACAGACACAGCTCGTTCTGAGCAGGGCTGAAACAGAGGGTCTTTGGACATGCAAAAATCCAATACTGGAGTGTTTTTCAGCAACAAACTTCACAGGCATGTTTTGGGGACCTCTGAGACCAATACAAACTTGTCTTCCAGGGGTAAAATATGTGACATTTAATATCTGGAAAATTTTGGATGCTTTTTGTACTGTACTGTCTGTGTAAACTGGAGATTCATTAAAATAAATTGTGCGAGACTAAATCAAGAAGAAAGGCTGTGGTCAACAATTTGCTATTGTCTTGCAGACTTTTGCCTGTGCACTAAAAAATGTGTAAAAAAAGTAAAAGTTTCTAGCTTTTTTAAAGCACGCTTAAATCATTTAAACCACTTAATGTCATTGTCCAGTGAAAACAATGTATTCCTAAAGCTTATCATCAATTTTCAATGTAACTTTTGTATAATAAAGTAATTAATTCAGTCAAAGTGGTGGCTCTGAAGGCTCATTTATGCTCCCTCTAAGTATGAAAATCAGTCTATAAGTTTTAAACGTCAACTGTCTCTTCTCAAACTCAGCTGCATCTGATTCATTTGGATGGTCATTGAGAAAATAAACCACAAGAGAGCCAAGTCTCACACGAATGTCCACCTCTTCTTCACTGTAGCTCCATCTGATCACTGCCAAGACAAGCTAACATCATAAATGTTTAAAGTTTCAAACAACACAAAACATTAGGCATTACAGCCACACTCCAAATTATTCTACTGATGGTATAACATTTTAGAAGTCTTTTTTTTTTTTTTCAACTTTATCCATAAATGAAGTCTGGCAGTTACATTCATGAAATAACCACCTTGCAAACGGATAAAGCAGCATTTCATAAATAAAACTGAGAAAAGGTCTGATGTCTAATTCATGATTAAATTATACACCCATTTAAGAAGTAGTTATGTGAACGGTGGCTTGCTATAGCTTCATTAGCTCTAACTAAAATAGCTTCACTAAGTACGTATACATTACTATGTAAGCCAATGTAGCTACATAAGTTTTAAGATACCGTAGCTTAAGCAAGTCACGCCAAACATGTTATGTTGGCATAATAGATCTTGAAACTACAAAAGCAACATAAAGCAAATGTAGCAAAATCTAATGTAGTTAACATAGTGTTGTTTGCTTTAGCATTTTTTTTAATGTTTGAGATAAATAAAAATCAAATCAGGCTTAAGCTACATTAGTTATGTAGCTATGTTACCTATGTAGCTAACATTATTTCATTAGCTTTGGATTTAGCTATGTTATCTACTTAACCTAGGTAGCCAACATTACTACATTAGCTTTTGATTTAGCTACATCATCTATGTCGTTAATATAGCTTTGATAGCTTTAGCCTTAGCTACATTAGCTGCGATAAGAGAGTTTTCATGGAGGAAAAGCTTTTTTCCTGTAAGCAGACTGTTAATGCGGCTTTGTTAAATGATTTGTAACTAGGTTTTGCAGCTCAGGTTGTTGACTTTTCAGTTTTGGTAGCTTAGCCTTTACCCTGACCCTCACCAGATGATAAATCCGATTCTATTTTGACACTTTTAGCATGTATTCATGTTCTGACAGAGGAGGTGTCTCACCATGGTGGTCTGCAAGGGGGAGTAACTGATATCAGAAGTCTGCAGCCAGACTGTCTTAACAATACCTGTTGACATTGCAATGATTGGCCTGTATCTTTTAGCCTCAAGAGGCATAAAGAAATACAGATGAAATAAATGCAGACACAGACAGATGGCTGCGTCTGTATTGCAACTGAATACAGAGCACAAGTTAGAGTTTAGGATGTCAGTCAACCATTTTATTGATACCTGTGCAAATTGCTTTAAATCTGTAACAACCCAGTGTCAATGCCTCAGAATCCCACCAGCAGGTTAGAATTTTCCTCTGAGCTCTTAAATTTGAACCTCATTGTTGAGTAACTCATCTATGAGAATGACACGAATGTTGTTCAGATCACCAAAGTCCTGAAAGTTGACTAGATTTTAACCTTATGTGGTCTTTTTGGCTCTGTAGAATCTTTGCGACTTCTCTGGTTTTAACTCTAGCACCATTACAAGTTTTTATCCATCTCTTTATAGTAAAATACCTGGGAATTTATCACCAATAAGGCTGCACAGCTGTCATGTTCCTCAAAGTAAAAAGTATTAGCTTTGTGTACTTGCTTGAAGTTTGTATAGCACCATCAAAAATGTAGATTTCTTAAGGAATACTTTTAAGTGTAATCACTTTCCTAGTGCTATCACATTAGCATGCTTGTACACAAAGCTTACATGGTCTTGTATTTGATTTAGCCAAAGCGCTTTAAAAATGTTACTTCTTAACTGTAATGCAATGTAATGGGAGCTCCGGAGTGCTAATGAGCAAATGCTAGCATGTTAGTACACTTACTTCAGAGGGGTGAGCATTTCAAAAATTTGCCACTTATAATTTTAATTCTTGCACTGTTACTGTGGCATAATAGCATAATTAAGCTAGGCTGTAAAGATTTCAGATTTTTTGCTAAATACTTGCAAATCAAGTGCAGTTTTTAAAGTTCCTAAATCTAGCATGCTAAACTAGCATGGACAACATTTCAAAAAATGACATTGTGTCACTTTTAACATTGAAAGTAATATTAACCATGTCAATATAAGCAAATTCAAAATTCTTAAATGTTTGTTAGGCTGAAACCTGAGGATTTTGTCGTTGATGTGAGCTAAACAATGTGGGTAATGTTAGCAGAATAAAGCTTGGCTGTGAAGCCTTTGTTTAATTCAAGATTTCATTTTCTTATTACACAAAACTCAGTACCTAGCTGCTTACATGTTATAAGAATTTCAAGAAAATAAACCTAATAAAGATAAGCACACTGGCATTATAATAAATTAAGTCTTTAGTAATGGTTTATACAGTTAAAGACCCGCAAGATTTTTGACACTTCATGCTTTTGCCAGTCTTGAATCTCCAAATCTTGGGCCACATGGTTTTCACTGGGCAGGTGACTTCAGAGAGCAAACCTCTCCCACTGAAAGATTAGTGCAAAAACTCTGATGTAGCTCTTCAACTGGAGCTTGCTTACTGTAAAATCGAACAATTTCTCAAGCTAAATTCCTCACATTACAACATATTACATTATAAAATAAAGATTAACTCACTGATTCTACAGTGTTGAACACTGACAGAATAAAGTGGCAATTTGTGCAGGAAACAGGGGTGTTAGGAAAAAAATGATAAAGAGCCTCTCTTGGAGAACATCATTAAACCAACTGAAGCATAACTTCAGTGTGCTAAACCCATTAGGGATATTTGTTGGTATTTGGTTAACGTAAGCTCCTCCCACCCCACCCCCCCCCACACTATAGAATATTTCTCTGAGTCTTACTTTAAAACATGCATTGAATTATTACTTAGCTCCTTTATACAGCACAGCAACGTTTCTCTTTTCTCCTATTATAAATCTGTTGTGATGCTGCATTCCAAAGCTTTACACAGGTCCACTAATCTTGTGTAACTCAAGAGTAAGATGTAACCAATAACCTGCTATTTCACAACCCTTTTTCAAGGTGATATTTCCTTGCTTGTGGAGTGTAAAGTAGGTCATGCACTATATTGCCAAAAGTATTCACTCACCCATCCAAATAATTGAAATCGGGTGTTCCAATCACTTCCATGGCCACAGGTGTATAAAATCAAGCACCTACGCATGCAGACTGTTTCGACAAACATTTGTGAAAGAATGGGTCACTCTCAGGAGCTCAGTGAATTCCAGTGTGGTACTGTGATAGGATGCCACCTGTGCTACAAGTCCAGTTGTGAAATTTCCTTGCTCCTAAATATTCCATAGTCAACTGTCAGTGGTGTTATAACAAAGTGGAAGCCATTGGGAATGACAGCAACTCAGCCATGAAGTCGTAGGCCACATAAAATGACAGTACTTGTCTGACTGCATTGTGCCAAGTGTAAAGTTTGGTGGAGGTGGGATTATGGTGTGAGGCTGTTTTTCAGGAGCTGGGCTTTGCCCCTTAGTTCCAGTGAAAGGAACTCCAAATGCTTCAGCATAACAACAGATTTTGGACAAGTCCATGCTCCCAACTTTGTGGGAACCGTTTGGGGATGGCCCATTCCTGTTCCAACATGACTGTGCACCAGTGTACAAAGCAAGGCCCATAAAGACATGGGTGAGAGAGTTTAGTGTGGATAAACTTTACTGGCCTGCACAGAGTCCTGACCTCAACCCAACAGACCTTTGAGACACCTTTGGGATGAATTAGAGCAGAGACTGAGAGCCAGGCCTTCTCGTCCAACATCAGTGTGTGACCTCACAAATGTGCTTCTTGAAGAATGGTCAAAAATTCCCATAAACACACTCCTAAACCTTGTGGAAAGCTTTCCCAGAAGAGTTGAAACTGTTATAGCTGCAAAGGGTGGACCGACGTCATATTAAACCCTATGGATTAAGAATGGGATGTCACTTAAGTTCATATGTGAGTCAAGGCAGGTGAGCAAACACTTTTGGCAATGTAGTGTATGTTGAAGGAGAGCTGGTGTACAGGTGGGCAGAATCAGAGCGTATACTGCATGTGAGGCTAGAGAGTTCATGTGCACATGTGTCCAAAGGCTGGATCAACTACACAGATGTAGCAAGATCATGACCATACTGCGTTGTCAATGTCTGTTGTCAAATGTCAAACCTGAGTATGAATGTTGGCAAAGCTCAACTATTTGATGAGTTCTCATCAGACCAAAAAATCACTAGTAAGATGGTGCAGCAGAGGGTAATCTATGTAGAGAGAGGCAGGGAAAGTAGTGGTGCAGAGTGACAAAATGTAATTTTGTCGCTTCACAGAAGTGAAATAACTTACAAACATCGACAACTTGACACAAATTTGCTAGTAGGTGCATTTTTATCAGACCCCCTAACAATTCTAACAATTTAACAATCAGCATAATTTATAGAGAGCTAGGGCTTGGCTTCAAGCAGGGTTAAGTTTACTGGAAGCCAATAACAATGGCCGCTACCAGTGTAGCAATTAGCTCAGATGTAGCTGTAGCACAACAACAGATTCATCAGAACTGGATTACATTCCTTTATGAAATAAAGAGCAAAGAACAGTCCTGAAGGCTTTTGAAAACAGAAAAGGTGTTTTTGCTCTTCTGCCGACCTGCTACAGCATGAGATTTAGAGAGTTGGGGGTTGTTGTAGTGTGAGTCGGTATATACAGTGGATGCTGGTGGAGGGATTAGTCACAGCGGCAGTTTTATCAAAACTGGGGAAAAAAAGTGTTTTTGCTCTTCTCCCAACCTGCTTCGGTATCATTACGGGTGAAGTTAAGTTGAACTGTAAGCCGGTGTATACAATGGCTGCTACCACTGTAGCCATCGGCTCAGATGTAACTGTAGAAAAGCGGCACGTTAATAAGACCTCTGCCACATTTCTTTATAATAAAAGAGCAAAGATCCACAACAAAAGCTTCTCTAAGTAAAGGCGATGGTTTTGTTCGCCTCCTGCATTTATACACTACAGCAAGGCTAGCCTGTACAGCTCAGGTTAGTGCTGGAGCTGCACATATCTACCAACTCATTCTGTCTTGTAGCTCTGATTGGCCTGTCATGAATTTGACAGACAGAACGTTCGTCCAATCCCCTTCAGAAAACGTTTGGAAAAGTCCTGCCTTTACCAAACACCTTAAATGGGAGGTTTCCCAGTCAAATATATCTATGTATATGAAACAGTCTATCTGGTGTGCCATCATTAAAAAAGACAAAGAAGAAAAAAAACTGTGCAGTCTGATTCGGCCATGGGGTAGAAGATGTTGCTGAATATATTACTTGACTGAAAAACCTTTGAGACTGTCAAAGTTCTTGGCTTTATCTATTTTGTTCAGCATTTTGTTGCTTAGTGTTGCAACTAATCCAGAGTTTGATCTTGGATTGTGATTAATGAGGTTTTTTGTTCAGTTCTTAAAGACTTTCCTTATTTATCTCTTCCAGCTGTACTTTGAAATGCTTCCCACAGCCTCTCATATGATGATGAAACTGTTTACAAGGGAGTTTACGTGCCTTTCTCCCTAACAAGCCTGATAGAAGCCAACATGTAGACATCACTATATCTGCTGCTGCCACAAAACAGCTAATTTATTCCTTCGTAGGAACACTTGCTCAGACAGCCATCTCAGTCCAGCTGTGAGGTTACCTTAGCATGATAATAAAAACAAAACATAAATAGAAATAACACAGTTTTAGAGAGAGCTTTAAAGACAAAGCTCCTGGTTATCATCCTTCTGAGAATGATGGGAGTGATAAAAACAGACAGGTTAGTCCCTTCCTTCCTGGAGCGGTAACACTGAGGAGTGCGTGCTGGTGTAGTGTGTCTGCTGAGCGTGCAGAGTGGCTCAGCGCTGCCGGGAGAAGAGGTTCCTCAGGGCATTGTTGTAGTTCTTATTAAAGGCGGTGTATATGAGCGGGTTAAAGAAGGAGTTGGAGTAGCCGAGCCAGAGGAAGATGCTCTTCCAGAGAGGCGGGATGTCGCAGGAGCACAGCGGGACGATGAGCTCGGTGATGAAGAAGGGGATCCAGCAAAGTACGAACACGCCGATCAGAATGCCGACCATAAGCGCTGCCTTTTTCTCCTTCTGCTCACGCCACGTGTCACCATCTGTCTGGAAGGTCACGGTGGCGTGACGCACAGTAAACACCATCTGCGGCTGCTGTGTTTCCTCCTTTACCTGTGAGGCACAAAATAACTCAGTTACTCCATTGATTTATGAATCAATCAGACAAACCTAGTTAGCATTAGAAAAGCAGTATCTCTAACAAAGCAGGCCACAAAAAAGCAATCGCTGAAGTGTGAATTCTGTGGCTGCTCAACAAAAGATGGATTATAGCCTGCTGAACAGAAGTGTGAATCAACAGGTGGATAAACAAGTTGAAGCTTATTCTTTCATTTCAAACAAACATAAAGCACACAGAGCTGCCGCCGCATCTTAATCTGCATTTTCCAGAAGCCCATTTTGTGCCATTTCACAAACATACCGCAGAGCCAGGAAAAGGAAAAAGAAAATGTCAACATTAATCTGCCATCTTTCTCCTCACTCATTTGTTGCCTAGCACAGCTCAAGGCTGACTTTTTATTTGTTCATCAAGTGAAGCTGCCAGGGTCATTCAGCTGTGTTTCTAAAGACAAACTGTTTCTCTAAATATGTCAGAAGCAAAGTGCACCAGCTAGCTGTTGAGTTCTGCTGAACATTTAAGCAAGATCCTGCACTGGGATGGAGAAACTCATCCCCTCTGGAGTGAGTTTAGCTGAATCAATACAGGCCAGCAGGAACTGCACTTGATAAAATGGATGAAGCAAATCCATTTACAGCAGAGGCCAGAGGTTAAAAGCAAAGGGCTGCTGGGAAGAAGGCTTCAAACCTTCATATTATATACCAAATGGTGCAGTAGATAAATGTGCACTTAGCTGCAGATCCTCATTTACAGAGCATATCTCTGATGAGGTTATGATGTACTCTGAAACAGACTGGCTCACTCAAAAAAAGCAGTGTTTCCACACATTAAACATCAAAAACATCCTTTCATGTAATATAACCTCTTTTTACTGGCTTCCTCCCTTTTGACAGTATAATATGCAATATTTCAGAAATTAATACAGCATACACCAAATAAATCCTACCTCAAAATATCACTGAGTACAGACTTTCTATAAACAGAATTAGTCAAACTCTGAGTTGGTTGTTCTCAGCGCTGTGTTCACACTGCTTTGTTTAAATGGCTCCATCTACTGAAGGGCACAATGGTGGTGACCAGTGACAAGACAAGGACAATCAACGGACTTTCAAAACTAGAGAAAAAACGTGCTTGGTCTGAAATATGTCAAATAAATAATAAATTAATTAACTTTGGTTGTATACTTGGATGGAGATCAGTTCTACAAATGGCAGAACTCAGTCAGATCACTGAAGGATGGGTGAGGGAGGAGGGGAAGTAAGGGTGCTAACCTGCAACATCTACTGGGCATCTGCTCAGTAAGCGAGTAACTTGCAATAGTTTGCAATTCTGCTTTTTGTCAAGAAGCAAAAATAAAATAAAAAAAACTAGAGGACTAAGATTTTGGAACCATCCGTGGTTGCTACAACTAAATGGCTAAGAGGCTTACAATGTTATGTCATTTAGGAGTTGGTTTAAGAGATTTGAGATGGACCGGTATTCATGCTGCTGAGGACCTTGTCCAAGAGCCCACACTGGATAACAGGCCTCTTCTCTACCCGTTTTTAAATCTCTTCTTAAGACCCATCTCTTTTCTCTGGCCTTTAACACACAGTAGTTGTCGACTTTTATATTTATTTGGTATTTTAATGCGTGCCTTTTCATGTTACTTATGTTTTATGTCTTTTAAATTGATTCTGTATTTTATATGTAGTGCTCTTCTTTCATATCTTGTGAGCTGCATGGTTTTTAATGTACTTTTATTTATTCTGTACTTCTATTTATTCTTCTGTACAGCACTTTGGTCAACTGTGGTTGTTTTCAAAGTGCTTAACAAATAAAGTTGGATTGGATTGGATTGGATTGGATACTGATGATGCCCTGACCTGGACTTCAACACCCCCATCTTCTATACTACTGTAAAGTCAGCAAAGTAGACCGCTGAGCCATCTAGCTGGCTTACATCACTATATACCAGGATCTTAAGGCTGAAGATATCTCATTTCTTGTCTGTTTCTCCTGGAGAATTCAAGAGCAGCTTTGCTCTATGTTGTGACAGGCCGACTTCCTCTGGCTGTTGAGACACATGATGTGCCTTAAGCCTGGTTAATGCTTCTGCATCAAGATAATACGTTAGCTATGACGTAGTGGCCTACTGGGTTGTGAGCGCCACATAGTTGGGTGGTTGTGTGGAAGGATGTTCCGTTACCATTTTTTTCCTTCCCAATACAATTCTGATACCAAGGTGTTGGGTATCGGCTGATACTGAGTACAGATCCGTTACCAGTGTGAACTTTCTGGATTGACTGTGCAGACTAGCAAATAATTTTAGACTTATATTTGACTAAGAATATGAATCTACAAATAGAATCATAAAGGACAGCATCTCTATGACCCTAAAGGTGTTTTCCTGCTGACTACTGAGGTTTACTGCCAAATAATAATAATACAGGGGGCTGCATCACAGGCTCTCTCTATCTCTCTCTCCATTATGCTCTATTTAGACAGCATCACATTATGACGAACAGCCTGCAACTGGCTGACAGACCCTCAGAAAGTGAAAACAATATTGCGGTTTGTATTCGAGCTAGCGGTAATAAATTATCATAATTCAATTAAAATGGATGAAAAGATGTTCAGTGTTGGGTTAAATGGTGTGGATTTACTTGTGTACTTGCTGATACCAGTACCTGCATTTTAAGCAGTATCGGATGTATTTTCGATACTGGTATTGGAATCGGAACAACCCTAGTTGTGTGTGAATGTGTCGCTGGACAATACTCAACAGTGCAGTTTTTATGCTAGTTCCCGGTTCAGTGGCCAGAATGTTAAAACAGAAGTTAGAGACCCACTCCTTTGACTTTGTTGTACATTTCTGAAATTTTGTGGGCAGATGCAGCTTGAGGAGATCTACAAAAAAGCCTCTTGATTAAGAGCCACTGCTTAAGCTATGTTGAACTAAGCATTGGCTTTGATGCAGAAGCATAACTCAGACTTTAGGCTCAACACTGACTGTTGGGCCTTTATTCAAGCTGTGACTGTCCCCTGCAACATTTTAATACAGTCTCTTTGCTTTAGTAAGTGGTCTGAACAGGGATTAAAATGACAAACTAGTGGACAACAGAGGCAAATTAACTAGCTAGCTAACTTCAAGGTAAATAAGCTTTTCGCTGAAAAAATGAAGCATTCTTTGGAAATATAAAAATAAAACTTAAAGAAGTTGTTTTTACATCTTGGGAAGTGCACCTTTTTGCTTTTTTCCAAGAGTTACATGCAAAGATAACTCCTGCCTTGCTAGATTCTACTTATGAAGCCAAGCAGAAGTGTTTAGCTTAGATCAGCAAGCATTGGAAACAGCATGAAACAGCTAGCCTTGCTCTATCCAAAGCTTCTATGTTTGCCATTTTACATGTCATACTGAGTCTGTTTATTCTGTAAGATAACTGAAATAGAAAACTAAACAAATGAGCAGAAGTAGAGAGTGATATACCACAACTTTTTTGATAAATAAGAACTTGAAACACTGACCTCTCTGAGCCCTCAACTAAGTTGGCGCTTTATTTGTTGTAAACCAGAAGTTTTCCATTCAAGTATATAAATCCTTACATTAACCTTTCAAAGCAGGTCGGTTGGCCAGATTCCATGTCTGTCATCAGCCAAATCTATCTCACAAAACTCTAATCTGAAATGACTGTGCCAGGTCTGAAAATGGACCTTACCAATCAGTGCAAGGTGAGGAGAACAAGGCGGTAGCTAAAGGCAGGACTGAGTTGTACTAAAAGCCGAAAGCAATCATCTGCTGCCAGTGTAGCATTTAGCTTGGATGTAGCAATAATAGAATGGCAGTTTTATCAGAACTGAACCATATTTATTTATTCAAAAAGATAAAAGAACACTGAAAGGTTTTCATGATGACAAGATGTTTTCGCTGTCCTCCCAACCTGCTTCAGCATGAGTTTGCAATAGTTACAATAGGGGTTTAGTTATACTGTAAGTTGGTATACAATGGCTGCCACCGGTGTAGTGATTAGCTCTGAAGTAGCTTCTTGCACTTCTCCTCAGTTTCTCTTGTCACTCTGATTGGCCCAGATTGAATGTTTGTCCTGTCACCATCCAAGATATTTTTTAATTACTGCTCTTCTCAAATGGCGCGAAAGGAAAATTTCCCAAATGAATTTGAAACACATCCTGTTCTAAGGATACATGAAACAGTCTATCTGGGGTGTCACGTTATTCTTGTATAGGATCTGAATTTAGGAAGAGGGAAATGATAGAAAGAAGTTTGGTCACAAGTGCTACATTCAAGGCTGAACACGAAAACTCTCCCACGCATGGTAAGCACTCTTTAAAGCTAGTTGGTTGTGATTTGCAGAACACTTAGTTGTATAAGAAGGCTTTAGAGGCACTGGCTGGTCAATCTTAACTTAATAGATCAGGTTGTCTTTTCCTTTTGGTAAACATCTCTTCGCTGCTAGCAGTATCTAGCAGGATTGAGTCATATCATCTGTGACTGATTCTATCTTTAACGACCAAGAGCAGCTACCCATCTGCTTAAATTATGTAAAGACTTATGAGCATTAAAGTATTAATGCATCAAAGGTTAAGTATTTCAATCTTAAATGCAGCCTTTTTTGAGGCTGAATAAAATCCTAAATGTAAAAGTTAATAAGACAAAAAGCATTAACAATATTTGCAGTGACATTAGCATAACATTTTATTACCCTTGGTACTGTAATGTTGTGTTATTTGTGCATCTGGGCCAAGAAACGGAGCACCTTCCTCCCTTATCAAACCTCTATTTCTGGCGCTGTGTATGTGTGTGTAGCTCTTAATGTGTTTGTGTGGGTGTGTTGTTGATGGATGAGAGCTAAAGGTTTATTATCTTGGATGTTGATGCCATCCCTCACATCACAACTCAGCGTGCAGGCTCTTAGTGCCTCGACTCTTCCACGTACTCAGGGAAATGATGAGAATAAACCTTGGCTGGGTAATGAGACCAGTTTGATACAAGCATAAGCTGCGTGTATGTCTGTGGGAAGCAAAATGACTAATAAAAGATTTTCACTTTGATTGCTAAAACCGCAGGATTGAATGCCTGGGTAATGGAACTTGACATTAAAGTCGGTCCATCAGAGCAATAAAACATGATCTAATATAGCTGATGATTGGTCCACCTTGAGATTGGCCACTAATTTCAAGCCAAACTTGCATAACTTAGGCATATTCTGAGGATTTGGAGGAATTTCTGAGTAAATGCATTCCAAGCCATCACTTTGTATTTTCTGTCTCGCTTTTTGTGGATGTTTGCCAACTGATGAATGTTCAGAGCGTTTTTCATAATAATCTGTTTTGCCGGTAAAGGTGTGTTTGCACTAAAACGTCTAGGAGTGGTGTAATCTTTATCTCAGAGGTGTCATAGAGGGTTTTCAAATTGCATTTTTTGTACCATAAGGGCGGGTGAAAAGTGGGTGCCTTCTCAATTTTCAAGGGGGAAATTTGCCTGATTAAATGTTTGCTAATGCTTTCGGAACAGATCCAGACCTTTGTGTCTGCTGATTAGAGGAACGCCACAGCCAGGAAGGTGCGACAGCCCATTTAAGATGCCATGGGTGGTATTTATAGCCCTCTACCTTCTGCCCACGTACATTAACAAGCTGGTGGTGATGAGCAGGATTGCTGCAGTTATTTGTCTGGATGTTGATACATCCGATACATGTGCTTCACTGATTACTTCTGGATACTACAGTGTGTCCAACAAAAGATAATAAATACGAATACACATGAGGAGTTATCAACTGACCTTTACATCGCAGTAAAAATGCTTAATACAGCTCACTGACCTGTTTCAAGGAGTATCTTAAACACTCCTGATTGGTCAATTAAGGCTGTCAAAGGTCTGCTTTTTTATCTACTGGACCCCTGCTGTGAAGACAGATTGTTCCTAGGGGTTCAGAAATGATCACAGACCTGGGAAAAGTAAACAGTTACACCAGTTCACAGCCAGAAGTCTGATAAATCTGGCATAAGCCCATTTATCTTGGGAGGGGAAAAAGGGGAAAGGAGATCTAAAAATGTGGAGAAAAGGAAGACCAGTTAGCTTGAATCCTCTTAAATAAAGCAAATTACAGTCACAAATAGAACAGTGAACAGAACACAATACTGGAAACAACTGTGTTTGATGATGGTTGATGGAAGAGGAAACATAAACAGACTCAGACTCAGTGCAGAAAAAAACTTGATCAGGTTTACCCTGTTGAACTTTATGAGCAATGGAAATAGTCAGTAGCTCTGCAAATATTATGAAAGTAACCATGCACTGAGGAATATAACGAACAGTAGTGGGGTAAAATATCCTGCTCACTGTACATGATTATTTGTATATTACACACCTGTGCCTTGACATCTTCCTGAAAATGAAGCCTCCTTAAAGCACCCGTGAGTAATTTTTGTTTGGCTATATAACAGACTGAAATTAAAACTGATGCCTCTTTTTATGAGCCATGAAATCAAGCACCTCCATCAGCAGGTAGATTAATTATTATATTCTTATTTTTAATGCCTGAAATTGTGGCTGCAGAGTAGCTGTCAGTGAATGTGATGAACAGCACATGCCAAAGCAATTTTTATTTTACATTAATTTTCCATGGATAAGAATTTTAATGAGTTATACCAGCGGTTTTCTAAGTGTGAGGCGGGCCTCCCCTGGGGGGCACCACAGAGCTTCAGGGGAGGCGTGGAACCATGAACCAGAAAAAAGGGGATTTGCTTTGTGAACCTCTGCCGTGCATGGAGCTAAATGGATAAACTTATAGTTACTATAAGGACTATGCTATAGAGCAGTGTTACTCAACCAAAGAGCTAAATTATTGAAAATACCATTGCAAGAGCCACAATCTAAGAGGTAAAAAGAGGCAAAAACAGCTTGCAGTAGCAATAAAGAGGTTAAAGGTGGCAAAAAAGGTCAAAAAGCAGCAAAAATGGGTGAAAATGGGGAGAAAAAGTGGGAAAATGGTCAGAAAGTAACAAAAATTTGTGAGAAGTGACAAAAAATTGAGGGGAAAGTGACTTAAATGGGTAAAAAGCAGTCAAGCGTGGCAAAACTTTGGCAAAAAAGAGGAAACAAGTGGTATGTAATGGCAAAGGGTAGTTTAAATGGGCAAAAAGTGGCAAAAAAAAAGTGAAAAAGGGCAAAATGGCAAAAAGAAGAGGCAAAAATTGGGAAAAAAAAGTAAAAAAAAGTGATATTTAATGGCAAAAGGTCGCTTAAGTGGACAAAAAGTGGCAAAAAAGGGCCAAAAATGGTATAAAAGTGGCAAAAAGATGTTGCAAAAATGAGCAAAAAACTTGGGAAAAAAGGGATGATGAAAGCTAGCTTAAATGGGCAAAAAGGTGAAAAAGGGCAAAAGTGGGATTAAAGTGGAAAAAATGAGAAAAAAGAAGCAACAAGAAGTTATAAAATGGCCCAAAAAAACATGAAAAAAGGCTATTTAATGGCATTATAACCGAATAAGAGGAAAAGGCAGATGTTTAAAGACATTTGCAAACCAAAATATCCAAAATATGTTAATGTTAAAAATGTTTAAAGATTAGACATAAATATTTGAAATGTTGTTTAATTATTTTCAATTTGAATCATTTTTGTGGGTGGGGGTCCACCGAATGAATAAGCTCTTCTTAGGGGAGGTTCACTCTCACACACTTTGAAAACCCCTGAGTTATACTATACATCTGACTTTCAAAAAAATTAGGGGGAGATTTTCACACTGCTCATAACTGTGCTACCTTTGCCCCAACACCTTCATACGGCAGAAACATTGGTGGTCCTTTGCATGTACTTTTTCATGACTGAACCCAGCCCTAAAAGCATTTTACGTGACTGAGCACTGGTGACAAAATCAGCTTGACATAATTGTAGGGATGCAGCGAACCACATTTTTCAGACTAAGTACGAGTGTGAACACTTATATTTGGGTACTCACTGATACTGAGTTCAAATTAGGGTACTTAAAGTGTAAGTAAACCCCCAGCTCAGAGCTAACTCTGCCCACTTTAAACTTTTGAAAAAATGCACCAAAAAAGGGCAGTTTGGTCCTGAGAGGAGGGAGGAAAAGTCCCATAGCACTGCTGCCTCAGAGTGATCTTTTGAGGTAGAGGATTTTCCCCCTCCAGAGTCCCCTGAAGCAGGCTGTATGTAGTGGTGGACCGTGGTGGTCATGTGCGCTGACATCTGTTTGGGTCGTTGGCTCCAGCACTGACATTACTGAAGGTAACGTTCTACCTTATATATAAAGTTTGTTTCTATGGCACGCAGATGGTCGAGTGGTTCAAAGTACACGGGCGTCCCAGGTTTGAATCCAGCCTGTGGCCCTTTACCACATGTCTCTCCCTACTCTCTTCCCTGTTTCCGAGTCTATCCACTGTCCTCTATCTAATAAAGGCACAAAAATGCCCAAAAATACATCTTTAAAAAACAAACAAACAAAAAGTTTGTGTCTGTCACATAAACCCTGCCTTTTCTGAAAAGACTTTTTCAAAGCAGAGATCTGCTTGCGCTAATTACAAGCCATAAAATGCAGATTTTTATCAGTTTGGTGTAAATGTCAGAAAAAGCACCAGCATTAATGTGTTTTATCATAATTCAGTCAGAAACTTCAGTGTACAGCTGAAAAAAAAAATGTTAAAGTGTTCACTACCTCTTTAATGTTACAATAACTGTTGAGATGAATTGAAAGTTTTTTCTATTTTTAACCGCCATTCTTCATCCCTCTTCTTGGCAATTTATCAGTGTATAGTTTTCATTCCCCTCTTCTTTCTTCTTCTTCATTTAAGTTGAAATATCAACAAACTGCAGACATGGCTACAGCTTTGACTACATGCCAAAATACAACCCAGGCTTGGTGTGGGCACCGACTGGCATCAGTACATCCCTACATAACTGCCGTCTTATCCTTCATTAAAACAGAAGCATTACGCTTCAGAAAGTACTGTTACACTATCCAAATGCATTATAATACAGTACAAAAGAGACTGAAATAACGACAGGCTATAAATAAGGATTAAGAGAAGCAGCAGAGTCAGTGCCCACAGACTATCTTCCTTTTAGTCACTGTTCTACATCTGTCTAAAAAACCTTGAACTCTGTCAATTATTTCAGTTTCACATGATAAATGAATTCCACAGCCATGTTTCTCTGTAGAGAAGGTGCTCTACAGTTTTCGTTCAACAAAGTCCTCGTTCTGATTTCACAGTTTGGTCTGTTTACCAGTTTACAGATTGCCTCTGGAGCAACGTTGTTTCACACTTTAAAGAAGCAGTGAAGTGAAAATAAATCTGTATTTAGGTTTGTTGTATGACAGGTTGCTGTGTTATGAACCCCTAGTTCAAATTTCAGTCAAATAAAAAATCTCGAGGTTTATAAAATTTAGCTTCAAAATCATGAAAAATGACACAGTGAAATCTTCTCCAGGATGTTGTGGGCTTGTCTGTTGAATGAGCTGAAGCCACGCCCACTCAGGAGAACTGGGATCTTCTCATATTTAAAAAAAATGTTACAATTTGAATGGAGAAAAACACTCATGCTATTAGCCTACCCCTTGACCTTATGAACACCACAGCTGCCAGAGAAGAGACAAAGTCTGTTTTCTGGCTCAAATCTCTGTTATACTTTAAATGATCAATAGGCCACGGTGGCTGATAGATTTGGCAAATTTACCTCACAATGACAAAAAACAGCATTTAACTGACTGTTTACTTTCAAGACATTAGCTAACAGACTGTACTGAGATGAACTGCTCTGATTTTATATTGTAGTGTTAGAGGGGCGGGGTCATTCCCCACTGTGGTCTCGTGACATCACCAGCCCACATACTAGCCCCCCGAAAATTAAACCCAACCAGGGCTCTAACGGTCTAAATCCAAAATTCAGTCACAGGTAGATCTCAGTGTTTTCACATTTATAGCAACCATATTTCAACATATCTAGTGTGTTAACACAAAAAAATTTGTATTCCACTTTACAGGGTCTTTAACATCACATTTATGAAAGAAAAATTAACAAAACTCTTAGAATCAAACATGCTGTGTTTCCTTTAGAATGAAGCAATGGTGCCATAGAACTAATATCTGACCTATTAAATTCATTGCTTGTCTAAGTAATGACCTGAAGGGTGTAATTGTTTGGTTTGCTTCTCCTAAACAATTACACAGTATGATATATGAGAAAATACCAGCACAAGGAAACTGCTGTGCTACCTTGTTGAGCTACAGTGGGGGATTGAGGCACTAAATTTCTCTCATGTAAAGCAGAGATTTGTTCTGATATTTTGCCTTATGAGTATTTTTTTTAAACCACAAGGACATTAATGCTGACAGTCTTGTTTGAAGTTGCGTTAAGTGTGTAAAGAGCATGTGCATCCCCCTGAAGGTTACAAGGACTGGATGTAATACACAATGTAAGTACAAATCTGTGCGTCTCTCACTTCTATTACATGTGTCTTGCTAGGAACACCTTATCTTGAAAATGTGCATTTCACTGACTTCCAACTTGCTCTGTTGAGCTAGTAGGCAGGTGCTACATTTCCAATTAACTTGAGTAATAGTTTGACATAACAATCTGGTGCATGGCTTCATGCTCATATATGTGTGTGGCTATTTGTTGCCATGGTTGTACAGGCAGAGATGTAGGTCATAGAAGCTCTTTGTTTGCTTGCTTTTCTGTCAAAGTAGCAGGTTTTCCTTTATATGTCTGACACCAAGTCATTTTTTGACCCCCACTGCTCCTTTGTCTTTTTTCTGCCTTAATATCCTGCAGTATCTCCCGCCTCACAAACTGTGCATGTACAGCAACCCTGTTTTAATCCATCTTTCTGATTTCTATAGTCTTGTGCTCTTACTTCGACAGCCTCTAGAGTGGTTCATTCCTCTGAGTATCAGACTCTGTGATGTCTGGTTTATACTGCAATATTGGCCAACATTAGTTGCAGCATTTACAAGCATCATCTGTCTCTGTGTCCTTGAGCAGGCTCCATTAAAATGCTTAGCCCAGGGACGTGAGGATGTGAAAACTGACAGTTTGGCTTGTGCCTCTGCTGTTGCTGGCAGTCGGATATCGACTGAGTCCGTACAGAGTGTCCCTTTGTGCTACTATTTGCACTTACCTGCTCTTCTCTTGTCTTGTCTGTTTACTGCACAGGTTGCTGACTGCAGATCTTTCACTATGTATGTACATAAATCATAGTCACTACTGAACTGTGCTATTGAACTGGAGTTGTATTTACATTTCAAAACTTTTGTTTGTTCTTTTTGTCATTAAGTAAAGACTTTCCTTATTCCTCTTACAAGTAGGGGATGGTTCTTTTCCACGGGGTTTCTATTTTATTATTCCTTTGTTTCTAGTCTTTTTTTTGTCTCTTCTTCTAAAGGTGACTTTCTTGGAAACATATTTGGCTTTGCATTTATTTTTGGCATTAACCTTTATTAAATAATTTTTTTGCTATTTTCAGACTGCAATCCTGCTACAAAGCCAAAGCTACACCGTTCATACACTCACGTTGACTCCACAATGGCATACTGAGTCCCACACTATTTCATATTGAGTTATGGCGTTGTATTACATGTAAAAAAGTGGGGAGCTCCACATACACAAATAAATGATGCCTCTCTTACTTTCTCAGATTTTGACACAGAAGTGAGACAACTTAAGGCGGCCTTATACCTAACGATTTTTCCTCCGATTTCAGAGTCGCAGACAAAATTCCTAAGTCTCAGTCATCGGGTGTAAGGTGTCATAAGACTCGATTTTAGCCGTTTCAAGGCAGTCTTTCTTGAGTCTTGGCGTTACGACAATATCAAACTCGTAAGTCTTAGGTCTGGTTGTATGCTGGTCTTGTCACTGGGAGCCAGTGTTGTGCGTAAGCACATTAATTCAGTTCATTCTTCAAAGTATGAACGTGAACGTAGATCAATCTGGAGCTGCTAAATGTCCGCTCAAGAGACTGAAAAACTTTTCTGCTCAGAGCTGCAGTCAGATCTCTGCACCTGTGTGTTTGTGTGCCTTGTCTGTTAATTTATTCCAGGTTGACATGACAGGTATGATAAACTACCACTAAGATTTTCAAGATAAAAGCCCGATCTGTTTGTTTCTATGGTAAGACAACACGTGTTTTCATTCAGAAGTGTTTCCGTGTGTCTGGGATAATTCCTAGGTTGTTGCAGTAACATGCGAAGTTGCTTCAGTGTTTAACTTTCCTTTCAACTCAATGTTAATGATTTAAAAACATCAGATTATTAGAGATATTAACTCAAATTCAATCTCCATCTCCTTCCACATCTTGTTCTCTGCTCAAAAAATGTTGTTGTTAATTTCCACCAGATGCATGATGGGAAATAATCTCAAAAGGAATTGTATTCTAGACTTTTAGTCAGTGACCCCAGCCTTTGCAAAATCCTAGTCTGAGATTAAAACTCAACAGCATGCCGACAAATTGTCTTTAGATGTAAGAGGGTCTCAGATGTCAGACTTTTTAGAGTACTCTGGTTTAAGGCCGGCATTAGTCCCATTGATACGCCACCTTGACATATATACTGAGAGCGAGATATTACAGAGGTGATATCAATAAGACATCTGTCTTTGAGTACAGCTCTCCAATTCTTTCAAAGAGTATCCATCTACATGCATAAACCACATATTCAGTCTCTGAACTCATCGCCTATCATCCAATGACCACTAAGCCTCTTAGGACATTGTAAATTCTTCAAGACTTCAAGTGTAGCTTTAGGAGATCCAATGGGCATAAACCAAGGCTCATCCCAGCGATTGACTGGCGACCAATCCAGGGTGTACCCTGCCTCTCATCCAATGACAGCTGGGATAGGCTCCAGCCTCCTACGACCCCCAATGGGATAAGAGGTGTAGATAATGGATGGATGGATGGATGGATGCATGCATAAACCAAGGCTAAGGTTATGAAAGTATCCAGACCTCCATCACTGTTCTCAATTTTGATGTGCTTCAGCCTGATGCTACACTTCTTAAAAGTCACTTTTTCTCTCTGTAGACTACTCTCAGTGCCCCATAATGACAAAGTAAAAACAGAATTTTAAAATCTTTTACAATTTAATAAGAAGAGAAAAAACTAAAATATCACAATGCTATAATGGTATAACCCGACACGGGAAAGCTTCAATAGGTAACATCTGAGAGAAGGCTTTGAAAAAATCTCGGAGTGTGGTTGGATGAATGTTCTGTCACCTCTCTACGGGCCAATAAGAGCAACAAAACGTGACGTAGCAGCTATCTAGCTGCGCATGTGCAGCTACTGAGGAATAACCGAAACATGGCGACTATAGACATGTAAGTACTTAACCTTTGAAGTTTTTGAAAAGAAAACAACTCACTGCTGTTCTTTGTTCTTCTTTTAACGAAGAACAAAACTTACGCTTTAGCAGCATCCATGCTAAGCTCTTCCACCATAATTGCACCGGCCTCTGGCTGCTGCTTGTTTACGTCGCGACTCTTCCGTGCCTGAAAGTACTGCCCCTCATTGCTGATTGGTCCTGCCACTTTCTAAACGGGCCCAAACAATTCAGATGGGAGCTTAACAAGATGGATTCGCCAGTGAGAAACAAGAAAATGGGTGCATCCATCTGCTTTGCAAGGTTAATAATGGTAAGGTGTTGTATCAATGTATTTAAAAATTAAAAGGGATAATATAAATGTATATTTAGGAGTTACAACCCCCTCCTACCTAAAACAAGCCTGTGATGACATACTCAACTTAGATCACAGAAAAATGATTTTTTAAGTCTCTTTGCACCTGTAGTTTTTAAGTTTTATTTCTCCCCTGCTGGGATGCGTGAAGCTGCTATGAAAACAACATTCCCTGTTTATGTTAAAAGCACTCATTAGAATAACTACAGACTTGGATAGTGAAGAACTTGTCTGGAGTAGTGTGTTTATCCTTGATTTTACTTGGCTTTAGCAGAAATACTGGTGAGTGTACAGAGCTGTTTGTTTACCTAAGATCTCATTTGACACCACAGCCTGCTTCTTTGAATTATTATAGACTTAAAACAAGTGATTTACAACATCTTTAAACAGCTGCTGAGCCATTTTTATACAAGTCACTGCAGCACTGGACTCAAAGATGAACCGAGTTGATCCGTTGCAGCTTCCATCTTGTATTAAAGCCACAGGCTGACAGAAATGCTATGCAAAGTGAGCACCCTCTATGTTGTTGTTATTAAAAACATCAGACTCAGAGATGAAAGACCACACATTATGCCTGTTTACTGTGCTACATGCTATTTACACTGAAAGGAGCGTTCCGTCAGTTACCAGGCAGATCAAGTCACAGAGGTATGTGCTAATGACGAGATTCAATGTGAGCTGTTTTCTGTCACATACTCTGACATATTGTTATGCTACTTTTATACCCACACTGTGACAGCAAATCCAAAGGATATTGGATTTTTTATCAAGAAGTGAAAAATTACCTCAGCCATGGGCGTTATTGTGTTGGTTTTGCGTGAGCCTATCCGAAACTTGGCAGCTTTGTAGATCTTCCAGTAGACGAACAGCACCACGCAGAGCGGCAGGTAAAACGCTCCAAAGGTGGAGAAGATGGTGTAGGACGGCTCCTGGCTCACTTGGCACTTCGTCCCTTCTGAGTATGTCTCCCCCCAGCCGAAGAGGGGTGACAAGGAGATGATGGAGGACAGCAGCCATGTGAGTGCGATCATCACATTGGAGATCTTTTTGCGCGTCTTGAGTGTATACTGCAGGTGTCTAGTGATGGACCAATAGCGGTCCAGCGCGATGGCAGTCACATTCCAGATGCTTGCCGTGCAGCACAGCACGTCAAAAGAGATCCAGACCTGACACAGAACCCGGCCAAGTTTCCACGACCTCCCATTTAACTCGTGCACCAGGCTTAGCGGCATGACCAGGGCGGCCACCATCACGTCAGAGATCGCCATGGAAGCCACGAGGTTGTGAGGCACCCTGTGGAAGGTCCTCACCCTTAGGATGGTCACCAGCACCAGTAGGTTCCACACAAAAGTGGCCACCACCAGCATTGCCAGTAAAGTCAGGGTGAGGACACTGAAGACAGAAAAGGGCCGGTAGATGTTTCCTCCTGAGTCATGGCCGTCCAAGGCTCCACTGAGGTTGGCTGTCAGGATGCTGGTGTTTGGATACGCCATGGTAGCTGCTCACCGCCCTGCAACCGAGGGCCAAGAGGATTCAGAGACTGTTTCTGCAGGTCATTCATGCATTCTGCAGAGAAGAAAGAGAGTAATCTTAACATTATTTTAACATACATAGTCAATTAACATACAGTCAGTTCAAAGCTGTGAAAAAATGTTATTGGATTCCATTTTTGTTAATAATTAAAAATGAAGAAAAAAAAAATCACAAAGAGAAGCTGTTAATTCTGTCATTAGACAATATGAGTGTACATCACCACCAGAGAGGTACTTTAATAGTCTGCTCACAATAGTGAAAAGGCACTTGAGTTCCTCACAGCTGTCAAACAACCTGCCTACAACTTTCAAGTGCAATTTTGTCTGCTGTTAAAAAGGCTCAAAAGTGCTCTGGGACATCTCTGGGTCTGCAAAGAACATAAATATTCAGTTTCATCTTCCCACTGATGTCCTTTGATTTGCATTAAAGTCAGGCCTCTATAACAAAATGAAGATTTCTAAGAGCTGTCTTTGTTTAACACTCATTCAAAAGTATCAAGCATCTATGTCCAATAGAGAGATCCCCGTGTTAAACATTGTAGAGGCTTTTTATGTTTAAAGCTGTTGTGGAAACAGCTTTTTATTTTTCCCTGTACATATCAGAGTCTATATTTGGAAGATTCTCTTTATTTTCATAGGATTTCCTCCGTTTATGTATTAACACAGGATTTTCTCCAAGATTTGACATGCCAGCTTTGGCAAAGCATTCATTGGAGAGGCTCAGCGAGGTTCAAAGTCTAAAGCACACAATGTTCAACACTGAAGGAAAAAAATCTTTCAGCTGAAGGTTATGAAATTTGTCAAAATCTTCACTACTTTAAAATTCAATATACAGCATTTAAACTCTACATGCAGTTATGCTGTCCATATTTTCTCATCTGTCTCTGCTTTTTCAATGATCTGTACCAACTTTAAAAGATTACATCTATAAGATAAGACAGATACACGGGAGAGGAATGAGTCAATTTAAAAGAGGAGTGTCGTAGAGAACCACAAACAGAAAAATAAAAGAATGACTGGGTCACTTTGCCCTACCTCATCTTTTGTGGATTAAAGTTAGTAAAAGCAATCCAATGTAGGATAATATCCTTACTAAAAACAGTGTACATTCTGGCTTTCTATAAATGACTGGCAAGGCAAATGGCCAGTCGCTGTAAAGAATTCTGGGGTGGAAATGCAGATTTCATGGGCACTTGCAGAGCTACTGCAGGATCCACACCAAGCAAGGATGAGAATGAAATGAGAGAAGATGTATATAGCTCATCTCAACTTCAGACACAAAAGAGCAAACTGCTCAAAGATGCCAAACTCTATGGAAGATTATGTGCTTGAGGATAAGGCCTTGAAAAGAAGCACAAGGAGCATGATATGTGCTATTTGCTGCCGTAAATTTTTTGTCTTCATTCATCAGGGCATTATGAATTAAGATATAGTAACTGTCAAGATATTATCAAGAACGTAAATGAATTTGTCTTGTCTATTACATTACTATCACAGCAGCACTTCTTTCTCTTTCATCATCTCCCTTTTCTCTCTTCCTACTTCTCCCTTTCATATCCAAGCGTTACTATGGCAGATGACTGTCCACATGAGTCTAGTTCCAGTTTCCTCGCCACTGTGACAGGGCTGAATACTGCTAGTGCTGAGCTCATGGTAATTAGAGTTGGGTCTTAAAGGTCACATATTATGCAAAATACACTTTTCAGGCTTTTCTAGCAAAAAATATGTACCCCTGGCCTGTCCACAATCCCCCCAAGAATCAGAAAAATCCACCCCCTGATTTTCCAAGTGGCTCCTCGTGTTACTTGTATTCCCCATCAAGTGTGTCACAGCACTTCTGCAGTGTCTGCATACTGTTTTTGGTTTGTCCATAACCTTTTCTCCTTTCTGATTTCTTGACACCAGGAAACCAAAATGCTTCCACGCATCAGATTTTAAAGTCACTGAAGCATCCAAAATCTCTAACTTTGTCACTTGGTTCTCCATTGCCCATCGTAGCATCTAAAATTTTGGTGCTGTTAGATCAAGCGGCTAAGTGAAGCACAAAAGACGATGGACAAATGGTAGCTGTAGGTCCCACTTCCCTTCGCTCTGCTCCACTAAATTATAATATAAATTGATATGGATAGTGGTACAGCTCTACTGATGTCAAAACAAATAAGCACAAGCTTCAGGTTCTGAAGTGGACCATGTTTCAATTTACATTAGAATTTGCTGCGCACTTTAAAAAATGGACCAGAGGCTGCAGTTGGCCCTTGGGTCATAGTTTGGACACCCCTGATCTAAAATTTCAAGCAATCTCCTGCACATTGTCTTAACTGCTCAAAAACATCTGGAAAATGCTGCCAATGTTTTGGTGCAATACGACAGTGCATGGGAGCATTCCTGAAAAAAAAAATCAGATAATCAAAAAGAGAAATTACTCATAATCAGATGGAGGGATTTGAATTTTAGTTACCCTGGTATGAAAACAGACATCTCTATTATTTCATTATTACTAGTAACCTATCAAAGTTTGAAATTCTGGTATTATGACAACCATAATTTAGCTATGGATTTAACTCTAAAATCATTTGTCTAATATTAGGCATCTATCATTTTATTCCAAAATACATTTTTATGTTAACTAAGTCACATTTGAATCACAAAAGCCTCATCTTTTGCAGCATCACTGGTGGCAATACTGATTTCATGCATCATGTTTTGGAAAACATATTCATTCATGCCTGATTTAGGATGTTAATTTTAATCATATCTCTAATTTCTTATTTATAAATGCTCAGTTCCAACTGTTTCAACACTCTACTCTTGCTCTTAACAACCTTCCCATGCTGGCTTTTTTAAAACTACAGATCACAGCGTCTCACCTTGATCCCATCTATCCACCGCTCCAGAGTCTTTACAAAAATCTTGAATATTAAACATAATCATTCATTTTACATGTCTCTTCTCATGACATCGTAATGAGGGGATCTAGATGATTTGCTCAGGTTTTTCCCAGGCCTCTGGGTGCTGTGGCAACATCTATAATTAGTGCAGCTAATGCATATAATTCAGTTGGAATAAATGGCTCTAATTGAGTTTGATTTAAATCACTGCTTTAATCAATTTGATCATATTCTTGTGACTGTTTGTCCTGTAGTGACATTACTTTCAGCTGTATTACCGAAGCATTAATGTGATGAATAAATCAATTAATGTTTCTCACATTTCCAAGGACGTGTTGCTTTTTCTGCAAGAAAATCAACAAGAATGAAAAAGTTAATTCACTAGAGTGCTCATTGAAATGCTGTTTTAGCGTATGTTTTTCCACCCAGTGGGTTGTGTGAGGTCGATCGTCAATATGTCGTGGCAGGTTGTAACAATATGACCTGCGAGTCTGTCAGCCGGTGTATTTATAGGACATGTGACAAGGTCTCTTAGCATCACAAACCATAGTCTTGAATCAAAGGGTCCAACCAAGCACATGATAGGCCCTCTGCTCACTCTTCTCCCCGGTCTTATTAACCAACCTAACAGGCATTAAATTAGACAACCTTTATGAAGGGAACAGGCAATCAAACATGCTTGTTTCCTCCATCAGACCACAGCTGTCACTCACCTAAGGAAAGCAGGAAGCACATGCAGATGTGAATGATGGAAAGACACTTCACTGATTACTTTTTAGTCTATTGTGTTTTCACAAAGCCTTGTGTCAATCCAGGTCGATTACTGACTTGAGATTTGCAGGTGATGGTCTTGTTGATGGGAGTTATTGTGAGAGTTTAAACAGGGACATAGTGTGATTTGCATCTTATTAAGTCCCATAGGATCTGTCTGCTTTTATAGTTGAACCCGCCTGGAGGACAGTGGTGAAAGACAAGAACATGTTCCAGACAAAGCTGCAGCATGGAGTTATTTCAAGGTAACATATATTTCATTAAGCACACTCACTGGATACAAACTGAGGTTGCAGTTTTTAAATCAACTTATTTATGTTGCAATTATATCCAGCCAAGGAGCAAAAGGAAAGTGCAATTTTCTCATCACAAAAAAGGCAATCTGCAAGTTTCAGATGCATTTTTATAAGCCAGATATTAAAAGCATTTCTCAAACAAACCCTCCTGCCATGGCTGCAGGTTCAGGTCAAATAAAAGTACCGTGGCGTTTAAATTTGGTGTCATCTTCGCCTCTAATCACCATCACAACCTTAGAGGATCTTACAGCAAGTGTGAACAGCTCTCTCTTTGTGTGGAGCTCTTCAGTCTGAAAGGCTAGAGCGCTCATTAGTTACACCATTTTCCCACCAAGGTTAGTTTCTCTGAGGCTGACATTTGCAGCTCAGAAAAACAAGATTGGAAAGGAAGGCTATGTAGATGTGCCCTCTGGTTTTTGAGACGTTCAAATCATAAGTAGGCATAATGAAACAATTTTAGGTGTGTGAGTGGTCGGGAGATTTTTTCCTCACAAGCCAACGTGTTTCAAACAACAAAGATAGATAACCCTCTTCTTACCCTTTCAAAATAAAACTCCCCATGCATATCAGGGCTCGTGTTTTGTTTGCAATTGTGCTGAAGTGCCTCTCACATAATGATAACTTCACTATTAAAATATTGAAGATTTCTCCAGAGGTTTACCATCCCATGAGGTTTCCCGCCCGCTCGCTCCTCTGTTTTAACATCCAAACACTTGTTACGCACTATTTCAACGACACAGCCTCACTTTTTAAATCCACATCTAAACAACAAACCGGCATTTTTCTGTTGGTAAACAAAACTCGGTGGCGGCAATTCACAACCGGCGATAACTCACCCCGTTACCAGTTCGGTTATAACGCAGACATCCCGCACGAGCCCATCTCTGCTCGGTCCTAACGTTTTCCGTCGAAATTCACTTTGCAGCTCGTGGCAGCCAGCGGAGTGATTGAGCAGCGTGCTCAGCGTTGATGACAGCAGAAACACGGCTCGCGCGGAGGATACAGAGACACTGGACTGAACCACAGCGCGCTCTGAAAAGGGGGAGGCAGAGTCCAGCACGGATCACAAACAGAGCGTTTACGAGGCATTTGGGACACCTGTGAGTGTGTGCGGGTTTGTGGGTGCACTTCACGTGAGAGACAGCGCGCGGGAGCGGTGGCAGACGACGCTTTTCGCTTGACGAAGAGCGCGTGCCTCTCAGAAAACAGTCCCTGTCTAATTAGTCTAATTCTGCAGTGATCAGAGGTTGCTTGAGGAGACATGCATCCTGCTGCTTATGATAGATGATACCTCCGCGCGAACAGCCTTCCAACTCCCCTGGCATTTTCTCCCAGCTCGTGCAGACGTGATTAATCCACATTTCGCACAAAGTAATTCAAATTTCTATTGTGAGCTGGGTTGTACAACTTGTAATCAAGTTGCTCCCGAAAGATCTCTTAGTGGAATATCCAGTGAAACACTTTGAGTGTCCCATGTGCTGTAAATGTCCTGCTAAAATCTCCCTAGGTGATTTATTTATAAAATCATTGTCTTAGTTGCTTCCGGCAATGACACCCTGCTTACAGGAACAGAACACTTAGTGACTGTCCTCTCCATTAATTATCTTTTTTTTTTTTTTTACGTGAAAACAAACCATGCTAATTGATGGTAATTATTCACCAGTAACAGACCTAAATAGCCTATAACCAGGAAGTGTCTGCTATCAAACTTTTTAATGTCATTGTGTTACTCTGACACCAAAGTTAATGTATAGGAACAGTCCACTGTTTGGTATAGACACACCATGAACCCGAGGACCTCATAATAAATGGGACCCCATATAAAAGTTTTGTTGTCAGGCTATAGCCAGCACCATGGGAGGTTTGTTCATTACCTTCACTGAACAAAAGCCACCACATTTGTCACAGCCCAACCTGCGTGAAGTCCCATGTTAATACGCTGCATATACTTGGCTATAAAGCTTTACCGCAGTGCAGTAGCGGACTCAGGCTGCCTGAGGACAGTGGCAGAAAAAAAGGACATCAGCTGATTACAATGTGGAAGTACACAGGATTGTTTATACAGTGTATAGGGTAGACCATATGGCACTGCATCCTTGCATTTTATTCCACTGGAAGCCCACCCTGTATGGAGCTTTGCAGCACATGTGTTAAAGTCTAGTCTGCTTGAAAGCCACCATGGACTGAACTTGATGGAGTTTTTTTTTTTCTTCTGAAAGGTCACCCAGTTTCCTGTTTTCTCTATAGAGCATCCCACAGCAAAAATTAAAGTGTTTTCTCAAATAAAAAAAACACCAATGATGACACTTGACAGGGTTTGCTATATTGTAAGAGCCAGTTTTCTCCACAGATTGTTTGTGACTTTATGTTTTCCCTCAACTGGAGGAAACTAAATTATGTTTTACAACCCAAAAAAGTTAACTTTGTCAGGCATTTTGACTCATATATGATTTTTTTTTTCTGATTGATTTAACACGCAAGTTACATTGAATATGATCTTTTCATATCAGGTTCAGGCGACTTTGGCTATGTTCACATCTGACGCCTTTATGCTCAATTCTGAGCTCAGATCTGATTTTATTGTTTGGCTGTTCACACTGTGGTTGAATTAAAAAAAAAATCATGAATGGATCTGATTTAGTACCTGAAATGAAAGTGACTCTGAAATGAAAATGTCAGATTCAGTGTGACTTCTACTGTCCTAAAATAATCAGATATGAGTAATATGTCAGGAAAACTTCCTGACAAGTGTGAACAAGCAAGTCAGGAAATTTTCCTGAGTAGGCAACTGTGAAAATGTCTTCAAAATTTCAGGAATTCATAGTAGTCGCTTGGAGGAGTAACACAACACCATGAGCTCTTAGAGATATGATGGTACCTGACCATAATGAGCTTATTAAGACAGAGGAAAGACTTTAAATCATAATCTAGATTTAACAAAGGGACCCAGTTCAGAAAAGTTAATATCAAAAAAAAGATTAATTGTACAAAAACATTTTGGAGAATCATGTCCATTTGTGCACTCAGTACTTGGTTGACGCTAACCTTGCAAAGCAGATGGATACACCCGTTTCCTTGTTTCTCACTGGCGAATCCATCTTGCAAAGCTCCCGTCTGAACCGTTTGGACCCGGTTAGAAAGTGACAGGACCAATCGGCGTCGAGGGGCAGTACTTTCAGGCGCGGCGGAGTCGTGACGTAAGCAAGCAGCAACAAGAGGCTGGTGCCGTTATGGTGGAAGACATTAGCGTGGATGCTGCTAAAGCGCCAGTTTTATCAGAACTTGACGACATTTCTTCGTTAAAAGAAGAACAAAGAACAGCAGTGAGTTTTTTCTTTTCAGAAACAACAAAAGTCGTGTACTGACGTCTACAGTCACCATGGTTCGCGTTATGCAGTTCTATGGAGTTTATTCCTCAGTAGCTGTGCACGCGTACCTCGGTAGCGGCGATGACATCATGTGTTTTGTTGCTCTGATTGGCCCGTAAAGATGTGACAGACAGAACGTTCATCCAATCACCCTCCAAGTTTTATTTTAAAGGCACTGCCCTTTCCCAAACGCTGTATATCATTGGTTTTCCAGATGGATGTGTGAAACAAATCCATCTGGCATATCAGGTTAGGTCGAGGCTCCTTTTGCAACAAAAACTGTGTCAATGCAATGTGGCATGGAGGCAATCAGTCTATGGCACTGCAGCAGTGTTATGAAGCCCAGGTTGCTCTGATAGCAGCCTTCAGATCATCTGTATTATTGAGTCTGGTGTCCCTCATCTTCCTCCTGACAACACCCCAGAGATTCTCTGTGGGGTTCAGGTCAGGCTAAATGGCCAATCAAACACAGTAACAATATGATCAGTAGTTTTGGCTTCACTGTGGGCAGGCAGCAAGTCCTGCTAAAAAGGAAATCAGCATCTCTATGAAGCTTAAAGTGCTCTCATGACTCTGGACTTCATAAAGCACAGTGGACCAAGACCAGCAGATGGCATGGCACCCCAAACCATCACTGACTGTACCTTCAAGCATCCTAGACTCTCAGTCCCTCTGATCTTCCTCCAGACTCTGGGACCTTGATTTACCAATGAAATTTGAGGTTTACAGTCATTGGCACCCCTGGAATTTTTCCAGAAAATACACCATTTCTCCCAGAATTTTTTTTTTTTTTTTGGTACACACATGTTCATTTCATGTATGTGCATTGGAACAACACAAAAAAACAGAAGATAAAAGCCATAATTGACTTAATTTTACATGAACCTCAAAAATGGGCCGGACAAAATTGTTGGCACCCTTTTAAAACTGTGGGTAAATCATTTTATTTCAAGCATGTGATGCTCATTTAAACTCACCTGTGGCAGCAACAGGTGCTGACAATATAAAAACCACAGATGAAGCCAGTTAGAATGTATAAAAGTTGACTCAGCCTTTGTGTTGTGTGCCTGTGTGTGTCACACCAAGCATGGAGAAGAGAAAGAAAAGCCCAGAATTGTCTGAGGACTTAAAAAGCAAAATTGTGTAAAAAATATGAACAATCTCAAGGTTTCAAGACCATCTCAAAAGATCTTGAAATTCCTTTGTCCACTGTGTGTAATATAATCAAGAAGTTTATAACCCATGGAACTGTGGCTAATCTCCCTGGCTGTGGACGGAAGAGAAAAACTGACAAAAGAATGCAACGCAGGATAGTTGGAATGGTGGATAAACATTCTCGGTCAACTTTCACACAAATTCAGGCTGTCCTGCAGACTCAGGGTGTAAAAGTGTCTGCTTGGACCATACGTCGTCATCTAAATGAAATGAAGCGCTATGGCAGGAGACTGAGGAGAACCCCACTGCTGACAAAGAGACATAAAAACGCCAGACTGGAGTTTGCAAAAATGTACCTGAGTAAGCCTCAATCCTTCTGGGAGAACATTTTGTGGACAGATGAGACTAAGGTAGAGCTTTTTGGAAAAGCATGTCATTCTACTGTTTACAGAAAACGGAATGAGGCCTACAAAGAAAAGAACACAGTACCTACAGTCAAACACGGTGGAGGTTCAAAGATGTTTTGCTGCCTCTGGCACTGGGTGCCTTGACTGTGTGCAAGGAATCATTAAATCTGGAGACTATCAAAACATTTTTGGCCACAATGTAGGGCCTAGTGTCAGAAAGCTGGGTTTGGGTCATGGGTGTTCCAGCAGTACAATGACTCAAAACATACCTCCAAAAGCACCAAGAAATGGTTGGAGACAAAGCACTGGAGAGTTCTGAAGTGGCCAGCAATGGGTCCAGATCTAAATCCCATTGAACACCTATGGAGAAATCTCAAAACTGCTGTTGCAAGAAGGCAAGTTGTCCGGCCACTTTTTTGAGTTTTGTGTAAAATTATGTCACCTATTGCACATAAAGGTAAACGTGTATACTAAAAACATTTGTAATTGCAACAATTTCTGGGTGAAATGGTGTATTTTCTGGGAAAATTCCAGGAGTGCCAGTACTTTCGTCCATGACTGTAGTTTAATCTGAAAACTTTGGACCGCTAGGCAAAGGTCCACTTCTTTTTCTCCTTAGCCCAGGTGAGAGCTTGTAACATCTGAACGTGTAGCGGTTCAGAAGTGGCTCAACACTAGGAGCACAACACTTCAAGTCCATGTCCTGGACCCGTCTGTGTGGTGGCTCTTGATCTACTGACTCCAGCCTCAGTCCACTCCTTGTGAAGTTCCCCTAAGTTCTTAAATCTACTTTATGTGACAATCCTCTGAAGCCTGAGCTCATCCCTGTTGCTTGTGCACCTTTTCTTTCCATGCTTTCCCCTTCCAGTGACCTTTCCATTAATAAGCTTTGATTTAGCCTCACATTTTCTCTGTGGGAAGAGTATCCTACAGCAGTGGTTCCCAACCTATAGTCCGAGCACCCCTAAGGGGGATGCCAAAGATTTCAGGACGCGGGACCCTGTCTGTATTCACGCTGTCAAAATTAGATGTGCATGTATTTAAAAAAAAAAATCATGATGAGAGATACAATGTACAATGGTGCATTAGGGTAAACCTAAAATGTTAGAAAATAAAGGCAATTATTAATATTTGAGGAAAAAAGTCTACTTTTTGGAGAAAAAAAAATCAATTTTTTTTAAATTGTAAATTTACAAGAAAACCAACTCAGAATTTTGGAGTTCAAAAATTGAAAAAATACTTTTTTTATAAAGCAAAATTTCCAGGCTAAAAAAGCCATACATTTTGATATTAGAAACTCAAAAATTTCATGTTCTCAAAATCGTAAATTTACAACAGCGTAAAGTAAGAAATTAACAAATAATCAAACTGAAGACAGTGGTTTGACTTTTGACTTTTTAAGGTGTAGTTTTTCTTGAAAATGAACAGGGGGAAGCTTTTCTTAGGTATGAAAAGGGGGGCCCAAGGAAACCTGTCCTACAGGACAGGTGACACGTTTTCTCCACTGGAGGGCCTCTTTAAAGGGAACTTTATTCAATTGTATCCATACAAAGGGCACATCAAAAGTCTCTTTTCGAGTATGATTTAACAGGGGGCTCTTAAGGGCACTCTTTCGGCTCTTTTTCTGAAAGCACAGAAGTGTGGGGAGTCCTCAGACCCCTTCTGAGATGACCAGTCTAGCAGCGTTACTGTTAAATCTTCCACTTCCTTAACTTGTGCCGCCTCAGAGAGGGAGATGAGGGTTTATCCCATTGTTGTTTGTACTAACATTTACTTCCAGGAGATTCACAGGATTTACTTGAAACATCTGCTCATGAGGATGAGTGTGCCTAACCGTGAAATATGCAGCTGCACACACGTGAAGAACACTTAGCGTTTATCACATCATCCCTCGCTCAAGGAAGACATTTGAGTAGCTGTGTCCTTCTCCTTCTCTTTACAGCAGTTCCTCCCCCCACTTTAACACCCTGGCTGTTAAAAGAGGAGAGGAGGGGCCATCGTTCAGGTGATGCTGAGGCACAAAATCACATCAGCTTAGAAGTTTCTATGCCTATTAACCTGCTTTGCGAAATTGTGCCGGACTAATTATAGGGATGTGAAGGCATTAATGCAACCCACTTAAAGTGTCAGTGAAAAGTGGTCTGTATTAAAACAGATGAAACACTTCCAGCTGTTTAGTCTGCAGAGTTCAAGACAACAGCGACAGCAGAGTGGGATGAAAACTCTTAAAGGCCTGCTTTAAGATCTTGCAGGTAAAAGAGGAGCACTCATTAACATTTAAGTCTGTGTCACTAAAAAATTCCACTGTGTCTTGTTTAGAGCAGCAATGACTCACCTTAAAAACACTTGATACAAACATCACACTTCCTTCTCCTCCATTGTTAGAGGCAAGAGAGTTCTCTTCTTTCCTTTTGTCTCTTGGCACGCTGCTTTAAATCATATGTCTGACCTTGTGCCGCCAGACTGGTTCCATCCCCATAAATAGCCAGTCATCAATACTCCTCATACTTCTTGGATTTAACTCTGTCAGCAAGTATAACTTAACGTCGTAGGTCCTGGCAAATGACCAGAGAGGAAAAATGTGATGCAGTCTTGGATCAGGGACTTTGCTGGTAAACCTGCCACATAAATTCAGTGAAGTGTCGGGCCGGCAGTAATTGTGCAATGAGTGATTGGATGTTTAACTCAGAGAAACACGAGATTTCATTTTAAGGCACCTTCTGTTTGCTTTATGGTCCCACAAGGTCACATGCAGGAAGCTGAGAACGTGTTCCACATGGTAAGGAGTAAGCCACCTAGTAGGAGGAACTGTCATGTTTTATTGAGTGTTAAAGAGAGTTCATCGTACGGTGGCCGACAAGGGCAGTTGTGCAGCATTGATTTCCATTAGGAGAAACAGGCTGCTAATTTAAACATGTGTAAAAGTGCAAAAAAAACACAACAGAAAACAAGCTGCAAAAGAATAACTGCATTAATAGTAAACATACTTCAAATACTACAAACAATCCAATCTCTTTTTAAAGATTCTGCAGAAATCTGGAATCTATATTCAAGGATTAAGCTTTTGGCACTGTCCTGGTTTTATTATGCATTGCATCTGTGGTAGTGCTGTATGATTTGGTAAGAATGTGCAATGTTAATAACACTGGACAAGATTGTGATTTGCGATTGTAATTATGAAATAATACATAAATGGTATCCTGAGTCTACTTGCAAACTTTACAGGCCTCTCTGGAGGCATGTTGTGAACCTTTCAAGTGCTACTTAATAAAAGAATAATTGCAGCCTTTCATGGGATCATGTAACTGCACAACCTGACATCACAGTTGTCACCAGATTAATCATGAAGCTTGTAGACTGGGTTGTATTGATCAAGCACATATGAGCAGGCTTTTGTGTACAATTGACAATTTGTGTAAATTCAGTTCTCCCGCCTAAACACCAGTGTCACTGAAGAACAAATATTATATTCCTGTGTGATTAAATGTACAACAATCAAACCAAGTTACATGAATTTTAACCCTCAAAATATGTTTTTCAATGGAAAATGTTGCCAATTGGCCAGCCCACAGAATTAGGTGGGCCGGGAGGATTGGCCCTCCCCTCCCCAGCTGTGATTTATCGATGACATCAATGTATGTGTGTTGGATCAGTAGCATTGGTGCTAGTATCCTGGTTAACAGTTATTTCATGATGGAGCTGAGAATTGTGTAACACTATTATTGGGTTATGATGTTGATATTATCTTTTTGAACATCCATTTTTGGCACTTCTCACCTATTTTTTGCTCTTTTATCCCATTTTTGCCATTTTTTTTAACCATTTTTGACTTTAACCCATTTTTTGTTATTTCTGCATGTTTTCTAACCCCTTTTTGACCCCTTATATGCCTGTTTTGCAACATTTAACCCATTCTTCCTTCCCATAACAACCTTTTTGATACTTTTGGTTAATTTTTGCCCTTATTACAATATTTTGTCACTTCTATTACATTTTTGCTACTTTTAAAATCAAATTTCACCACCTTTCCTGCCTATTTTCACCACTTCTAAACCACCTTTCACAACTTTACTGCCCATTTATGCAAATTTTGACCAACTATGACCACTTTTAAACCTATTTTCATCATAATTCCAACAATTTATGTGACCTTTTACCATATTTTGTCACTCTGCCCATTTTATTTCCAACTTCTAAATCCTTATTGCCATTTTTTCAGCCAGCTTTGCCACAATTGACCCGTTTTCCCTTCTTTCTACGACTATTTGTGCCATTTTTGACCCATTTTTCCCACTTTTAAAATTTAATTTCACAAGTGTTTTCACCTATTATCACCACTTTGCTGCCCATTTCTTCCACTTTTAACCCCCATTTAGCCACTTTTAAACCCCTTTTCACTACTTTGTTGTCATTGTTTTTCAGCCTGTGTCCTGCCTCTGTCTACCCATTTTGCCACTTTTTCTGCCAGTTTTTCCACATTCAACCCCTTTTCCATTTTTGCAACTTTAGGTTAATATTTTTTCTATTTTCTAACCATTTTAGCCACTTTTTGGCCCATTTTGCCTTTTTCTGGAAATTATTTAATGTTTTTGCCTTAAAGTTGTCACAGTTTCTTCTTTTGTATTTTCTGGCATCCTGACATTTGTGCACTCCATGGGTAGCTTTGAAACTTGACTTTATTTTCCAAATTGTTTCATCTAATGTGCCTGTCCCATACATTTACATTTGGAAAAGGCTTATATGACAGTATAAATACTGTTTTTTAAATTGTTGCTTTTACACACATTGCTATTATTTAGGTTTAACAATACCATCAAGGCACCAGCATTTGTCAGGGAGGGACAGGAAAAGCCCAAACATCCCACCACCAAGCCAGAAACTGGACACTAGCCTTGGCCCGTGACTGGAAGATGCTTGTGGACATTGGCCAACAGTTAGTATTTCCACCTGAGATTGCATCCACCACCCTTGGACCAGACATGGTCCTCTGGTCCCTTTCACTCAAGTCTGTGTACATCATAGAACTCACAGTACCATGGGAGGACTCAGTGGAAAAGGCCTATGAGCGAAAAAACCAGCGGTAAACAGAAATAGCAGTCAATGCAGAACAGCGAGGATGGAAGACAAAACTCTATCCAGTCGAAGTGGGATGCAGAGGATTTGTCGATACTTCCACCATCAGACTGCTAAAGGACCTGGGAAGCCATGGACAGGCTCCCCGGCAGATCATTAGATCTGTGTCCGAAGCAGCCGAAAGGAGTAGCCAGTGGATATGGCTCAAGCAGAAGGACCCATGCTGGGCTCCAACAACAGCAAGAGGAGCAACCCACTAACACTACCACCTCCTTCCCCACTTGAGAACCCAGAGCAGAACCCCTGTCATCTCCGGTGACGCTCTTGATGTTGGGAGCGTCATTTGAGATGCACGAGGAACCACCAGGAGGAGCCACCAGGAGGAATCACCAGGAAAACTCCCAATCACTCTTAACATTAAGGAAACCCTCAGGCAAAGTGCATACCACCTATTGGCACAACGGACAGTTTAACATCACATCCCATGTTTCATGATTCTAAAAACAAAAAACAGAATATGGTTGTCACAGCTTAACTTTACAATGGACCGTGATTTTGCTGATATACTGCAGTGATTAACATATGAATGCATCAATAGACCTAGTTATAGTACTTTAATGTAGCATATTATTCTTCAATAAGCCATTCAGTATAAAAGCAACATTTACTCATTGTTTGGCCATATTTGAATGCCAATATCATTATACTATCAAGATTTGAAAGAATTTTCAGTTTAACACTATATTGGAATGAGGGAATGTCTTTATCTGGAGCTTAATGTTTGACTCACAATATTTCATATTTGCATATTTTTATGAATTAATACATTAATAACAGCATCACAGACTCATGACTCATTACCAGCTGGTCCAAGCCTGGCTTTTGGACTAAACCAAATATAGGAAGGGGAGTAATTGCCTTTTTCAGGCACAATATATGGCACACAAGTTAGTACTGAAAGCACTGATTATTGCTTTATTCAAAATAACAGCTGAGAAATGAAAATATATTTACAAAATACGATGGGTGCTGAGAAGAATTTAGGGGAACTTCAGCATTCCTAAAAATGTCTCAAAATTGCCTATGCCTTTTTTCCAGCTCAGACTTTAAGCTTAAGTAAAATCTTATCTTTATAAAAGCGACCTTGATTCATGCCGTCATTACTTTGAGGCTGGACTATTGTAATTCTTTGGTTTGAATTTGTCTTCTTCGCACCATCTACAGCTTATACAGAATGCTGCCGCACATCTCCTCACTGGAAAAAGGAAACACGCCAGTATATCTTTGATCCTCTCTTCATTGGCAACCTTTGAGATTTAGGATTGATTTTAGGACTTTGATTGTTTATAGGGTTTTAAATTGATTTGCACCCTCATATCTTGTTGACCCCCTGCTCTACCACACTCCAGCTCGACCACTCAGCTCAACAAATCAAAACCCAAACCGAAGAGATTGAGCTTTTGCTCCCAAGTTATGGAAAAATCTTCTGTCCATAGAAGATCTGCACAGTCGGCTGATGTTTTAAAGTTATGTTATGGACCAAGAAATGACAGCGCTTATATTGCATGAAAAGGGGATTCTTGCTTTGAAGTCACTTCATGCTAACCACTTGCAGCACTAAAGTTTGTCAGATGATGATGGACGATGAATTTGATGAGGTCTGAGATTGCATATGATCATAAACAGAGAAAATAACCATAAAAGAAACACACAACAGAAGTACATAAGATGTAATACCACTTAATGGATCAGTTTATCAATGATAGAACATGTTTGGTATTGCTGCAGTTGTTGTCTTTTTGCAGCATGTTCTGTCATTTGCAGCCTGACTCTGTTGTTGCATTTTTTTTTTGCCTTTTGCAAGCATTCTTAAATTTGAAGCACGCTTCCAAAGGAAATCATTTGAGCCATTGGACCATATCCTTTCTCACTTGAGTGGAATAACTAAGAAGGGCTCTATCCTTCTTTGGTATAATGTTCTGCAGAATATTTAATATTTATTTTGTACTTGTGCAAGTATATCTGCAGTATGCAAATGCATGTGTATTTTTGCTCAATGTCAGACTTTTGATTTCTACTTTAAATAACAAAAGCAGCGATAAAAACACTGTCAGGATGAAAGTGCTGTAGAGGGTAAAATCGTTTGAACTTGACTTGCAAGCTCTTCCTCTTTTCTTTTCTGCAGACAAGGTTTATACTGTCATGCCCCGCTGTCATTAGCCCCTGAAAGTCAATGATATCTGTCGGCACCGCGCCGCCCACACCTAATTACAGCATCAGTGTGTGTGTCAGTGGCTGCCAAGGCAGGAGTACGCTCAGACAGGCAAGGTGTTAGGCTGTGATGTGCTGAGGCAAGCAGCTCTGGCCCAGTGGATGAGGAAAATGAAGAAGTGATTCAATAAATTGTCAAGAAGGAGGAGTGGAGGTCCTCTATCACGCTTTGTCGGCAGAGTACACAGGAAGCAGAAATTCCTGCACATGAATGACACTGGCAGATTCTACTTTGTGGGAAAAAATATGCTTCAAGGTTAACTTGGTGTGAAAAGTCCTCGGGTACAGTTTGCATGCTAAAGACTGCAGCAAAACTATTAGGACTTGCCTGCATATGCAACCTTATATTAACTGTACAGTATGTACAGCTGAGGGCAAAAGTAATAGAAGCATCTGGAAAACAGTGCACAATATTTGTGTAGTGGTTCAGAGAAATATTAAGCATGCCCAGGGTAATTATGGAAGCAGCAGTGCACTGGTGCTCAAGTAAAACACAGTTCTCTTCCCCTCCTCATCAAAGGAGGTTTTCATATCCAGGTGGATGTTAAACTGTTTTTGCATCTTTGCTTAAATTAGCTTATGTTAAGAAGAATAATACAATTACTCTCTATTCATAACTCGACTATTTCATAGAGTCTTGCTGAGATCAAGAAAAACACTAAAACAAGTCTCCCAGAGTCAAACAAGGCAAGTTGTTTTGTGTTTTAGCAGGTGGTTTTACCACGTGGCAAAGCAAGGTAGGCAACACCTGGGACCTCTGGTAGCACCATAGGGCCTCAAGGTAAAGGCAAATATGTGCATCAAATGTAAGGCATACAGTTGAAACCAGAAGTTTACATAAACTATATAAAAAGGCACATAAACTTTTTTTTCTCGCCGTCTATCATTAAATCAGATGAAACTTTTCCTGTTTTTGGTCAATTAGGATTACCAAAATTATTTCTATTTGCTAAATGCCAGAATAATGACAGAGATCATTTTTTAGACAATTTTTTATTATTTTCTTGAGAGTCAGAAGTTTACATACATTTCATTAGTATTTGGTAGCATTGCCTTTAAACTGTATGACTTGGGTCAAACTTTTTGGATATGCTTCCACAAGCTTCTCAGAGTAGTTTGCAGGAATTTTGGCCCATTCCTCCTGGCAGAACTGGTGTAACTGAGCCAAGTTTGTAGGCCGTCTTGCTTGCACATGCCTTTTCAGCTCTGCCCATAAATTTTCAATGGGATTGAGATCAGGACTTTGTGATGGCCACTCCAAAACATTGACTTTGTTATCCTTAAGCCACTTTGTAACCAGTTTGGCAGTATGCTTGGGGTCGTTGTCCATTTGGAAAACCCATTTGCGCCCAAGCTTTAACTTCCTGGCTGATGTCTTGAGATGTTGCTTCATTATTTCCACATAATGTTCTTTCCTCATGATGCATGGTCATTATGGCCAAAAAGTTCAATTTTAGTTTCGCCAGACCACAGAACATGTCTCCAAAAATTAAGGTCTTTGTCTTTGTCTTATGTTTCTTTTGGAGTAATGGCTTCTTCCTGGGAGAGTGGCCTTTCAGCCCATGTTGGTACAGGACTCGTTTGACTGTTGATAATGACACACTCTTACCAGCTTCAGCCAGCATCTTCACAAGGTCTTTTGCTTTTGTTCTTGGGTTGAGATGCACTTTTCGGAACAAAGCACGTTCATCTCTGGGACACAGAACCCGTCTCCTTCCTGAGCGGTATGATGGCTGGACATTCCCATGGTGTTAACACTTGCGTCTAATTGTTTGAACAGATGAACGTGGCACCTTCAGGCATCTGGAAATTGCACCCAAAGATGAACCAGACTTGTGCAAGTCCACAGTTCTCTTCCTGATATCTTGGCTGATTTCTTTTGATTTTCCTATGATGTTACACAAAGAAGCAGTGTGTTTCAGGTGTGCCTTAAAATACATCCACAGGTGTGCCTCTAATTAACTCAAATGTTGTCAATAAACCTATCAGAGGCTTCCAAAGACATGACATCATCATCTGGGCTTTCCCTAATTGTTTAAAGGCATAGTAATCTTAGTGTATGTAAACTTCTGACTTTGAAGAAAGTAATAAAAATTGTCCAAAAAAAATCCTTTTCTCATTATTCTGGCATTTAGCAAATAGAAATAATTTTGGTAATCCTAATTGACCAAAAACAGGAAAAGTTTAATCTGATTTAATGTTAGATGGTGAGAAAAAAAAGTTTATGTGCCTTTTTATATAGTGTATGTAAACTTCTGGTTTCAACTGTACATTACCTATAAGGGAGGATAAAGGGGAGAGCTTCCTCAAGCCCATCCAAATAAGGGGCCCATGAAGAGGTCAGCAGAATCCTGGTCCATTGTAAAGTTAATGTTAACAGTGTGGATGGGTAAATGGACTTCATAGCTAAGCCATGATGCAAGAAAACAAAGTAGAAGGAACTGAGATGACTTTAAGGTACAAATGATTAGATAACAATAAAAATGTGTTAAAAGTGGCGTAAAAGGGTAAGAAGTGGTGGTGGTGGTGGTGGTGGGGGGGGGGGGGGTGTTTCAGGTGGTCAAGGGGTTTAAGGCTCAATTATGGTTAATGGTTCATGTAATGAGGTTCACCTGAGTGCGGTGAATATGTGTCAAGTGATTGTAGCATAAAGACACCAGTGTAATCAATGTTCCTGGCTACCACTACACCATGAAGACAAAAGAACACTCCAAACAGCTCATTAGACCCTCTTCATTTACAGATGCTAAGTGCATCAGAATAGTTTTACAGGGAAAAAGTCCATGGGAAGGACCCCTACTGAGGTTCAACCCCCTCAAAAAATTCTTACTATGTCATCATATCAAGCAAACTAGGAAAAATAGATTTATAAAAATATATAAATTCATAAAATAGTGTATTAATGTGTAATAAAATGGCATTAAATGATTTAAAAAGATTTCTGTGTGGCATAAGAACTAACCTGTAGTGTGCATTTACTGCTTATTTAAGTTTACATAAATTACACCTTGCATATATTACTTTTAGTCTGGAGCCTTCAAATTATTTAAACTGCCCCTGGTTGCTTTTAAAATCACTAGATGAAGAATTCACTGACCTTGACTTTTTCTTTCTCTCTGCCATGAGGTTGACATTTTGGTTTTAGAGTGAAATATCTTGACAGTTTTGAATGAACTGTTTAAACATGTCATGTTCCAGTCAGGATGAATGACCTACACTCTGAGGATCCATTAACGACCCACCCATCAGCATCAAGATATTGAAACAGAAGCTCTTTCAAAGTCTGGCTCATGACTTCATAGCAGCTATAGCAGAAATCTTTTCCTCAGCCACACTCGATGGTGCATGTTTGGTTAAAAGTTACAATGAAAGTAAAAGTAAAGATGTTTACAGCGACTTCTGTTATAATCAGCATGCTAGTATCATTATTCATCAGCATGTGGCCAGAGTACATTTTTAGCAATAAGCTTTTATATTTTTCTGATAGTATTTATTGTACTGGCATAGATTTTTTTCTATTTTTGCTTGAGCTGTTGTTCTGTGTGTACTCAAAATAAAGTTCACAGTGTATAAATTCCACCACTAGGAGGCTCTTAATAAAAACAGTAACAAATGATGACTATAGAGATGCAATCACTAAACCCCCCCCCCCCCCCCCCCCCACTGGGTGTATTTACTTCACACTAAACCGCTGGATGAAAAGGGTTATCATTTCCTTGTAGAGGCAAAGAAACCCTTTTTACCAGCATGATGTTGTCTGATAAATTTTAACATTTTTCTCACAAGGTTTGAAATGTCTTGCCAACCCTGCTCCGCTCTCTTGAATTGTTGAGCCTTTTCTATAAAATTAGCATCTGCATCACATTTATTTACTAAAGTGCGTATCACTGCTTTCTCTTGATTATGACACGGCCAATGTAGAGAGATAAGTGGCACTTACTCTACTCTGAGAGATCCAGCATCTCTAGGGTTTGGACAGCTTTGATGTATTTAGGGGATATTAAACAGAGCTCGTCTGCCAAAATGATGCATTTCTGGCAGCTGTTTTTTTTTTTTCAGCTATAGGAGGGCGACATAATGGAGAAAGACATGCACCAACCAGTGCACTGACTATAGTTTGCTTTTGGATGCCTGCTCTACTGACTGTCCAACATCGCTGCCCTCTTGTACGTTATATGATCATTGCTGTGCGGTCTCTATTCACAATACATTAATTAAGTCCACCCTTTAAGTTATGCCATACATCCTAGGTGTAGTTTCCCAGGCGTAACTCAAACAGTGCTTTAGTCCAGCTGGTGCATAGGGTATAACGTTAGTCATTTGTAACATCTATATCTAAGTCGGACATAACGTTATTCCCAGGTATTTGACCATGTTTACACTTAGCCCCAGAACCTGAGAGCCCAACTACCATACTGTAGTTGGTAGATAGGCTAACTCCATAAGATGAAAACAGATGGTACTAAAAGAGTGACAAAGGTGTACAGACACATCAACCTGTGGACTTTGCAGAACAAAATGGAGGAGGATGGTTTTGCTGCCCACAGTCAGTCAGCACCACCAGGGGTCGGCAAGGCTGCTGCCTTCGCCTTCCACCCAGTGCGCACCGCACCCTGCTATCATGCCCATCACTGCAGGTGGGGAGTCTACAGGTGGGGAGTCAGCACCTCCAAGTCCAAAGTCATGGTTCTCTGCCATAAAACTGTGGATTGCTCCCTTACAATGGGGAGTGAGTCTGCCTCAGGTGAAGGAGTTCAGATATCTCAGGGTCTTCTTCACAAGTAAGGGTAAAAGGGGGCGGGAGATTAACAGGCGGATTGGTGCAGCGTCAGCAGTACTGCGGGCAGTAGGCCGGACAGTTGTGGTGAAAAGGGAGCTGATTCGGAAGACAAAGCTTTTGATTTACCATTCAATCTTCCTCCCAACTCTCCCCTGTAGTCATGAACTCTGGGCAATGACTGAAAGAATGATATACCACGGATATGAGTGGTTGAAATGAGTATTCTCCAGAGGGTGGCTGGGCTAACATTGCTCCTACACTTTAAAATGAGCCAGTTTAGGTGGTTTGGGCATCTGATCAGGGCGCTTCAATTCAGGGTGCCTCCCTGCAGAGGTCTTCTGGGCACATCTGTCTGGGAGGAGATCTTGGGGAAGACCCAGAATGTTGTTGTTGTATATCCTGTCTGGTGTATATCCTGTCTGGTCTGGGAACACCTCAGAACCCCCAGGAAACGTTGGAAAGTGTTTCTTGGGAAATGACTTCTGGGTTGACTTGGTTAGCCTGGATAGGCTGAAGAATATGGATGGATGGATGGACGGACAGACAGACGGATGGATGGATGGATGGATGGATGGTTTAAACATTTTCTCCCCTGGAAGATTTCAGAAACAGACTGAATCTTATATACTCCAGATTCTATGGTAATTGCTAACACTTACCTGTCTGTAACTGTGAGCTATCAACTTAATAGCAGATTTAGAGTAATCCAAATCAGCGGTAGTCGTTTTGGGCGAGACACTTCCTCGTTTGCATGTCTCCTTACATTCATGTTAAAGCTGTCCTACTATAGAAAATCACTTTGAGTGGCATGACTAAATCCAGATGAGCTTAAACATGAGAACTGAAGACTCCTCTGCTTGTCTATTTGTTTTGTCACTTGGTTAAAAGAATTGGCTGATATTTACCATAAATCAAAACGGTGCCTCTTTATTTCCTCCTCTAATCTGTTATTGACGACATACTCTTTCATTCCACCTCAGTGATGTCCCCTAAATAGTGTGGCTGTTTTTTTTAAGGTGAGACAGAGGTTCCCTTATTGTACAGCAATCATCCTGATGAATTGCTTTGACCCTGCGTAGTGCAGGGAACTTGCCAAAACTGGAAATACTTCAGCAGGCTGTTGTGTTATATGAATTTCAAGTTACTGCAAAAGACAGAATGAGCCACTTGTTTTCTTTTCTCCAGAGAGTGATATGAGAAGAATGGTAAGGTTGTTTGTGTAAAGATGTAGGATGTATTGCCGTCACTTTAAATGTCAGTATGCAACGGTTTTCTGTACAGCTCTTATTTATTTATGGTGTCTCATTCAAGAAAATAGCCCTGACCTGAAGCTGCCTTTTTCTTCCATGAAATGGATTTAATAGGAAATAAATAAGGTTTCAAACAGCTGTCTGCCACCTTTGATGAGGACTTTTCGAACAGGAAATAGATACTTGTACTGTAAATGACTCAAGAAGGCTTCATCTTTCAGTTTTAGATGAGTACGGACAATACACGCTACCTTAGTCACACCTTTCCAAAGATGAAACACTGAGTGCAAAGCAATTCAACAGACAATGAGGCAAAGCATCAATTCTGAATCATTTAACAACATTATAGATGTCTGTCAAAATGTTCTCCCATATTCTACGATGAACCCAGTTGTTAAATTTCACCTTTCATGCTGTATCTAAGTGCTGCAGTTGAGTTTATCGTTGCCAGCTTTTAAATCAAGTGGTTAAATGTCAGTATGGACCAGTTTGTCATGATTCAGTCACAGCTGATGTGTACATGTACTGGTGGCAGAAAAATGGAAGAGGCAGGGCAGATACTTAGTGACCTGACATGCCAGATGGATGTGTTTCACACATCCATCCGGAAAACCTTCAATATACAGCGTCACATCTTTATGGGCCAATCAGAGCAACAAAACACATGATGTTGCTGCCACTACCGAGGAATAAACTCCATATAAAACTGCATGATGGGAACCATGGTGACTGCAGACATGTCCGTACACGACTTTTGTCGTTTTTGAAAAGAAAACAACTGACTGCTGTTCTTTGTTCTTCTTTTAACGAAGCAATGTTGTCAAGTTCTGATAAAACTGGTGCTTTAGCAGCATCCAATGTCTTCCACCATAATGGCACCAGCCTCTTGTCGCTGCTTGCTTACATCACCACATCCAAAAGTACTGCCCCTCATCGCTGATTGGTCCTGTCACTTTCTAACCTGGTCCAAACGGTTCAGACGGGAGCTTTGCAAGATGGATTCACCAGTTAGAAACAAGGAAACGGGCGTATCCATCTGCTTTGCAAGGTTAGATACTCGGTATAAGAATTCACAATAGGAATATGAGAAAACCTTGCTTTTAAATGCCATAATCAAAGACATTCTCTGAAGAAAAACACAAATGTGTGTTGTATAGTCAGGGCTGCCCATGTGGGGGATAAAAGGGAGGGCTTTCTGGGACCCTGACAAACTGAGGGGTCCATGGAGGTCAGCAAAATCATGGTCCATTGTAAAGTTAAGCTGTGATAATAATATTTATTTTTAACCTGAACAATAATCGCTCTCATCAATACAACAAAAATGAATTTTATCTATTTATGCTGTAGCGTAATAAAGCCTTTTTAAAATGTAAACTTCTTTTCAGAAAAATCAGAATTACCTTTTTATTGGCAATGTTAAAAATGTGGATGGACACATTGACTAAACTATTTGTATTTTCAGACTTCATCACAGGACTGAAGAAGAGACCGAGACAACTTTTTTTTTTTTAAGAATTTAATAATTGTGAAGAGACAAAAAATGGATGAAAAGGGAAAAAAACAAAAATAGGTCAAACAGAAAAACATTACAAAAATAGGGAAAAAGGGGAAAAAGGGAGGGAAATGCATAAAGTGGAAAAATAATCACAGAAATTGGTGAAAAGTGGCAGAAATTAGCAACATGATGGCAAAATTTGGTGTAAAAAAGGCAAAAGGGGTCAAAGGGGGCAAAAAATGGGCACAAAAGTGGGAGTAGTGCCAAAAAGAAGTGGATATCACAAGCAAAAAGGGCAAAATGGCCAAAAAGATATTTGCAAAAAGTGTAGAAAAAAGGCTAAAAACTGTTTGGAAATGGCTAAAAGGCCCAAAAAGATATTGCAAAAATGGGTAAAAAGGGCAAGAAATTGACAAAAAAAAGATAAAAAAAAGTCCAAAATAGCTGAAAAGATTGCAAAAATGAGTCAAACAAGGCAAAACATTACAATCATAAGCAAACAAGGGGCAAAAATGGGCACAAAGTGGCAAAATAAAGTTAAAAAAGTTGTAGGAAATGGCAATATAATGGCAAAAATTGATGTAAAAAAGGCAAAAATGTGTCAAAGGGGGCAAAAAATGCAAATATGGGCAAAAAAAGTCTAAAAAAGTGAAAAGTTGTCTTTTTTGCACATATTGTAGCAGTCAAAGCGCAAATGCTGTTAAATATATTGGTCCTAGGGAGGCTCAAACTGTCTTAGATACAAGTGTCGGGACTCAAACTAAAATAGATTGGGACCACTTGATAGATCTTCATTAAAACATGTGGGGAGGTTTATTTGTATGTTTTTTTAAAGAAAAAGTTAGAATTCTGATGAGGAAAAAGGAGGAATTCAAACATTGATTCAAGAATTTAAAGTCAGAGATCTGTCTTTTCCTGTCTTGACTTTTTCTCAGATTCTTGACTTTAAAGTTTGACTTCTGACTTCTAGGACTTTTTTCTCAGAAATTTAAACAAAAAGTTGGTTTTAAAAATAACTTTTTCAGTGTCCCTTATCCTCTGCTGTATTACAAAAGATGTTAGACAAAAAGTTTCCTTAAAAATGATTCTATGCTCAGATTTCCCTTAAAAACATATTTGATGATGTTTAGAAAAGTACACTATACGTATTCATCATCTGCTGTAATAAAGAAAACCATCTTCTACCGAAAATCACCAGTATGTTCAGTCACTCTTTAAACTGTAATATAGGCAGAATGGTGGCCCATCACACAAAAGGCATCATGGACATGACTGCAAAGTGCAAACTAATGTGCAACAACAGACGGCCTCAAGTTTTCCTCTGCATAGATGCTGGATGTTCCACAAGGTCAACAGAAATGTACCTGTAACTTTGGCAGCTTCGTTGGATCACTGACCTGCTGCCCCAACAGTGACAACGGCTCAGAAACCTTCAGCCCACTGAGGGTTAGCTCATCACTGCAAGACGATTTGTTCTCTGCCAACAAGACATCAAAATAATTGTAGAAGGCATCCAGATGGTCCAGGACTTTCTGATGTGGACTGACTGTCAGCTACTGTTAGCTGACTTTCTGCCACCAATCAGGATCTGCCTAAAAAATGTGTACACACAGAAAAATGGTCTACAAAACACTTCTCATAGCATTTCAATGTCAGCAATGGATAATTCAGCATGATAATCTCCTCTGCTTTTATCTTTTTAAAATGCTGTCTTTGTCATAGTATATTAACTGAATCTAACAGAGAGAAATTGATGCATTTATTGTCATTTTTATTAAAACAGTTACACGATTGGAGGTTAACCAAACCCCTACCTCTAAATCTTAAATAATTAAAGTCTTCTGAATAATTGAAAAGCGAAACTTACACATAAAACAAAAGCTAATTTGATCATTTTAATATAATTATTCTTCAACAGGAATTTTTAATTGAAATAGTTAATGAACAGTTGGAGGCTTTTTAAGTGGAAATTGTCTAATTTGAGATCTTTCGCCTCAAGTGCTCCCTCGACTCATCTTTTAGGTGAATAGCCCGAGGTGTCGCCCTAAAAAAATAAGGAAATTAATAAAGCACTCAAGGTCATGTGCCAGGAAAGTCTGAGAGGAGCCATCCATCTACTGCTCCTAGGGACCGGCCAAGGTAAAAAAGGCTGAGGCTTCATATTTCTTTAAAATGACATTAGCATTTTAGAGTGCAGTGATGAAGAAGTGCAGCTCAGAATCACAATAACTCGTCTAATATTGCTCTACTGCTGCTGGGAAGCCATTTGAATTTACACCAGGAGGTTGTGTAATCTTTTCAAATCTGTTCTCATCTCTCTGTTCAGTACAGTTTGCTGTCAGTGCGAGTTGATTTCTTCACTTTTCACATGTCTGGCTGCAATCTTCCAATTGTCACTGTTTATAATGAACAGAGAATTGAAACAATGAAGCCTACAACACATATTTCTGCACGCACCAGATCCCAAACACACACCTCACATGTCATCACGGACAGAAGCCAGTGTGGTGGGAGCACTTGTGTAACAGCATGAAGGGCCCTTTAATCTGTAATTTGCTGCAATCAGAGACCCCAGACCTTTGGGTTACAATGATTCACATACTTGAAATTGATCCCCTGCCAGACACCAAACAATGAGGGTATACTGTCCTGTTTTCTATGTCTGAGCTCCTTGTTCTGCCCTGCTAGGCTTATATAAAGTCTGTTCTGACACATCTAATTTAGGAAGGTGAGTCTGTCTTCCTTTGCTGTCTAACTTGCGGTGTGTAGCTGGAGGTGTTAATCCTAGGGATGATAAGTCTGTAGTTTCATCAGCCCAGTCTGTACTTCACTGTCATCCTCATTAGATCAAACATAACATAGAATTTTAAATTAACCATTATGACACACTAACACTGCTTGCAGCACTGTTTGGAAATAGCATTTGCTTGTATGAAGAGCCATATACCATAATGTTTGCTTACATACAGCTTCCCTTTCCCTTAAGTATTATTTCATTTAAATACAGTTTAAACACATAGAAACAGAGTATTTCTTTGAAATGTGCAACAAAACTAAAACTGTAATCTTAATCAGTTTCATAAAGTTACCTTTGGTTTCTTCAGTTCAATCAATCTCACACCAGACAGTATGAGTGCAGAAAAATGATTTTTATGCCATTTCCTGGTCCTAGTGCTGTCAGTCATAAAAACCAGGAAAGAAACAAGTTCAGTATCTGACTCTGATGCAAGCACAATCTATTTTGATTTAATTTGAGAGCTAAGGCCTACAAAATATATTAAACAATTTCTAAAAAATTAGACATTAAGTTAGTTCATTTTTTTAAGATTGATAAATAAGTGATACATTTTGTTTTTAGAGTTTTTATTGACCTTATTTATATTAAATTAATCAGTACTGAGTTTCACTTTTGGTGATACTCCTATGTATGTCATGTCTTGGGTTAGGTTCTATTTAATTTTTTTTTTCTCTAGCTTGCTTCTATTTTCATTGTCTTACCGCTGACATTTCGGTGATGTCACTTTCTGTCAATTCACGCGGTTCCTCCCAGTTGTTTGTTGGCGCTGCTGTAGAAAGGTAAGTTTGCATGAGTGTCTTTATCTGTAGTGAGTTAATATGTAAAAACACGAAGCAGTGAGTTCAAAATTACTTCATATAGTTCAGAAAAATTCCTTTTAAGCATTTAATGCTAACTGAGGCTTGTAAAAATTGTTTTTACAGAGTCTTCCCTTTGACATGCTGGTTCAGCAAACTTATGCAAGGCTATCTCAGTATGCAGGTGTCTTAGGGCACACTCACTCTAGGCCATCCGTACCATGCCTGGGCCCGTTTCAGCCTAACGGCATGCTTCGTGGCCCTGGCACGGAAGGACGAGGTGGGCCAAGGCATTGCACGGATGCAAATGAAGGAGCACTAGTAGGAATGTGACGTAACATAAAGTAACAAAAAGAAGACCCGCCTCAGAGCGCAGAGAGCACACCCCAGTGTTGCCAGATGTACGATAACTATCGTATTTGTATGATAATTTTGTCCTCTGTACGATGTACGATCAATAGTAGAGTTAAACTCTTAATATATGATAATTTTGCCATTTCAAATGTACCCACAACCAAACACTGTTTGAGAGCAACTAATCACGTCAGTATGACTGAGATGGAATCACATTAGCACCATACAGCACCTGAGTGACACACCCTCTGCTCTCATGTCAGACTCTACCTGCCAATCAAAACATCACCTCTCACCCTGCTCGTGCATGCAGCTTGCGGCTCGTGCACGTCACATGTAAACTCAAGAAGAAACTTAAACATTTCAGCGGCAAACAGGCAGAAGGGTTAGCAGCAGCAAGAGCTGCTGCAATTATGGAGGAAGATATTAGCGTGAATGCTGCTAAAGCGCCAGTTTTATCAGAACTTGACAACATTTCTTTGTTAAAAGAAGAACAAAAAACAGCAGTGAGTTGTTTTCTTTTCAAAAACGACAAAAGTCCAGTACTTACATGTCTATAGTCACCATGGTTTGCATTATTCCTTAGTAGCTGCACACACGCAGCTCGATAGCTGCTACGTCACGTGTTTTGTTGCTCTTATTGGCCCGTAGAGATGTGACAGACAGAACGTTCATCCAATCACACTCCGATTTTTTTCAAATCCTCTGCCTTTTCTCAACCAAGCTTTCCCAGATGGATGTGTGAAACAAGTCCATCTGGCATGTCAGGTTAAATGTCCAGATGGTGAGTGAAATAACGGTTGGCGCTTTTGTTTTGAAGGGCAAAAAACGGAAGTGCTGTTTTGCATTATGGACTGCTCTTGACTATGTTGTGTGAGGCACGGTTGCCATCTTGTATACTCTTTGCCACATCAGTGCTCTTTGCAGGGCAAAGTGTTGTGGTATTTAGGTCATTGCTCACGTTTCTCTACATGTACGATAGTTTTTTGTAATATATGATATTTTCAAAGCTGCAGTACGATATTGCTGTTGTTTTCATCTGGCAACACTGGCTCACCAGGCAGCAGCTGCATGTGAGAGACAGCAGGATTTTTTTCTAGAGAGATCGAGAGAGATCTATTTATTTTGTCTCACTGTATTTCAACAAGTTACAAAGATTTTATCAGAGCTGCAGAATTTAACTTTGCACAGCTCCATACGACCTTATTCTAATGGATCCCAGTCCAGTCCATGTTTCTGACCAGTTTCTAGCAAAGTCAGGCTTTAACAACTGGGAGAGGTTTTTTAGTTGGTGAAATAAAACTTCTTCCCTTGATTGAGCCAGAGACAGCAGCTCACAGGATAACACACACCTTTCATCCTCCGTGTGCAAAGGAGAGTGCCAAATATGCGGACAGGTGTGTGCCGGGGTTAATCACACAGCTGATTTAACTTTTCTTATTATAAAATTATAATGCCATAATATCATCCACTGAATGAATTTACCTTTAATTCTATTTCGAGTCATCAAAAAGTGGAACTGTGATCTTGATGGCTGACGTTTGAACGGAACATTGTTTATTAATCCTGTGGTGTTTTCACTTCCAGCTCTCGTCAGATGGTTAAATTGCTCTCGTCAGGGTTAAAAAAATCTTTAAACTGAACTTTTAATCCTGCTCTGGACACAGGCTGTCCTGTGACAGCAGAGCTTGTTTGGTGCAGCACTGACAGGCATCCAAATATATGCAGAGAGATGGCACAGTTCATGGGGCATAAAGGAATGCAAGGGGGGTTCAGATAGTTTACAAACACGCAGTGGTATGACTGTAGGGGCTCATACGAGTTACAAAGTCCAGGTTTCATTCAGCAGAAGTACTTGGAACTCTGATCAGGCTCCAGATTATATGCTGTGAGTGATAACTCTTCACTATGAACTGCTTTCTCTCTCCTCGCTGGGCTCTGTATAGTTAATGTAGCTACTGATCCCAGGTCAGGTGAAATATCTCCGGTGTCAGATCAGATATCGTATAAATCTGTTGTTATTTTACAGCCAAAAGACAATACTTATGTATACTGAGTCATCAATATGTATAAATTCATCAACAGTGGATGCTCCATGTGATAATGTCGGCGCATGACGTATCCATGCTCAGGCCTGGATGCGTTGAGCGGTGTGACTGCAGGCCAAAGGAGGACAGGGGAGGGAGTCAAATGGGCTTCAGCACGGTTAGAATACAGCACGGTACGGATGGCCTAGTATGAGTACACCCTTAGATACTATGTCTTTCACATCTCTTTAAGGTGTGTGCTGAGGCCTCTTTAGGTGATGTTTCACTGATATGTAAGATTTCACTTTTTTATCTAAATTTGATTTATGTTTTCAATTTTGTGTTTTTCTCCACACATGAGGAATACTCATTGGCATGTTCATGGTTATATTTTAAAACTAATTCATGGTATACAAAACAGGCTTTTTTGTTGGAAAAAGTCCTTTACATGAATGAGTATGAGCATGAATTTGCCAATTAAATGGAGTAAAGTCAATTTGGTGACAGGGGCTGTATGTTATTATAAATGTATTTGTTACGCTGAGCTTAAAAAACATTGTAGTATTGGGCTCATCAAGTTCTTGTGCATTTACACTGTTGATTTGCATAATGATTAAGCATGAATACTTATGATAGAGCACTGACTTTGCTTCACTTTTCTCTCCTTCTTATTACATTGTTGTGATGAGGCTTATGCTGTGAGCTTGGTCTGTATAGAGGAATGATGAAATGATGGCTAGAAGGATGTAAACATGATTGAATGGGCTCTTGAAGTCCATTTTCATAATTATATTCCTTCTTAATGGAAACTCAGCAATGCATAGATAGTTACACGCACATTTTCTTATTAACCAAAGCCTTATCGAATTGTTTCAAACCAAAGCAATAGCTTTTTGTGACAGAATCCTAACTAATTTCAATATATAACTCCACTAATACTTAATGGTGTTCATGTGCTTACATTATTATCATTATGAGAAGATGATGCCTGCTCCAAACTATTAGAGTCTGTGTGCCTCCAGATTACATCATAAGTATTTTTAATGTGTACATGTTTAAATTGAGCCATCCAAAGTGACATTTTTTAAAAATATCAAATGTCCTTTCTTTGTGAGAGTAAATTAAAGAGGCTATTAAATGCTGGGTGCTAAAGTAAAATCTTTGTCAGAGCTCTGTAAGAAGAGTCACAGTAGAATATTTTACTATCAAGGATAAACTTGCTGTCTTCTTCCAAACATAGTTCTTGCGTTTGTTGTTGAGGTTCTTCTCACATCCTTTGGCATTTATTTTTATTAATCAAATGTAACATTTTAAAATCAGACTGAATGTGTTCATCCTGTGCCAATGGTAGAATCTGCAAAAGTTTTTTTGATTAATTATGTTTTTAAACTGCAGGTTTAAAAGGTCTACTCCCATGTCGCATTGGATTCTGGAAAAACTTAAATAATAATAATAATGATGAATGAAAAAAGTCAGTCAGGTTCTCAATTGCAGATTTAACTGCAACTAAACCTCAACTGAGAGGCAAGATGGTCGATTTTTGTTATGAGCATTTATTATTAATTTTTCTGTTTGCTTCTGCAGATGTCAAAACACTTTTTAAACCCTTGTTTTTACAAATGCTGTACAAATAAAGTTAATATAGTGGGTTAAAGATTGCAGGATGTCTTTAGAACTACTGAGGCATGTACACGACAAGGTCAGCAAGAGAGCATTTGCTTGGCGGGGGTCACCAAAGTTAACAAAAACTTTAAGTTTCTTGCAGTCATGTTAACTTTGATAAGGATTTTGGTCAGCTTTGCACTGCTCATAGAGTCAGCAGGACTAGGCAGAAAGCTGAGGATCAGTTCATGCTGACCGTCACAAAACACTCTTGTGTTACTTTTATTTTCACCTGACACTGTTAAAAGAATACCTGTATTTGGCTGGTTCTGGGTGCCAATGACCCACCGTGATGCATTTCCTTGTGTGAGTATTGTTTAGGGTTACAGCTCTGGCCAGTGTCGGGTCATTGTTTCAGCTTGTGCATTTGATGTACATTGGGGATTAGCACCTACAATATTAGTATTAACCATCTGGGCACATATATGCTGACTAAGGACAATGCACCATTTAATAATTTAGTTGTCTAAATGGGGATATCCCTATTTAATACAGAAGTCAAAGACATTTACGTACGTCTTGTATTCTGGACTTTTCTCTGCTCATGACTGAGATACAGAATAATATCTCTGTCTTTTTAAAGTCATTTGTAAACCACCAGAGAGTTGGCTCCCTATAATCACCACTCTTATAATTACAGGAGTAAATTAAAGTCTGTATCTAGTGATTAACATCAACAAGTTCCTTGTTGGTTCGCTTGTGTCCTCAAAGACTACATCTGTTGATGCTCATCAACCCTGAGAAACATATCAGTCCTAATTAGTCAGATCTGGTTAAAAAAAATCATCAACTTAAAGTAATAATTATTCCTACAGATTTCACTCTTTGGTGTCTGCTGTCCCTATATCTGGACCGAGTGGGTTTGTCTTAAATAATGGAACGGTAGGAGTGTGGGATTACTAGCTAATTAGTGTACCAGTGTCATGGGATTAATTAAATCAAAGCATTTACATATATTCTAATTGTCTTAGCATGCTAATTGGCATAACTGAGCTGCAGTTTGAATGTTGAAGATTGGTGAAGTTTGTTTGCTTCCAGCGAAAGCAAATGTATCAGCATTGTGCATGTTGTTGTCATCCTATCAGCTGTTTAACACCTTGAATACAAATAGAAATGTATTTATTCACATTTTGTCCTTCAGGATCTTTGTTTAGGTTCATGATAAATTGTACCTACTGTAATGAAAGCGGTGCACTGACTGCATAATTACTTTGTTAGTGGAGTGGTATTTGTTAGTCTGACCTTCTAAAACTTGCTCAATGAGACTTATAATGCATTTTAGTTGTTACAATTTTTATATCCACCTGTCAGGAAAATGGTTTGTATAAGGATGAAACTTGTTGCTGATGTATTTGTACATTTCAGATTTTCATTTTTGAGCTGAGCTTTTGAATTCTCTTTATACTATTTCATAAACAAATGCTGCAAGCTGAATCTTTGTAGCATTTTGATTATTTCTCTTTCTTGCTTCTCTTTCATTTTTGACTTGCTTGAAGTCCCCTTCATATTCAGAGGAACAAAAATCAATTTTTTTCATCTGAAAACTGTAATGGAGTGAACCAAAGAAAACCAAGAATCATTGATTTTGATCACAAGTAATTTGGCATTGCTTTAGAAACTTCCACTCGTTTTCATCCAGCTGTTCCAAACAAGCACATTTCCAGTCAGTAAAAATCGATTCTGAAGGAGCTTTAACTGAAACAGTTCGTCAGTGCACATGAAAAGGCTTCAGCTGTGCTCAGAATCATCCACACCTCAGAGAAATATAAAAACTGGATCGTAAAAGAAATCATTATAAAACACAGAAGATGGGGTCATAAGGTCTTGTTTATGCATCGAGGCATTGCATTTAAACCTCTACTTGTATTGATTAACGCCACCAACTCAGTGTTTGTTGATTCAGAAAATGCCAAAGCCCACTTATAAAAATGCCAGAGATAATTGACACTCATCTGCATAGCGGAGTAGGCTTCAATATTGCGAGCTAATTTAGCCGTATCCTGCAGAGTCTGGGGGTGGGTCTGGGTGGGAGGGCAAATCAGCACAAGGTGGTTATACTTTCTTTTTCAACCCAGTCTCTTTTCTTCACATAATTATATGAATTAAATTAATTGGGAATGCACATTTGCATATCTAGGTTATTTCTTATATGGAAGAAAAAAAGGTCTTTGGAGAGTTTAGAAACAATTACAACCCCGCCAGACATTAAAACACCTCAATTTCCTCTTTCCAGTCTGCCTTCACCCCCCGAGTGTTTTACTCCAGGGAGGATTTGGCCTGTGTACTCCGGAGGAAAAATGTGATAACACCACAAAGCAATATGTGTAGGAGTCACATCCATGAAGCAATTTAATGGACTTTGCAGCCACCTTTAAAGCACGCTATCACCTGACAACTTTAAATTACTTTGAGCACCTGTTGGTATTTTTAAAAAACTGTTTTGCCAGAGAGGAAAGACGTGAAATTAAGTTCTAAAGAAAATTTGATTGGACTGGTTTAATCTGATAGCGGCTGGTAAATGGTGCGGCGGGGAATCTCATTTTCTGCTTGTGCTGGAGAATTTTTCACCGCTGCTTTGTAATAAAACTGAGCCAATGTGATAGAAAGCCAAAGCTATTTTTAATCAACTGAACTGATGTATTATGTTGTTAGAGGTGAAAATAGATTGTCCCCAACTGCAGGTTACATACTGACAGGGATTTGAAGGAAATCTTGTGAAGTTTACTTTAAGGAACAGTTATTATATTTCACCACAAGAGGCCATTTGGACTTCAATAACTGAGTGGGAGTGCATTCAGCCCACTCACCTTTTAATGCTATACAGCTGTCCAAAGGATGATCATTAATATTCAGAGCCTTACAACTAACCTATATTTATTCCTAGATTATTCCATTAACAGTTTATCTAAAAGTGAGAAAAATAAATGCTCATCATGAATTCTTAAATCTCGAAGTCCAAAAATGTCCCCTTGTAAAAGCAATTATGTCAAACATTTAATTTTGCATAATTTAATACACAATAACAAAAGCTAGGGATGCTGTTAGTCAACTAATTTCCTAATTGGGTAAACAAAATTTGTATTCAGACAAATGGACGAGTAAAAGTAGGGTTCTCATCGGATGAGTTGGGACCAAAAAGTGGATCATAAACATTAGCCCAGAAAGAAGTGGCAAATGTCTACGAACAGAAGCCTTAAGCAGACAAACGTCCTTTTCTTTTTTACCCTATTTTGTTATGATAATGTTTAAGAATGTTCCTGTGCATCTATTTTCCCTATTCAGCCAAACCCGCATTTAAGTTGCATTTAATCAACTCTTCCAAAGAGGATTAAAGGTTCAGAAAACAGTTGCTGGGGATAGGATGGTGTCTCCTTTTTTCACAGTAACTCTGATCGTCATATACATTATTACTGATGTACTTAAATGTGTAAAAATCCAATAAAATTGTCTGTGCAAAGAAAACAGTTATTTATATTCATCACAGGATCATGTGTCAGTGGGTATATGATGTGATGCCAGGGACGTAGCTAGGGATTTTGGGGCCCCAGAAAGAATATCACACAGGGTTCCCCTTAACCAGCTAGCCAAGCAACAAATTTTGAGTCTTTTTACAAATATCTATGCATTTTAATGTACTTTTGAACTATAATTTCCCCTTTTATGAGAAATATCTTACTATGGTTAAATTATATTTTGCAGTGCTGGACTACACCGTTTAGACATTTTTTAGGGAGACACAGTGGCCCCTGAGAATTGTATTTTTACTTTGACACATATTTCAGGCTGTTGACTGATTCATTTTAGTCGCTTTTTATTCAATAATGACACTACTAAGAAATATAATCAAAAACACTTTTCATTGCAGACTACTCAAGGGCCCCTCCTTACTGGGTCGGGGTAATCAGTCCCCTTTTCCTCCCTGTGCTACATCCATGTGTGAGGCTAGAGTGGCAAGGAATGTGGCCAAAGTTAGCTGCTAGCTACGTCACCATTAGTTCCTCTTTGCAGATTAATATAGTGCTTACTGTGGGTTTATCATCTCTTTGGTTGAGTGTTTATAGTAGTTGTATACCCTTCAACAGCCTACACACAACTTTATTTCCATTTTCTAGTCCAAAATACTGCCATACCACATGCTAACCACTACGGGAAATCATGTTACATCCAGCAAAGTGCTGGGAAGGCCCTGGCAGTAAGCCAGCGGCCATTGAAGCTACTGTGGCTACGAGTAGCCAAACATTTGACCAGGATTTCCAGGAGAGCTGGGCTGCAGACATTAGACATCCATAAACAGATAGTCGTTTCAACATCCATCATCTGTGGCCCCACTGAACACGTCCAAGAAGCAGTCTGCAGTAAGTAAACTACTGTTGTCAATTCATGAATGAGTTTCTCACACTGAAGGAGAGAAGCTGTTTTAAAAGGGGCAATGCATTTTAGCAGATGTGAGCTACATGCAAAGCATGTTGGGAGCCTGGAGCAGTGCAAGGCCGGATGTTATGGAGTTATGTTCTTAATGAAGGCTCCTCAATTAAATTATATTGTAGGCAACAACGTGGGCGAAGCATGACATTCTGTTGGATCAACGCTAAGACTTGCTCAGTTTGACCATAGACAGATGTGGAGGTGTACATGCATTTATGGATGTCTGAGGTCTAATTTGATATCTGAATTTAGCTGTTATGACAGCTAACCACATCAAGTCTTCACTTATTTATTTTGGTGTATCAAAGCAAATTTTTCCAGTTGTAATATATCGGTTTCTGGAGATCTCTAGAAACAAAACCCATTATCATGGGAAACAAAGGAAAATGAAATATATGGATGTACTTCTGCTTGTGGCCTCTGTAATGATGTGCTTTTGAACTTGTTTTGGGGGCGCAGATGGTCGAGTGATTTAAGGCGCTACCCATGTACATGGGCGGCCTGGGTTCGAATCTGGCCTGTGGCGCTTTGCTGCATGTCTCTCCCCACTCTCTTCCCTGTTTCCAAGTCCATCCACTGTCCTACCTCTCTCTAATAAAGGCATGAAAATGCTCAAAAATAAATCTAAAAAGAAAAAAAAACAACCTTGTTTTGGCCTATCTCTTTGGTCTGATATATGGACCGTACACATAGGCAGTATATGTCAATTATCTGTATTAAGTGTACAACTTAACCATCAGGTATAGGTGTTTTTACAGTTACAAAAGGTGTGTATACATCAGTGTTGGCTGTCGCCTCTCAACACCACATTTCCTGATGTGGGCATTCACTATAAAAGCATTCAAGAAAAACAAAAACTATGGACTTTAACTGTGAAGAACTTGTCAGAAATAACGTGTTTATCGTTGATTTGGCTTAGCAGAGGTTCCAGCAGGTGTACAGAGCTAGCTTTATAGCTGCTTCTCTGATTTCTTCTAACTCCACAGCCGGCTTTGTCGGATCGTCATGGACACACCTTTTGCGTCCCGATATACTGTATTGTGTCTTTTGGCAAGTATCGATTTTTTTCCAATTAATTGTTAATATGAACTGAAGATTATGATACTGGATAAACAGCACCAGTTGCTTTTCTGTCCGCTTGATGATGCTATGGCGCCCTTTGTCTAGTGAGGTCTGCAGAGGCGGCGGTCATACAGCAGGAGAAAGTTAGTACAACCAATATGGCAGCACCAAGGAAAGGACATTAGGAATGCAAGCAGGGAACAAAAAAGAAAAAATGGACATGACATATGGGGTTTGCAAGGAGTGCCTCATGAAAATAAAATACCGCAGTAATACGATAAAAATGAAGTCAAGGCTAATGCTAAATCAGCTAAACAGTTGAAAAAATGGTATAGATAGCAATATGTGGTATTGCAATACTCAAAATTGCAACAATATCAAATCGTGGCATAAGTATCATGATCGTGGGACCACTAGTGATGCCAAACCCCTAGTTATCAGAGCTGTTTAGAGTTGAAGTGAAACATGCTGATGACTAGACTCAGACTGAGCTGTTGTCTGTTCACGCTACTTTTATTTACCCACCACGTTAATGGGTAGTTTGAATTATCAGGGGTGTGAGTTAAGCCAGTTTGACCTAACACAGCCTTTGCACAACTTTGCATCCGTTTGCTAGATCAAAATATTGCTAGATGCCAACTTCTGCAAAACACTGTGCTTATTTATATCTAGTAAATAGAGCAGAGGGAAAGCACTCATTAACGAGAGCAACAGCCAGACTTCAGATTGTAGGGTTTTTTTTTTTTACATTTCAGGACAAAATTTCTACACACTGTACCTTTGAACAACTGAGCATCATTCCTATCCACTGCAGCAACACAGCTCTACATAGTTCCTGCATTTCTAAACTTATCAGAATGTAATATTCCATCTAAATCAGTGTTTCTTTAACCAGAATAACTCTACAAAACAAGCACTAAATTACAGTGATGTGGTTTGTAATTGGTGGTTTTCCACTCCTGTGTGCTCTAACTTAGCCTCTTTCTCTGACGACCCTGAAAGTGAATCAGTTCTGCATTACAGTGCCGGAGATAACAACATTGAGCTGGATTTTCTCCAAATGAAGCAGTCAAATAGATGAGAAAACATGAGATTATGATCAGTCACAGAAACATTCCAACAAAAGAAAGGCGCTGAAGCAATGGGATATTTTTTATTCTGCACCAACAGCACATGGAAAGCAACTACTTGACCTTCATGTAGATATTCTGTGCAGATTTATCAGTGATTCTTAACCATAATATTAAATAAAATGTTGCATGTTGTTGTTTAATTTGTCCCACTTAACAAAAGTATGCTTCAGGTGCAGATGGTGCCATGAATGAATGAATGTGTCCATCGCCATTGTCCCCACCAGCTGCTTTCATCTGACACCAGATCCTTTCAACTCAGCGTCCTTATCAAAGGTCAAGCCGCTCTTTCCCACAGCCGGCAGACATGTTTGATATTCTGCCCTCAAGAAAGAGGGCTCTTGTGAAACTTAAGCGTGTGATTTATCTCTGTTTCAGAAAGAAGGGATTTTTTTTTTACAATTGTGTGTGTTTACAAATCCAGAAACTATAACAATCAAGAAATCTTAAAAAAAACATTAGATTTCCCTTAGAGCTTTCATTACTGTCATCTCCAGCTGGTGTTTGTCATCCTATATTCTAAGGGTGAAGTTGGTATATGCTGCCTCCTTTTGGTGATGAACACACATTACACACCTATAAATATCACTGTTGCAGGAGATCTTTTTATTTGATTGTTCTCAGGTTTTGTTTTCATGTCGTCACTGTTGGAGTTTGTGTTTTATGTTCCCCTCAGGTTGCCACACTGTCTGCACAAACATCACCCCAGGCTCTGCAGCATGAGGCTTGCTCGATTTATCTGTGTGCAGACACTCAGAGATCAAATGGATCATGCTCAGAATGGTCATCAGGAGCATCAGGAACCCTAAAGATAAGAGAAAGCACAGTATATGTTGGATTAAACAGGCATGTTTAATTGTTTATTATGCGTCTGCTCTCTGTGCTGACATTTACCACAAAAGACTGTGTTTGCAGCAAGGTCGTGGATGCGATAGCTTCTGGTAAACATTGCACCCAGGCCCAGGATGAGGATGGCATAGACGCTAAATGTGTAGCGCAGGTATTTTTTTAACAGGAAGCTCTGCAGAATGAACCTTAGGGGAGAAACATTTACAGTGTGTTATATGAAATCAGAACTTTTCTGAACTCTGATTCAGACTCCATCAATCCACAGTCCTTTTGTTCTTACCAAGCTATAACACACAAGAACACTATGGTGAGGACAATGGTGCTGATCAGTGGGTCCGGCACACCTACGGTGTGCTTGAATAATACACCGAGACCCACCACAGCATTCAAGAGAGACCACCAGGCAAATGCTGCCAAGCTGTTCTGGGTCTGCAAAAGAAAAAAATGAAGTCTTTATGGAGTGATTATCTGGTGCCATATGCTGATATTTGATCAAACTTATTTATATTTGATTAAATTGGCAGCAAAAAGGGGCCACTGTAAACAGATGTCCCAACAATTTGACTAGCTGTGTCATTCCTTCATGGCTCATTATAATGCTGCTCATGACAGGGGAGAAAGTAACAAAAAGAAACCAAAAAAGAAGTTGACAGAAGGATTGAAGAGTTTTGCGTAGTGAGTGTTCCTGCAGTTTCCACCACTGTAGTGATACATTTGTGTTCTTACAACCAGCTACGATGTTTTTTAAAATGTATTTTACAACAGTTGCATTTCTGTACTCACCAGGTAACGTGTCCATGAAATCACTGCAGGGTTGTTGATAGACAGCCAGGCTTTGTGCTTATCCAGGTTAGAGTAGGAAATGTAGAGCATATAGAAACTGAGCACAGGTAGTATCCAGCTGAGTGTGACGGTGCCAAGAATGAAGCTGTTGAAGAAATTCATTGTAACTTTTGCTGCTTGAGCTGATGCGTTCATTAACCAGTAATTCAGTAAATTTTGCTGTTTGTTTCTCAGAATATAACCTGCAATTTCCACATTGTCTGTTGTGTGCCCTTGCTTGCTGAATCCGTTTCTGCTGCAATGCTGCTCTGTCACATAATCACAAGTTCACGTGGAAATAAGGAAACAACATACAAACTGTATGTTACTTTGCCTTTCAGAGGCTGATTTTCTGTTCATTTGCTTCCTGTTTTGATGTAATTTTGATTTAAGAAGATAAATGATCTGCAGTTTGTACATGGTGTTTTATTTTGAAATTGATCGAATGTTTTTGTGTAACAGTGTATAAGGGCCACTCAAAACTTAAAGGGGATCCATCTGTTTCAAAGAGGAAAAAAAGAGAAAATTTTCATTAACAAGTCATGTATTTGTGGGGAAAGAAAAATATTTTTTAGTTTAAAAAGTTGTAAAATTACATCATGCCAGATGATGACATTTTCCCGAGTACTGCAGTTAAGAGCCTAATCAAATTAAGATCGTTTAAGATTTATTTCCTCTGCTTTTTTTCCTTTATTACAGAGCGATAGAACAGGAGAAAAAGGGATAAGAGTGGGGAATGACATGCTGTGAAAGAGCCACATATGTTCCCAGGCCACCTGCAAACATGGGGCACGACCTTATTCTTAAAGATAAAGTTTTTGGCTTAATGCCTTTATTGATAGAGGAGGACTGTAGATGGAATAAGAAACAGGATTAAGAGAGTGGAGGGGGAGACATGCAGGAAACGAGCCGCTAACTTGAACCAGGGCCACCCACGTACATGGGGCATGACCTAACCACTAGGCCATTTGCACCTCAGCATGCCATTGTTTAACTTTTTTCCTTACAGTTTAAGTAAAATTTTCAACCCAGCAACTTCTCAAGTGAGAAGCACTCAAGTTTATATATTTCTTTAAGTTAGCATGGTAAAAATATACTTAACAGTCTTCTCTTAAGTAAAGCTGTGGTTTTTCATATCAGTTTTTCGCGCAAGTCTTTTGAGCATCCAATTTCCCTTTCTGAGAATTCACATGGAAGATGTTTCCTCCATGTGTTTTTGCCAATCATGACATATATTATCAATCAAACTCAGTAATGGACATCATGAGGGGTCCAGAAATATGAAGCTAAAATATTTCAATCGCCCCCTTGTGGCTGGCTGCAGTATAGGTGATAGCGGCTGATCTCAAAAGGCTAAAAGTTCAGTTAAAGGACATAGTATTTTTGCAAGAATATGTTAATCAGACCAAAATAATGAGTTTTTTATTGTAGTTCATTTCAATGTCTGGCCCCCACAGCAACTGTTGAGAAATTAGCGTTTAGCTTGACGCCTGCTGGCAGTGGCTTTACTGACAATCGACTTGATTTAACAGAGCAGAGCGAGAGTGGCAAGTGTTGCGGAAACACTCCAGACTACGTGGTCCAGACAGAATTTGTGGAAATTGCTGGTCAAAGTTAACAGAACTCACTGTCTGTCCCAAAGCATTGTGCTGAACATTCTTGAAATATTAATCATGGTCCACATCAGATAAAACTCTGGAGGATGGATCTCTGGGTTGCAAGACTCTGGGCCAAGGACATTTCTGCAGATGAAATAATAACAGTAACAAGTTTAGAACTGTTGATAGTGTATCCATGTAGCTGTAAAAGTTCTCAGTCACCCAGGTCTTGGTAATACAACCCCCCCAACAAAGGCAGTCGTACTTGATTTCATTTTTTTAAACCATTTAAAACTAAGGAAGTCTTTCAAATGAAGAAGTGAAATATAGGTCAGAATTTAAGCCTAGTTCAGGAGATTTTTCTAACTTTAACTTCAAATATAAATACAACATTGCTCTTGCACTAGCAAGTCTGATTTCCTTTTTAAACTCTGGAAAAAGCTGAAATGCAGTAAGGAAAAAATAAAAAGCTCTCTTGTCTTAAATATAAAGTCAGTACCAGGGACACATGATCAATCCCTGCGTGGAAATTTGTCAATAACCTGTTGATCATGGGAAAGTTTCAGCGATATCCGCTTTGGTTTGGTTTTAGGGTGCTTTCACATTAGGGCTCATGGTGCCCAAGTACATAAGTTGAAACACCTGTATCACTTCACATCACAGGGCCTAACTTGATTTCTGCTTTCAACACAGTTCAGCCCCATACTTTATTATCATCTAAACTCTGATAATAAAGTGGCTAAAATATCTAAGCTAATGTTGTATTCGACCATAAGCTGTCCTTTAATGAAAATACTGATGTAGTTTTGATGAAATCACTGACCACAGCAAACTAGGGATACATGTTATTGTACTTTTTTTTTTGGCCAATATCCAATATGTCTATATTTACAAAATAATTTTAGCCAATATTAATACTAATTTTTAAATGAGGTCAGACCTAAAACTTCAGTTCTTAGGCAATAGTTAACAAATTTCAGTCCACTTCAGTACACTTTTAAGTTTCAGGAATGATGATGAATAATTTAAAAAACACTTAACTTAGGTCAGTTGCTTCAACCTAAAACTCCACTAACTTTTTTACAGCTGATATAGGCAGATTTTTATAGCCAAAACTGTAGTAAATATCAGTAGAAATTTTCATATCTGCCAATATTTCACTTTTAAGCAAATACCTACTGATACTGATGTCTCCCACCCCTTTAGCAAATGAATGCCAATGTTTCATAACTCCACAGTTGAACCTGTCCTGCTTTTTGCCATTATTTCCTGGTTTGGTAGCCTCTCATTAAGACATAAAAAGAAGTTGGGACATTTTGAGATTGCCAGAAAACTTGGTACTAGAAATGAAGTTGTCATTTTGCCATTTTTAGCAGCTATTTTTATTTGATGATGTTGCACTGATCTGATTTTTTTCATTTGTGTCTTAGGATCTAAATTGCCTTCTTCCCTTCTTCCAAAAATATAATTTGGTCTGGGTCTGACATTTCTTAAATTAACATTTTGAAATATTTTTGACAAAAGTAGCTTCACCAGAATTCTGTGACATGCCACATAAAACTACAAGACTAAAGTTTCCCTCCTTTATTGTTAAATCAGAACAGACATTCTGGTAAACCACACTTCAGTCTGATATTTTATTGTAAGAAGCTTTAAAGACACTATCTTTGCTACCTGTTGAAAATGCCTGCCATGGCATAGATGAGCCAAGCAAGTGACCAAACATCAATCATAATCCAGTACAGCTCCGACCACCAGTCCATCGTCACCTCCAGGGGGAAGGTCTCAGAGACATTTCTGCACGAGGTCTGAAACAAAGCTGGAGGCCGAGACAGGAATGTCAAAAATAAGAACATGTAATGTTAGAGCTATGTCACACTCCACCTATATTAGCATAATGACATAACCATAAGTCCTTTACATACACTCTCTCTTATAAATATTAAAAGTGTATCCTATTTCAGGTCTTTGTTGTCACATGTGCACATGTTTTCATATGGTCTTTAATTGCCTTGTATCAAGGTCTGCAGCTTGTAATAGCACCAAATGACTGCCAGGGTAAAGGTCCTTTGTAAGAAATGCAGAGTAAACAGATTGTTTTTTGTTTACAGCCTCTTAAAACCTCTTTCCCCAAGTGTCAAAAATATTTCTCCATAACTCTGCTCCACTATACTTGAATGAACCAAGCACCTATCTCGTCGTGTGCTAGCTGCTTGTTCTTGGTGGGCATACACAAATATGTGTGAAAGATTTTAGGGGCAAAGCCTTTGAAAGAGCAAGTAGGGGCCCTTCCTTTAAAAAGTGATATTTGATTAAAAAACCCTCAACAATCATGTTGACTATGTTGGGAAATACATCTTTCAGTATATTCAATTCTTAGTACAAAACTAAATGCAATCATAAATAGCTACAACAGTCATGAAGTTATGAGTATCAATTTTCACTAAATAAAACCTAATAATTTGGCATGGAAACATAAATTCTTAACAAGATTCAGATGATTTCTGCAGATGAGAGGCTCTATAAATGAAAGAAGTTAAACCAAGGCCTACAAAGTGAAGTTTTAACACTAAAACGCACAAAAATGATTCACACTGGGCTAACAGCATCTTATTAAAACCATTAATCTCTCTAAATTCTGCCTTGCGGTGCAATTACATGATTCAGATATCCAGCCAGAGTGGACTGACTCACCGTTGGGCACCCAGCTATCCTTCGCCAGGTTAAAGATGACCTGTGTGATCACCTGAGTAATAACAGCCAGGGCAATGCACCCAGCATGTATCACTACATGGTGACTGTTTCTTTTTGGCGCAGTAGACATCAGGATCCTCAGCAGTGTCTGACAGTTCAGAAGACTGTGAGGGACAGTGCTTGTCTCCACTATCTAATACATTGGACTTTGGATAGCAGCATGTCCTGTGTAATGTAGTTTTATCTCTTTGATTGGGCCTGTAATCTCTGTAATTAGAATACCACATCAAATCAGGAAGTGAGGGAGTACAGATTCTCTGTGTCCAACAGTTGGATGAAGACATAAAGACTTTTTTATTAAGGAGTTTTTAATGGACTGGAATTAAAAACAGTCAAACAAAACTGACTGCCTCTACATTTAGATTTATAAAGCTTTTAACCACTGCTTTCTTGGGATCTCAACTTATTTTCTGCATATTTGCCACAATTGAATGTTTCAGATCATGCAACAAAATTAGATTTTAAACAAAGATAACTGCAGTAAATACAAAATACAGTTTTTAAATGATAATTTCATTTAACATGGGGAAAAAAAGGCCATCCAAACCCACCTGGTTCTATGTGAAAAAAGTAATTGCCCCACCTGTTAAATCGTGAATTACTAGGGATCAATTTCACTAGACACTTCCATGTCTGATTTACTGCTAGACCTGTTAAATCAAGAAATCCTTTGAATAGAACCTTTCAGAAAAAGTGAAGTAGGCTGAAAGATCTCATAAAGCAACACATCATGTCGCTGTCTAAAGAAATCCAAGAACAGATGAGAAACAAAGCCACTGACATCTATCAATCTGAAAAGGGTTACAAAGTCATTTCTAAGGCTTTGGGACTGGAGCGAACCATGGTGAGAGCCATAAATGGAGAAAAACTGGAACAGTGGTGAATCTTCCCAGGAGTGGATGGCCAACCAAAATGATTCCAAGAGTGCATAGATGACTCATCCAGGAGATCCAAAAGAACCCAGAATAACATCTAAAGACCTGTAGGACTCAGGTTATTCCATCAAGGTCATGATTCAACAATAAGAAAGAGACTGAGCAGAAATGGCATTTATGGGAGAGTTCCAAGGCCAAAACTACTGCAGACCAAAGGCTCATCTCACATTTGCCAAAATACAAGAGAAAATAATCTGTGGACTGATGAGACAAAGTGAGTTTTTTGAAAGTTTCTGTTACATCTGGCATAAAACTGACACACCTTTCTAGTGTTGTAGTACTCAAGGAAGGTCTTGGTCTTGAGACCGGTGTCAAGACCACATTTTGAAGGTCTTGGTCTTGTCTCAGACTTGAGAGCATTTTTACTCGGTCTTGTCTTGGTCTCCAACTGGCCAGAATCGGGTTCTTTCCATTAAGACTGGTCGAGACTAGCACTGATCTGCTATTCTTCGACTTCATTAATGTGATAATAAGGAGAAGCACTTTCTAAAACAACAAACAGCTTCACCTGCAAAAACTCTGACATCAGTCCATTTAATTTCTAGTCAGAAATACCTCTGAACACTTACTTTAGGCCTCATTCGCCTGACAAATCTAGATAAACATCTCATTTTCAGACATTTAAAATAATTAAAGACTTGTCAGTAGTTTTACAATACAAGGATTTATTTTTTTATAAGATGTTAGTTAAACAAATTTGTTAAGATTTGATTTTTGCATGTCCTGCTTTGAAAGAGCTGCAGACATCTTGTTTTTATCTGTCAAATTTATTCAAAAGAAAACTAAAATTAAAGAGAGAATGATCTTTAACTGTTCAACCTTGCCATGTTTTTTTTTTTAAACTGATTTTTAAGGTCTTGGTCTTGTCTCAGTCTCAGCTCGGCTCAGTCTCAGTCTTGACCCCAGAAGCCTTGGTCTTGTCATGGTCTCGATGCACTCTGGTTCCAGGCAAGTCTAGGTCTTGTATAGTGTGAGTACAACACTACACCTTTCAGTTAGAACATCATATAAACAGTTAAACATGGTGCTAGTGTGATAGTCTGGGGCTGCTTTGCTGCTTCAGGACCTGTACCACTTGTCGTAATCAACCTTAAATTCTGCTCTCTACCAGAAAATCCTGAAGGAGAATGTCCAGTCATCAGACTTGAGGCACCAGCTCCTCACCTCTGAATGGATTAAAAAATACTAAATGAAGGTTTTGGAGTGGTCTAGTCAAAGTCCGGACTTAAATCTGAGAGATGCTGTGATATGACCGTCATACTCAAAAACCCCAAATGTGGCTAAACAAAAACAATTCTGTTAAGAAGAGCTGCCTAAAATTCCTTCATGATGTGTGACAAGAATGCAAAAAATAAAAGAAATCAGGAGGAGGAAAATAATTTTTCACAGCACTGTAATAAGTTAAACAGGTGAGTCAAAAAACATCTGGAAACAACTCCCTATCACAAAAAAACCAAGTGAAATCAAATCCATTCTGACATCTATTAAAAAGGTGCAGTTGTTTATTTTTATGTGAGGTAAATAATTCACAAGTCTTTTACGCATTTCTTAAGTATTAACACACTAAGCCTGGTATTTCTCTACAACCATTGTAGTTTTAAATTTGTCAGACTGAAATTGTCCATGAAAGTGCAGCATCTGATGAGAGATGAGAAAGAGACCTGAAGCTTTTATTCATAGAAAGAGTTGTCTTTGTGTCAAGGCTATTTCTACCGGGGATAAACTCGGTCCACTGTCACTGTAAAACGGTTGTTTCTGATGCTTCCACAAAACCAGAGCGATGCGTGCAACACATAAGATGCAGGAAACAGCCAAGATCAAAGCTGAAGGGGAAAGAGGAAAAGAAATGAAATAATCATTGAGAAAACAAAAAGTATAAGAGAAAAGGGGTTGGTTTTATTGTGTTCTCATTCAGGTGTTACACCATACCTAGGAAGATGTAAATCGGACTTTCAGGTGTGCTGGAGTTGCTCAGGACGCCTATCAACCACAGGATCACCACGGGGTAGATGGTCACAATGTAACGCACATGCTTATCAAGGTAGAAGTTCTCCAATAGAAACCTGAGTGCAAGAGGAGATAAAGACAAAAGAGTTGAGTTTTCTTTGCTCTTGTGTCATCTCAGGGGAAGAAAAACGCCCTCAGCTGAACGTTAGAGCACAGCGGGGAGTCGGACTCACCAGGCTGACAGCTGCATCAGAAGCAGCACCAGAGCTACAACAGCGCAGTCACATCTCAATGTGTCCGTTTGATACTGCAAGAATATCGTCAGGTTGAGTAAAGTGGAGAGACTCCCCCATGTTGAGTATACTCCTATTCCATTTTGCACCTAATTCAACACAATAAAAGATGCATGGATGATTAGCACAGCAGATGAAGCAACGTGTCATTGCATCAGCTTAATGCTTGCAACAGAATCACTACTAGATTTTCGTTGTAGCCAGCCAGGGCTTAAATTTGCAGTCATTGCCTTTGATTTTCTTTTAGACAGAGTGCTTAAGTGATTTTCTTTAAAAAATGCATCCACTCCTATTCAAGGATCAACTGTTTTGATTAGTCAAAGGTCATTGGGCCTCTTGCTTATCGCTCAAGCTTTGCACAAATGTCCACTCTGAATATAAGACAAACTCATTGGATTTGCCTGATGGTTACAGCTTCCTCGTGAGATTCCATCTCAGCCCCATTTCTTGACCAAACACTGCACTTTCAGGTCAGGTAAGGGAGCATATGCTAGTTTGGCACTGCCACGTAAACCTTGGTCCTGTACTGCTCTTGATGGCCATTGTCCAACCATGTGCCGGACCCATGCCCCATCTCTCCAGGTATCTTCCCAGCTCCATGATGCACAGGCGCCCCTGGAGTCTGCACCAGCCCACAGATTTCTAGGCACCCAGTATGCGGTGAGCTGAATTACGCCTAGGAAAGCACGCCAGGTGCCTGTAAAAGCACAGCTACCTTTCCCATACCAAGCAGCTGATTGCAGGACCAATTCCCCCTCATGGTACTGTTACATTCAAAAAGGGCGGCAAAGGTGCCCTCTTGGATGCCACAAAGAGACAAAACATGATTAACCATCCTTGAGGATGCCCATCCAGTGGAAAAAACATAAAAAAGTGCCCCCCAGGGTGCCCTTTCACAGGGCAATAAGTGGATCCTCCAGTGTTCCTCCCTGCAGCCACAACATGAAAAAACTCGAGGGCAGTGGTTCTCAACCTTTTCAGCCTGTGACCCCCAAAATAAAGGTGCCAGAGACTGGGGACCCCCACTGTACCTAGGTGGTTGAACACAACCATGCACATTCAAGAATAGTCATGTGCAGACAAGGCCACCCATAAGGGGGGATAAAACAGAGCGCTTTCTGGGGCCCAGCCAGACTGGGGGACCATGGAGGTAAAAAAATGGCAAAAGGGGCTTGAAGTGGCAAAAACAGGCATAAATAGTGGTAATGGAGGATTAAAAAGTGGCAAAAAAGGGTGGAAAACTTTGGTTAGAACTGGAAAAAATGGGTTAACTGAGGCAGAAAAAAGGTAATTGGTAGAAATGGGCTAAAGTGGCAAAAAGGGCATAAAAATGGGGAAATATGGTTAAAATGGGCAGAAAAAGTGATTCATAGTGGCAATTATGGATTAACAGAGGCAACAATAGGAAGACAATAGCAAGAATTATTTTAGAAGTGGCAAAAACAGGCAGAAAAAAGTGGTGGAAAGGGTTTAAAATCGACAAAAATGGGTTCTAAGTGGCATAAATGCCACTTAAATTTTGTTTAATTGTCGCTACAAAGTGATGAGAATGGGTTAAAATTTGGCAATACTGGTGTAAAGTGGTAAAAGTGTATTTTAAAAAAGATTATTAATTTTTCTTAGTCATCTGGAGACCCCCCTCTCAGTGTCTCGTGACCCCCAAGGGGGTCCCCACCCCCACGTTGAGAACCACTGCTCTAGGGTGCCCTCCCAGTGGATAAAACATGAAAAGGTGTCCTCCAGGGTGCCTTTCAGTGGCCAAAACCTGATAAAATGCCCCTAAAAGGACATGTCCAGTTGTGAAGAAAGTGCTTTAATCTACTCACTTTGATGTTCATTTTCTATACACAGAGGCTCAAATCCTTCTCACATAGGTCTTGGGATCGAATCTCAGTCCCAGGACTGTTTGGCGCCCATCCCCATTCCTGTCTCTTTTTAGCTATTCCGTCCAAATAAAGGCGGAAAAACCCAAAATAATCTATAATAAGCTATGATAAGCCATCTGCTGTTACTGGATGGCTGCTGGAGTGGGAAAGAGGGAGAAAGAATTAGATGGGAAACACACTTTAGACAGACATGGAGATGCACACCACCTAAAAACAGCAGTGAGATACTTCTCTGACAGAAATAAATGTCCTTAGACTGAAGTGTTTGGGAGACTTTCAGTGTGATTTTTAAAAACTGTTTACTGCTGGTTGGTCTGGTGACCTTTACTATCGCTACTACTATATCTTCAAGTAAAGGGCTGGAAAGGTCTGGAAACCAATCTCAGGGTATTTTTCTGTAACCCAGCTTTGCTGTGTCTAACCTTATCTCAGACTCCAGTGCACAGACAGTATGACCGGGCATTTGGCACCCTTTGGATACGGGTGATGAAGCAGTCTGCAGGGTTATGACCAGTGGTTTGCTTCTTTTCACTGCAGGACGTAGAAGCACTTTAAAAATTGAATGCTACTTTTTGGAAAAATGTTACTTTTCGGAGGAAGTTTGATATTTCCTCTGAAGTGCTTTTCTTCTTTTGCTCAGCATAATACCAGAGAAAACAAACCTCTCTTGATTGTGAAGCTTAGCATTGAGAACAACTGATTTTTTAGTGTTTCATAAGCAAAATTAAAGAATAAAAAAGTCACATTGTGATTTTGCAGAGCCTCTTAAGCTGTTTATGTCCATACAAAATAGTACTAATGCTATGGCTTCTGCATAGTAAGCTAATGATTAGTATGCCATTACACCAGTCTGTAAGAGACTTCAACAACAGTAAATGCATCAGGACCAAAGCCAGCAAATGGAGGGAGTGGTTCTTTTTCCACATAGTGGACTACTCAGGTTTTATAGTGAAAATTTTTGGCCAGCCAAGTTTACATCCATGAACTCCTTACATACAAAAAATGGCATACTATGAATTAGATTCCTGCTACATACTCAATATGATGTAACATTTTTGTATAGTGTGAACGTATATGGTTTCAGACACAGCCTAAATGTGAATCTCTTGGCCCAGTGCAGTGACTTCCTGTCAGCATCATTGTGAGGTATCAGTAGTGCTGGGCAATTAGTCTAAAAAATAATCAAAACCAACATTTGGAGCCTCTAACAATGTAAACCTGCCCTGTCAATTATTTCAGTTTTCTCCCCACTAATGCACAACCCCCTTAAAAACACACCACTGGCTGTGTAGTCATGTGATAGGCAGCCAGGTGTCACAAGGCATGTAGTCTGCCAGAAACTTGAAACAGGAAGTGGTAGTCACATGACACTGTCCCATCCAGCCCACTAAGACTCAAACAGAGCCGACTGTGCAGCGTGAGCAGCAAAGTTATGTTCTACTTTTTATGTAATATGATAGAAATAATTTATTTTGTTAGCAAGAAATATTTTCTACTTTTCCAGTAAAATGTAACTAAAAAAAAGAATAATTTCAGCTGATGTGTGTTTTGATTTAAAAAAATATTCATTTGTTAATCTGTGCATGTTCCTTTTAGTTATTTGCTGTAAATTACACAATTATTTACAGCACACACAGAGTCAGGGGGGTGGAATCATTTTTAAATCAATCGGAATTGAGGTAAAAAGTTCAATTAATTGTGATTTTGATTTTTGCCATAATTACACAGCCCTAGTTATCAACCAAACAAAAGCATCTGTAACTGGATTTCCTTTCACAGCAAAGGCAGACTGTTTACCCTCCTCATCAGTCTTTATGCTAAGCTAAGATCTGTTGGCTGTAGCTCAGATATCACCATGCATATGAAGAATGTAATACAACATTTCAGTAATGCAACAGTGGCATCATTTCAGGTTATAGATTACCCTCAGGTCTGCTCTGTTTGAGGCCCTGAGGGCTGTGTATGTCTAGACCAGAAACAGACATTAATGTGTGACATTGATGTTATTCCCTTTAATAAGCTGAAATAACAATATCTCAGGCTCTAATTCAATGCCCTGTATACTTACTCCATTAAATGTATACCTAATTTAACAATTTAGGATTCTTTATACTCATAAAATAATACACAATACTTCAATTAATCTTGGGGGGAAAAAAATCAGCATTTTGGATATTTTCTCAGTGGAGTTTGCATTTGGCTGTTACAAAACAGTTATGTCATATATTGCTTATTAAAATGCAGCCACCTGAGAATAAAGCCAACATATTTAGAGCACCCCCTGCTGACTGGATGCAGTAAAGGCTATAAACTCTGTCTCTTCAATGATAACACAGGATATTGGTAAAAACATTATCATTACTAATATCAAAAATATTAAGTTAAAAACAGCTTACATAATTGACAGCTCTGTTTACCAATGAAGCTTCTTTCATTGGTTCAGATCAGATGAGCATAGTAGAGGAAGAAAGGCAAGACATGTAACAAAATCTAACAACACTGTTGTGGAAATTGTCATTGTATTGAATCCAAACTACACATGCATCTCAAAAATAAACAAGAAAAAGTTATTCACCCCTTGGATGTTTTTTCAAACCCGGTCCCTGTGCAAGTGCAAACTCTGTCAGGATGCATGTACAGCCCTTTTCAAGTCCAGCCACAAATTCTCTATTGGATTGAGGTCCAGGCTTTGACTCTGGTACTCCAGAACATTCATCTTGTTGTCTTTAAACCAAATCTGTGTAGCTTTCACTGTTTGCTTCGGGTCATCGTCTTGCTGGGAAATAAATCTTCCCCCTAGCAGTAGTTCTCTTGCAGACTGAATAAGATTGTCCTCCAGGACTTTGCTGCATTCATGTTACCCCCTACCTTTACAAGCCTTTCAGGGCCAGCTACCAAGAAGCATCACGACAACACTGTGGTGATGTGCAGTGTTTGGTGTCTGCCAAACATAGCGTGTTGCATGGTGGCCACAAAGCTCCATTTTGATCTCATCAGACCAAATAACTTTCTCCCACTTGACCATGGAGTCTCCCACATGCTTTTTGGTGAACTCTTGTCCAGATTTAATACGAGTTTTCTTCAGCAGTGGCTTTCTCCTTGCCATTCTTCCATAATGCTTTAACTGGAGAAAAGCTCGAACAACAGTTGTTGTATGCAGAGTCTCTCCTATCTCAGCTGCTGAAGCTTGTAACTTCTTCAGAGTAGTCATAGGTGTCTTGGTGGCCTCTCTCACTTGTCGATTTCTTGCACAGTCGCTCAGTTTGTAAAGACAGCCTGATCTAGGCCCATTTACACACATACAATATTTCCTTCCATTTCTCGATGATGGATTTTACTGAACTCCAGGGGATGTTCAGTGCCTTAGATATTTGTTTTCCTCCATCCTGACTTGTACGTTTCAATAACATTTTCTCTGAGTTACTTGGGGTGTTCTTTTGTCTTCATGGTGTAATGGTAGCCAGGATTACTAATTAACCAGTGACTGGACCTTCCAAACACAGGTGTCTTTATACTACGATCACTGCATGCAGGTGATCCCCATTTCTTTAGTTGTGAGACTACTAGCACCAATTGGCTGAACCTCTGTTGAATCAGGTCAGTCACTTGAATATTGACTAGTGAATATTGTGCTGTTTATTCTTTATTTAACATTACGTATTTTATTTAATTGACATTACCTTGTACAAATCTGCTTTCACTTTGACATTAATGAGTTTAATTGTAATTTTTTTTTTGTCAAAAAAGCCAAATTATATTGATCATGATTGATTCATAAAATCAATAAAAAGGCAAAACATCCAAGAGGGTGAATACATTCTATAGGTACTGTGTATCACTATTTCCTTTGAAAGCATATTTATGACATTATTACACCGCGCTCCAAATTATTATGCATGGATTTTAGTGTCATAAACATTAAAATTTTTATTCTTCAGTTAAACTCATGGATGGTGTTGTGTCTCATGGATCACTGAAATCAATCTCAGACACCTGTGATAATTAGTTTGCCAGGTGAGCCCGATTAAAGGATCTCAATGCTGACGAAAAACCTCAAATAGTACAATGCCTTGACCAAGGTATGAAAATATTAGATATTTCATGGAAACTTAAGCATGATCTTCATACTGTGGAGAAATTTGTGGCTGATTCATGCAGTTAAAGGCATAATGAGGAAGGTTTCTGTCAGAAAAATTCATTGTATGAAGAGAGCAGCTGCTAAAATGCCATTACAAAGCAGCAAACAGGTATTTGAAGCTGCTGGTGCCTCTAGAGTCCCACCAACCTCAAGGTGTAGGATCCTCCAGAGGCTTGCAGTTGTGCATAAACCTACTATTCAGCCACCCCTAACCAACGCTCACAAGCAGAAACGGTTGCAGTGGGCCCAGAAATACATGAAGACTTAATTTCAAACAGTCTTGTTCACTGATGAGTGCTGTGCAACCCTGGATGGTCCAGATGGAGGAGTAGCGGATGGTTGGTGGATGGCCACCATGTCCCAACAAGGCTGCGACGTCAACAAGAAGGTGGCGGAGTCATGTCTGGGCTGGAATTATGAGGAGAGAGCTGGTAGGCCCCTTTAGGGTCCCTGAAGGTGTGAAAATGACCTCGGCAAAGTATAGAGAGTTTCTGAGTGACCACTTTCTTCCATGGTACAAAAAGAAGAACCGTGCCTTCTGTAGCAAAATTATCTTCAAGCATGACAATGCACCATCTCATGCTGCAAAGAATACCTCTGTCTCATTGGCTGCTATGGGCATAAAAAGAGAGAGACTCATGGTGTGGCCCCCATCCTTCCCTGACCTCAACCCTACTGAGAACCTTTGGAGCATCCTCAAGCTAAAGATCTATGAGGGTGGGAAGCAGTTCACATCAAAACAGCAGCTTTGGGAGGATATTCTGACATCTTGCAAAGAAAGCAGCAAGTTTCAAGCAGAAACTCTCCAAAAACTCACAAGTTCAATGGATGCAAGAATTGTGAAGGTGATATCAAAGAAGGGGTCCTATGTTAACATGTAACTTGGCCTGTTAAGATGTTGATGTTGATTAAAATAGCTTTTGATTTCAGTAAATATGACCTCCTAATTCTGCAAATTCAACAAATGAACATTTTCAGTTCCAAACAACCTATAAAATGCTTTGAAATCTCTTGAGCATAATAATTTTGAACAGTGCTTTTTGAACTTTATTATTTTTTGAAAAAAAAAAGTTACCATTGGGAGGTTTGTTCAATAAAATTTGAATTATGCTTTAACGGTTGATGACTTGAAAATTAAACTGTCATTTGCATTCATATTTATGAAAATCAGAGAAGAGTATCATTTACATAATAATTTGGAACATGGTGTTGGCACAAGGGAAGTGAAGATTCTTTTCACCAGTCAACGGACTGAAGTGAGTCTTGCTCTACTCTCAAGGGCTGGGTAGGGAAGCTTCAGACTCAGTACCCCAACTTATGAAAAATGCAAATAACTGGGAATTGTACGGAAGCAAACCAACAGGGCCTTGGTATTTTTTTGTATGAAGGCCTTTAATCCAGAGGGCAGCTGTGTTTGCTGAACTCCTGAATTATTGCTGTTTTTTACAAGCTTTTTATAGCACAGTGCCAGTAAACTAAATACACTGTACTTCCTTACATCTAAAACCAAAGCATTAATTTCAAAGTCCATACACTGTAAAGAGCATACCAATATTCTGATGAGCCACAAGTCTGCCTTGCGATGTTTATGTAACCAGCCTCCGTATATCTTCATACCAAGGCAGGAGAAAAACAGAATCATGTAATTTGTGATCGTTATTAGAGCTGAGACTATCAGCATTGGCAGCATCAACCTGCACACACAAGGAGAAGCATAAACTTAAACAAAACACAGCTTCCGCAATGTTCAATATGAACCAGTCTGAACCCACACACTTACTCTCTGTCAAACAGGAACAACCATGAAATATTCAAGCACACGTTGATGATTATACAGACATGGAATCCATAGGGTAGCACTGCAGGCGTGGTGTACATCCAGTCGTAGGCATCCCTACAAGAAGCATGGATAATATTGTTAGATTTACTAGAGAATATACAGCACAGCAAACAAAATTGCCCCTGTGGGGAAATAATCAGACTCTTTTCATACTTAGTCGGAGCAATCTGCAACATGTAAAGAGAGAAAATGACAGAACGGTGGAGGAGTAAATTGCCTCTGGACTAGGTGAAGTAATTTTCAGCATGCAATAACACAAGAGGAGGAGATTACAGTATTAAGAAATAGACACATGTGCCGCGTGGTGTTGGTTTTAAGCTTTATCATTCTGGATATGTATGAAAATAGGAGAAATGATGCTTACCTTCTGAACAGTCCTGCTAGAAAGTATATAAACATAGCTAAAAGCCAAACATAGATGAAATCCCAGACAAACAGAGCCCACTGAGCAGGAGTTAATGGTGTTGTATATATGAGTGTCACATCCTCTGTGCTCTGCTTGAAAATACCTACAAAAATACATACGGTTAATATATTCCCATTCATTAAATCCTAACTGATTGGTGTATTTGACAAACACTCACGTGATTCAGCGGGAAATCCTGATAAAGAGTTGAATGTGACTGCAGCCAGAACGGTAAATAAACCAACAAACATGAGAATGACACGGTACGGCCTGTGGGTTACCATGATGATGTTGTGCAGGTGAAAGTCCACAAGAGGCTAAATAAAAAAGAAAAAAACACCAAAACTCAAAAAATTTAAAGCTACAGTCGATCCTGTCTTTTTAAAGATCTCATATTCCACAACATAAGTAGTCCTGAAAAGTTTCTGCACATCTGAAACAGAGGGTGACGGCACCTCTTCTAAACTCTCCCAGGTTGATATACGGTGATCCCTTTTTATTATCCTTAACCGACCATCCGTTATCTTCCACCTGTCATAAACATTGTGCTGCTTCATTGTTTAAAGTAGGGTAAAGACTAAAGATCAGACAGGGAAGAGAAAATCAGGGCATCATGAGGAGACCAGCAACAGCCCCTAATAAAGATCCATTAGGCTGTAACTGTCTTAAATTGCAAACATCCTCTCCTTTGCTGGTGTTTAGTTAGAGCTAATAAATTGGGTGTGAGGATGGCAAGAGTTCAGATCAATCAGACCACTACTCTACAAATCAGTTTAACTAATATAATTAAATATGATTATTGCCTAATGAATACTGCAGCAGATTAAATGAAGAGTGATGAGGTTACCGCAGTAGCTGACCTAGAAGTCATTGCTCAAATTTGCAGTAATAAGTTATGCAATTTGCCACAGGTATGCATATTTTTCTCCAGATTTCATTGAGCTAGATTCTGTGAAGTTTGAAAGTGAAAGTGCACTGCACTGATTTTTACTGCAGGTAATAAACTCATCACTGCAGGTGTTGTGCATGCAGAGTACTTCCACACAGTGGCACCATTGCATGTTAGTGCAACAGAGCGGGCTGATCAGGGTCTAAAGCAGCTGCTCAGAGAAGTTTTAATGAATGCTTACCTACAAACGAAGCATGAATTCAAAGGATAACACAGCAACAGAATTACATGAGCCTTTTTGTCTGAGGATCTGCCAAACTTTTATCCCATCTGCCAGCAGAGATTCAAAGTAAATGAGAGCATTTATTCAGCTGCTGTGTATACAGTTTTAATGTGAGCTTTAGATGAAGAACAAAACAACATATCCATAAAAAAGGAAGTGCAGTTTTACGCCTTGGTGCCTGTGTTAGCCAAGGCCAGAGGCATTATGTTTTCAGATCTATCTTGTGAACACAATATTCCAAGAATGTTTGGTAGCACTTTATTTTAGGGGGCCCTAATTACCTAATAGTTTTAGAGTAATAAGGTGGTAATTACCCTGTGATAAGTTTTCATTTTTACAAGTAATTACCCAGAAAAATGATAAAATTAAGGAATCTCTCTGGTAATTAGGTGGTATTTTACCCTAACCCAAACCCTCGTAATATTGTGGCAATCCCTACGGTAATTAGGTGATATTTTACCAAGTAATTTCTTATTTCTTTATTTTAAAGTGAATCCTTTCTGAATAATTTTCAAGTACTTTTTAGGGTGAGGGGGTCAGGGTTAGGGTAAAATACCACATAAATACCAGGGAATTACCAAAATACTACCAGGAACTGCATAATAATGTAATACATTTCTACTAGGTAAATACTTCCTTAAAGCTGTAGTGAGCGATTTATTTTTAGTGTTGTACGCCCACAAAAACAACACAACCCGTCAGGGTCTTGTTATTGAAGCCATCTAACAGAATAACACACTTCTGCAACCCCTCCTCGCGCTGCACTCCCACTTGAGGAAAACCAGCTGTGGTGTTTATTTTGTGTTGAGTGTTTTATTTTGTTGAACTTCCGGTTTCCGGAGCTGGTTGCTGGCTGGTAACTTTCCTCTGCTTCTCCTGAGGCTTTCGCCCTGCCCCCCTGGTGCTGTGGAGAGTCACACCTGCAGCGAATCACTAATTGACGCGTGCTACTTAAGACCGGCTGCAGCTCTCTACAGCACCTGAGTCTTGTCTACCTTACCACACGGTAAACGTCTGCTCCAGGCTCCTTCTCGAGATCCTCCAGAGAAGTTTCTAGTGCTTTTGATGATTCATTCTAGTTATCTCCAGTGTTTGTATTTTCTTGTGCTTGTCACTAACGTGCCTCTCCTCCTTCTTCCAATGCCTCCTGCTCAGATCACCGCAGCCAGCTCCAGCACACTCTCACTCCCTCCTGGACTCTTGGAATCCCCCTCCCCTCTTCACTTACCTGCACAATAAACTGTTTAAAACTGCTTCCGTCTCCACACCTGAGTCCTACCACTACACAAACATCACACCAGCAAGGGACGATGCTCCAGCCAATGAGGCTAGTACTCGCAGGCAATCACTGCTCAGGTCAGAGGGAGAGTTCCTATTGGTCGCTGTAGTAAGTGTGCTTCTGCCTCTCAGCTCAGTGAGAAGTTGATACAATGGCGGCATTACCAGCGGTGTTCAGTCCTATGTAGAATTTGTTCATGCTGAGATGAATTGTTTTCTTACCTGTGATTGGGCCATTGATTTCAGTGGAAAAGCGGAGCAAAATTACTCCAAGAGAGCTTTGCCACTGTCAGTATTTGATTCAGCAGACATGCACATTCGTGAGGAGGTATGTGAGAAGAGGGGCGGAGCTACGGAGCTCAAACAGGTAGAAGAACAGGAAGGAAGGGGGAGTAGAGTTGATTCTACACAGTTCTCATCGAATGTTACACACTCAAGCTTTAATATTACCATATATTCTTTGACTTATTACTTGATACAGTGACAACTTATTACAGGGAAATTACCAGCTTGATAAACTACTAGATAGTTACCAATTACTACAATTATGAAATTATTAGGGCCCGATAAAAATAAAGAAAGTTGCACAAATGTCCACTGTGACTCAAGGATGAGTGGATTCTGTTTTGGAGGGTTAAGGTCAAGATCCTTGGGCCTTATGTTCATGACGTAACGATAAACTCACAAAATTTTAAAGTTAAAAGTTCAAGGTCATGTTCCCCACATTCATCCCTTGCTTGTAACTGCAACATCTCAAGAGCACATTCCAGGATTTCTTTGCAGAACTGTCCACTCTGACTAAAGGATGAACTGCTTAGAGTTTGGAAGTCAAAGGTCATACAGCTGGATGTTCGTCCCTTGCTCATGAGTGCCATGTCTCAATCACACTTTGAGGGATTTTCTTCACACTTTGCACAAATGTCCACTCAAGGATGAACTGCTACTTTTTGGGGGGTTGAGGTCTTTTGGCCTCCTGTCCTTCCCTTACTTACAAGATTTTTTACAAGTCACACAACAGCAGAAAAAAACTCAGCCCTTCTTCTTGACCCACCATTGTATTTTCACCATTTGGCACAGAAGCATAACACTGTTCTCTGTGCTGCAAACATAAGCAAGAAATACACACCCTTGGTCAAATGGTATCCTATGGACATGCACTAAAGGAGAGATTTCAGAGTGAGGGTGCCACACATGAAAGAGCACCTAGGCAATTTTAGGGATCAGTGCCTTTCTCAAGGCTGTGCCACCTTTCTACCCTGCTCTGATGCTCAGTTTGAACTTTAGCACATTGTCTTGACCATGTCTACATGCCTAAATGTGTTGGTTCCTGCCATATGATTCCATGATCAGCGTTTTCCTTTAATGAGTAATAAAAACAATGATCAGTGACTGTACACTTTTGTATTAACAACACTCAGTTAAATTCATCCCTGTTTTTGTTTTTTATTATTGGAGCAGTCAACAATTGGGCTTATATATCAATGAGAAAGACATAACACTAAGCAGGATTACATGCATCATTTCTGAGAATCCCTTCTGCACCGAGCTTTCATTTTAATCCAACACTGAAAGACTGCCTCACAGGTATTAAAGAAAATTTCTGTGAAGACGATAATAACAGAGTGCAAGTACTAAGAAAAATGCTGACTTTAATTTAGACTTGATTCAATTTAGAAGATTTTCTGGACTGAAGTGTCTGCATTGATTCAAAAATAACTACTCCTATAGCAAGTATGTTTTTGAGGAGAGCACAGGCATTACATAAGTGGAAAGGTAGCATGCAATAGACCAGTACTGTAATAATGCTCAAATACAGAAGTCCTATATGATCCCAAAGTGTGCCAATAATTCAGCATACAGCATTAGTTTAGGCAGGCCACGGTGTCAAGCTCCGACATATACTGTAATTGAGATAAGCTTTCATGCAAGCCCTCATCAGCAGACGGCCAGCTGATCTGCTTCTGGGCACACGATTGGCTAAATGCGCTCATGCTGCCTTTTATAAGCTGCTCTAGCCTGCTACTCTCTGCTGCTCTCTCTGCAAGCCACCATTGCAACCCTCCTCCATCCCAGCTCCTCCGTTATATCTGACTTAATCAAAGTCATTCTTTTGTCATTGACACCTGCTGTTCCTGCTTGATGCTTTCTACGAAGGCTCGTGGAAGAGCTGGGGGATCCCAGGACAGCCATGCCATTAGATATCAATAACAGCAATAAATACATATTAATTTCTTCTAATGAAATTTAAGTATTTCTAACTACCATTTATGTGTTTCTTGATTAAGTGGTCCTGAAAAACTCGTCTGCCTTAGATCAGTGGTTCTCAACTAGTCAGGCATCAGGACCCACCACCTCCTCCTTAAGAGATATCACAACCATTATTAAAAAAATAATCTTTATTTATTTCATGAATGTTGGTTAATCAGTATTCTTGGCCACCATTACACCATGGAGACAAAAAACAGTCCAAAAAAATGTTATTTGGACCCCAAATAGAAAAACTTATTTAACAAAGAGATGGTACAAAACAAGCACATTAGAAAAGCACATCATTACAGAAGGATTTGCATGCATACATGTTATTTTACTCCATTTTCCCTGAGAAATCATGGAAGTTTGGTAATTTTTCTAAGAATTTCCTTGTTATCTTGGGTAAACCAGCTTAATTTCCCAACAAGAGGAGGATAAAAAGATAAAAATCTTGAGGAAAAATACTGAATTTTACTCTGTATCACAGGAAAACAAAAATATACATGTATTAAACAACTGTATGTCCACTTAGGGCTTCTGTAGATGGATCTTTATGACCCACTTTTTGGTCCCAACCCACCAGTTGAGAACCGCTGCCTTAGCTCATTTAGTCCAAATGGCCATGTTGTGCTTTGTGAGGCCAGGAAGGCCCTTTTTAACAGCTTTTCTCCCTTGTTAAAAGTATGTTTTAAAAAGTAAGTAGTGGAGCTGAGCAGGGCATCTCTACCTGTCATCTTTTATTATTGTTTTGATTGAGAGCCCAGAATTTTCATACTGTATAGAAAGGGAAATTCAAACACACAGGTCACATAGAAAGAGTTTGGTGGACAGGCTGGCTGTGAGCAAAGGTTTGCCCTTTCTACAGGAAGCACTCAGCACAGGAAACCTCCCCTGCCACCTTCCTCCCCATCCACCAGATGTTACCTTGTGGTGGATTGTACTTAACACTCCGCAATAATTAATGCAGAGCTCCTCTGGGAGAGCTAGGCTTAGAGGTTTTATAGAGTCCTATACTGGCAATAACACACTCAAAAAGAGCAGCCAAACACACATTAGAGCTGAGTCATTACTCCACATTCATGTGGGAGAAAGTGAAAGCTCTTATGAACACTAGAAGTTCTTCATGACCATCAACTCAACAGCGCGTACGGCTAAATTTACCAAAGCCCACTTGACTTTACAGACACACATATCAGTATTTGTCTTTATTCTGATGTTATCCCACATTGTGTCTGGACGTCTTTCCTAAGATGACTGAGTGATCGCTGTGACCTGCGCTGCTGGCAGAGGACAAGGCCTGATTTGTCGGCTGCTCTTCATCAAATGAAAGTAATCATATCCAATTACACGCCCGCCATCTTTGATCTCTTGCATTATGAGAGATATGTGCATGATGGGTATTATAAAGGATCACTGTCACTTTGGTAATAAATTATGATTCACTTTATGACTCATGTAGTTCTTGGCAAATCTTGTTGGCTTTTTTGCGTCACACATCCAAAATCTGCTTATGTTTGAAATACTGAGCATATTTTTACACCAGAAAGAAAGCACTTACCTTTGACTAGCAGGGATTAGGTTAAAAATAAAAGTAGTTTGGGATAAATTTGATCAATAAGAGAAAAAAGGAAAAATTCAATTAGTTATGTATGCTGACAGGCTCCCTGGCATCACTTCTGTGCAGACAAAATTGGACAATTGGGACATAACTACACGAAGCGTTTGGTAATTAGAGACCTTGACTAACAAGCTCTGTGTATTTGGAGTGTTTATCTCCTCACAGCCTGGGCTGTGTGACTTTCACGCTAAATTTGTGAGCGACATTTGTAGATCCCTCTGGAACCAAGTGGCTTCCTTATTCCATAATTAAACTGCCATGACCAATAGAGGAGGCTGTGCCAACTAGATTACAAATGAGGATGGCAAAGGACAACAAAGGTGAGACTGGAGGATATTAGCCTCCAAATGCCATCGGGACTCACTCAAAATCCCACAACTATTATTCTGACATTTAGCAGGTAAGTGCAGCAACTTTCTGGAGTGTCGGATGCAACACTTTAAGTACTTTCTCCAAGGAAAAGATATTGCTTTTTTCTCCTAAGACATTTTTACTCTCCTAAAATAGCATCTCAGCAACAATATTCGTCAGAGAAACAGCAAATAAATCCCCCTTTTCGACTAGCAGTAGATGCCATATTTTCAGTTTTGAGGAAAGTTTCACAGGGATCACATCCAATCTTACTCCCTCCGGTCCTCACCTCCTCATCCTAGACAAGCCATCACAAGAGATAAATCTCCACACATGAAACCACTTTAGGTTTGTAAGAGGCTGTCAAAATAATATTTCCTTTCCTCCAAACCAACCCGGTTACCACCACTGTCATCTGCCCTACTGTAATATCGCTCAATATCAAGTTCAGATACAGCGCATGAGATTTTTTTTACAATTCATGATATGTAGTGAGGACTGAAGAGCCCTCCTAATGATAACTCCTTCCTGTCAGTCAAACCCGAGGTGCTGCCAGTGGAGTGCAAAGGCCTGAGGTTGGATATCACAGCACCCTTTAGACAAGCCTGGACATGTAGGATTTAATCAGGTGATGGTCTTCTGGAAGCCAAGGGCTATGCTTGTCAATAAGAACTCTATCACACACTCCTGCAGAAACTGTAGAAATAACATGGAACTCAAAGAAAAAAGGCCTTTTCTTGTTTTGACGGTTAACTTGCATGCTGGGCACCATGTAGTATTTCTTAATTTTGTTAAAAGCCTTTGAAGAGTCAGATGTAAAGTCATTTCAAGGAAAGGAAAAAGGTAGAGCATGAGAAACGATGATACCATCTTAATAGAAATGTGAGATGAGGTTAAAAAAGTACAATCCCAATCCCAGGGTTTAAATGTATACATGTTTTAATACACCCCTTGTCCCCACCACTGACAGTGCTGTCAAAAACCTTACTGTTTGCATATTCGTCACATTTAGATGTTTCAGATCATGAAACAAATTTTAACATCTGACAACGATATCCTCAGTAAATACAAAATGCACTTTTCAACGATGATTTAATTTATTAAGGGAAAAAAGCCATCCAAACCCACTTGGCCTTGTGTGAAAAAGTAAGACAGACACACCAACACATCAAATTGTCATCTAAAAACAACCAAAAATAGATGAGAAACAAAGGTTATAAAGCCGTTTCTACAGCTTTGGGACTCCAATGAACCATAGTGTGAGCCATTATCCACAAATGGAGAAAATGTGGAACACTGGTGATCCTTCCCAGGAATGACAGGCCTACAAAAATGACTCCAAGGGCGCACTGACAACTCATCCAGGTCCTTAAGAACCAAGAACCAAATCTAAAGACCCGCAGACCTCACTTGACTCAGGCCCCGTCCACACGGAGACGAATTCAGGAGTATACGAAAAATTCTTTTGTCGTATCGTCATTTCTTCCACACAGAAATTGTGTTTTGGGAGGCCGTAAACACTACTTTTTGAAACCGGGTACCAGCTTAAACAAATCTTTAAACGCTTACTGTTTCATCTCTGTGTGGACAGCCAATCGCATCTTTCTTGAAACAACTGCATCATAAATAGCACAACCCACTAAAGCCCCATGTGTGGATTACAGGGTTGTGATTGTGCTGCAGAAGCTACAGAGCTTATTACGGCTTTTACAGCAAAATCTGATGCTCCTTTAACACCACTGAGAACAGCATACACCAGATTTTCTTAGATCCACCACAGAGAACAACCAGAAGGGCAACCAGGAGAAAGTTTTGGGCAGTTTTCCGTAATCTTCTTCTCTCTTTGGTGCATTTCCATGGCACCAAAAGAGACCATTTTTAGTGGTTCCCTGCTTACGCTGACATTTCCTGAAACCATGTTCTGTGTTTACGGAAAACTTTTTCAAAACAAACCTGAAATACTGTATATCGTTTTTCCTCTCTGTGTGGACAATGCCTCAGTTAAGGTCAGTGTTTATGATTCAGCAATAAGAAAGAGACTGGACAGGACTGGACTGGACTGCTCCAGCCCTCCGCGAGCCCCAACAGGATAAGCAGTGTAGAAAATGGATGGACTGAAAGAAGAGTGGGCAAAATTCCTCCACAGTGATGCGAAAGACTCATTCTCATCTATCTTAAATGCTTGTTTGCAGTTGTTGCCACCAAGGCTGGGGATAACTGCAAAGAGATAAGATAAACTGCTGTAACCAGAGGGGGCGCCAAAATCTTCACAAGCTAAAAGTTTCTCACAGAAGCTTTAATTTGCTGCCTTTTAAACAGTAAATAAGCTTATATCATGCAATAACGCCTTTATCTGTTGATCTAAATTTAACATGACATCATTTAATATGTGTAGCTTGTTATGGAGAGCACAAACTAGATTACCCAGCATGCATTACAAATTGAACTGAACAGAAACAAACCACAACTTAAATGGAACTAATTAGATTCTTTTTCATAAGCCTTTGACCAAACGCTGGCTTTAGATATATGACAAGCAGAAGCTGCAGAGGCAGTGATATCAGCTGAGGCGAGCAGAAGCTTGGCCCCACTGGTCTGATTAATTATGCTGTTATGAAAAGATGTATGACATTAAAATACACATACTGTTACTGTGGTTACTGTTGTCAGTGGATATAGAGTAATGGTCCTTCCTGAAATAACAGTGTCAAAGCTTTTCTTCAGCAAACTTATACTTAACTGCAGCGGAGTCTCTCTCATCCACCAGTATTTTTCTCTACACCCTCCACGATTTACTTTCATGCCCCCCCCCCCCGCTCTTTCATCTCTGGATCCAGTGGAGCTGGAGCTATAAACTCCCAGCAGCAGAATGCACGGTGGTTTAGCGCCATTGTTAGACCGTCTAAGATGTGGAAATGGCAGATTCTAGGGAAGGGTTTCAAGGTTTTTGTTCAGACAAAGACAATTTTCCTAAACTACCCAAGATTCTCAGGTGTTTTAAGAATATGAGATTAATTTTTAGTCAGCTGTGATAAAAATGAAGTCACTTTACCATGTCTACTTCAACTATAGCAGTAAATGATCATATTTCCCCAGATCCAGGGATGCTTATCGAACAAATGTCTACATTTGTTTGATAAGCATCATAAGCATCGATAAGCATCATAAGTATGATACAGTTGGCAGATATGGAAGCCCTAAGTGGACACACATCTATACTTACTGTAAAATCTAGTGTTTAAGACGCACTATTAACACATATTTTCTCACCTGATAAGCCCTCATGAGGCCGTAATCTTGCATTTAAACAAAATGGGAGTATACTCTTAAATAAAAACCTTGTGGCATGCTGGTTTGACTGAAAACTTAGGGATAATAGTCATCAGGCAGAGGAGGGCAGAGATGCTCATCGGCGTTGAGTTTGTCTTCCAACAATCAGCACTGGCAGGGAGCTTAATTTACTGTACTCTTGCTGGTAGATGAGGAAACTCAATATAGCAAAAATAGATTGTATCTAAAGAGAGATGGAGCCGCACCGACTTCACTGAATGAAATGGATTGTGTTACATAGAAGGATAAATAACGGTCTACTGCTTATATACTAGGGTGACTTGTATCACAGGTTCGACACTTTGCTGCACCAACCTTGGTCCTGTACTGCTCTGGCCTCCTCATGGCTATCGCCCAGGCCTGTGCCAGTCCCATGCCCCATCTCTCCAAGCTCCCTTCACGCAGTCACATGCGGTCCCCCCCCCCCCCGGTGTCTTGACCAGCCTCCTGGGTCCTGGGCACCCAGTATGGACCAAGGACTGAAAGACTATGGCACTATATAGTGCACTTTTGTAGTGGTGTCTGAATTCTGAGTGAGGATTGTTATGCAATCATTCTATCCCACAATGCACTGTAAAAAGTAGTGAGCAACTGATGGTCACTAGCCCAGGAAAATTTACCATCATGCATAGCGGTTGCTGCTCTCAAACATGACAGACTAATAAGAGGAGCACAGGAACGCAGATCAGTACTTTTTAGGCTTTTTTTTTTGTTTGTTTGCTTTTAACCTACATATTTAATCGGAAAAAAAAGTGTTAAGGATTTAAAACAAACTTTTTTTTCCCTGTATGATGATTACAAGACATGACACAATCATCTTCATGCAAAAATAAGTGTTCATACACAAAATATTTAAGATTACTCTGCCACAGACGTTCCAAAACTTACCATTGATTTTGACCCTCAGCTGTTGCCATGGATATCTATGAGCCGTCATTGCAAAACGTTTTAAGTCTGAGACAGCGGTTAAATCACTGTTCGCAGCCTGAGTAAATAATTTTTGTGTTTGTCAAATGAGTCCACTACATAGTCCACTATATGCTGCTCACTATAAAATGGATAGGGAGTAGGGAATGTGTGGTTTTGTCCGCATGCTCAGATATTGAGAATGCCACACTGTCTTGCTCAGCCAACCCACCCCATGCAAGTCTTAACAATAAGACTTTGGTTGATCTCAGCTCGCTTGTATTACAGATTATAATATATATATTTTTTTGATAATGACATATTTGTAGAAGTTTTCTTCAGATCTCAACATATTCTCATTATCTCAACCAAAAAAGCAGATTTCCTCTAATCTGCCGTGCCAGATAGCCTGTTTCCACTGCATAGGACATAAGTCACATTCATCAGGGAAACTGCCCATACAAAGCGTTTAGGAAGGGCATAACTTTTCAAAAAATCCATGGAAGCTGATTGGACGTATGTTCAATCTGATATATGTGCATCTCCAGTAGTAACAAGTCGAGGGTGTATCCCGCCTCTTGCCCAATGACAGCTGGGATAGGCTCCAGCCCACCGTGACCCCCAACAGAATAAGTAGTACAGAAAATGGATAGATGGGTCAGGTTCTAATAAAACAGCCGCTGTACTATAGCTACATCAGAGCTTAATGCTACACTGGTGGCAGCCATTGCTGTTGGTTTCCAGTACAACTAAACTCCACTCATACCGCCCCATTCTCCTCAAATGACACTAATTGGTCAGGTTTGTTCTCAGATCTGGCACGACCATTTCAGACAAGAGCTTTTCATAATGGATTTGCCAGATGACAGACGTGGAATCTGGCAAATTCATCAGCTTTGCAAGGTTAGGTTTCCTCCATTACAATGGATTAATTTGTTAACATGATAACGTGACAAATTCTTGTCATAACATATTTTTCCTTCATTCTGAAAACAAAGCAATAGGCTGATCATAGTAATAGTTCAGACAATAACAGCAGTGGAGCATCAGATATGCTGTTATGACATACTGCTGTCCACACTGCTTCCATTTCAGGTCTTTTCTCAGTAAACTTCAGTTTTCCCCTAAAACAGTGTCACATCTTGGCTTTTATTTTGAATGGGAAGTGTAGAGAGACAGGAAACATGTGGATAGAGCAAGGGACTTGATCTCCCTGATGAGAGCATCAAGGACTCTGTACATGGGTACGTCCTACAATGAACAAGCCAAACTAGCACCCTATGCCCTTGTTTTGTTCTTCCACAACTCTAGTTACATAAGATTAATAAGCTGAGATTTCAAGGAAAGAACTGGGAAATTGGACAACTGGAGTAAATAAAAACATGTCTGCTGAGATAGAGATAAACACAAAGATAAGAAACCAATTTACAGTACTGAGTATAAAGCCTTTTAAACACAAACACTCTTACTGCAGTGTATTATGCACCAATACAAGCCACAGTGAGGCATTTTTCCTCTTACACAAGGGTTTTCAGTGGTTATTTCTTTAATTTATTCACCCCTTTTTGAATTAATTGACACTGGCTGGCAGCTAGAACAGTATGATGGCCTTTTGTAACCAAATTACTTCACCACCATATTATAAATTGAACGTTTCACCTCTAATTTGAAGTGTATTAAGAGCCTGCGCCTGTATTTAAAGTGGAATGACTCCCACTTCTGCTTTTTAGTGCGCCTGGTTTGGAGGAGAGAGATGTTACGATGAACGTGACACAGGCTGACTCTTTTCCAAGGTGACAGTCTTTAGTCAATATGAGAGGAGCCCTTCTGACACCTGTCACTTCAGTTGGGGCTTACTGAATTAAGGGGTGAGAGAAAGAGGGAGTCAGAGGAAAAGAAAAGAGAGCGAGAGAGAGGGCAAAGAGCAGCACAGGCAAAGAGAAAGTGGTGCAGTGAAGCAGAGATAATGCAGTCACTGTTTGGTTCTCTCAGCACCTTCTACCTGTCACTGTACGGTTCAGGCAGGAATTGCTCCCCGCCTGTCTCTACCAAAAGGACATGGCAGCTACAGAATGACAACACACTGACAGAAAGTAGCAACACAATGCTGTGGTGCCGATATAAACAGCTCTTTTTCAGGGCCACAGGAGGTCTCCCACAGAAATTCAAGGCTCAGATGTAATAAAAACCTACTGGATTGTGTAAAGCCTGCTGTGGTAATCCTTCACATTGGTTGTAAGAGAGAGAAGCTTCAAGTTCTCATAACTTACACTTGCACAGCTCCTCTGGTGCACATTTTGTATGTACCCTTTACATTCCGTATGTTTTGTTTTATAGTTTCATATTGCTTTTATATCATTTTTATCTAACCCTGAGTTCCCTCTCAGCAGAAGTGCTGCTGTTTTTATAGCTTCTTATTTCTTAATCTTCCTTTGTACTAATTTTTTCTGCAGCAAAGAATTATGCTAATGAAGAAACAAATGAACTCACTGCAATACATTTACATTAACATCATGCTGTACTGGAGTTAAGTATGCTGATGTAAATTATGACAATCATTTTTAGGAAACTGTTATTCGCTTTCATGCTGAAAGTTTGAAAAGTAGATCATACCACCATCACAATTAATCAAAATTGCAGAAAATTTTATACCATTTTAAAATCTGTAGTCGTTTTTTGTTTAGTCTGCCATTTAGTTTATAGTTTGCCTGCATGCTGAGAATTACATTGAAGGAACTAATACTCACAGAAGCTAAATATTTAACACGCTGTTGCAGTAGACCTCAAACTTCTTATAGGCTCCAAGACGCCACTGGAAGTTCTGGAGCTGTTTAAAAGTTGTTTTTATCTGACACAAATGACAGGAGCTTTATATAAATCAAACCATGCCAGATATGACAGAGCAGTTATGTGGGGACCATCAGGGCTCAGTTTGGGACCTGTTCTGTTCTCCTTTAACCTAACCCTCTCTGGTTCAGAGAATTAGCCAGTTTATCACTCTTACGCTTATAACATCCAGCTTTACTCTCTAATCTAATAGACTGCTGAACTGTACCAAACAACAGTTAAAAGGTGACTTCTTGTAGCCAAACTTCGACAAGATGGAAACCTTGATTATTGCCCCTGAAAGTGCAATTTCCAAAATTTAATAACAAATAGATCTGTCGGCTACTCTGACCAGTCGAGCCTTCAAAACCTTGATAAAGATGCCTCTGGGCTGTCATTAAGCACTTACTGAGAATTCCATTGCTGATCTCCTGAGACCAAATTCTTCTACACATTAGTTCTTTTGAGAAGATAGTTCTTAACAGGCTGTGAAAACATGGCTATGAATTCTGTCTCTGTTTTTGGTGATATATACTATACTGGTTTTCAATCTTTTTTGCCCAAGGTATACTGAAGATCAAAACAAAATTTCAAGGCACACAAAAACCACATCTTTACAGAACAGCCTCTTACATGTACAGTAAATGTAGGTGTATAGCATTAGTTCAAGCAGGCCATATAACTGAGATCAGCTTGTCTCATACAAGCCCTTATTAGCTGACAGCAAGCCGATTCATTCTAAGCACGCTATTGGCAAATCGCACTCATGCCCCCATGTTTAAACTGCTCTTGCCTGCCAATGCTTTGCTCTGCCAGCCTCTTTTAACCGCCTCCCTCCACCCTAGCTCCTCCTTTATTTTTCCTCTGACTTTATCCATGTCATAACTGCTAGGCTAATAAAGAACATTTATATTTATAATCACACATCAGTGGTCCTGACTGAACTTAAGTTATTGTATAGTTGTAGAAATTACTTATGGTTGTACATATACCCATGGCACACCAAGACTTGGCTCAAGGCACACCAGTGGGCCTTACCACACAATTTGAGAACCTCTGGTCTACTGGCTCTTAAAAGAAACAGCAGAAAGCATTGGCTTGAATTTTTTTGACCCATTTTAACTGTGCTTGTTTCTCCATGCTGAATATTTGTTTCCTCTTATATTTTTTAACTATTATACACATTAAATTTACTGTGATCTTTGTGATCTGTACCTATCTAGCAAAATGCTATAGAAATGAACTTAACTTACTTACTTACTACAGTTAGATTAGCCTAGCAGAAACCCCTGATGCAGCTGGCTAGGTCCCAAAAGTTAAAAGCATCCACCTGATGTAGCATAATTAGAAATGATTTTCTGGAGGTCAGCCTCCATCTTACCTAGATGACAGGGGCTTTTGTGTTTTTTTTTTATCAATGAAATCATGTCAGATATGACAGGATTGTTGAATGGGGTCCCTCAGGGCTCCATTTTGGGCCCTATTCCATTCTTGCTTTACTAACCTTACCTGGGACAGAGTATGAGTCAGTTCACCAGCGTTTCCTACCACATTTATATCAATGACAACAAGCTTTACTGCTCTCCAAAGGGAAAATTAACTAAAAAACAATGATCTAATCTAATAGACCGCTAAACTGTCATCACACAGTGGTTAATGACAACTTCTTGCAGCTGAAATTTGACAAGAGGAGACCTTGATTATTGCCCCTAAAATTGCAATAAACAAATAGGTCTGTTAGGCTACTGTGTCAAGTTGAGCTTGTATTTGATAAAGATGTCTTTAGACTGTCAGATTAGGCAATTAGAGAGAACAACATCACTAATCCCCTGAAGACCCAAATCTTCTGCAAGTTAGTTCTTCTGGGGACATAGTCCTTTAGAGGCTGTGAAACCATGGTTATGAATTATGCCTCTGTTTTTTACATGATATGGATCAATTCACTCTTTAAAAAAACAGACAAAAACATAGGCTTCAAATTTTTAGTCCTTTGTTACTGTTTGTTTCTCTGTGCTTAATATTTTCACTTCTAATATTTTATCCTGTTATATGCTGTTCTGGCTGTGGGCCGTTGACCAGCTCTTTACTTTTGCATGACTTTTTGAGGGAGCACTGGAGTTTACTCATCCACTGTACATGTGTTTTGTAGACTTGGAGAAGGCGTGCAATTGTGTCCCTGGGGGTTCACGTGGGGGTACTACAGGAATATGGGGACCAGGAGCTGCTGTGGTGAGCCATCAGGCCTATGTATAATCTAAGTCAGAGTTGTGTCTGCATTCTCAGTACAAAGTTGGACATGCTCCCGGTGCCTGTTGGCCTCTGCCAGAGCTGCCCCTTATCTCCGATTTTGTTTTTGATTTTCATGGACAGGAACTCGATGCACAGACAGGGGGAGGAGAGTTTCTGGCTCAGGGACCTCAGAATTCCATCTCTGCTCTTTGATTATGTGGTTCTGTTGGCTTCCTCAGCGTGGACCTCCAGCAGGCATTGGGATGGTATGCAGCTAAGTCAGCCCTTCCTAGTCCACGCAACTGGTCTCTGATGGAAAACAGTGGATTGCTCCCTCCTGGTGGGGGATGATTCTCTGCCTCAGGTGAAGGAGTTCAAGTATCTCAGGGGCATCCGGAGGAAGCTAAGAGTAGAGCCATTGCTCCCACTCATTGAAAGGAGCCAGTGGAGGTGGTTCAGGCATCTGATAGTGCTGCCTCCTGGGCACCTTCCTTTGGAGGTCTTCTGAGCTGAAGGAATTATATACTTTTTCTAGTCCAGGAACGCCTTGGGATCCCCCAGAAGGAGTTGGAAAGAGTTCCTGGGGAGAAGGATGTCTGGGTTGACTTGCTCAACCTACTACATCGTGACCCAGCCCCGGATAAGTGGAAGTCAAGGATGGAGGGATGGATAAACTTTATATTTACTGTGGTCTTTGTGATATTTATCTATCAAACAAAATGCTATAGAAATGAAATTTACTTACTTACTTACTACAGTTATCATAACCTAGCATCAACACCAGTGGCGGGGCGAACAGCTGGGTAGGTACAGTAGTTTCCTAAACTATAAGCAATGGTATTCTGCAGGCCAGCTTTCATCTTACCTAACTGACAGGACTTTTTGTGTTTACAAAAATTTTTTTTGAGATATTATTCAGCTTTTACATTGAAAATTTAATTGGTAATACAACTGCCACATCTGTTTTCTCATTTAGCTCTACCACTATAAGATCCAGCATGACTCAGCATAGACTGGATTCGGGGGGGGGCAGCTTGTTCCTGAAAGGTAAAAGATTTTGCAGAGTAGCCCCTCTAGACCTTATATTAGTTTGTTACAGGTTGTTTGCAATCATGTAATCTCAAGTGTCTGTTAGGGGTCAGGAAGTGGGGGGCAGCTATTAGGAATGATGGGGAACAGAGGAAAGTTAGTATTTTCCAGCACTAATGACCTCCAGGACTTCTACGCTGCAATTATCATCAGAAAAATCCACGTACATTAAGAACAGCCCCTACACCTTAAAAAAGGGTTAACGGATTTACCCAGCATGGAGGCGATCAATATCACAAGTTACTCAGTCCAACAAACCTTCTAACATTTAGCCAGATGAAGGAAAACAAGAGTCTGGAGGACTCTTGAACTGAGCTAAGAGGCTAGCTGAGCCTCTTTAACATAAGAAAATCTGCATTTTATCACAAACATGCTTTCAATTGAAATGGTTACACACTATCAACCGAATAAACCTTGCACTGTGAGCAACTAAGTATAGATGCGCCTTTCACGAACAAGCCTGTGCTGAGAAATAGCTCTTTTATGTAACCCCCGCTAGCCAGCTCCTGTTTAAGTGCCAGTTTCCTTTACTCCATCCTTTTTGTTATTTAATCCATATTTAAAAAGCCAAACTGAAGAACTGTTTGGGAGCCAACAGAACAGCTCTACTGAGCTAAGTCAAATAACCTTGATCTCTGAAAAGAGACAGACTTCTCGTCACGAGTGAACCTGATAGTTGGTAAGATGGACATCAGCTGAGGAAATAATGGTTTAGTGAACTAAACCATGACAAAACTATACTGAACTAAACCAGACTGCTTTGTGGAAATGGACCATACACAAGAAGGGTGTGACACTGCTCATCCAGGCTTTAGATAGAGGCTTTTTTAATTCCTGCCTGCTGCTGTTTCTTTACGTAAAAATCCCTATTTGCCCTGCAAGGAGTGTTCTCCACTCCTGCGTGACATCATATACAAAAACCTACAGGCTACAGCCGGACAGAGTCTGATTTTATGGTCATACTGGTGCCAGTTTATATGCTTTATATTTATCATACAAATGTGACAGTAGGTTTCAATCTTCTCATCTGATTCTCAAATTGAAAGCAGATGTGCATTTCTATAGAAATGTTGAATTATTCTTTTTGATTTAGTAGTATCAAAAGACAAAAAGGTAAATAATTTAGAGTTGTTTAAGCCATTTTAATCATAAATGTTTAATAGGTTGTGAAATGTAAGATTTTGCAGTTTTTCCTTTGAAATAGAGAACTTTCTAAACTTAAAACAAAAAGTAAGGAAACTTGTGTTTGGTACATTATTTCTTTGTTGTAACAATGCTTCTTGGTAATAAATCTTATACCGTTGGAAAGCCTGTTTATTACCCTTTTAAATGATGCCACATTTGTAAGGATCATGCAGTTGTGGGATGAGCAGCAGAGCTGAGTATGTGGGTTGCGCCCATGAAAAATGTGCCAAATCTTCTCTGCCAATGCCTAACAGTTTATTTTGCTGTTGCTATTGACTCTTGTTTTGAGCTTCTGGTACCCCCAGGTGCTGCCAATCAGGTGCCTGATTGGCAGCACCTGTGAGCATGGGCCCTGCTACAGTGGTCAGTAGATGTCTGCTTCAAGAATCGACATGCCACGTTTGACTGATCTGGATAAGGCCCGTCGGTTGGGCAACTTCAAGCTGGTGTTCTGCAAAACCAAGTTGCGGCATTGTTTGAGTGAACCCTAGTACCATATCTAAACTGAAGGCCAAGTTCTATATAACGGGGAATGTCAGAGACAGGCCGTGAAGTGGCATCCCAAGAAGATAACACCCCAAGAATACTGTTTTCTCACACTGTCAGCAAGAACTCTATCCTCCAAGATGACAACACTCGCCCCCATAGAGCAGGGTTTATCAGAGACTACCTCCATAATTTGGGAGTGGAGAGGATGGAATGGCCTGCCAGCAGTCCTGACCTCAACCCCATTGAACATTTGTGGGATCAGCTTGGATGTGCTGTTCGTGCCAGAGTGACCAACACAACCACGTTGGCTGACTTGCAACAAATGCTGGTTGAATAATGGGATGCCATCCCACAGCAGTGTGTGACCAGACAGGTGACCAGCATGAGGAGGAGGAGCCAGGCCGTTGTGGCTGTGTATGGTTCTTCCACACACTACTAAGGCTCCTGTTTGTTAAATGAATAAATTGTATATGTATATGTATATGTCTTGTTTCTTTAAACTTCAATCATCCAATCCACAAAACACCCAACAAGAGTCTATAGCAGAATCAGCTGTTTGGCATTGGCAGACAAGATTTGGCCCATTTTTCATGGGCGCAACCCACATACTCAGCTCTGCTGCTCATCCCACAAATGCATGATCCTTACAAATGAGGCATCATTTAAAAGGGTAATAAACAGGCTTTCCAATGGTATAAGATTTATTGCCAAGAAGCATTGTTACAACAAAGAAATAATGTACCAAACACAAATTTCCTTACTTTTTGTTTTGTGGCAAGGCTTTGGCTGTTTGTCACTATTTCACATGATCTTATTATTAAATTTGATAGAAAATTCCACAATGATTGTAGTGCTTTCAGTATGTGGTGTGTTTCTGTTTAAAGTTGTCATTTGAAATAAAGAAAATCATGTAATTTGTATGGCTTGTTAACATCATGTAGCAGTGATGTATGCACAGCTCCTTACATTTCAGTAGCTTCAAGATTCTGACTTAATCCACAAATCTTGTTCCATCTTGCTCATTCGCTGGGCTGACAGAAAGTCGATTTGACATTCTCACTTGTGCTGTTCAATATTTAATACCTCACTATGAATTTCTTTTGTTAAGTTTAGGGAAGTGTGAAAAGCACAAGTCTCGCAGATGGAAAAGTGGGCCCAAGGAGGCATGACGGAGGGCAATTGCATGAATGTGGGAAATAAAAAACTTTAAGTGCTGCCTTTTCTGTTCAGAAAGACAGAGGGTTACTGTAGATCTTCAAACCCCAATGGGTGAACAGAGCTCTTTCATACAAGGTGGTTAAATAGTACTTTACACCGTAGTTTATATAATGGAAGGTGGACCTTGTAGATAGGCTGAAACAGCTTTTATCATTTATAAATTTGTGTTTTACTGCTATGTGAGTAATTCTTGAGACTCCATCACTCAGTTATTCAGCTATATATCCACTAAAGTGCATATGAATGGACTCAGTCTGAGGAGGACTTAAATACGATTACTTCATCCTTGTGTAAAGTGTCCCTCGGCCCTTATACACCCAGGCAATGACCGTACGCTTGCACATACACTTGAGTGGGTCACACAAACAGATGCAATACTGCTGCTGTGATATCAGCATTTCCAAGGGAGTTTTTTTTTTCCCCATTTTCAAGCCTCATGGAAAAACTCGTTGTGTATTCCACCCCCTGTGTCTGAATTATTCAGCTTCAATGCCATATCTATTCTTAGTACTTCAGTGTTTGGATGGCAGAAGATCTAAAGTATACAGTAAACACTATAAACAGAATATGTGTTGCTTGGTCCTCACTTACAACTCAGCTCATTTCCTTGGCTCTTTCATGTGAATGAATTAGTTAAGTGGGTTTATGTATGTGCATGATTACATTTAATGATTTTCTTTAAGTGCCTTTGAATTAACTGCAGAGAAATATGCTTAATCTTCAATATTTATCATGCAATTATACAATGCAACATGTTAGATCTTCTGCTACTTGAGAGCAGTCTGATCATGTCATCCGCTCTTTACATTAAAAATGTGCATACCTAAAATTCAATGTTTACATGTCACTTTTCAGGCTGGAATTAATTTGCTTCAAGACAAAGAGGCCTGAAATAAATCAAGTCGGAAAAAAGGGATAGAGTCTTCAAGGGAACATCAAAGGTTTGCAGACGTCCCTGTGGGCTGTTTCATGAGCATCGATCGAAAATGCTGGGTGGGAACACACTTACAGTCTCCCATCCAGTGAAACTGATTTCTTTCAGCCACGCCTTGCTGAGACCTAAACTCTCAGGTCTTAAATTGTTCTGAGAAAAGCACAAAAAAAAAAATGATTGTCATTAGATGAAAACACGCAATGTGCTGCTGAAACTTGGTGGCATCTGTGAAATGACTAGCCTCCTTCAAATAATCAAACATATGCAGTTCACTATCCCTTTATCATTAAATAAACATGCAATATTCATCCCCACAAGCAAGTAATTGTATATTTTTTGATGTTTGTTCCAATTTTTTAACATACTCATTACGCCTCTGGATGTTACAAGGCTGTCACTGCCACAGCAGCCTCAGCAGAATTTTTAATGATGGGGAATGATTAATAATTTACATTAATAGAGCTCATGCTTCATCTGCCAACATCATAAATGTGAGTAATTAAAATAAATTTGCAGCCTAGTTATACACCACAGAATTACTCTATTGCCAGAGTCAATATATTCAAGCTCTTTGCAAATATTAGTGCTGATTGTGACTGGGACAAATCACATGAATCATGCAAAAACTTCTACATAAAGGCTTCTGTGAGTATTTTGACAGAAAATGTACACCTGTAAGCTCTAGACAGCTGTCAACGATTGATTTAATGGTCATTGTGACAACAAAGTGATCTCACAGTTACTTTGCACTCTCTGTGTCATCTTTCATATGTTTGCAACTACCTCCTTTACTATGAATTATTGATGGATAGCTGGCTGTTGCATGTTGTGTCAGAGAGAGGGGTAAAACATGGACTGGATTCAGGTTACATTTTGGATTTTATGGTACTCTAATAAAATACATGAGGTAGCAGTGACAGTCTGAAAGCAAAACTGTTTAAAACACTGCCATTCTTATGGATTGGAAAGACATTTTTCCCCTTTCATCCTCACTTAACAAACATGACATTTCCATCTTGTTGAATTGTGTTGTTGACAAGCCTCAAGGATCTTTTAATTTGTTTTCTGCCTTTACCCCTCAGGACAAATCTTGTGAGAGCCAATCTCTGCAGCACACTTTGATGTGCAGGCTTCCATCATGGGTATACTGTACTTGCAAGATGGTGTGACGCAAACAAGATCGCACGCTCCTCCTGAGGGACTTGCTGCAGCAGCAGCACGAGTCCCCTTAAAGACAACTCACATGAAAACCATCATGAATATGAACCTTACAGGCACTGAACACGCCTCCTTGTTTACCCCTATGGATAGGGGGACTTCTTTATGAGGACAGCTGTCAAAGATTTACTGCAGTCAGCCCGGGGTGACAGTTTCAGTGTTCCCCAATGAGAAATCAGTAATCCCGCTGTGATCAGCCAGGATTAAACCATTATATCGACAAATAAAGTCAAAGAGGAGTATGAAAAGGTTAAATTCTGTTAATTCAGTCAGAATTAGCACAGTTTGCTTTGTGACATAAATTGCACACATCTATTTCTGCTCCAGTTCATTCATAATGCTCCACTGGCAACAATCAATTTTATTTGCATACAGTGCAAGAGTGACTGCTCATTATAGGTTTAGATTATTTTCTCTCTCTCCTTCTCTCTCTGGGATGTGCGCTGTGCCACAAGGGAATATTGATTTCAGCAACACTTTCAGGCAATGCCTGTATTGACTGGCTGCCACCGATAAATTGTTGATCGCTGGTTGATGGAAATGCTTCAGGCTACTATTAAACCCCTGATAGTGTCTAAATGCAGACATTTCTTTATGCAGTGGTACATCTAAATCAGAGCCATGTGCTGTCATAAATATTTACCTGATCATTTCAAAGCTTTCACTCCGGTGTCTTTTATCAGCTGCTGCTGTCAGAGTTATTAAAATATTCAAACAATGTTAGCCTATTAGGCAACTTGGCAGAGAGAGCAGAGGCTGGGTTGATCTTCTCTCTCCTCAGCAGAGACGCCTCCAGTCTTTCATCAGCGTCACTGCAAGAGAGAGACAGAGTGATGTGTGAAGTCTGTGTGATAAGCCTGTTTGTACTGTGATCGTATATGTCTTTCTGCGGAAATGAATATCTGACTGAGCGTACCAGGGATTAACTCAATTACACAAACTGCCCTAAAAAAATGTAGTTTACAAAAATTCATGAAATAATGCAGTTTTATGAAAGATTGACAGCAGAGAGAGAAAAATATATCGTTTTGACAGAAATAAAACCAAAGTTCTTTTCAAAACCATTTGATCTGATTGATTTGCCTGATGCATGTAGAGGGTTAACTGGAAATAGTGTTGTTTTGTGCAATGAGCAAATATTTTGAGCATGTTGAAGCCGACTGCATTATTCATTCAAACTGTCTTGTCAATGAAACATCAAAAGCTCCATTGATTAACTTTTAATTTGTAGTGACTCTGCAGCCTGTGGACAAAGTGGTTGGCCTACCTCCCCTTCCTGCATATTCTTCCCTGCAGGTTACATGAAGGACTGTTTCCAAAGAAAAATCTCATCACACCTTTTGACTTTGTCATATACATCACCACTCCAAAATGTATGCAGTTAAAATTTCAGAAAAGGCTGTTTCTGTGAATCTTACACCTAACCACCCCCAACAAGTGATTTTTTATTGCCTAAAAGTCGCAATATTGCATTAATCATTATTTAAGCTGAGGGTCTTGTTTGTATTTGTAGCTCACAAAAGGGTTAATTTCAATTTTTTAACATTTCAGTCTGTTTCATTACCATACAAATTCTGCATATATGCCTTTTAATCAGTAGAGGCTGTCTTTTTTCAAATTATTATTTTAACTCTGTTAATGTAAACAACATACATTTTAGTAACTAAGTTTATTTTCCAATAGACTTTTGTAATGTTAATATCACAGTCTATTTGATAAGCTCTGCATACTTTTTGTATACATTAAGGGTGTTCATGACCCAAAATGTTTTAAAACTTCTTTTTGTTTTAAAAATTTATAAGGACTGATCTGCCATCGTAGTAGAATAAAACATGCATGACATCAATGATCAATCAATCAATCTTTATTTATATAGCACTTTTATACAATGCAATGTAGCACAAAGTGCTTATGGCTTGATGGCTAGAATGATAGCTTCCAGGCTGTTATTCTGGAGTCTTTGCTTCAAATTTTACAGTTGTCTGTCTCCAAATATTAGCCAATTTTGTATACTTGAATGAGGGGAAAATAATCAGTAATCAGTTTTGTTTCCCACAAATACACATTAGGATTTCTATGTCAACCTTATTTTTTTGTCCGTATATTTCCATTGCCCTTACTTGCAATCTTTTAACCCCTTTTTTCCTTTTTTGCCACTTTTAATCAAATTTTACTGCTTTAGGCCCAATTTTGCCACGTTTATCTCATTTTTGCTATTTGCAATTTTTGTACCCCTTTGTTGCCATTTTTGTCACTTTTTGCCCATTCAAGCTGCCTTTTGCCAATGAATGACACTTTTTTATTCACATTTTCGCCACTCTTTGGTGCTTTAAGCCCAATTTAGTCACTTCTCACTCATTTTTGACACTTTTTCTCACCCATTTTTGCCATTTTATGCCTACTTTGTCCCCTGTCACCCATTTATGCCACTTTTTGACCATTTTGCCCACTTCAACTTATTTTTATTGCTACTTTAACCCGTTTTTTGCCACTTTTCCCCACTTAGATTGTGGCACTTGCAAAGGTATTTTTCAACAGTTTGGCTCTTCGGTTGAGGAACACTGGTATAAAGATTTCTGAAGTGTTGCAGTAAAATAAGCTTTCTGTTCTGTCGAGTTTAAAAATTTAATATTTAATTTCGCCAAGCTAGCTTTAAGCCTCTAGCTTTAGCCTGAACCTCAAGCTAGCTGTCAGTTAATTACTGCTAAATTAACTGACAGCTAGGGTCTTCATTGAAGGGTTCAATATTAATTCAGCGTCCGTGATAATTTATCCATAACAGCGTAACATGCAGTAACAATTTTACTGCTTTATGGTACTATGGCCACTTTTCGATATAAATGTAGTTACCTCTGAAATGCTTTGTAAAAATCCTGTTAACTGTCGACCTCTGATGACAGGGCAGGTTGGAGAATCCACTCAGCAGCAGAATCCATGCCGGGCTTTCCCTGCCTCCATTCATGTGAAGCGCTGTTTCATACGTTCAGTGATGCCTCTGCAGCCCACAGACGGAGCGATACACGAAGATACTACAGTGTGTGGGACCCTATCATCCAAGTCACGTCCTATATGATCAACCTCGACTGGTTTTGTTCACCAGGAAAAGAAGCAATCTCAACTAAATTCAGAGGATTACTTTCGAGGCGATTCTCACACGGACTGTCTACTGTGTTGACAAGGTAAGGGACAAATGCGCAAATTGTTTTCTCGTTTCATTAATTTTGCAGTGAAGATTTGCCAACACTTGTCTTGCCTTTTAACATGCACCTTTTGAAATCAAAACATGCTTCGGCGGACACTTTTCCCTTCATTGTGCAGCTCAAGCGTCATGCTGTCGGGCTGTGCTTTCATTGTGCACATGTCTCCAACTTTATTTAAAACCCGGACACCTGAAGAAAATTACCCAAACGTTTTTTTTTTTTTAAAGTTATTAGATTTCATTTTCTTGTGTTGCACTCTGGCTACCGTTAGTAAAACATCCATTTCCCCTCTTTGTGCGTCTTGGCACCGCAGCCGCGTTTGCCTTGCATCCCTGCCATTATATTGAGGGGGATAAGTTGCAGAATTTCGCACCACACTAGGGGTTGCTTTTTCAGCACTGGGCAGAAATCTGAACAGCCTGCTGCCACTTGTGGGGCCAGGATGCAGTTTTCGCCAGCAGCAGAACATGTGCCACCATATCACTCTCCACGTCCAAGGCTTTGAGGTGTTAATCTGACCACATCTGCCTTCTGCAGCCTGGCAGCATGTAGACAGGGCACTGATGAGCACTGGGGCACAGTAGTCTGCTCTAATGGTCTTTTCAATCTGTTTTATGATTCTGTTCTTCCGGCTCACCCTTGGAAACCTTTGCTTGGTGGTGCATGTGGTCTGCACATACAGACAGTAACCACTGTGTGATCCAGGCCATTAAAACACAGCCACAAGTAGTATGGTTGCCATAAACGAACAGCATTACATCTCTAAATGACTCTCTTGACTAACTCCAGCTGCGATATGAATGGATCACTTGTCTAATGTTAATGCACATCTAGTTGGTCTGCCAGAACAAAGCTGCGTTAATGGCTCCTAGTGTAGATGGAAATTACATGCTATTGTAATAGCCTCTGTAATTATTGTTGTGTGTGTGTGAAAGGGCACTGAGCCAGTTGGGAAAATAATGCAATTGTTATTCTGACTCTGGCTGAGGTAGAGTTGAGGATAGGAAGGGATTAAGGCTGAGAGGTCAAGCAAGTATAAAGAAGGCAACTTGGCAACATATTACATATGCACTTAAATGATGGAGAAATTGGAATATCGGCTGGAAGCTACAGGTCACATAGATCGTCAAGAATAGGTCTAAAGTGCTACATGATAAGATCCATGTTTAATGATTTTCATTTTATCTTCTTTTTCTCGCCTACTCCAAGTGAATGGCATTGCCAGGCAGTCATTTCTGCATTCTCTTATCTCAAAGAAGCAGTGAATAGTCTCACAATCTGTTGATCATCCTTCGCTGCCTTTGTCACTTCCTTAAAACCCGTGCTTTCCTTTCTAAAGACGAGGCCTGCCAGCTTCTGCTCCCATCCCCCCCCATTAGAGACCCTCTGCATCTTGCTCGTATGACTGACTGCAGTGGCTTCATACGAGTGTTGGAGCAATCATTAACTGTCTTTTCCACTATGCCTGTCATTTAGTGATGGACTCTGTGCTGAACTCCCAACCTTATGCTCAGCTTCATTAGCTACCTTAACTAGTATCGGCCGCAGTAGCTTCCCCTTGCATCATTTTCGTCTGTCTCAACCACCTCAAAGACTAAGACAATGTAAGAAGGATTTTTTTCTTCAGATTTCCTCTTACAAAGCAGAGAGCTAATCCTGCAGCCTACCCCTGCATGTGTTTTACACCAGTTTAGTTAAAACAAATCTGCCCTGCTACAAAATACCTGTAAACACTGCCTCAGCAGCTTCCTTTCCACAAGCTGCCTGTGGAATATTAAGAATGCTTTCGAGTGGAGATAAGGGCTTCTGAATATTTTAAAATCTCCGTGTATTTCTCACACTTCTACCATATCCAGCAAGCCTCTCTTTGCCATGTAATTATTCAGATAGTACTTTCTGGATGTAAATGTGTTATGAGCCATAGACGCTTCAAATGGATCTGTTTGTGTGTTCTGTCTTTGAATCCATGGAAGCCTGAAATTAAAATGAAATTATGAAAGGACCATCAGAGCAGCCTGAGGGGTAGATGGAGGAGCCTAAGACAAGTCGTGGCACAAATATTGCTTTCTAACCCCCCCAAGGGTTTACAATGAAAATAAGGGAGGATGACGGCAGAGAAGATTTTGCTATGCATGGTGATGACATAGCTGTTACTCATAGCTTGTCCCCCTCAGGTTTTATTAGGAGAGGCCAGGAGTCATGATGTCGTAATGATGCTTGTGGATGACAGCAATGATGAGTCAGCTGTAGCTGTATACTCTCAGATGTGCCGTAGCTTCAGGCAGTGTTCTTTTGCTTTGTTGAATTTTAATTACACTGCACTGTTTTACCGAGCAGAGCCCTGTCCGGTCCCACTACGTCTTGTTTCTTTTCAGCGGTTCACTTACGAGAACAGGACACCTTCTGTTTCCGAGGCGTCTCTCCCGCGCTGATAACACATGCTAGTTTGACTTGAGGGGACTCTTCAGGCACTCCTGTAATCATAGCCTGTGCACTTCCTTAGCTGCTGAGGTGGGTTGTATAGGAGCTGACAGCGGGCCAATTTAATTTCTTCAGCTTTCCTCCTGTGGATTTTTTTTGTAAAGGAAAGAGAACAAGTTGTTGTGCCACCTCAGGGAAGCAAGAGGAGAAAGTTATGTTTTTGTGCTTCAAACTGTGAGCTTTACAGAGAGCTGAACTTCTATTATGAGGTCTGTAGTCAACCAGGAATACATGAGGAGGGAGTGTGACACTTTCTCACTGTGGCCTGCCAGATAATAACGCACACTGAATGAATAGGCTCAGTGCTTGACTGAATTTACTAATCCTGATCCTCTGTGATTATCTGCCCTTTTTAGGGTTTTAGTCTGGAAAAAAATTACTTTCTGCTGCTTGCTCAGATTTATCCTTTTTTACTTTACATACAATTTTAGCTTTCCCACTTAGTTAATTGACAAAATAATTCATTCAGGGGTCAAACCATTACCCTAATGTTGTTCAGCACTGAAGCATGAAGAAAACTCCATTACATATACTGATGATTTTACTTTGGTTTACATACAGTATCTGCTGAGGGGTTTCTGTGCGTGCAGCAGCTTTTAACTTATGGATTGTTTTATAAAGAGCATTGTTTACCATTAAGGCATGTCTTCATGCCTGCAGGACTTACAGGAGTCTGTGCCTGGAGCATCCTCTCTGTGTTTATAGTGTTAGTGTTTCTGCACACATCATAAACACACTGAGGTTTGCAATATGTCTCATCATATCATGAGAATTCCACAGCCCTGTCGAGCCTTCTGCCTTGTCCATCTTTCATTAGCGAGGAGATGCTAAGAGCCATCTTTTTTGTCCTCACAAACATGCAGTGACACTGAGTCCTGTCTGTGTGTGATGCCATTCGTGCCACAGCTCGCTCCGTTGAAACGCTTTGGTGTGATAGCCTTCCTTTTTATTTGCCTTTCACCAGAAACTGGGACACTCATTTGTAGATATAAAGACATACTGTAGACCTGCGTTTGCCAGGGGACAATGTCAATTCTGGTGGGAGAGGGATGGAAAAGAGGAAGAGAGCCATGTTTGTATGCCTTCCAGCTTTTGGAGCATGCCCTGACTGTGAAAGGCCACAGCCATTGTTGGGTAACATAATCCACCAGGGAGGCCTTCAGCCAGACGCTGGGGAGGGCAGCCTATACACACATTTCCTCTCCCCCCTGAGTACAGATGCATATCCCTCTCTGAGCTGGAATCAGCGGCTGAATGCAAAGCAGTTTTCAAGTCTAACTGTACTTCTGTGCATAGTGATAGTATCCACATCTCATTATTGTTACCATTCTAAACACTAACTCTCTGCTCGCTGACTGCCAGCTTTAAACAGTCTTATTGATAGTGGTATATTCAGATATTCTCCTCTGAAGGTGACGAGCTGAATGGAGAAATAATTCCTTTGGGGAAACTCATCCCAGAGATAACTCTCTCTCTCTGCATGGTTTGAATTAAGTATGATGACGTGTTAGTCACCTGCACAACTGATACCCATATTATTAAGTCTGCAAGCAGCAGATCTGTGGTCTAATAATGGAATCAGGATGAAGCATTGACATACTGATGCCTCAGCATCCTAGCGCTTGCAGTCTTGACTGATGTCTTAAATAAACATGATGCTATTAACCATCATAGAGAAAGACTGCATTTTTAACAGACTGTCATTATAAAATTAGGCTGCAAATGTGTACATTTACCTTTGAGTCTACTGAAACCTTTGCTTCATCTCATTTTGGCTATTTGAAGAATTCAGAATCAAGTCTAGTGACCAAACCTGCTTGTAAATAGTAAACATAAGGATCCCCTGTGATAACAAAAATTGTTCTCAGAGTTCTAGCCTTGCTAAGCCCAATGTACACAGTAGTAGAAATCACACTATTATATTGTGGTATTGGCTGGAAAGTGGGTTTAAATGTTAACATTTGTATGCAGAGTGCATGGCGATGGATACTTTGAACCTACGTGTAGGCTAGTGTTGTGTGGTATACAGAAATTCTGCTTTTTTCTGTGCTTTTTATTTTAAATGGTACTGGAATTTCCAAGTGTTCGGTGCCGCTTCTTTGTCAAATATCGCTCAGATTCAAGTGACCAGTAGATATCAAACAGTCTCAACATACAGTGACACAGTGAAGTAGACTCTTACCAGCTGACTCTGGTCAACCATTCAGTTTAATATGGTACAACCTGCGTGAGCCTCAGCCACAGAAGAAGGCACCTCAGCCACTAACAGCAACAAAAGCGAGTCCTCCACCATAATAGCTCTGCATGCACAGGTGAACAGAAAGGGCTACCTTATCCACAGAGCCGACGCTGAACAACGGACTTATTGAACCTGCATTCTAAAGGTGCTGCAAACAGTTTTAACAGCGCAGACTTGCAAGATCCTCAGTGACAAAAATACAGACCTGTCCGAGGAATACAAAACACTACAGGTAAGCACAGAAGCTAGCTTGTAAGACCTCTTGTAGGATGATGATGGGCTGCTAAATTACATTACAGAAATGTAGTGTTGCCAAATCATGCCACATCACTTTCACCCATCAAGCAGCTCACAAAGCCTGGCAGGCATACAGGACATCAGGTGTCCTAAAACGACAAATTTATGATGCAGAGTTTTAAGGTGTCTTGTTCAGGTACTTTTACAAACCACTGAATAAGGGCTACTACAGTGTGAGATTTAATGGTCACCTAAAAAGAGAAAAAGTCATTCTCTTGCTAAAACTCTTTAAAATGTACTTTGTAAACGTAGTGAATATCATAGTTTTGCATAAGCACACAATAAGAACACATGACTATAGAATACCAAATTAAATAACTGATTTTAGATAAAGAATGAGTTTTTGATATAAATTGAACAACCAAGTTTTAATTTATTATTCTTTTTTTTTTTTTTTTTTTTTTTCACAATTTCGGTTGTTAATAAACTGTGATTTCCTAAATGTTATAATAACGTCTTAACATCCTGCTTCTGATCCCTAGTTATCGAGTGTCAAAGTATTGTTTCAAGTATTGTTTTAGTATCAGGTATCATGATACTAAACTAGGCATCAGTATCAATGTTACAGCTTTTGGTATCGTGACAACACCAGTGTGGACAGTTACACATTGCATGGTGGATGCTGGGTTTCTAAGTTTCCTTCAATGATTTTGAAAGAAAATGCTTTGCATAAGTTTATTTTACATGATCTGGATATCACAACGCTGGAATTATTTACAAATAAAAATTAGTTTAAATTACAAAAGTACAAAAGCTCTCAGCGGTGAAATGATAAGAGTTAAACAACCCCACGTTCAGGAGATTTGTTATTAATGCATAAAATCTACGTGTCCAGAAACTTGTGCAGTTATTCCATATTCCAAAGTAACTCTAAATCTAGTGATAGCGAACTCATTAACATGTTAATTTAATCATAGAGTTAAAAATGTGGAGCCTTGAAGTCTAACCTTATAACTTGAATAAAAAACAGAAAAATTACCATAACAGTATATTAAATATATATGAGAGTATGAGTCAACAGAATTGTTGAGCTTAACTATCTGGCCAGGATGACTAAAATTTCACCCAGAATGACCCAGAATGTTTTTTCCCATGAAATGTATTAAAGTTCCTCTGCTTCTATTTCCATCCTCATCAGGATTATATCGTACCATCAGAAGTCAAACAGCAGCGGAGCTGTTAAAATAATTTTCCATGAAAGGTTCACTTGTTCAATTGACTCAGTCAGAATTTCATAGGTCATATTAACATAATTTCTTTCTTTGTGTGTGAACAGTTTCTCACAGCCCCTCATTTTCTCAACTGTGGGGCAATGAGGGCCTTCATTTGTTAAAAGCTATTTTATAAAGTAAAATATGTAACACACATACGTCTTATAGAACAGCCAGGCCCCAGAAAGTAAAAATGTTAATGCCTTTCCAGACATCACTGATATATCTAAACAGGGGTTTTCCCTCCAAATCCAAACATCATTTAAAGCTTAAGACCCAGAGCAGCAGTGGAGGAGATGCCGGTGATGTTTTAGAATCACAGGCTGTTAGCTCTTGTACACGCTGTAGCTTGAGAAGCTCATTTGCATGCACACAGGCACTAGAAAAGTCAGGATGGTTTGTCTAGACTAGACTGACAGTGATGAGATAGAGGGCTGATGCCTCTTTTGAGGAGATTTTGACAAGATCTTGCTGTTTTGGCAGGAGGAAGTAAAGATTATTGCACCAATGTAGCAGTGTAAGCTAATCCTGAGTGATATGTGTTCTTTACCCGAGAGCACAGAGCTCATTTTAACCTGATTTTTTTGTCTGTGTGATTCCTTGGAGCAAATTATTACAACAATACCACATAGAAACATTTTTATAGTGCAGAGACTTTTTGTGACACTTATCTGGACAGAAAATAGCCTGTGTTATCATTGCAACAATTTATCCCTTTCTTTAGGCATCTGGATAAATTCTTAAATCAAATTTCTTATATTTGCAGCAATCATTAAACCATAGCTGGCTGAAATGATGGGTGTAATGGATATGGGCCAAAATCAGCATCATGCGAACTTGTTTAACCTCCATGCAGCACAGGTGTGACATCCTATTAAACAAATTAACTTGACATTTCACCGTTCCCCGACTCTGATGAGGGATTCTGCAGCACAGCTCAGATGCAGGTTAGATCCATTTATTGCAGTTTTCTGTTTAAGGAAATTTGGCACATATGGAACAGAAAAGTCTAAGTAAGGGAAGAAAAAACCTGAAATACATTTAAAATATCACTAATTTCTGGCTGTTAGCCTCTGTTCAAAGACTACTGCATCATCAAAAATATTGGATCAATGTTTTCGCTGCTCATTTTATATGAAGTGAGGAAGAGACCATTGCAGTCCCTTCTTTTAGAAATTGTCTCTTGATCTCTCTCAAATTTATGAAAGTGCTGATAAACTGGGTTAAGTTCTTCTGACACCTGTTATTCTAATTTATCATGCACCTTTAAGGAAAGTAAGTGCCTCTTCCTAGAGTTGAGCCACTGTATAATCCTGTTTTTGAAGTGCCGAAAGTTTTGCTTGGACTAAAACCTCTTCATTTGTTATGTTCAAGTTTTGAATTTGTCACTGGTTTGTCTTATGCCTCTGTGTTCTGCATTATTCAAAGCTGCACTGTTGACCTCCATTTCAAATGCATTAAATTTGATGAGACAGCTCCACAGTGAAATATTCCCCATTCCTTTTTAGTGGATTGCCTTTAATCTGAAAAAAGCAGTAGTTAATTTACTATTGTACAAACATAATAAAACTCAGATTAGTTTTTCGGAAAGTAAGCAGTGATCAGCAAGGCTGATGTCAATCAGATAAATTACAGAAAGTAATGCTGGATTACATGCTCAGTTTTCCCTGTAATCCCGCAGAGGAGTTAAAGACTTCATCACTGACAGTGAAAAAGCTCTACAAGGAGATAACAATGAATGGCTATTTCAGAAAATATCCCAGCCACAAATAGCCCACTGTCCTTTCCCTCCAGTTTCCATCATGGCTTTCCTCATATCATATTTTCCACTGGATTGTGAAGCAGCTTGTTGCTCGCAGTGTCAGTTTGCTGAGGACTGGCTTAGCACTGGAGCGAGAGGGCTCCTCTTGACCTGCCAGCATCGCTCCATGCCTCAGCTCTCTGCAGCGCCCCGTAGCTGCCGTCCTGGCTGCCTCCCAGCGGCTGTGACAGGAGAAGGAGGATGACGATGAATCAGGGGGCATGACGAAGATCTCCCCAGCACTGACTCCTCTCTGAGTGGACTGGGCACTGTCACGCAGTGTTCAATGTTCACAGTTACATTCAGCCATCTTAGAGCTCATAGGCAAATGTGGTACCAGAATGCTGGGCACTTCACTTATCTGCAAGGCTTGGTTTTCTTTGCCTTTAAGAGTTTAGGTGGAATGTGAATATTTGCAATTTTGGAATTATTATCATTGGAATTCATTCAATTTAATTAATTCAATAATTAAATATTTTAAACAAGCCTTCAGGTTAAAATACACATTTGTTGGGACTCCACAGGAGGTCTAGACTGTCATGTGACCCAACATCAAGAAAAGTCTTTGAGAGCTCAGCTTGTGTTTATTTAAAGCAAGGGGATTTATTTAAGAGCTTGTTACACAAGATAAGCTGTAAAAGGTACAGCACTAAATGGAGTAGGGAGGCCTATTTGTAAATGTCCGGAAGTGCCTGGCTTTAAGTGTCGAGCTGAGAAATGAATAGAGGCCATAAGCCTGGGGGGCAATTCCAACAATGGGTAATTGAAAGGGTAGATATTTTGTGATGACAGCCTTTAATTGATGTCATCGCTTTGGAATGGACTGTGATATGAGATTTTTATTGAGCTCATCTAAACGCTGTCAGCTCTCTGTCAGTGCAGAGAAAGCATAAGGTGAAGGATGGCCTAAGTCAACTGAATCTCAGAGCAGGAATTCTGATCAGTCCATGGCTGAATTTCTCCCTTCTCAAGCTGGCTGACTCTGGGCTTGCTACATAACTTTACTTTGATTGTATCTTTTACAACTAGAGCCAACAAGAGATGGTCTGAGACAGAACAGACTACATACACAGTTGTTTTAGATCAGAAGAAAAGACCTTTAGCACCTTCCTCTACTTGACTTTAATAGAGACAGCCTCTCAAGCATATATCGCCCGTCCTCCCTGTAGGGAACAGGGAACTTTTCCTGCAGTGAAATGTTGAACTGCTGGCCGTCCTTCTGTGCCAGCATGTAGTGCTCACAGCTCTTCTGTCTCATCCTGCTCTGAAATTCTAATCCTTTTCCTCTTAAAAGCATAAATCATAAGGTAGTGAGATATATATCTTGGACATGTCTGTGGCTGATTAGATTTTAAGTGTTCTTGTCCTGTAATTTGTAAGCATACATCTAACATGCAGTAATCTTGATATGGCTGCATGATCCATAGGATTAGTTTGGATTAGCAGTCCTATCCAATTTCACATGACAGCAATATTAATCTGTTTTTGAACTAATGATCCTGTTGGGAAAACATTTATCCTCACATGCAACTGCAACTGCAGCCCTTTTGACCCAACGTTTAAATAATTGATAAAAAAAACAGACAGGGTGTTCACATGTAGTCATAACATGCACTGGAATTTTATATACAGCCCACAAACTGAGAAATGTCCATGTGAGGAAAGGCATGGCCCTAAAACTCTGCCAGATTTCATTTCACGCTCTGCAGAGCACAGCCTCTGAGACGGTGACATTTACATGGCCCTCTATACCACCGCCAGTTGCTGCAGGCCCAAGGCGCTGGCTAAATCAGGCACAAGGGCCAGTGGATGAGGAGGCACTGGGAGTGGGAGAACAAGCAGCAGAAAGCTAATGTGCTATGCAGAAGGAGAACACAGAGTACACGGGCTTATGTTCAAAGTCGTGTATCATTTAAAAGGCATCTTCGGTATAAATACTGAACTTTGAAGGAACATGCATTGTGTGAAATATATGAATTCTACAGTTATAATGTATCATCTTTGGGTCCTTACTGACTCTAGGATGGTACAGCATGTAGCTTCTGCAAATCTTAAACCACAACAGCAAATTAGAACAACTGGCTCGCAACTATTCTGATAATCAATTAAGAATTTTCAAATCCTATTCAATGCGGATCTCTTTGTTTATAGTCCAATCTATAGCCTGACATGTTAGAATTGAGAGATTTCTACAACCTTGGCAGACACCCATGCAGATGCACGCTGCAAGTAATAGCCACTTTGCTTCAAGAATGCAATGCAGTCAGTGTGTTCTGCCTACTGATTTTCTGTGTGCAGCAGAAGCCTGCAGAAACACCAGTACTATTCCAATTACAAATGAAAACCTAACACCTTAACACCAAAATAATGTGTCTTACCTACACATCGGATATACACCTCTGTACTGACCTTTCAGTGCATAAGTGCAACAAAAACAGCTCATTAAGGCAAAGGTCATTATACAAACAATCGCATGTGCAGCAGTATTATTGACTGTTTGTGAGTGGGGGAGGGGATGATTGCTCAGTCAGTAAGACCAGCTTTTCTAAGGATTATCTACTCCCAAGACCAACTGGTCATCTCCAAACCAAAGGTCAGTATGAATGCTAGTTAACCCCTCACGACTTTAACACACTCACTCTATCTCTATTTAATCTGATTGTGTCTCCACCCCTTGGTAGCTTACTGCTCCATCCCAGCCTGCACGAGTCATTCAGTGATGCTGAGCTCCATGTTGGCTCTCTTCTTCTGGATGACGCCCTCCTTATAGGTTTCCCTGTAGGTTGGAATAAACACACACAGAAGCTGAATGCTGAACTATAACAGGCTGCGTTCAAAGGAAACCCTTTGGCAATAGGAGAATGTTTCCCCTCCTCAAACCCTTACAGACTGCCTTCACAGGTCTCCCAATAAGCTTTTGAAAGTGTATAAAGACAATGCACTTCTCCTTTATATAAGAACTTGCACAAGGCAACTTTGGCATCATCCCCTAATGCTGTAACATCTGAGACTGTTCTACTGCAGAGCCAGTTTGGCACATATTCCCTGCTCATTTCAGCCTTCAAATCCTGGCTTTGCTTTGTTTTTGTTCCCTGGCAAGTCACTTTGCTATGGTACTTTTTCCCAGGTGGTGTGAAACTGTAGAGCAGTGTGTGTAAACACATCAGTCAGTGTGTACTGGGAGACTAGAGCCGGATCAACACAGAGAACCGTGGAGCTGAACGTGACAGCCTTTCATTGTCAGCAGAACTGTTATATTTAGGTTACAACATATTTCAGTGAAATGTTGAGCCGTGACTGTGACTGCAGCACAGTCACATGTAGGAGGTGGAGAGGCAGATGGACACTATGATGGCAGTAGCTTGAGAGCAGGTGGAGGTCAGCAGTGCTACCACGCAGTCTCAACTTGTCTGTTCATCACAGTACAGTGAATCAATAAGGCCGTCAAGCAGATGAGTCTGCACTGCGAGTCCATTATGAAGTGGTAAATCTAGCTGCAACGCTTACTAACCGCCATAATGAGGTGGTAACAAAGTTATGGAATCATTAGCGAAGCATGTGCCCTGGCAGGACAGGGAGGGAAAGCAAGCTTGGTGAGGTTACTGCATGACAGATGGTGACTGTATGTGTGTGTCAGTGTGTGAATGAGTGAACGGTTGGTGCTGCTGCTCAGGGTTGTTTTTGTGAAGAAATATGAAAAAACACGCAAATATTGTCCTGAACTTTGTATATTGATAGCTGTGGGGATAAGGCATTTCTGGCAGTTTCTCACTAGTTTAATACATAAACAGGTTTGGAGTACTATTCATTTGAATAACAGTGAATTTAGTCAGTTTTTGTATCATAAAAATACTTTAATGTGCTGTTTGAGAAGTGGCTTCCTTCATTTTCTGTTTTCTGCTATCTGTGATCATTTGTATCATCTACCTATTTTGTAATTAAACTGGAATCAAACGACCCAATCAGTCACATTTTATGAAGGATAATTATCTGAAATAATAACTCAAATGGAAACAAAGCCACCCTCATTTTTCATTTGCATTATTTCCTGGATTATCTGATGGTTCAAAGAGACAATCATTTTTCAAATTAAATCTCTGAGGATTACAGGAGCCAGCAAACCAATTGACGGTTCTTAGCATTGTTTTCATGTTTCACATGAGACGTTTAAACATCAGTCTGTATAGCATGTCAATGAAGTGTGGGAGAATAACCGCAGCTACTTGTGTGGGGTTTTTAAGTCCAGCTATAAATCACCATGTTGGCTGCAGAGAGAGGGAAACAAGAGTGGAGGCACAGGGGGGAGAAAAATGTGGTACAAAGCCAGGACATGACTGATGCCAAGGTGGCAGGAATGGAAGAAGTATGAGGAAGAGAAAAGATAAGAGAGAAAAAGGTTCTCAATTATATAACCTGCATGAATGGACACTGACGGACAGAGCCCTGTTTATGGCTAATTATCTAGATTGCTCCTCTGTTGAATAATTTTTATTATGCTGGAACATGCTGAAAATATAGGGCTTACTTTTAGTAGTTGATGTAAGGCAAATTTGCTTCAGTTTTTCTGTACAGTATGTACAACTTAAACGTATATTTAAGGGAGTTATTCACATAATTGGGTGCCTGCATCATGCATAGTACTTTACCTTTAGTCATTTCAGTGCAGTAAGTTCTCCATGCTGTCTTTTCTCTTCATATTGACTCAAATTATGTAATCTGAACTGCTGCCAGAGGATTTTTGAAGAATAGATTCCTCTTTGACTCTTTACAACCTCAAATTATCCTGCCAACTGACCGATGGCGAACATTGCCCTCCTCCCAATTTTCCACCTGCAGAGGGGCCAGGAGGGGAATGAATCAGCAGACCCAGCTACGAGGTCCCCTTCATTCTGCCTCTTCCCTTTCTCTTGACCTCCACGCCCACTCTTTCGTGACAGAAAAATTTAGTGTCTAGATTTATTAGTAATTTAATTAGCAGCAAAGAAAAAGGTCATAAGCGCTGGGATCTTTGCACATGTGCGGTGGAGAGAGTTCTCTGCTAATTGAGCACAAACTGGACAGACAGCTGGAGGTCGGGCATCAGTCTGGCCCTGTGGGCTGAGTGATGGGCCAATGCTGTGGAATTAGCCGGCTTCTCGTCCCGTTATTGGTCGCCACTTTTTCAGGTCACTACTTACGCCTGTATTCTCTCTGAGCCTTCAAAGGGATGTGCCATTTTTAGTATAGATAATCCAGATATATATCATAAAGTGGTCTTGGATGGAATTCAGGACGGGAGATTTGCTTGGAGATCAAAACATAATTTTGGCTAAAACTAAGTGATGGTGTGTGTTTGTGTATGTGAGGGAGAGAGAGAGAAAGGGAGGAAGATGAATGTCCCTCAGAGCAAGTGAATGCAGCTTGGAGGATGACTTCAGCACCATGGACAGCGTCTCATGCTCCATGCAAATTACAATGCTCTTTTATCAGTGTCGCTACACTCCATCTGTTCCCTTTCACTCACGCACACAAACACACAGACACAGTCAAAAGCAAACACGCAGATTAATGAATGTGGCTGTGCAGCAAAGATCTAAGGAGCAAGACTCTGTGATGATCTCAGCAAACACAAAAGTTTGCAGCCAACAAAAGGAGCTGAGCTTAAATTAGCACTATGTGATATTTTATGCTTTATTTCTACAGGCTGCTCTGACACCTTGTGCATTTACTAAAAGGTTTTTGGAGCAAATGGTGACACTGTTTAAAGGCTTAGTTTGATTGTTGCTTTTTCATCATTAGTGCAAAAATAGGACTTTGTCATAGACTGTAAACAGTTTTTTCTGTTTTTTTATTAACAAGAATGTTTCCAGTAGAAAAAAGGATTTGATATCAGCATCAGTTATAAATGTTGCTTCCTCTGCTTCTGCTGCTTCATAACTCTTGATCCAAAGGGCTGTTTATTGTCTCCTGGCTGGCAATGTTTGCAACATACTGAGTTCAAAGGGATGCTGGGTTGAGAGAATGTGATTTTCACCATAAGCTTCTATGTAGTTCCTGTCAAACATAGCGTAGCTCCGATGTAAATGATCAAAACACTCTCACACCTTACAACACTGGGAATCTAGAGACTGAGCAGTTTCATCCCCACTGTACAGGTACATTTATTTCCATTTTACTCCCTTCCCGGTCTCCATTAAGACAAGCATGTCATTGAACTTTACGGTGCAGATAAGATGTTCTTGCTTGGTTGTACTGACAAAGGTTCTGGTCTCTTTCTGAGAAATTCTTGTCTTGTTTTCCTGTTTGTCATGTCAAAAAAAGAATGAGTGGAAAATGCAAACAGGCATGTGTTTTACTCACTAACTTGAGATCAGAAAGCAAATCAATTAATTGCACTGTCACTTTTTGAAATGAAATGGATCTAATTCATTATGAACAGCAAGCAGGCCTTTGTTCTCTAATTAGCAAGTTGTTGAGAGAAGGATGCTTTTTTTCCTTCTGAAATTGCTTTGCCAGGCAGACAGACAGTGAAAGCCTGCGTGTCGAAAGCATGAAATACTGGCATCTGCGAGGACACCCAAATCTCCTTGGCGGTTCTGGCAGAGAGAGAGAGGAGAGTGCACAGGCAGCAGAAAATGGCTTAGTCAGGGTCATCACTGGCCAATAGCTTTGGATAGCTGTGACAAGCTAGGGCATTTTCTCAGGCTCCAATAAGCTAAGAGAGAAAGATCTTCTAGACGCCGCATTGCCAACAAACGCTTTTCTCACGGTCTTCATCGGCCACAATTATCATACATTTTATAGAGTGATTCAGAGTGTGGTGTTTACACAACACTTAACAGAAGCTTCCAGCGCCGCTGATAGTCTTTGAAGATCAACTGAAAAGGATGCTGACTCTTCTTTCTTTTTCTTTTTTTTACTGCAGGCTAAACATTGATTTTGTGATTGACTTCTCTAGAGAAAAGTGGGGCTTCATTCACCAATATTTTTTTTCTTAAATTTGTTGTAAAGAAGATCCTAGGAAGTGTGTTTGGATGATTAATGAAGATATTCTTAAATCGTAGAATTATTCACTGCTTTGTTCTTAAACTAGCAAATTCCATGTCCTTGTTAGCTTGAAACTTACCTTTCCCTTATTAACATAGAGATTTGCCCTTGTAATTTCCATATGAGGGCAAGAGGACCCTTACGAGGGCTGTGTGCAAATGCAGAGGTCACCCAGGATAGGGAAGAGAGGACTCAGGAATAACCCAATTAAAATACTAAACAATTGCACCCTGGATGCAAAACAGGCTCATTTAATTATACGATTGTAGGCACCAGAAGTGGTTCTATATAGGCTACTGCAAAAAGATACATAGGATATCATTAGTTCAGAAAGCACTGTCATTAGAACAGCACCAGATAAAGATAAGTAGTTTAATCATGGGGAAAAAAACAAGAGAACGCTAAGAAGGAGACAACCCTAACCCATATTTTTCATGATCAACGTAATTCAATGATAGATTTGTTCTAAAAGCTGGTGCCTGTGTAGAATGGTAGCATATTATTTATTATTTTCACTTTACCCTCTATATAATATAACCTGGTAGTCTTTTGAGGTTAAGATGTTTTTAAAACAAAGACCTAGCCAAGACAGCACCCCTTTGACATTTTATGAGTAAGTGCTTTATTTTCAACATAAATTAAAAAAATCAGCTGTAGGACTGGAGGCATTTTGTTTTTGGGTTGGCTATCTGTCTGACTGCCTATCCAGGCCATTCTTATGAACATGCTCTCTGAAGTATTGATGCTCAGTATTCAAAAATGTCTCTACTGTTACGGTGCTTTTTATTCAGAATGGCACTGTACTAAATTTCCTGATGTTTAGTACTATTTGTAAGTCAAATCTTGCTCTGGTGTAAGTGACCGATAGAGTATTAAGAAGGCTGGGAGATCACAGTGTTAGCAAGGTAGGCAGGCACAGTGCCAAAGGTGCTGTGAAACAGCATAGTAAAAATGCATCTTTAGCATGACAGGCATCTTGGAAAATGTGAGTTCCAAAAGGCCTCATGAGTTCAGCTAAGTTTTTTTGGTGTCTTGTTTCTCTGCTTTAAGCTGAAAAGCTTAAAATGTGGCTACTTACTTAGGTTACAGGCCCCTATGGTGGCTCTATGGAGTGAGATTGAAAAATACAAAAATTAAATGGGATTTTGTTACTATAAGAACGTTTTTATTGTAATGGCCTACTCAGGTTTAAAGAATCATTAATGTACAGAATAATGTGAGCATTGGTGTAACACTCCCACAATGCCAACATTTTCTCTCATGTATGACCATGAAAACATCATTATCCAACAGCTGACCTCTTCTTCCCAATAAAAATCCTCCTCCGTGGATCTACAGAACAGATTCCAATATTAAATTGATTGGACACAACACATAAACATCTGCCTGGCATTGGTTTATTCCACATAATTTGCCTTTGGCCAGCGTTTGCCAACGGGGCTATTATTGGCCAATATTGATGTTAAACCAATGCATCTGTGCATCCTTGACTTTGAGAGATTTTTTTAACTTTAACTTAGACTTCAAACTGCAAAAAACTCAGAATGAGTCTTTCTATTCTACAACTCTTCTAGTTCCATAGCCATTATAAACTGTCCTTGGAAAAAAAAAGGGTTTTTTTCAGTGACTACTGTTGCACATTGAATGACTCTAACCTACAGTATGACAGATTTAACTGTCACTAATAATCATTTTGATCATCTTATCTGCTTGTTTCTTCATAGGTTAATCCTCATCGTATTTTTAAGGTGCCAAAGGTGATGTTGTCAAGTTGCCCGAATTTACAGTTTTTACAAAATATTCAGCCACCTCTGTCTGCAGTTGCAGGTGATGTGCTGTGCTCTCCATCACATCACCCATGGAGCGTGGCCATTCACACAGACAATAGGGGTTACGTGTGAAGTGAGGGGATGACAAACAGCTCATCATGATTATGTGCAAGAAATACAAAATAAAAAGATTTGGCATGGGTCCACAACTTAAATCCAAGCTGAGACTGAGGTCTTAAAGGGGCTAGCCCAAATCAATTGTCAGGTCACACGTGTGTTACTCGAGTCAGAGTCTCACGCTGAAGTCCCCATGTATGACACAGTCAGTTTATTTTCTATATTTTGGGACCCTTTTCCTCCGATAAGTTTGCAAGCAAACAATATGTCCTTGCCTTGTAAGCGTTCAATCAAACATCAGCCTGCCCACTCAAAGGCCTGGAGGCAAAGGATCCTGCTGTAACTCCAAGGTCTTATGTTTTTATTTCAACAATATATACAAACAAAGCATTTGTCAAATCACTCTGGCATGCTTTTGGGCTGCTAAATGTTTGTTATTGAGTTTTGACTTTAACCTCTTTTGGCATTTGTTCTTAAATAATTCAGCTTCCAAACAGACTTGTCCTTGAAACGGTGTACTGCATCCTGAAGAGGTACCTTTATCTGATTTGTATTCCATGTGTAGATGTCTGCAGCCCTAAAAAAACATTAATAAATCCTGATGAAAGTTGTTTTTCAATCGTACTCAGGCACAGCAGGAGGGAGGTACCTCAGAAAGGCTGCAGTCAAACAGAGTCACGATACATATTTGCTGCTGCACACTGAGATTATTCTTTGCATGTCAAAGTGCCTGATTCTCTCTTCTCCCTGATTCTTGTCGCTGGAGATGCATAGAAGCATATATGTTGTTGAAGTTCAGTGGCCCGAACACGGCAGATGTACTTCCTGTGTTGACAGACACGCAAGCCCTGTCTCTAAAGCCACTTTGCATTTGTTTGCCGTGATGACATCCAGTCGGACCCTCTCAGTTCAGCCAAGCTGAACATGTTCAAGAGCCTTTTTGTTTGTTTTATGATGATGCTTTTATAACATTAGGGTTTTTTTTTTTAAGAGCTTTGAAACAGGCGAGTACACAAAAACACAGATATGGAGCACAGAGCAATAGATATAAAATAAGACTGTGCATGCATAAAAGACACACACTTGATGATGTCATTTGTATAATCTGATGGAATCTGGGCCAGCGTTGACGGGGAGGCAGCCGACAGGATGAGCAGTCACTGTCATCATCATTTGATGTGTAGGAGGGGAGGTATGGAGTGTGCGTTTGTTTGTGTGCAGCATGGAGTGGTGTCATGGAATAAACAATTCCTGATTTGCTTTATATGAAGGTTCCAACAAACAAAATGTACCAAAGCATGAGTCATATGTTGAATTGTTGTATTTTATTTGGTCACTTTTATTAAAACAAAGTGGCTCTGCTAAATGTGCACCATTAAAACAATAGTCATTTGTGTTCAGCTGATCTAAACAGGTAAAATGAGAAAAACATGTCAAAAAAACTCAAACTAATAAAGATGAATTTGTCTTGACTTGTCTATTACTTTGAAGCACCCCTCATGTGCAGATGACTGTAGTAAAGGCTTTAATTAACATGAAGTGTTTATACCCAGCTGTGATGGATGGCAGGCTCTCAAATCAGTCATTCATTGATTTTAATTTTACTCGCCTTTCAAATATTAGTTTAGAATCTCTTGTATTTTCAAAAGCCAGATATTTTTGAGGTATTCCCTGAACAGTTTTATGAAAAAAATGCTGATTTGGTTTCAGGCCACACAATAAATTCTTGGAGCAAATCCTGTAGAACTAATACCAGGAATTTAGACATCTAATTAAGGTTCTTCTCATCGCCAAGCAGTAATTACGGTGAATTTACTCTCATGATGGACAGAAATTTAATAAAGTGGTTTGGATATCTACAACAAATGAAAACACTGAAGTATTGAAATGCTTAATTAATGATTAAGACACAAGCATCCTTATCATTGTATCTGTGAAAAGTAAGTTTAGAATGCCCTGTAAAAACTGCCCCCCCCCAGCAGTATAGCCAGAGTAATAGGATAGCTAACAATCAAAGTGTGTCTATTGATTTTTACACCGGCCCAATACAAACTAGACCACACTGTAGTGATGCATCAACGTGCTCTGATTGCCCCAAAGCAAACGCCAATAAAAATGATTATCTGACCGCTGTGTGAGAGTGTAGTAAAGAGGGCAAATGTGTTACAGAGTGGGACACCAGAGCTCTGTTGTCACACATCTAGTTACCTCTCAGGGCAATGTTTAAATTTTCTTTTTAGTCACTCTGACATATTGCTAAATTTCACAAAATAGCAGCTGGTGACACTGTTTTGAATGTGTTAGGTATATCTGATATGATTTATTCCACTTGCTCACAAAGGTAGATGGGTTCTGAAACTTGTATTTGATCTCAAATACTCTGATGATTTCTTTGATCTACAGAGAAGGAGCTCTTCCGTCTTACAATTCATGTCTTACTGCAACTTAAACAGCAGTTTGTGTCCTTTATGCCTTAGTGAACAAAAAGTCAAGTCCAGGATTTTGCTTCTCTGTCTTTTTGAAGTGAATTCTCATTGTTTCTTTTTGTACACAGAGTCTAGAATTATATGCGAGCTAATCATTTACATATTGCATGGCTTTGTGTTTTAGCATATGCATGAATGTGCATTAAGCCTGTGTTCACAGTAATCCTCTATACATATGCTTGCATGTCTGTGTGTATTTATGGTGGTGGATGCTTGTGAGTGGGCGCACTAGAATGTTTTGTGTCTGAATTAGAAAAACATACCATCTAGTGAGGCAGCCTTTGAGGGTGGAGCCATCCCTGTCAGAATGGTGCTGCTGGCTGCTGGCCTCACGGCACCAGATTCTTCTCAGGTGATTACTTACTTTTAGTCCTCCCTGATGATGTAACACCTGCACTTGTTGCCAACTATAACCTACACACGACTTATCTTAACTCTTTTAAGTCTGTCAGTGTCTCTGGCACAGCTGGGCATGTGCAGAAGAGACGTTAACTTTTAAAATGCAAAAGCAGACCAAATGTTAAAGCTGGGATGCTATAAAGAGATGCTTTAGACCTGTGCAAATTCAGACCGCCACAATTAGGCTATAGGCTCTTTGCAGCAGCAGAGAGCTACACATGGGGGGCAAGAAGTGATTTCTGCATAGAGAAATGCTACCAAAAGGCCATGTTTTATGCCGTTCTCAACTATGCCAAACATTCAAAGAGCCAAATTAAAACATTCTTAAGCTAGAGATCATGTATGGTCCATTTCCACAAGGCAGTTTGGCTCAGTACAGTTTTTCTGTGGTTTTAACTCTGATCTGGTCCGTGTTTCCTCAGCTGATGTCAGTCCAGTCTTGCTCATTGTGACAGGAAATCCATATCTATTAAGAGATCCAGATCAAAAGGCTAAATTCAGTGTAGAGCTGGTTATTTGGCTGTTAAACAGCACTTCATTTTTAACATTGGGGCTTTTTAAATGTGGAATAAATAATGATAAAAATTAAGGAAAGAAAACAGGAGCTAGTTATAGTGGCTCACATTGAAGTGGAGTTTCATAAAAATGGCTTGTTCACAAATGGCACATCATTGCTTCGTCCCTTACCCTATAAAGTTTATTGAGTTCATAGTAAATCAATTAAACTACGGAAAAAATACCATTTTATAAAGTGCGGGGGTCATTCTTTATATATTTGGGAATTATGATAATTGCAGCATGCAGGTCCATTTAGAGCTTTAAGGTACTAACTTTACACCGATCCCATTAATTTCCTTGGAATCTGCTGATATGATGCCACAAAAGGTGCTGCAACAAGCTCCTCCGTAAGTGCCAGAAAAATAATGTCCATCAGACGGTGTGACACTAGGGTCACTTATTTAGGTGTAAAATTAAAGTCTCATTTGAAGCATTTGTACACACACAGCACATTTATGTGTGTACGCAGCTGTTTGTGTAGTATTCCCTCTAAGCCCTATTTTGTTCAGCATGTGTAATCCCCTTAAATTCCCCACTGATAGCCTGACTACCTTCACTTCAGATTAGCAGAGGTACAGATCAAGGAGTGCTCAACCAGCAGTATGTAGGACGACACATACGGGACACACGGCTCGTGATAATGAAACAGCTTCATGAAGCACAAAATCTGCTCTGCAAAGAAAATACATATGGTACAAGATGAAATATTTTTAATCCTTCTTTGCAGTCACATCATATGCACGTTTGTATTCACCAATGCATCAGTGCCTCTGATTCTGGCAGTATAGGAATCTGTTTTGCATTCATACCAGCGCTTACATGTTAAACCTATGCAATAAAACACATATGATTAATTGTCTCATTAAGATAAAGTCTTCATATTTCAGAAATATGTGAATGTCATATAAGCTTCATAAAAAGGAATCAATCTCCTTAACAGGTCCGAGGCCCTTTTCTTCTGATGAGTTTTTTTTTTCCAAGTCTCATATAAGTGCGATCCCACGCTGCATTAAACGTATAACCCACAGACTTAAGTGAATGATTACACACTAGGTAACAAGTTAATGGGAGATAACATGTGGTCTGTACACAGTGACTGAATGACTTTATATGGGATTGCCTCTGAGAGCTAGTGTAGCGTCAGCCGGGTGGAGGGATGAGTGTTCAGTCTGCAGGACGCAAATAAATGTTTGTGTAGTGTCTTTCATGTTTGTGCACAACACATCTTTTATTTATGTGGTTAAATTGTCAGATACAATGAATGTTCAAGAGCTGTCATAGCAGTGATATCTTCTGTGAATTTGAAAGCGAGGAGACAGGGGGTTTGACCTAATAAGTCTTTGTGCACATTTGAATTACACAAGCAATTCACATGTCTTCTTGGGTCTCTGCTGACTTATCCTCCAGTATATGAATCAGGTATGGAACCTTAATTTAGTGCAGAGACACTATTAAAAAAAGATCAAGCATTGCAACTGACATCCAGTTGTAAAAACAGGAGGAAATCTTTGTTTTTAATTCTTCATTTATACTAAATACATACAGTTATTTTTCTAGAATACTTGTGCTTTATAAATTCAATAAATCAATTGAAATTCTTAATGTAGAGTTCACCTGATAGGCCTGGGCGATATGGCCTAAAATTTATATTGCAATGTATTTTTTACTATTGTTGATTTTAAAATTATGATTGTTTTCCTCATTAAGTAAACCGACAGGAAATCTCACCAATCCTAGAATACGGCTGTTGGCCGAACCTCTGCAGTGATGTAACAAACAGTTGGGCTGAGATAAGGCTCTGTAGCTGCGTAGAAGTGGATCACATGTGTTAGCTGCTGCTTCTCTCTGACATGTACGACTCTGGCAGGAAGTTTTCAGCAAAACGTTCGCACCCAGGCAAATCATACCACGGGCCGAGTTTCTTTATGAGATTTTTAAATCCTGGCTTTTCAACAACACTGGGGTTGTCTTTGGCGATGTGTTATCTTACTGCCGTGGTTATCCTGGCATCATCGTGCGGCATATTTGAAAAATTACCGCATTTAGTTTGACGTCTTCCTTTTTAAATCTGACTCACTGCCAGATGAAAGATCTAGTGCTGTTTCTTATTGTCCATCTCTTACTATCACTAACTTGGATTTGCAGCCTGTTTACTTCCTCTGCTATGCCATTGGTGGTGAGAGTGTCGATACTACAGTATCGATATATCAATATTTACAAAGTACTCTTATGGTTTCGATCTCTCTAGCAAAATATCGATACTAAATGAGTACTATAAAATACGTCTCACCACCACTTCTTCAAGTGCCTCCCTGCCTCTCTCTCCTCAAGACTGTTTTGGCTTTACTGCTTGTCCGTGTCATGTGACTTTGGAGACCAATCAGAAATGAGTAACAGATTTCAGCATCTCCACTCGCTCGGATATGAATTAATTTTACAGTTGTGATGTGAGCCCGGCTGTCTTTCTCACTCAATGTGGTCCCCAAGTATATTTCAAAATATCAAAAAATACTGAGACCACACGCCAGTACCATAAAACGTATGACAACCAAGTTGTAGAAACATTAAAAGAGAAATATTTCTATGAAAATCTTCAGTGACTTCGTACATTTTTGCTTGAAACTAGTGGCTATAAGTGGCTAGTATAGCACTTCTATCTGAATTTAAAAAAAAAAAAAGACATTGGGCATTTTTATGTTGAAGATATTTTAATTCTATATACATGTTTGTGCTATGATTGTATTTTATTTATTTTATTTTTTACCTACTTGCACAAACATTTTAATGTAATTGAAGTTTCTCCCTAAATGAATCTCTGAATGACCTGTATATGCCTTTTAATTTGCCTAAAATGTGTACCTTATGTGTCCAGTATTTTATTCTTTCTTCAAAAGTATCAGTATCAGTATCAGTGTTGATAAATTTACATTAAAAACTATTGGTATTGTATCGAAGTGAAAAACATTGGTATCGCCTATCTCTATATGCCATGCTTCTCTCACCTCTGCTGGTACAAAAATGTGTGGAGGAGAGGCAGGGGAGAGAGAGCGCTCTGCTGTATGAGAGGTGAGTTCAGGGACAATGGGAGAAGCGAAACTGCAGCAGGAAATGCACACTTGAGGCTCAAAACTTCCACCTAACTTATTTATGATACAGTCATTTCATACATTGGGTGAAGCAAAATCCGCAATACATGAAGTATACTCGATATATCGCCCAGCCCTAGTTCACCATTAGGATTAGGATTTGAGGTTGATACCAGTTTCATGTCTGTACATGACACTTAATGTATCACTGTAGTCAAAGCTGGGAGGCAGTAAGTGTAGCTTTACTTATCTTGCTAAGAAGACTAGAAGCAGGTGAAAATGACAAGCATTGCTGTTTTAAAAGTAAAAAGACTATAAAAATGGAACTGGGGTGAAGCCCAACAGTGGTGGTAGCCATTTAAGGAAATCCCATCTTAAAGAAATTCTTAGGGATTCATGACATTGAATTTTTGTCAATGTCAATTATGCTGATTCATTCGAATTCGTTCAGCTGATACTGATATCAGTACCTATATAGATGTAGTAAAAACATTAAACTACAGTCCTTAGAACACACTTTAAGTTTAAGAAATGAGGCTGTACACAGAAAAGACTAAAATTCTATAAATGTATTAAAGCTGTTATCAATTTTAAAGATAGGCAGACATTTTCATATCTTCTGTTACAGTAGTTTGCTTTTTAAGCTTATATCTGTCAATACTGATATCATGCAGATAATAATGTGCTTCTGTACAAATTTCTGATTATTCTAAAGGCAAAGACATCGTGTCTATGGATCTTTAACTAGTTGGAAAAGAGCTCAAAGAGGTCTACCTCGTTTGCGAAATTTCAGATAACTTAGGCTGTATCTGATCAACAGATAGGTTATTGAAAATCCTGCCTTTACATTGTGTTTCAAAAAAGAAACCTTTTGATGCTGATTTAGTTTTTATATCTGGCTGTAAACATTTTTGTTTTGCTGTAAAAGTAGGTATTTTAATGTGGGACCTAATGGGGATTCCTTGGCTTTTGGAACCTGCCTCAAGTGGACACCTGAGGAACTGCATTTTTTTCCGCATCTGCTGCTTCATACCCAAAGTATGCTTAAAACCAAGCTACAACCAGAACCTTCTGTTATATATTTCTGTTTGTTGACAGATTAAACAAGCCTCATACGTACAATGCTGTGTTTTTCCTCAGCACCTTAACAACACACAGTCTCTTCCTTAACTAACAACTGGCACTACTGACTTGCACAGAGATATCCCCCCCTTTTAAACTGAAAAGTATTCTTCCGTTTGGACAGTGCCTGGCCCCGCGAACAGATGTATTTGTTTAAAATGGACATCAGGTCAGGAGCAATGTGATCCAGGCCAGCACTACGCTCTCTCCTCTATCCTCTTTAATGCTGTAGCTGCGGTTGCACACGCCCACATGTGAGCATGCAAATGCACATGCTGCAGTAGTGTTACAGCTAGAGGAGAGATATTGAAGGGTCCACTGAAAGAAAAATTTGATCAGCAAGAACTTTGACCCTGAAGTAACTTCTCCAAAAATGTCAACTTATGAGAGCATGCACTTTTGTGAATGAATCCCCATGGATCCTTTGCCACTAATGGTGAGGGATTGTTGAAAAAAGAAAGCATATTTAATTGATTGTGTATGTAGTGAGGCAAGTGTGTTACAGTATGCAGTAGGGTTGCAGCAGGGATGTGTATGTCCAGTGGTGCACTGGAGCAGAATAACATTAAGGCTCAAGTGAGTTAAATGAAATGCAAGGAGCCAGTTGTTTGAGCCGAGCGGGAGCATGAACATGCTGCCTGGGGCCAAATGAGCTACTGTACTGTGCATAGCAGTACAAAATTATACAAACAATGTTGCATAATAATGACAGAATCTTATGTTTTATTAATCTGCTTACTTGGCAGGGGTGCATTGTGCACTTTTAAACCCTTTTTCTCCCAGGGAGCATCATTAGTCATCTTCAGGTGTCCTTCCTTTAAACCATTGTGTTCTGTATTTGTGTTTATCAGATAATCACCAGCGACACAGCTGCCTGACTCAGCTCACTCACTTTAGCAGCTTCACCTTCATAATGTCTCAATAAGTCAGCTCATTACTACAACCTGATTAATCTCATATCATCAAGTATAGATTAGCAGGTGTGTTTTATCACAGCCCAAGCCGTATTTATTAACCTGACTTCGTTTTGCTTTGCATTTCATCATTATTACTGAATACTGGGCCTGATTGTTTGCGTGTTTATGAAACGATAAAACCAGATTGTAAATATAACAGGCATGGCAGTTACTGAACAAGAATAATCAATCTGCTAGGGGAAGCAGGCCATTAGATGAGTGTATAAATAAGTCTTATGAGCAGACACAATGTTCCCCTTTAAAAACAATTATAGATAAGGGAACATTATTTGAGAAGTAATTTAAATTTTACAAGTAGAACATTGCTCTATCAATGGACACAAAAAGGCTCACTCATGTAGGTTTTGTTATGATGGGTCTGGAGACGTGGCATTTACCAGAATGCCTCATCTCCACACTATTTCTTACTAAACAGTTTCTTCTGGAGGTGCTCATCTGCCTAATATCTACAACAGTTTTACACACACCATAATTATCAGTAAAATCATTATAAACTACAGGGTCCATGTTGGATTGTGATGCAGATCATAAAAATGCAAATGAAACAAAAAGCTTCAGTTATTGTAAGGAACACTTAACTGTACATGTATAGAGTTGGAGAGTTCAAAGGAAGATTAAATGATTAAAATTGATAGGATAAAAAAATATGAACATTATTTTATGTTTTATGACTTAAAATAAAAAGTTTTTGAGAACATTTTTAACCACCTGTTTCCTGAGTGTGTATTTGGTGGGTGATTTAGCTGCAGGTGAATCAGCTGTTCTGCTCCTCATCAGTACCTTACACTCTGTCAAAGTGACACTGTAAAGGATTTCCCATTTGGTAAATTTCCTCGTCTGTCCTTGTGTCCCTTCCTTGCTAATCTCTTTCTTTTCCTCACTGAGAGGTGCAAAGAGACACAACGGTGACTTCAAAAAGACCCCTGTTTGTGTGACTCACCCCTTCACCACTCCATGACTAATGGTGATGCTATATCAGAGTAACGTGAGCAGACATGAATTTAAAAAAAGAATTACTATAAATAATGTTGAACACAGTAAAAATAAATAAAAGTGAAGCGTTACAGAAGGTAAAACTGCCACCAAATAACAGTGATTACAGTACTTGCTAAATTTTGTTTGCAGGAGTATACTCTTCAATATGGGCTTGTTTTAAGCTGCTTTTTCTGGCATTTGCAGCACTCAATATCAGTACAAACTGATATGTTTTGCGTTTCTAGCTTCCTGAGCACACACATGCCGTATTTTGTCACTACACTCACAGCTCTATCAGTTAAAACAGGTAATGTTCTGAGACATAAAATTTCCCATTTAGTGCAATGAAGTCACACCATGCAAAGTTGGTTTGCATAATGTGGCTAACATTAGTAGTGCCAGCAACACCAGCTTTCAAATCTCTTTGCAGGTTAATGTCCACATTCCAGAGCAGAATGTGGGCACACAAATCTGACCAGACACAGCCTTTGCACACCTTTATTTCCATTTTCTACATCAAAATAGTGCCAAAATTTGCCTTTTCTATTGGAGGCTATCAATACTGTAGCAGCTAGTGGTTGTTTATAACAAATTACAGAGTAGAAGAACAACCACATTGTTGGCTGTGTTACAGTTTAGACAGAGAATTAACCAGGATGATGGGCCTGAACCAATAAAATAATGTTAATGGATTAATGGTGCCAACTAGAAAGCAATCTGAATGTATCACTTTCATGGTCAACCTTGGCTCAGCACTGTACTTTTAACTCTTGTCCTTCCCTGACAAACCAGAATGAAGCTTGGGTGGGAGTTATGATACCAGCTTTGCCAACAAAGATGGCTTAGGAGAAACCGATCTGACGTGTCCTTTAAAGAGACTCTCTATACAACCACTGGATCCATGAGAAAGGCCAAGAGTGAGGCACCAGGGCTCTACTCTGGTTTATTAGGCTGTTTTTTCCAGCTAGGTCTAGCAGATCTGTCTCAGAAAAATGCCAACACAAACCTTTAAGCCAAGCAAACTGTAGACCTGTGCACGTTACTAGTTCAGGTAGTTCTCTTCTTTCCTGTCTCATGGCACTGCACCTACTTGCATGTTGTATTCCCCTGGTTTAAAAAAATACTCATTAGTATCCTCTCCCGTTTGTTTTGTGTTCTTCCAATTTTGTTAAGATTATAGAGTCTGGCGCTGTGGAAATCTGGACTACAGCTCTCCTGTGAATATCACACAATCCTCGTTTTGTCTCCAACATGTTCTCTCTTTTTCCCCCTCTTGTACCTAATCTGTTTGTTCTTTTGTTGGTCCTCTGAGCTGAGCGATGCATCTGTCTCTCAGCTGTAACTCATCCAAGTGCTGCTCTTTACTAAATACTCATTCTCTTGCTGTGGATGACATGATGCTTCTTTCCTTTTTGTCAGTCTGCCCCTCTCCAGCCCGTGTGAGGGTTTAACCATGTGTGCTATGATTATGGTTCTGCTGGCTGCCCTGCAGTGTAGATAGAGCTGAGCACACTTGATTCCTCAGTAATGGGATATGTGCTTCCTTCAGATTGGAAATAAGCTATGAAAGACCTACCTGTCTCCTTTCTTCCTATGGTTTTTGATCTATACATTCTACCTTCTCTTAAATTATTCAAACCCCCTTAAACCTTAAGTTATGCAACCTGAAAAAAGAAAATATCAGCAAATTGCACTTCCCAAAAGGATCCTGCAGTTATGCAAGCAGTTTAATAAATTCAAAGGATTTAGTGTTTACCAAATAAGCACTCTGTCTCAGTTTTAAGTTGAGAGTTTAAAGGAAAAAATACAGCATAGAACACTTCGACACAGTTACATAAACAGCTTCTGGCATGGGAAGCATTTTGTTGTTTGCTGATGGTTGCTGTTGCTCTTGTGGAAAACTGAGCCGGGTAAAGGCATCCCACAATTAATTTTCACTTTGTTTGCGGTCTGGCAAAGCCAAAAGATGCATCAGACTGGGACACGGATCATGTTAAGTCTGCTGGACAATAAAACAATCAACAGCTCAATCCTTCACTGGGACAGAAATGTGAATCAATATACAGAAACTCAATGATGAGGCTAAGATACACTTAACTATCTAAAGCAAATTTGTTGACTTTTTGAATTCTGTAATTTAATTATTGTAAACAAATCACATTAAAAACACTGACAAGACAAGTTGAAACTCACAAGTGCTCGCAACTGGCTGCTCTGCAACTGTCTGAAAGCCTGTGAGTTCACACCGCTGCAACTGAAGTCATCGCAGTGACCCCCACAGTCACTCATTTCTGAAGGTATTGTGCAATAAATCTCTCGACAAAGACAGTATTTCACACAGTTTTTCTCTGTTTATATTATCATCTTGATGTGTAACATCGACTGTATGATCTTTTTCTTCATTAACTCCTTTGACATCACTATCGTAGAGTGTTTTACAGTTCATATAAACACAGAAGTGCTTTGCTTGCGCTGTCTTATTTTAACTAAAGATATCTGCTGATGATATTTTTCCACAGACATATTTAACCTCTGCAGCCTTTAATTTCTCATAAGTGAGTGTAGTACCCTGCATTCTGCTAACGTGCAAAGATGATTTTTGGGCCTTTTCATGCTTTTATTTGATAGAGTAAGGACAACGGATAGACTCGGAAACAGGGAAGAGAGTGGCGAGAGACATGCGGTAAAGGGCCACAGGCTGGATTTGAACTTGGGCCGCCCGCGCACATGGGTAGTGCTTTAAACCACTCGACCATCTGTGCTTCAAGATTAACAAAATACTTGACTCTGAATAGATTTTCATTGGTGTTTTCAGCCTATCAAACACAAGATTTCCATTTCCTGTTTCATATTTATCTGCTTAGAATGTCTAAAGCAAGATGCTTGAATCTCAGGCAACGTCATCAGATGGCCTGATTCTAGCTACCGGCGTCATCCGACAAGCGTACAAATAGTCACCTCCATTTTTTCTTACAAACTCACACCAGCAGCTGTTGTTCTGAACGCTGCTCCTCTATTTCCAGTGTGACCAGTCGCAGCAGGTGAAGTGGTTTCCTGAGACAACGTCTATTTTGTTCATCTCAGCTGCCAAGTATCCGCTCTGCTTGAGAGCACAGAAGAAGAAATTTAGAGCCATCTTCCGTGGAAAGTGTAGAATAAAAGTGGGAGGTCTTGGCCACTGGTGAAATACCTGCTATTATCTTTCTTTTCCACTTACCCAGGGAAGCCGACCCCGAGTGGTGGTGGTGTGTGACCTGTGACATGCTGCTGCTGGTGTGTGCTAGGGGTGGCACTTAAGGTGCTGCAGTGCTGATGTTTTGGACATCAGACTGCTGCAGCTGTCACCAGCAACATTCTAAAACAGTCACGTTGCATCTCAGATCTTTGGTCTGAGCTGGACTTAACAATATCAAAACTCTGGCAGTGATTTTCTTACAGCTTTAAATGTTCTTACTTTTCCTATATGAACCCAACTCTTAAATAAGTGTAACATTACCTTTACCTAGCTAAAATGAAAAGAAAATAGGATAAGACTTGTTATTGTTGTATGGTTGCCACATTGTACGAACTAATAATATAGAATATAACTGTTGCAAGAAAGTTAAGCTGTGTCCTTTAAAAGTTCAATCAGTCTACTTCCTATATATTGCTGCTACATTCTGAGAATACACAAGTATCTCTAGCAGAAAAAAAGTAATGTGAGTAGTAGGAGTGACCTTGCAAAGTAGATGAATTCTCCCATTTCTGTTTCTCACTGGCGTATCCATCTTGCAAAGCTCCCATCTGATTAGATTGGACTCTGTAAGAAAGTGACAGGACCAATCAGCATTAAGAGGCGGTGCAATTATGGTGGAAGACATTAGTGTGGATGCTGCTATAGCAGCAGTTTTATCAGAACTCGACAAAATGTCTTTGTTAAAAAAAGTACAAAGAACAACATTGAGTTCATTTCTTTGCAAAGACCACTAAAGTCGTGTACTGACATGTCTACAGTCGCCATGGTTCATGTTAAGCAGTTATCTATGAAGTTTACTCCTCGGTAGCAACGCACACCTACAACGTCACGTGTTCTGTTCCTCTGATTGTCCGGTAAAGATGTGACAGACAGAACGTTCATCCCGTCACCCTTCAAGTTTTTTTTCAGAGGCTCTGCCCTTTCCCAAACACAGTCTGAGGGAGGTTTTTCAAAGAGATGTGTGAAACAAATCCACCTGGCGTGTCAGGTTATAGTAGTAGTGCATCTATCATTATTTGTCTGAATAATCCTCATGTGTGTGGTGTCAACACAATGATTTTACTACTCCAAATAGCATTTTAGCCTCCCAGACCCTGAATTATCAGACATATTTGATATTATAGTGCCTCCAACAGAGGGCCACAACAACCATTTAGAGTGAGCAGATCAGGTAGTGTCACCCCCAGGATCATGCATACTTTCACCGATCACAAGCATAAACATAACTGTACCTTCATTCCAGCCAGAATTTATCCTGATTCTTTCCCTTGTTTTATGATTTTTGCTGCACCTGTAACAAATACCATACCTGTATGGCATACATGTTTGTTATTCTTCTGAAGTCACGTGATCACACAAGGTCTCTGGCATGTCTGCAGATGTGTGGTCTGAATGGACTCACTATGGCTGAGTGGTCTAGTTTGTGCGTTCAGAGGATTATAAAATGAAAAATCATTTGATATTGTCTTTATGTCTGTGGTCAGCCACATGTTTGAAACATAGACTGTAGAAAGAATTGGACAAACCCCATGTGACGTCAGCCGTCTGCTTGAAGCTAATCCGCAGAGGCTTCCATATTGAAATCGCGATCTCAGCCGAACTTTGGATCAACCTAATGGCCCGCCCACCAAGCATGACTTCCTGTCAGCTAGCTAGCTAGCATTCTGGTTGACAGAAATGGAGCCTCTGCCTGCCGAGCTATCTGTCAATCAAATGAGACGCGCCAATCAGCTTTCATCCTAAATATAATCCAAACGATCTGGTACAAAAAAATTCACCCCCACGTACAGTGAGAGCACAATAAGACACTAGCTAATGAGACACGTTTGGTTTTTTGAACCAGGCTGTAAACCAGTTTATTTCTAGTGTAAAAACCAGCTGTTTAACAGGAGTCCAGATGGGACTTCCAGTGTTCCTGCAGCCAGCCTAAAGTGGACACTCGCAGTATAGCAATTTTTTGCACGTCCACATTGGCTTCATTTTTCAGGACCGGAGGTTGCCTCTTGGTTTGAAATCATCTGAGATTTGAAAATTGTCTTGTGTTGGGCAAGCCTAAGCCAGCAAGTATTACCAGCAAGAGGAGGGCATTTAGAATCAACTTTGTCATGCCACATAGAAGGTTAAAGGTCAAACATTAGATACTTTCAGAAAACTCGCTTGTGAGATTGGTACATGGGCTTTTTTTAAATTTGTTAGACAGGTGGGTAAAAGGATGTACTTAACCAAACAAGGAAAGTTTGCTATTTCAGTAAAAGAAGAGTGTTACACATCTAATAAACCCTAGCTGGAAAAAAATATATATATATTAAGAGATTTAGCTTGATATGACTAATTAAGTCTTACATTATGTGTAATAAGATGTTAATTATAAAAGCTAAAGTCTGTTAAAACTCAAGTAACTCAAATTTAAACAGTAAAGATGTAGTGAAAAAACAGTGATCACTGTTGTAAATGTGCAGTTCTTTAACTGTATCTCTTGATAAAAGCATAGCCTGATAAAAGAAGAGACATCCTGCCTTTATGGACTATAAAATCAAATTTTAGACTTACATATGCTCTGTTTTTGTTCCTTGAAAAGAATAAAGAACTTGTGTTTTCTACAGCATAAAAGCAGATAATGTCAAAGAATGAAGAAGGGGCATTTACTGCTTACAGTCAACTATTACTACATTACAATATCTCATCTTTCTTCCTAGAGTTGCCAGCAGCTTCCTTTAACCACCCAAAAGTATTAACAGGATATTTAAAAGGAAAAAGGGTTCATATTTTTGTAAATTGTGCTCTTATATAGTTGTCAGCACTATTTCACCTCTTCCTCCTCCACTTTGTGTCTCTCGCTTCAGGCAAAACATCGTCCCTGAGCACTGTGATTGTTTCTGCATCAGAGATATGACGCTCACTGTTTATTTGAAAGTGTTTATGTGACATGGGAGCAAGGAACATGTGCATTTATGTTTCTGCAGTAACTATAAGTTAACAATGAAAATGATAAGGGGACAAAGAGGCAACAATCATGACAACCATTTCACTCATCATCGTTTCTTCTTTTCTGGATTCCTAGTTATCTCTTTAAACACAACAGAGCACTGAGCTATGCTGACAATACTCTGAAACACTTTACGTTCAACCCTCCATCAAAACAATCTTGAATATGAAGAACTGTGACTGTTAAAAGAAAAAAAAATCTCCCATAACTTTGTTCTCTTTCCCTCTGGCTGGTTTCCAGGACTTTCAATCAATTCTTTCAAAGCGAGAACTCAGAAAGAAATTGAATTAGGTCCTGGGCGTTGAACCGGGCTTCTTAATTGGCACAGGATTAGTTCACATTGATTTGACCTGATTGGAGTCCCTGGCTTGTGTGTCCACTTAATAACCGAGCACACCCTCCTCTTGCACCACTATCTGTAGCCATCCCTCCCCTCAACACCTCAGTCATTCACCGCCTTTGTGAAACCATGAGAATTTGCATGAAATCATCGGCTTGCATGGCTGCTGTGCACTATACCGTGCTAATCAGATTTCTTGGTGTTATTATTACAGCTGTGTGCTGGTACAGTATAGCAAAGCCTTATACTGTGCTAGGTCTCAAAAAATTGCCCTCTGGTTAAAGAAAATGTTCTGATAGATCGCTGCTGTTATTCTCACTGAGCGGCGGAGAGCGATGGAGTGAGGGAAGCAGCCAGGGAAAAGATAGAGAGAGAGATTGTCTCCCGGGGAAATAAAGTGGGGACAGGAAGGAACACAGATTATGCAGGAGAGAGAACAAAAGAGTAGAAGCGAGCAAAAAAAAAAGATCACAAATAAGGTTGTGGGAGCACTAGGCTTGGAGAGGGAGCAGCAGAGAGGAGATAAGGGAGGCAGATATGAATAGAGAGGGAGACATAGATGTGACAAGACTACCTATTAACAGAGCTGCTCAGATCCCTATAGAATCAGATTTATTAGACTATAATGCATTTCTGTGGAAATCCTAGATGTTCAGGACGGTACATTTGACTGCCACACTGATTAAAAAGCCATCTCCCATCATCTTTTAGTTAATGTGAAAAAGTGTTGATGGAACGGTTTTGTAAAGGTGAGCACTGGTACATTCAGAACGTGTCTTCAGTCCCTGACATGATTGTGTTTGATCGGCACTCTGACAGACTACAGATGGCTGTTTCTAGGTGGCTAATCTCACATTGTCAGACCTGTCGCTCACAGGAGAAAGGTCTTACTGAGTCACTGTCATTTTGGACAAAAAAAAAAAACAATCTGGACTTTTTAATATTTTTATTCCAGTCACAAATGACAAAAGACCAAGACTGACAGGAGATTAAGGGGTGGAAGACGGCAGAAATTACCCCAACAGTTCAGTATTAAATTTTAAAGTCAAATTCGATGGCCATGTTGGTATTGGATAGGTTCAGGAAGCACGATTGTATAGAAAGCCAAAACAGCCTGCAACTTATTTCTTAAATTTCCACTAAGTACAGTTGTGTTTTGAATGTGTTTCCATTGAAGGGAGTTTTGGGTTTGAGCCTCGCAGTTCTCGTAAAATCTCATCTTGCGAGAGCAAGATTGGAGCATTGGCTTCATTTTTCAGGACCAGAGGTTGCCGCTTGGTCCACACGTACCGTGCCATGTTGTCCTAGAGTGAACAGGTCACGTCTGTGTCACCGCCTTTATTTCATGTATTAGTGTTTACTGTTATTACTTACTTGATTGTAGAGTTAATATTTTATGTTTGTTAGCCTAAATTAATAAAAGAATCTTTTTTAAATTATACATCTGTTTAATTTCAGTATTAAGTTCACATTCTAGAAAGAAATAATTGGTCATTAACAGTCTATCCTCCCCTCTTCTCTGTGTTATTACAGAATTAATCAAATCACAGAAACATAGACATTTACTGCAGCTCTTTTAACTCTAATTCCAAAAGTAATTATGAATTCCTTAACAAATAACTTTAAACAGAGACTGTTTTACTCAGCTAAAAGTGAATATCTTTTACCTTGCCAGCCTTTTTCTGTCTGCTTTATTAGTGGGTGCAAAGAGTTTTTGACCTGTTTTATATACCCTACTAGTGATACGTCTGCCGGAAGTTTTCTCTATCACACACTTGTTCACGTAAGGCGAGAATACTACTGGAATATTTATTGTTTTAAATATTAAGGAAGTGTGCTACGAATGCCTATCCATATGGATATGGAGATCAGACATGGATATAAGGCGAAGAGGAACAAGTGTTTCACTTGAAATGGTTCAAAGCCTCGTCAACTGTAGCTCGAGTGTCTAAAGCTCAGAGTGTTTGTCTGTGCCACACTGTGAGCTCACATGCACATATGCACATATGTTTATAAAGTGTATTGTTGATGGATCAAGTCAGACTATGGAAATAAAAATTAGACTATGGCGGAGCACCATGGTGTTGGTGATTGATAGGAAACACTGCATTTCTGTATATATGTTTATATTAAGTGAAAGTCTAAACTGCCCCCAGAAAAACACTCAACACTTACAGTGTTTTCATCTGATTAGAGCCAAAACTCTAAATATATATCCAGGTTTTAGCAAAGTTAGCTTAGCAAAGTAAGCAGGGTCTTTCCAGGAGAGCTTGCTCTTTGACACAGTAAATGGTGACTTTACACTCACTCAACAGACCAGATTTTCCCTCTGCTTGATTACATCACTCAGCTCTTTACCATTTGTTTTAGTGTTTTAGTTCCCATTCAAGCTAAACACTGAGGCTGCTGCTCCTCAGTAGCTCGCATACTTTCTGCAAATCAGTGGATCTAACTGCCGACTCCTGCCCACTGTGTTGTCTCATGCATGACCCTCTAAAGCAGTGCTGATGTTAGAATTGGATTGGACTGCTGTCTATGAACTATGAAGGCACTAAAAGCCCTTAACTAAACTGCCATACATGGAGATAACCAACAGGGACATTGTTACTTTACTCTGCTTGGAGTCCATAACAGCACCTACCCTCCTACCATAATCTTTCTACAAAAATCACTAACAAAACTCTGAGTTTGCAGGAAGATTTCAGCTAATGATTCAATAATGTAAATAAAAGGTATCATCCAGGAAAAATCTGTGCCAGTGTTTGATTGCAATGCTCTGTGGCGTTTAAAGAGACAAATTTCAGCATTTTTAAAGACCTTACATTTTGTCATTTTTAGCAAGTAATTGGGATATCTAAATGAGTCCTTGTGGCATTGTGAACATTTTTGGATTGGCTTGTGCTTCGGTTTGTTCTGGAAGTGAGCCTAACAGATGTTTGATGAAAAGGGAATGTGTCTGTTTCTGTCTAAGATCATTAGCTGTAGTTAGAGATGGTAGGACTTTTCCATTACTGCAACCTACAGGTTGGCTGTTGAGTAAAACTTTAACCTAGAATAAAGTTACCTCTCTTAAATCCATGTTGTCTCATATTAAACTAGACAAAACTATGCTAAACAGTGATAATGACTGTAACCTCTATGCACTGTACTTAGCTACACCTCACTGTACATTTCACGACTAACAGCCATATTACAAGCCTGTCAAAGATGATTTCTTTCAAACGTTGGAAATCTCTCCATCCATGTCGCTCTTCCAGTCTGTGCACCACAATAGGAAGCATAGAAATACGGTGAAAATGCACATAAGCACTGCTAGTCGACAGGGCTAGGAGGTCGTCCGCCAATGCAACAAAAATACCAACTGGTTTAGGTAGTATCTAAAGGATCACATGTAACTTTATTTGCTATAAGCATTTAAAACATTAAACAATAAGTATGAATAGTTAATAAAATCCACGATAATCACTTTTACACTCCTTGCCATGAAAGCGTGAGGAAATGTGTTTTCAGACCAACTCTGAGTCTTCTTTCATAACCGCTTTGCTTGTTTGATAGGCCAGCTTTATGCCACAGTTAGTTAACAGTGAAAATGTTAACATTTAGCCTGAGGGTGAGTGAGAGGAAACAGAATGCAACAGTCAGCCAGTGGGAGGGCTGATCAGAGCTGTCATCATCCATCAAATTACCCTGTAAGATAAGAAAGTGCATACAGTGGTTCTGGGATGCTTGATATAATTTTATGGATACTTTATTGGTCTTCGTTGCACTTTCAGGCTCACAGTGAGACATAATGCACCATATGTCTCCTTTACTCTTCCTCTACATTCACACCACAGGCCTCCACACTCAGTGCCAAATCTGTAGCTCCTATCAGAGTGTTTTGGCTGCTGTTCATATTTATTCTTGGGTATAGCCCATGTTGTGCTCTAATATAAGCTGACAATGATGTCAAAAATACAAATGTGCAGAAAAACAGACTGAAGGTGTCACATCTTGTTTTTTATCTTAAGCCCATATACATCGCGATTCCTCTGCATCAGCTTCTCCACAAGTTCAGAAATGAACACACAAAGTGCTGTTCTACTCTGCCATCTCACATGTTACACATTGCCACCATGCTTACCCCATTTTGCCTCTTACTACCTCCAATTTCACACCGCGTGCTTATACTACCTTTTCCTTAATTTTATATGTCCCTATTGTACATTGCAGAGGGGGTGGAACAGGGTCTTTAGTATTTTACCTTGAACTGGAAATATGATTTTGTTATTGGCGGATATTAGCTTAAACAGTAAATTACCTGTGTTGGCAGATCTGAACAATTCGGACCAAATTTAAACACTGATTAGAAGTTTTACTGTGGTAAACCTTGAACTTCATGTCACAAATATTGCAACGTAATCTGCATCGTATTTTGAAAAGTGGAGCGTTACCTTTGACCTCTTCCTATCAGCCATGCTTGTTTTGTTGAGTCAGTTAGCTGCTACCGATGTCATTACCCTTGCGCATGCAATGCTGCGTTCATATCCAGCATGGAAAATTGACTACTCTTCCACTCTCTTGTAGTCACAAGGATGCGTTTAGGTACTGAAACATGGTACCGTTTGATTTTACGTGAATCGGTACTAGGGAGTATTGACGGAAGTACCGAATTCGTTATCCATCCCTAACATCAATATTGGGGTCAATTAGAATTATTTTGTAAATATCTGCATATCTGATATCAGCAAATATCCAATTTTGTACGTCCCTAATGTAAAGGGATATTTCTATATTTTTTGAAGTTGTGTTATATGAGGTAAGTAGCAGTAGTTGTGGCATAAGCCTCCAGTAATTTAAGTGGGCGTTGCTCCTTTTAGAAGGACTCGCTGGTTGCACTGGCCAGAAAGCTAGGCTATGCAGCGTAGCAGACGGGTACAGTTTCTCTGTGGAATTTAGCAAGTTGTCGGTCAAAATGGGCCACAAAACAATGTTGGCTCTAACGTACACACATTTGAAAATGTTTGAAGCATTTTATTTTATACCCAGAAAGCCTTTGTGTTTTTTGTTAATATTTTGCGATGAAGGAGCACGTAACTGGTGGGCAACGCCTCTTTTGCAAAATGAGTGACAAAAACACAAAGGCTTTCTGGGTAAAAAGTAAAGTGCTTCAAAAGTTGTCAATAGTGTGTAGATTTGAGCCAACATTATTTGTGGGCCTGTTGCAACAAAAGCTTGTTAATCTCTTCAAAAATACTGAAATATCCCTTTAAGTTTAAATCCTGTGTTCTGCTAAGTTTGGCTAACTTGCTACACTAGCTAGTGACATAGGTCCAATATGGGAACAAAAACACAGTTATCTTTCTTTTTTCTGTTGTTTTTTTGCCCTTTCATTGTTTGCACAGCTGTAGAGAAACAAGAAATTATGGAATGAGAGTTTGGAGTAGGAAGAAGTCTGCAGCTAATGCATCCAGGACTGTAGCTGTGTTTAGACTACACTGGCTCTGATGACTGAACAAATTGGTGCCCTGTTATTACATACCTGTTTGTAAAAGATTGAGGATTTGTTTGGTGTTATCAAGTATAGGAGCAGGGTTTAAAGATTGTGGTAACAGTTCACTTAAACCACAAATACAAAAAAACTGCTGATTTACTTCACATCCATATAGTATAAGCATTATTTACAAGAGAACTTTGAATAATCATATTCTTAAATCAGAGTAAAACAAACACAGTAAAGCAGCTTTTTGGCTGCAGCTTTAGCAATAACCTCATAATGACATTCCTTTTTTCCCTTAACTTTGTATCAGTTAAGATCCCATCTTTGGATTCTGTTGTTATTTGTTCTGTTTTTTTCTTTCTTTTGGTTGGAGAGATCATTAAACTTTGTTCAATCATAATGAATAACACTTTTTCTGATGGGCCACATTTGGTGTCACAAACCTGCATTCTCATGCACAGACACACTGGCAAACAGCTGCTTTTTAATAAATGAGTAGCTGTCATCGGTGTGCGGTCCTCACGTGACAGCGCTGTGAATTCATTAAGTGTGCCCTTTGGAAGTCCAAGCAGCCAGGTGGGGTGCCGTCAGCCCCCTTCCTGCCTCTGAATCACACCCTACATTTTAATTGCAAATACGGTGCACATCTCGGTGCCCTTGTGTAAAACTCTGAAACACTTTACCACACAACTCTTTTTCTTGTTTTTAGAGCAGCCTAGAAAGTTGAATTTAGCTCTCTGTGACTGAACGATCATGTTAAATCATATTTACACGTCTCACCCTCCTGGAGGGCCTGGAGATAGATTTTAAACACTCTCTCCTTTAAACACGCTCTGAGAAGCTGTCTCCCACTTTCATTTACTCAGGCTATGTCTTTGTGCTGCAGAAAAAAGAAAGCATAAGACTGAGATTTCAGCCTCAGATGTGTATCCTGGTTTGTTTAATCGCACCCGATTTATTCAAAAGCTGGAATTATTTTAATCATACAGAGATTTGGCTGTGTTTTGGATCGGATTAGTGTATGTTTTTCTGCAGATAGATGAGATTCTACAAGTTCTCGTCTGACTCTGGGAGCATGGATCTCTTCATCCATTATGTATTACACTCCTCAGGTTTTCTAGAGATGCTGCTGGGTGTGTATTTGACAGGGTTTGCAGAAAAGGGATAAAACGTAATAGCAAAAGTCATGTCAGAAATGGGCCACAGCTTAGATTTATAGTTTGTGGAGCAATGTCAGTCGAAAGTGACTTGAGACAGCCTTACTGAGTCATCATTAGTTTGTGTGTTGAGGGGAGAGAGGATGAGTTAGAGGCCACCGTAGACTGGCTGAGCTAAATCTAAATCCTCCTCTTTTCTGTCAATAATTCTCTGCTTTTTCACAGCCGCTCTAATCCTCTTTCTGACGCGGCTCACCTCTATTTATCACCAGTGTCCGAATGTTTGAAACAATCATTGAAAAAGCTGCCAGCAGTCCGTTCATGTGCATGTGTATTTGCATTTTGTGATTTTCTGTCTGTGCCAATCTTGACTTTGAACTCGACCCATTCATGCATAAGTGGGTCAAAAATGACCCGGTGGGGTTGTTTTACATCAATATCTTTGCAATTTAAAGTTGCTATCATTTCACATTCCAGCTATTCCTCGAAAGACACGTTAAATGATATCATGCCATTAAAATTTTTAACTTTCCTTTTATACATTTTATAAAATTCTAGTTTTTGTATCACTATCCCACTCCTCCATAAGTGTGTCCTATGGAATTACATGGTAATCTTTGATTCTTATCAACTGTGACTGTCAGGAATATATATTTTGTGGACCACACAGACTTTATCATAAGCATAACTCCTGAAGAAGATTATTTTATACAGCAAGATCTGATGGAAGTGTTATCTTCCTTTTTTGCTTCAGAAATGTGTGTGCCTGTCATTCATGACTAATGTGAGAAAGAGTGTCTTATTATGTTGTATAAACAACGATCACTAGCTAGCTAATTAAGGTAGCTAACATTAATGTATGTACTGTGTGTGTGTGTGTGTGTGTGTGTGTGTGTGTGTGTTAAGTTACAGTTAAGTACATCCATCTAGCTATCTAGCTATGTTGGTTAGCTAGCTAGTTTTGCAAACTAGAAAATAGGCTAATTTGATGAAAGCTGATAAACAGATACTCTTTCACACAATAGCCCTGAATGACACACTTAAGGTCTTTCCACACTTAATCCCTTATTGTCGAATGCAATTTTTCATATCGCTAATCCGAACAAACTCAAAACTCGCACTCTGAGTGATTTGCATTTTATTTGTATCCTCCGTGAAAATTCGTAGAATGTGGCAACTTGTTACTTATTGTGACGAAAATAAACAGTGAGGATGAGCGTGTGGCTTTGTCACTCCATAAAAATCAAATTTCCATAGTTGATATCCACATAATAAATGGGCAAACCCCAGTGTTTAAAGTAAGGTTTTGATGTGAGAGAGGGAGAGAGAGAGTAGAGGGGTCAGGCAGCGCTGCGTGAGCGAGTGAGAAGGATGCAGCAGGTGCAGATCTTAATCAGTAATCTCCCATTTAAATGACTTGGTGTGAAAATTCACATAAAATCTAACCTGTTCCAAATAAATAATTCAGACAAAAAACAGACAAAGTGTGCAAAGGTCTATACTCCTTCGAACACACACCACACACACAGAATGGATGATGATTTTGTTCTATAGCTGTTGTGTAATTTTCTTTTCCAAATGTGAAAATGTAGTTAAAAAGTGAAAAATAGAAATATTTCAAACATGAAATCATTCTTGTGTGGACCAAAGTATAACACAAAATATAATACAAGTGACTATTCTTAACCAAAATGACAAAAGTGACCTAAAAACACATTGATTTGGTCATTTTGACCCACTTATGGAAGAATGTCAGGTCCAGTCACTCCTGCATCGAAGGGTTAAAGACTGTGCAGTATGAATTTGTGGTTCTTTGTACAGCAGCAACTTCTGAGTTTAATTTTTGAGCTGCAAATTTCGTCTTTGTCCAGATGAAAGTTTCAGCATCAGATCCAAAGAAGGCTGCTGTGAAGTCCTAATGCTGCTGTGAAACTGTAATAAAAGCACAGAGATAATCACTGCTTAAGTCTGAATAATGGTTCTCTATAATGGAACTGTGTTACCCCAGTGTACAGATTATGTATGCTGCTGGCTGGGCAGGCAGCCCGATGCTGCTGCTGCTGCTGCTGCTGCTTCTGCTGACTCAGTGCAAGCATAGCTTGGGCTTCGGGGGTTAATGCAGCAGGGCCACAGGCTGATCCACAGCCCATCCTCATCTGCCAAAACTTCAAAGGATGCCCTGACAGAGTCTAAATCGCCCATCTCCTCCAGCCCAGGCTGTGCCGAACACTTCCCCTCCCCCTTTTGTGGGCAGGTCAAACTTGACCTCATCTTTTATGTATCGCTTACCACATTGATTGCACTCTGTGAGATTCATGAATACAGAGGGACCCTATCTTCATATCACACTCCAACATATGGAGGGGTTTTCCTACAAGATGGACTTTTTTCTATGTCATTTTCCTCTCATTCTTTTCGCTGCCGCTATGTCTGTTCCCTTGTCATTTTTTATCTCCTTCTTATACCCATCTCTGGCTGCAAACCACACTCCTGACTTCTACTTATTTAGCATGGAAGGTCACAGTCATCTCCCCCTCTGACAGACCTCTTTTTCTAACCCCTTTTTTGGTATTTTTTGTTCACTCATGAATTATTCAAGCTGCAGGGAGTGAATACAGGGAATTTGAGAGCTGCAGTTGACTTGCAGGAGGCTAACTGGGGATAATGGACACTTCAGATAACTTCTTTGAGTCACATCTAGGCCCTTCTCTTTCATCACTGAGCTGATTTTATGGACTAAATCAGTTGAAGTGGTTGATTTACACAAACAGTTACTGCCCATAGTTTCTTCTTAGCCTGTGGTGCTGACTCTTACTGACAGCAGCGACATTGTCATCTGAAGGGCTGTATTAGCATGCGTATAGTGTACCTCATTTATTCATTTATGCTCATCCCTTGCTTGTTTACTCATTCATGAATACATATGTTGATCCATTTTTTAACAGCCCCTCCCCCCGATCTCTCTGTCTCTGTACCTGTGTTTAAGTGATGTGTGTGTTATTCACCCCAGCAGAGTGTGAAATTGAAATTCTCCCCCACAGAGGTGAGGCGAGTAACAGAGAGGAGACACTCAAGATGTGAAATCTGTTTTCATTTTTCACTTGTTACCGTCAAGTGACTAATTTAAAGATCATCTTATCACTCTTGATAGCAAAAATATTTCATGTTTATATGCTATCAGCATTCATAAACGTAAAGTCTGCTGTGTGGTGTAAGATTGGAATTTTGCCTTGTAAATTTTCCCCAGACTGTGAGTGACCTTTAGGTTATAGTCTTCTATCTGCAGTCTAAGTGGTTTGAGATGTAGGGATTCAAAGTATGACCTTCTGGGTACCAAACATCATGCACTGAAGTTTTCCATTATTCTTTCAAATATCAGGCGCCATGGAAGTTCTCCTAACATGCACATCTTCTGGCTCTTTCTTAAATGGAGTTTTCTATTTTAAATGAGCTGCAAAGAGAAGTTTTTTAAAGAGAACTCATTAAGTACTAGAGTTGGGTCAGATTGCTTAAAAATTTGATAACTCAGCAGCCTGAAACCTGAACCTGTCTAAGATTCCTACATATTAAAAGTATGGCATGGGCTGTTTAAGGTTGTCAGAATTTTCGATGCTTTGATGACACAGACAGTTACCAATTAGAAACAGAGTTACTAAAGCTAGATCTATAGTCACATTTTGTCAACCTAAAGCTGCTCAGAGATCAAGCCAGTTACTGGGTTTCCATCATCAGTTCATGAGCACATTTTCAATTTGTGCACTATAAAAATGACTGGAAATGCTGAGGATTTCCACCAAAACGTCTATCAAAAAGCTTTTAAGCTGTGGAGAGTAAAAGGTGTAGAATCAATAAAAGGAATGGACAACTTTTTGAACAGATTTTCTGAATGAACAATAACATATCTAGATTAGCAGCTAGGGCAGTCCCTAAAACTCCTGCAAGAACATTTAGAAAATGTTCAAAACTATCCATTTCGCTCTAAAAACATCCTCTGTTTTATCTGTGATAAGGGCATTTGACCATAATGCACCACGGAATTAAGCCCTCTTCACCTTCAACATTATTCTTCTTTTTTATGAGTAGCTCAACCTACTTCTCAAGCTGTCTCTCTTATTGACAGAAGTAGTGCATGGAAGCATGCCAGAGCAGTGGTGGTGAATCGAAGGCCACTTGTGACAAACAAAGTTATACAGAGAAATAAATAATAATGTAAAAAATAATGTCCTGCTTTAAAGAAGGTAAAACATGCTTACACCTCCACACAAACATGCAGGAAGGTGTGAGATTTTAAATCCTGCTGAAGTTGTGCTCTTTTCTGTTTGTTTCTGTGCCACTACACTGCTTACTTCTCTCATTCACCAATGGTAAATGAGTTTTGTCAATCCTTTTAACATCGCATTAAGGTGAACTAATTAACTAAAGTATCTGCTACAGACAGACAGAGAGCAGTGGACAGATATGGTGAGAGAGAGCACTTCCTCAGGATTATTAATGATAATTCACAGTAAAAATTGTTGTTGTCTAATTTTGATTTGTGTTCTGTGATTTTATTTGATTTTTTACTTACAAGCTGGAAATGAAGAGTAACTAAATGTAGTAGTTTTGGGTGCAGTAGGTTTTGTCGTTGTGGTGTTAACCTAGGTATTGATTAGGTTTTGCTCATATCATTTTGATAATCAAAATTCTGGTATCATCATTTCTGAAAACAAATACAGATTGCTTCTTGTCTAATTGTTCTCTCAGCAAGTCTCAGTAATACAGAATTAATGATAGTCAGTAAGCACATTATATTATGTTTACCATGTTTTTATAGAATGGTGTAGTACTTTTACTGCATTCTGTATCTCTGGTTCTCAACTTGTGGGATGTCACAGAGCCCCTCTCAGTGGGGTTGCAAATGTGTTACTGAAAAAAGGTGCTAGAAAATCCACGAAATTCTCTGTTCTAAATGTTGGACATTTCTTAGCGTTGTTTGAAAGGACTTTGTGTGTATTTATATAGACTAGATTGAGAAACACAGTGTTGCTTTAACCCCAGTTCAGGCAGAAGGTTTGCAGCCATTGAAGAACATCGCAGGGAACAGTTGGACCTTTGTGAACTGAGCTGTTGCTCCTTTAATCAGGCCAGCAGATGATGTTTTCTGGGATTCAGTTCATCAAATCACCAGCAGCTGGTTTTTGGATAGTGATGGAAGTGGATCAATATGAAATGGAAAAGGGAAATATTGTATGATTTTTTTTTTTTTTTTTTTTTTTTTTTTTTTTTTTCTTGGGGCTTTTTACCTTTATTAGACTGGACAGGTGAAGAGAGACAGGAAACATGGGCAGAGAGAGTGGGGGGAAGACATGCACCAAACAGCACCAAGACTGAATCAATCCTGTGACCAGTCCCAGTGAGGAATATAGCCTCTGTATATGGGCACCTGCTCTAACCATTGAGCCAAACTGGTGCCCGGAAAAGGAGATCTTTAAGAACTTACCCAAAAAAAAGACTTAAAACTGAGTAACTTTGACCTCCAATTTCTTCCGCCTGCAACATGATCCGGGTGTGCAGTGCTCCACTCAACCCGAAGGCAAGCAACCTCATAAACTGGAAGCATGTCTGGAGCCCCACACAGCCCTGAGTAGGTCATGACTACAAGTTCATGCAGGAATAGTATGTAAACAGCTGATTATCATTTTGCCTTCGTGGGGTTTATTTGCCATTCATTTCTACATAATTCCATTATTTTATTATTTTTGTCATGGGTGATTGCATTAGGGAATTAAAAGGTTTATGTTTTATTATTCAGTGGTTTACCACCTCAGAAGTTAACTTTTCCTCTTCATTGGCGCAGTCGTAGTTCTGTAAGCCACTGACCTCCCGATGGCCTGTTGCTTGTGCTGCAGCATGAAGCATATTGTTGATATAGGGATGAGTGCCACTTCTGCAATGTCTCTGAGACGGGCCAGAGCAGAGTCAATGGAAGTGCAAAGACTGACTAGAAAGGGAGTGATTTGCTCTGTAGTGCGCTTTGTGAGCAGTTTGCAGTGCAGGAGGAGTATCTGGAAATTGGAAGTGACAGTCGCTATGGAAATTATACACTGGGTCTCCCTTAGCTACAGTGTTATGAACCGGTAGGCTTCTAGAGAGTTAGAGGGCGGCCCATCGAAGGCAGTCGTGACTCATGAGTTTTAACTCGTGTTGTTATGAATCTTTGGCCTGAACTTGACTTTAGAGTTGATATCAGAGGTGTTTACACTGCCTGTTATCTTGGAATAAGATCTTTTTTGATTGTTTTGTTTTTACGTGAATGAAAATAGTTTACCTTTGGGCCTTTGCATAAAAGCTGAAACTTGGTCTTTATGAATAGTAAGGTTTAATAAAGCTAAGGTTAAAACTGTATCCATACCAAATAGTTGACTTCTTGCCTCTGAGGTTTTTTTTTTTTAAAGGTGTGTGTGTGAATTAAAATCCACCAAACAGACTCAATAAATCCTTGTTTTATTGAGTCTGTGTTAACTTTCTCTTTATCTGCTGCACTCTTAAATAAAAGAACAGACTTGACAGTATTGTTAAAAGGTGTTGTAAAAAGTTGGGGATACATTTTGAAGAGCTCTTCAGCCTTTAGAGAGCCAGGGCCACAAGGAAGGTCAGAACATCCTTGCTGACCAGAGTCACCCCTTGTTTTGTGAATACAGGCAGCTGTCATCTGGCCCCAGGTACACGGTACTGAAATGCAGAACAAGAAATTATAGTTGACTCCTATTTCTATTTACTTTATTAATAACTTGATATAATCCGCCCATATAAACTGTAATAGCCTTAGTTTTTATGTTTAGTAACTTGTGCATGTATATTCTTTGTATTGCTGTGTTTTAATTCATTCTCTGCTGGCTGTACAACGAATCGCCCCTCTGGTAAAATAAAGTTGACCTCAACCTTAAACTGAAACTGGCTCATTAAATAGGCCCTTGAACATTTCACACCGGTGGCTTTTATTCTTAAGATGAAACGTTTTCAAAAATCCAGGACAATGTGTTCTTTTTACTGATAGTGAACCTTCAAAAACTAAAAAATTGTTTCTGGTGAATCAGTGTTTTATGAGAATGTCAGTGGCATTAATCTCTAGAGATCATACATGTGATCAGCAGCATTTGTTAATAGTTTGAGAAATTCTCCTCTAACTTTGCATGAACTTTTCCTAGCTATACTTTGGTTTTTTGTAGTCCTTGTCATGTGTAAAGGACTTGAAGCCCCCTGGAGCGTCAATGCCCTCCCTTTGACCTGTTTGAATGAATGTGTGGGAGTGGATTTGTGTTTTTTCTGCATATGCGTGCATGCAGCCTGTCCAAACACTGTCCCACCTGGCGAGAGTCGGACAGACCACCATCTGTTCTGTGCCCCCACATTGAACTACCTGCCACCTCCTCTTCATCACCTTCATTGCACGGGAGGAAGTGGAAGCTTTCTGGAAAACTCCTTTGTGAAGTGCCTCAGTGTGCTAAATCCCGTGTGCACATTAGTAAATCTGGTTTGATTTGGTCATTAAAAGGGGTTATTTATATAAGATGTGTCACAGAGCTGGATGTTTCTTGCATAAGCCTTTTCATGTGAGAAAGAAATCCCAAAGAACATGACAGGCCACTGCAGAGCGCTTTAAGAAACAGGAGCAGAGTGTTGGTGATCTGCTTTTTTGTAAAGCCAAGTGAGTCACTGCCCTGAGACAAAGGCTGGCTTCACCTCCCTCAGAACACCTCAAGGACTAGCACGCTAGATTTACAGAAGCTCAAACAAGCTTAAAATGCATTTCCTCCTCTTATATTTGCTTTTTTGCAGGCCATGCATTTTGCAGATGTCCCCTCATGTTTTTGTGATGTTTCCCTTGGATGTAGCATCCCAATAGACAGGGTTCAGCATCAAAACCAACATTTATTTGATTTTACAACCAAACAGAACCCAGCTTTTTGTTTATACAGCAAACCAATTTAATGTGTTTTAATCCAGCCTTTCTGTTCAATGAAGATCAAAGTTTTTCATTTGACTCAGAGGTCTACTTAAAAGCAGGAGGGGTTTGTATATTCCTTTTGTTAATTTTAAAGAACAGCTCCACCATCCCTCTGCTTTTCAGCTATAACTGCAATACTAAAGGAGAGTTGAAAAAGGGCAAAGAGTGACAGCACAGCATGAGCACATGGCACACCAACCTGCACATTAGCCACCAGGGCACCACAGGAGTGTTTTGATATGTTGTGATGCATTCTCAACTGTGGACTCTGTTTTTATTCACTTCAAGGTGGAGGAATGTGCACCCATGGAGGACTAGGAGCCTGGAATTAAGCACAGGAGAGAGAAGATGTCAAAGATGGGACAATAAAGGAGGTGAGTTAGATTTCTCTGCACGTTTTATTCTCTTCTGGTTCATTAGAGAGCAATACAAAGCTATGGATGCAGCACAGAGAGAAAAACCTTGACTTTCACAGTATCAACCTTGTTAAAACTGACTCTGAATGCTATCAATTATCACACCTGCACCCTCAACAATTCACCTTTGGCCTTTCAAATTCATCTCTCAGTGTGTAGCTATAACCTTTTAGTGCATCGTTAATGGAGACACATCCATCAAGGCTGACAGGTGGCTATCAATGACTGCAGAAATTAGAAACAGACACAAATGCTGAGCAAGGTGACAGAGGGTTGCAGCAGGATAAAGGAGCATGACAGAAAGACGTGACGATGGGATGACCAAAAAGATGAAGAAGGAAAATGATGTGGTCTAAAGAGGCTGTTTGGATGAGATGTTCCCTTCTTAATGGTGTTCTGATAACTGATGACAGAGCAGATGGTACTGTGGAGATTTAACAAAAAAAAAAGTGCCTAATGGCGAGTGAAAATGCTGAAAATGTTAACTGTGCAGGTGTAAGTCAGAGTAAGTTGCAATGCTGTGATAGCAAACAGGAGGGTAAAGGATTTTGACATCACAGGACACAAATAACATTTTCAACATTATCTAAAAAAATAAAGATCATTTTTACTGCAACAGCAGCATTTTGACCCCATATTATTTTGATTTTTGCCTCTTACATTTGAGTCAGCGCTCTTTACAAAATATGGCAATCCATCAGAAAATTCACCCCAAATGTTTAAAACATTTATTGCATTTTACAACAGATAGAAAGATAAGACATACATGACAGCAGGGACTGGTAAGAGCAAATTACAGACCACAGTGGGTAAAACAAAACAATGAAAAGAAAAAACAACCAAAACTCCAATGTACCTGTTGCAAGACTGCATGGGACCCTTGGGGAATTTCTAAATAAGAGTGCTTAAATATTATATAAAGATCAGGAAATCTGGGATGATTTTTCATTTTCTGAGATCTACACAGAGTTTGCAACTTCTGGGTGCCAAAGCAGATTTACTGCACTGCATATGCATCCTGTCTGTAATACAGTTCTGGCTCAAATAAAATAGGGTAAAACTTCCAGTATGCTTTTCAGATCATCACAAATGATACTAACGGGTCTCTGAGTCCCTTAAGAGTTACCATATTGTAAAGAAGCTGTTGTTGCTGTAATCCAGATCGTGGTGCTAATAAAGCCAGTCAGAAAAACTATACCTTTGTGTATCTTTTATAATTTTCTTATTTCTTATTATGTATTGCCAAGTATGTTACGTTAGACAAACCTAGAAAGTTCAAGCACACATTTAACTCTAAATTAGTCGAAATATTGTACCTTAATAGTGAAACTAAACTCAAATAATGACAGCCACCGTAAACATGTACTCATACTACTGTGTTGTTTTTAATGTAAATAAGATTGTTAAATAAAAGTTGAGATATATTCCATCACTACTATATATAAAAATTTAATTTAAATTGGAAATTTCCACCTGAAAATTCTAAAACAAAATGTCAACTTGCTTCGCAGGATGTCATATTGTCACCAGGGGTGTGAGGCAACACTTAGCTCGTGAGACGAGAAGAGATTTTACACTATTTTTTAGCTTTAATAGCAGAATATATGAGTATATTTTTTCTTTGCTTCACTCGAAAGACATAAAATGAAAAGACTGCAGGTACATTTTAAAAAGTTTTAATCATTAATTCACTTGCACTGGCTATCACTGCAAACATATACTGTAGTAGTTAATTCCTTGTCTAGTCATGACTCAGCCATTAAACATGACTTCATATCAAGTATTCATGCATGTAAATATTATTATGTCACCATGCCTATTCACAGGTATTTAGCTCAACTCAACTCAACTCAACTCAAACTTTATTTATAAAGCACATTTAAAACAACCAGGGTTGACCAAAGTGCTGTACAGATTAAAGCAGTGCAGATACAATACCAAGATACATAAACACAGTGCAAATATATATATATTAAAAGTTAAAAATTAGTTAAGATTTTGCCAGATGTCCACTCAACCTTGATCAAAAGCCTGGGAGAAGAGGTGAGTCTTGAGAGATAATTTAAAAACCTCAATTGATTCCGCAGAGCGGATATGCCAGGGCAAGTTGTTCCAGAGTCGAGGGGCAGCCGTCACAAAGGCTCGGTCACCTTTGGTTTTGTACCTTGTTTTGGGGGTGGTCAACAACAACTGACTAGACGATCTCAGTGTTCTGACAGGGACATGGTAGTGGAGGAGCTCAGTCAGGTACTGGGGGGCTAGGCCGTTAAGAGCTTTAAAAACAAACAATGAAATTTTAAAATCTATTCTAAAAGCAACTGGGAGCCAGTGCAATGAAGCTAAAACAGGGGATATGTGGTCACACTTGCGTTTGCCAGTGAGGAGACGGGCAGCTGCATTTTGTACCGGCTGCAGGCGGTGCAAGAGTGACTGGTCTAGGCCAATATATAGTGAGTTACAGTAATCCAGTAAAGCTGCAGTAGATGAATTATTTTACAGATTATTTATTTTCTGTAGTCTGCAGGTAACGTGCAGTTCAAATAGCTGTGTACATGGAGGGGGGTGTCAGCAGTGATTCAGACAGGTAGTTTGACATAGGGTATATTTGGTTTTTGCTATGTTTTCATCAGCGGTGGGAATCAAAAGTGGCCCCACAATATGATTATCATGATACTTGGGTCACATTTCAATACTATTGCGATTTTAAACATTTGACAATATATTGAGTATTGTGATACCATATATTGCCATCTACACCATTTTTTCAACTGTTTAGCTGATTAAGCATTAGTCTTGCCCTCATGTTTGTCGTATTTCCACAGCATTTTATTTTCATGTAGCACTTCTTGCAAACCTCATGTTATTTCCATCTCATTTGTGCCGTGCTTGCATTCTTGATGTCCTTCTCCTGATGCTGCCATGTTTGTTGTCACCTCTGCCGACCTCACTGGACAATTGTCCAAACTATTGGTCTTATTTTTCCATTGTCATAGACTTCAGTTCATAGTAGCAATTTATCAGAAAAACTTGATATTTGATGGACGATCCGATATATATCCAGACAAAATATCGCGATACTATGCTGTATCGATTTTTTCTCCCACCCCTAGTATTCATAATTATGTATACTATACCTTCAAGTCTTGCAGAAAAAGTCATCTTTTCCATCACCTATCTTTCTGTTACTATTTCCATCCATTCATGGGGTTTGGGGTCTGAGCTATATACCGCTATTAAACCAAGTTTACATGCCATGGATGCCATGATGCAGAAGTGAAATCAAATTTTTAGACGAGTGTTACGAAACAGACTGTTTATCCCTTAATAGATGTAATAATCTTTAATTTACTTTTTGGAGGAGTCTTTGAGGAATTTTTGAAATATCATCCAAACAGTTGCAAGTGCTGTGAAACAGTATTCTGGCTTGTTTTAGATTTCTGGTATTTCTATTTTGATAAATTTATACATAAGAGGCACAGACTGACATTAAGGTGGACTGCTCTGTATGCCAAGTGTTTACTAAACCTGATGCACAAACATCCTGAGTATGTCTCCCAACACCTCTTAAAGTACTTGCTTTATTTTTTAAATCTCATACAGTGACAGTAAACATCAGATCTGTAATCTTACTACACAAGTGAGCAGTCTATTCTTTAGAATCGCAGCAGCTGCAGATGGATTAGGAAGCAAATAGTACATTGTCACTTCAGTCAGTGGTTAAAATAGAACCAGCAGGAGATCCCATCTCTGGCTCGGCTCTCGTAGACGAGCCAACCCAAAGGCCTGCTGGGGCCAATGCCAAAATCCTGATTTAAGGCAGACACAGCTTACCATTAGAAAACGTATCATTGCACCGGTCTGGGTATCACTGGAGACTATTAGAAAAGAAGAATTGTGGTTTGCACTCAGTAGAGGGTTCACCAGGCAGAGGGATAAACAGCATGATGGCTGGGGCTCTTATCAGACAATTCCCACCATGCAGCCACACTCTTCAATTTAACATTTTTTTAGATGCTGAAATCTTCATGTTGTACTAAAAAACAACTTTTAGGGCTTTCAACATGAAGAGGTTTTCTGGGTAGTGTGTTAGTTGGGGAGATTAGGCACTGAATGAGTGTGTAATTAGGGACAATCTTATGAGGTAAATCTTGGCCAGTGGGAGGAGAGCCACAGTGCTGATACAGACAATCACAGCAGGATGGAGCAGACAATCGGGGTTGGTTAGGGATAAGAATGCAGAGGGAACATCAAAGAGGAGAGCCAGGTTGTAGGTAATGCAGCGAGGGAATAGGGGAGTGTTTGGGCTTTAACAGAGTTGGAAAACCTACTTTGTGTTGGAACAGCTTCTTCAAAGATTAATACACTACCTGCACTGAGCTTATTTACTATACCCAGCATGTAAGTATCTCATTTAACTTATGAAATTCATTTCTCCATTTTTCTTCCTCTGCAGGCGGCTATGAAGGCTTTATTAGGATTACATATTAGTATTAATGGGCTGCAGGAGATGATAATACTTTTAAGACTGACAGTTTTGTAAAAGTTTGATGAGCACAGGCAGCAGAAAACTATATGCAAAGTTATAGAACAGTGTATTATGATGATCATTTAACATTTATTTATCCCCGAAGCTTAAGCAACTTAATAAATGTTCAGTGTGTTGAAATGCTATTATTACTGAGGCGTTAATGAGGATTAATACAATAAAATATAAAGCACAGGAAAATGCTTGGCTGGAAATTCCTTATCTTTAAGCATCCTCAGCTCATTAATTCGTGGTCATTTAAATTCTTTTCTACCCCAAAGACTAAATTATTAAGATTTTATCTCTGTGCTGCAGGAATGAGGCTCCTTGACTGCCGTTCACATCATGAGTTTTGCCTGTGATAAAATCTCACATTTAAAAGGTGGATGATGTTCAATGTAATACGTGTCATCTCAGTTCTACACTAAGCTGCAGACTTTCATGTGTCTACCTGAGCAGATGATGCTCAATGAGCGGCACATTTCACACTTCACTTGGTCATTCATAAAAACACTCAACACAAAATCACCCTCCCACCTTAAATGCTTGGCTTTTAATTCCAACACCTTAATAGTGCTGGAGGCAAAGGAAAAAAAAATTATACTCTTCTCCAGCACACTGTAAAAAGTCAAAAATCATGGTAGCAATAACGATCCCGGGGCCAATCAGAGCAACAAAACACGTGACGTAGCTGCTATCGAGCTGAGCGTGCGCTGCTACCGAGGATTAACGTGAAACATGGTGACTATAGACATGTAAGTACTCGAATTTTGTCGTTTTGGAAAAGAAAACAACTCACTGTTTTTCTTTGTTTTTTTTTTTTTCATGAAGAAAAGAAGAAAAGTTCTAATAAAACTGGCACTTAAGCAGCATCCACGCTTATGTCTTCTGCCATAATTGCACCGGCCTCTTGCTGCTGCTTGTATATGTCATGACTCTGCCGTGCCTGAAAGTACCGCCCCTTGTCGCTGATTGGTCCTGTCACTTTCTAACTGGGCCCAAATGGTTCAGATGGGAGCTTTGCAAGATGGATTCGCCAGTGCAAAACAAGGAAACGAGCGTATCTATCTGCTTTGCAAGGGTATGTTTTGTCTGCTTTACAGTTGTCAAAAGTAATTTGCACATACACTAGGTCTGTAGCTGACCTAAATAATAATAACACACTTAGTGGAAATCTTATACGAGGGTCTCTTGCTAGGAACAGGTGTTATTAGGCCTTTGTAGTTAGGATAATAGCAATTTAATTTATTTCTGTTTATGAAAGCAATTTATGTGTTATTTTTGTGTGGGTCCAGGGGAGGGCATGGCTTTTGTTATACAAGTAAAGGCAGGCTCTGAGGAAACAGGGTAGGGAACCAGAGATTTATATCTAAATACTGGAGTTGATAGTGCCAGACTGATATGGATTTTTGGGGACCGATACTGAAATTAGGGGGAAAAAACTCATATCGGCCAAATAAATTTATACATACATTTTTTTTTCTTAATTATTAAATAATACTAATAGCTAGACTGTCAGAAAGCTGATAATTCCTCTGTATGCTTCTTATTGAGGTGGTACTGGGTGTTGGTGTGAGGAGCATCGTATTGTGGAGTCAAAATATTAGGAACACCTCTTACAACTACAGCAATGCTCTCTGTAATATTTTTAACAAAGACTGAATCATCTCTCTGACAGTGTCAACATTTGAAAAGTAATACATTTATTGAAGTAGAACTCATAGTAGAGATGTTGTTATTGGTGTGTGTTACATTGCACAGATGTGTCTGATGAAGTGGTCAGTGAGTGTATTTACAAATGATGAATTTATTATTATCTGCAGGTAATAGGTGGATAAGCACCGTCTTAACTGTCACTGGTTAAACAAGATTTGAAATGCTTCTCTGATGTCCTCTAAACTACTACTGTGAGATATTTCACCATTACATTCATTATGTTACTGACTCAGCTATTTACTCAGCAGTTTATAGCTAGCTAATGTTAGGCTAGGTTATCTTAACTTTAGCTCGCTAACATAAACAGATACCGACACAACAAGGCACGTCATGACTCATGGACAAGCGGGTTGAAATGATGCAGGGAACTTATGGAGTTATGTTTATTTCACAAACTAGTTGTAAACCATTGAGGCAAACCACTCTCCTCAACAAATTTGATGCTAGCTAAGCTGCTCTAATTTCCCTGTTGTAAGGAGGTAAATAGTGTGTGACATGAAAGGAGTCAGAGCAAGCTCTCTTAGATGACTAATAGAACACAGACATCCTGTCCGTGTAAAACCAAGTCTTATCCCTTGCTTTTTATACGTGAAAAACGTGTTAACATCAGCGTCTATTGGCCAACTTTTGGCTAATCAGCGATTATTTTTAATAGGCTGTAATCAGCCAATTAAATTGGCAGGGTGCTCAATAGGCAGGGCCCCAATTATCAATGTAACTAACCTTGCGTATGTGCTGTGTAATATTGAAAACAGAGTTATGGTTCATTTATGATACCCTCAACTGTGCAAATAGATACACACATTTAAAATGTTATAATCATCCCCACTCATGTGTTCTTTACAGTGAGGTGGATGTTAAAAAATTCATCCTCTAGAGGGCGCAATCTAATGTGGACTTCCTCATTTTCTTTCTCTGTACAATAGACATGCAGTTTCCATCGGATCACCACCCTGCTGGTTTGTTGTCATCACAGTTTAAGACAAAAACATGTGAGATAATGAGATTATTTAGCAGGTTATATGATGCTGAATAAAAGAGTTAGGCAGGTGTACTATCCATTGTTACTTCAGTGCATCGTAATAAGGTTAGAAATAATTAATAATGCTTCAAAAAGCTTGCAAGTTTAATTTTCAAGACCATTTAGGCGACTGGACTACCTTTAAATAACCTGAACGACCAATTGATTGGTTGGTATATAGGTGTAATTTCGGTCGACCAAATTTTTCTTTGGTTGACTACAGGCCTAGTACAATCTTTCCTAAAAAAGTTAGAGCATTTTCCAAGGCATTCTTCTTCATTGTATTTTGCTCTGGCTTGAACTGTTTGTTTACCAGTGGTATTGCAATGTTTGGTCCGTATCTGCAAGCTTAGAGAAAACATGCAGAAATTCAAGCGAAATGAACACAAAGTGCAGACTAAAGGCTTCATCTGAATCTGTTCATGTATTGAACATGAGGCATTAATAAGCCTTAATGTGATTGTGGGAAACTGGCTCAGATATTTCAGAAAGAACGGTAATGAAAGGACAGGTTTCAAAAGAAGGATATGAAACATGGGTTTAAAGACTTTAAAAAAGGGGGGGGGGGGCAGTATTGTCTTTTTATATCTTTGTTTTTCTCTCATCCTCCATTACGATAGGATGTTATTTATTATAGATGCTGCTTAGCGTTTGCTCTGAGTGACATAACATGTCTGTGAGGTGAAAACAGCCTCTGATTCCCTGCTGAGGGGAGACAGACTCCGTGATTTGAGTCTAACAACAAGGCCCCTGTCTTGAGGTTTCCATAGACATTAGCTTAACCTGGGTTGACAGGATCTCACTGACTGTGGTTGTGGAGTCCACATTGAAGACATTAGCCCTGCTGGTTCCTTAAAGTTGGCCATTTTCATGCCCTGTCTGAGTCTCCAAATTTTGACATGAGGTCTGCTGTGACACCTGCTCTCTGTGCAGGCAGCACGTCTGGTAGAGGCTCAGATCACAGCAGTGTGCTTGTAGTGCTGGAATTCTGCCCCCTAGCCCTTTGCATTAGTATGTATGTGGCTGTGATGTGTGTGCATGGTGTTATATCACTATTTGTGATTGCTTTCCTTGTGTATGAGTGTGTCATATTGGATATGCATCCTCAAGCGCTCATGCAAGGAGACAGCGACTTAGACAACCCAACCCCTCCCATCAAGCTCTGTTGGATCTCACTCCCAGATCTGTCAGGCATCTGGTGACATATCCTCAATGTGACGTGCCACCCACAGTGAAGGAGAGGCATAGATCATCCAGCTTTTTCTTGTGGTTTCGCCATAACTAGCCTGTGACCTCTGACCAGAGAAGTTAAGCAGATAGGCTTGCATTAGTCTTAACGACAGAGGTTAATTCTTCAGAGGGCTCCAGGTGGTCATCCTCCTCAAGAAACAGACAACTTAATCTGCTTTTTCAATTTTGCTCACCCTTTTTTCTCCCATGACAATTATTTCCCAAGCTGACAGCTAGTTCATTATATAAACAGTATAAACAGTATTTTACCCCCTTTTCAGTATAGCTTTTTTCTTTTTGCATGTTTGTCCCACTTAAATGTTTTAGATTATCAAAAAAATGTAATAAACAATCTGAGTAAGTACAAAATGCAGTTTTTAAATGATGATTTGAATTTGAATTCATTTATTAAGGGGAAACATGTTAAATCGTGAATGAAATGTGATTAACCACAGTTTTTGGAAAGCTGAGTTCAATTTCAGTAGTCAAACCTAAGTCTGATTACTGCAAGACCTGTTGAATCAAGAAATCCCTTAAACAGAACCTGTCTGACAAAGTGATCTCAAAAAGCAACACGTCATGTAGCGATCTAAAAAAATTTAAGATCAGGTGAGAAAAAGTCACTGATGTCTGTTGGTCTGGAAAGGGTTACAATGCAATTTCTAAGGCTTTGGGACTAGGGCTGGGCAATTAATCGATAACTAGATTAAATCATAATATGGCCGGCTGCAATTTCAGAAATGCAATATTTCTTTAACCTGGAATTTATCAAAATACCATTTTAAAAGGTTTTTTTGCAGCAGAGATGTTATGCATTACATAATTATGCAAACATTCAAGTGCCTTTTTAGTATGGTCTACGAAAAATCCTACTTTCTTCATTTTTATACTTTTTTCTTATTAAAGATGAGAATGACAATGCAACAGTTCATATCATGTTTAGTCTAATATTGTGTTGGTTGTGGAATAGAAAGATTTATTGCTTGTGTTAGTTGGAAATTCATTTGACAGGGAACTTATGGAATGATCCCATTTCAAATTTCAATTGCAATGTTGGGTAAAAAAATTGCAATTAGATTATTTTCCCATATCGGTCAGCCCTATGTGGGACTCCAAAAACAATGGTGAGAGCCATGATCCACAAATGGAGAAAACTTGGAACAGTGGTGAACCTTCTCAGGAGTGGTCGCCCTACCAAAATTACTGCAGGAGCGCATCAGCCTGCCTGCAAAAGTCTGAGAAGTCCCATGCACTCCCATTGAAGAATGCTCTTTATAGCAGACATGACTACATTTACTGACTGGTTTAAAAGATTTGCTTTGCAAAGCCCATAATAAGCACACACTTTACAGGGGGTAATCTTTTAAAATATGTCATCCCTTTGATTTTGTTATGCATTATTAGGACCATTGCCATCTAATAAATAGAGGAGGGGGTGTTATAACTGTTAGCCAGGACGCTAAAGGCCCTGCTAAGCTCCTCATCTTGCCTGTTGCTGAATTTCTTTTTAATTGCCAGGAAAATTACAAGGATTGTCCCTAGTTAAAAGACCAGGGACTTTTTGAATGCTATTTTTAGTCCTTATTTAGCACATGTTGACCAGTATCAGATTGATGAACTGTTTGGCTAAAGACAAATTTATGATTACTGCAGTAGGTTGAAGGCCATTAGCACAATAGCCACATCCTCTTTAAAGTCCATGTGTAATTAGCTGTAGAATCAGTTGCTTGAACTCACCTGTCACTGTGGACGCCTGTGGCAGCAGCTTGATGCTAATGCTATCTGATGGTGGCAAATGACTGTACTGTGCTTACTGTACAGTCACATAACATGCACACAGCCACACTGCATGCAGTGAATCCTTATGGCTGTACATGAAAAACAAAACACTCTTTAAAAGTCATTTTAGTGAGTCAAAGGATTAAAAATCAGTCATCCCAGGAAACACCCAGTGCTGCAGCTGAAATTACGCACAGTTTGTTTAGTGAAGTTTAATTTTGCATGCTCAGTTATTTCTTGCTGCTCGCAAGCAACTGCATGGTTTGAAACAGCAGCTTTAATGAAGAAGAGGCAGAACTCTTATTATCAGCTGTGAACACACAAGAAAAAGCCTCAAGGCAGAAACCGCTGCAGATGCAGGCTGTACACTGACATTAGCAGCATTAGCAGTGTTTCCACATGTGGGTCATGGCCGCGGCTGATAGATGAAGCTGCTGTGTGCTTTGTAGAGCAACAGATATGCACAAACAAATACATATAGGCTGAATGTACAAGGTTCGATTTAGTCATCACTGTCACAGCAATATGCCACCTCAACATAGTCCAGGATTAACTGCCCCAGTTTTTACAGCTCAAAGAGAGAAACTGAACATGAGGGTTATTATTCTGTGGAGTTCAAATGGAAATGTTTATTTTTTCTAGATCCTTTTTACCTGATATTTTATAAGTCTGCTTTGGCAGCCTCAGTCCTTCGATCACTGTGGTGCCCCACTTCTTGAAGAATTGAAGCTCCTTTTTATCATACACATAAAAGAAATCATGATTAAAATATAGTAGTCACTGCATAATGGTGCTGACGTATGTACTATATTTACTTAAAGTCACCATGTGCAGATCTGTTACACATAGGAAATGTGTTAAAGGGTGTGTGTGAGTCAGTACATTAGGTGCACAGAAGTAAAATATAAAGGTGATTTGATTTACTTGTATATAAACTTTCAGTCATTTGAATGCAAGCCTTTGTCAGCAGCAGTGTTAGAAGTCAAATTTTACAAATGCAATAAAAAGGCTGTATCAAAAATTCTTCCATCTTGCATTTTTGAATCCAAAATGCGTTCAGTCACTTCTAGCTCATGACTTTGCTCCCTTTCGTTGTTTTGGGTTAGCAAGAGAACAACAGTAGCATCAACTGAAGATCTGAAGATCACCACCTTGGCTTCTATTCTTTGAATTCAACCTTATCCTTTCTGAATTGCATAGTTCAAAGAGTATTTTTCTTCACCACGTTGAATAGTATATCCAGATTTCAATGAAAGCTGACACTTTTAGCTGGCCCGAGAAAAATCTGAAGCTGGAGAAGATATGAAAATTATATTGAATATTTCTTTGGTCTGACAGTGTTTTGAATCAGACCTTTGTAAGACTGAGCTGAAAATGTAGCCATTTTATCTGAAAGATCACTTGACTGCCTTTTTTTATAAAGAGTTTAATCACATTTAAATGTAAACAGCATCCTTTTGAACAGATGGAGGCTGGTCTCTTTGTCCCCAGTTCCCCCCGTATGTCCATGATGGATTCAACCTTCAGCCATACGATAAAAGCCTCAGCAGAGTCATGGCCTTTTGTTCTGAGTCCAAGTGTCACATCCTCTCTGTTCAATCTTTGTCCTTTAAAGATCAAGAGTTTGAACGAATTCTTTCTTCTTCATGGAAAGACAGGAAGACTTTCAGTCCAGCAACCTTATATTATCTAGTAGTTCGAGCTTTTCTAACATATTTTTATTTTACATGCTGTCTGAATCCATCATCAGATATCTCTATTAGCTGAAATATGCACATGGGAAAATGTTGTGTTTGAAATGTATTCATCTGTGGTCTTTTAAATGTAATATAAAGTCAAATTAAAGATAAATAAGCATACCAGCACATGACACATAAAATTATTGTCCTTTTAGGTTGCTTCTTCTGTAACTGTACATAGAAACGCACTTTAAAAAACCTCCAAACAAAACCTCAAAATGCCATGCATGGTTGCATCCATCGCTGCGGTTTCCAAAAGTCTGCACATTTGTCTGTGCTGTTCTGCAAACAAGAGCCTCAGTGACAGCTTCTCCCTGAGACAAACAATATGGCACTTTTTCCAGACTTAATGCCTTTGTTAATTTGTTTACCTAGATCAAATAGACCCCATCACTTGAGGAATTTGTCTCCAGAATGTGCTCGGTGGGTCTTGAGCTATAACTCAACTCAGTCACTCCATTTGTCAGAGAGCGGCCTGACAGTCAGCCTAATTAGTTTGGTTGTGACAAAAGAGCTGTCTGCTGGAAACTGGGAACATCAATCCATCTATGAAGGCATGTGTTTTCATAATGCAGCAAAACATGCCTATTAGGCGCTGGGTAAAAACTGCATTTATGAGTGGATCTAATGATCTGTTGGCTTTAAAGATGGGTGGTAAACCTGTTATTTATTTGTCAGGTTGGTTTTTAGCAGTTATTTAATCCCTGGGTGCTTTCAATATTGCAAATTAAAATGGAAACATGTTGCGTAAGCTGCCACTCACTGAAGCAGTAAAGATACAGAGCCTAGCTTCTTATCTTCCTTGTTGTAAACACCTTTAAAAAAACCTATAAAAACAGGAAAACTGATTGTGATAAAATGCTGTCAGCGTTCAGCCTTATTTAATAGAGGAGCAGGTTCTCTCTCTTACTCAGACAGGACTTTTACTATGTCTGATATTGCTTTTACAGACATAATGAAGCACACCATAAGAACCCAAAGCAATAGTTTGCTTTATTTCCTGCAGAAATGTTGCTTTGCAGCCAGACAGGACAGTCATGGGAGAACGTCATCTATCATTTAAGAGTCATTTTAACAGTAAGACATTAAAGTTAGTGCTTCACAGCGGCTCTCCTGACATCCCTAAAAGCTGCTTTTACATAATCCGGATACACATACAAAAAAAAAAAAAATTACCAGCTCCCTCAACAGCTTTTCGGCCCCTGGCTGTCTTTAAAATGTTCTGCGACATCATTCTCTGGGGGATTTATTTTTTAAAGGTAATGTTCACACATTCACAATGAAAACTTTCTCTCTGTCTCAGTCTCAGTCTTAGTCTCAGCTCCTCTGCCTGCTGCAGCTCTCCTCTGTGTGCTTCATTCTGACTACTAATGGCTCAAATATTCATGTCATTAACTATTTATCAATACTTGGGAGTTTCGTCCAGGCTGGTGTGTTAGTCTGTTAAAGCCTCTCTAGATAATAACTGATAGACTGTCTGCTTAAATATTTTTAAAATCTCAGTCATTGTTTCACAGGAAACGTTTATATTTCACGCTATATTTACCTTTTCCCCTCAGAAAAGCTAAATGCTAATCTGGTTTATTTTAATACATGCTGCTCAGTTATATTGTTGCTCTCCATTTATTTAGGGTCAGTGCATCCAAATAAGTTGAAATGAAAACAAACAGCATCTAATTGTGCAGATTGTTTTCATTCATGAGGTTTCATAACTAAGAGCTCTGCAGTGACTGCATCTGCTCACTCCTTTTTCAACAGAAGGACACGTTGCTGTTTAAATTTTGTGCTTCTTGAGGAAATCAGACAAAATTGTGCCTCAACTCCACTACACTTCATTGGCAGCAGAGCTGAAATCTCAAGACCTGTGAAAAATCAACTTCAGTTATCAGTATTGCAAATTTTGTATGCAGAAAAGTTGTCTGAGTAAGAGGATAAAACTGTAGAGACTGCTGAAGTGCTTGCACATTTATCAATAGAAATATCAGAATATAGTGTATGCTGTATTTTTTTAATTGAATGTGTTTTTTAAAGTAGTCACAATATCTTTAGTGTATATAACAAATAAAAATGAGCAGTATCCAGTTTTTTTAATTTCTGTTAAACCTCACAAAATGTTTTCCCTAGTAGGCTGTACAGTGTTAATGGTCAGGTGTTTAATAACCACATTTTATAATACTGTGCACACAAGCACAGTGACTATTAAGTGCATACCTCTACAGGCATTTCATTCAATTCTTTACAAATGCATGAGTCTAAAATGATAATATGATTTTAAAAAACAATGAGTGTTTATTATGGGTTGTGGAAGTGATTTATTTTTGAAGCAGATCCACAGAAGAGAGGAAGATCTTGAAAGCCACATCCATTAAGCCACATCCATTTCCTGAGAGGGCGGGGTCAGACGGCTCATTCACATTTAAAGCCACAGAAACAGCTTGTTCTGAGCAGGGCTAAAACAGAGAGGGGTTTTTAGACATGCAAAAATCCAGTACTAGAGTGTTTTTTCAGCAACAAACTTCACAGGTGTGTTTTGGGGACCTCTAAGACCAATATAAGCTAGTCTTAAAGGGGTAAAATATGTGACCTTTAAGATCATATCTAGGGCTGTGATGCGACACTTTGCTCAGGAGACAGGATAAGACCAGAATTTACACTTTTTTGTAAAGTTTGATAACAGAATATAGAACTGAAATGTTTTTCTTTAATTCAAGTGCAACGATTGTAAGTCCATTGAAAAGTCTTAACTATTAATCCTCATTTATTGCATATCACTGCTTACATATAGCTTGACTTGTCTATTCATGACGCAAACACTCATTTAACAGCACTTCATTTCAAATATTCATGCATTTTAATAGTGTGTCACATTCCCATCACTTCACTTCTTATTCCTACAGTTCCAATGAAAATAAAGATAACAGAATCAGTTTGATGAATCTGAACTGTCTTTATATTCTGAAAACATTTTTAAAATGTGAGTATAGCCGAACGCAGCCAACAGCTGAGGAAGTAATGCTCAACACTTTGCAAGCCATCTCTGTGCATATGCACTAATTAACCACTATATTCTTTTCACTGTAACTATATGTAAAATAGCCATAAAAGGAGATACATGGCCTCTTTAAGATGAGATAGACTGGAGGACCAACACAGAGCCTCAGCAATATGGCTAGGCAGACCGGGTTATTTGCCCTTTAAAATATAGCTCACATGAATAACAAGCAGAGCTAAAAAAACAAAAACAAAAAAACTGCATTGGACTAAATGTACACAATATGGAAAAAAATCTCTGCACTTTCCATTAGGCCTCTTTGTTTTAGAACTATGTCAGCACACCACATTCATGTTCCTGCACCTACACTAAGCAGCTTTGTCTGTGGCTTTTATACTTACTATTGACAAGTATCTCTTAACGCCCTACTCCAACAATACCAAACTATCACAGGTGAAGACATTCTCTGTCCTGTTTTATGTATTGGAGGAATATATGCATTTTTATGCACCCAGCATGCTCACCTTTCTATCCAGTCTGTGCTGTGATGTCATGCGGTAGCCTGGTCTGCAAGCGTTTGCAGGATGAAAGCCAAAACTTCACTTGACCTGAAAAATGAGGGTAAAGAGCTGCACTCTGTCTTCTGTTTCCTCCACACAAACACGCAGACACAGGCACACACACATGAGATGAGCCACATCTACTGAGGTGATTGAATTCCCTGTGGAGAGGAGACTGGTAATGTTTGCAGCCTTTGGAGAAATCACTGCTAGGTTTGTGAGTGAAGAAGAGGCCCTTTATTAGCTGTGTGGCCTCAGAAGGCCTCAAAGAAGATCTGAAAGCCCCGAGCTCCAGCTTGCATTCTGCATTTGATGTGGATTGAGGAAGATAGACTAACTGGAATCCATACAGCACAGCAGCCTCTTATTTTCAGCAAGAGAAACTGCAGCAGTCTTCTCACTCTGAGGCATATTGATTTCAGCACTTCTTGCAGAGATGGTATGCCGTAAGTCGAAGTCACTCTGCATCCTCAATCCACCTGTTTTCATTTGTGTCTCAGCTTTGGTGAAATAAAGAAAATTAAGAGCAGAATTGACCACTGTTATGCTGCATCAAAGGTCAGCTTTGTGTTCGATAAGGAATGAGAAATCTATTTTCGATTTACCCCATTTTAGCCTCAAACTGCATGGCATCTAAATAGAATTTCCCCTGCTGTGCTGATTCAGTGCAGGTGCTAATGGTCATTAACATTCATAGCTTGACTTGTTTTATCTACTCCTGCATTTTGTTTGCATACCTTGCTGTGCAGCACACAATCACTTTGAATAATGAGGTCTCAGTGGTTTTAGGAGCCCTATCACACAAAGTGAAGGGAGGCTGTTTGTGTACTGTCGGAGTGTTTTAACTTGTTTGCCCGTTGCTTTCCTGTTTTCAGGTGCAATTCATCATTTTCTTCTTGGTGCTGATTCAGCTCAATATACATCTCTATGTTGATTTTAGACTAGGGATGTACCAATACTGCAGTTTAACATCTGCAGACCCAACTTCAGCTTTTCAGCTTTGGTGCTGGGCTGCAGACAGCTGTGCCACAAACACGCTGCTGTGGATCACCGCGAGGGCCTTTTATTTAGGTCATCTGTTGTGTCAAATCTATTTAATGCTATTTACAGATCCTTTACTAGACAGAAGACGTCACCTGTTCAAACTCTGATCTGTTTACATGGTTAAACATGTGAGAAGATATTGGCTTGACTAGCTTAAAACCTACAGTATCAAGCATTGTCAAGCCCAGGGAGTACATAGGAGCACTAACTTCATCAGTTAACAATAAGGGTAAATCCCATTTCTACCCCTTAACCCTTCCCCTTGCTCTTGCCCCTTGAAACAGAGGGGTAAGAGGAGGGGGTGAAAAGCTTTCCTTAAAGAGGGGGTATTATACTTTTCAGATTTTTAAAACATAAATATGAAGTCACAATGTTGGGTGTCCATACTCCACGTATGCAAATTTTCAAGAGACAGCAGCGAAAACGAAGCGTTTCAGACGGAGGTTAAAATAAGGGTTTTTCAGGATGCCAGAGAAAAATGAGGAGTTTTTTGAGCTGTAAACAATGTAAAGCTATATATGAGAAAACACAGCTGTTGTATTTTCTATAATCATTTATAAATGCAGAAACATTTACATTTATTTGCCTCCTCCGTAGTCCTTTGTGTCATTTCTTTGGTTTCAAGTGTGGTCCTGTAAAATCTTTGTTTCAGTGTAGTCCTTGGTCCTTAGCCCTAGCCCACGATTCAAAAGAGAACTGGGATACCTTTTCACCTGACGTGAACACTCAGAACCAAGGGGAAGAGCTAAGATAAGGGCTAAGGAGTAGAAATGGGATTGACCCTTAGTTTCAGTAAACAAAAGTCTTTTTAGCACTTTCCCGTAGTATTTAAGCAAATTCTAAGCACAAGTAGGATTACGCTAACATTAGAAGTTAACTCCTGCTATGGACTGGATCAAATTAACTTCCTCTCGAGAGAAAAAACTTGACTAACTTACTGCTCTTCAAAAACTTAAACACACTTTTTGTAACACTGGTTTCGACTCGCTGAGCTCTTTGTTCACACTGCAGACAGCACTTGCTCCAGCTTATTTTTGTTTCACTTAGAGGCTCAAAGATGTTTCAATGTTTCATACATGATTTTTTTTTCAAGAGTACAACTGGGATAGAACAATCAGACTTTCCAAACCAAGAAAAAGATTTTCTTTGACCTAAAAAGAAAATCATAAGTGAAAGAACTTTGAGATTGTCACTTGAAATCAATGGCAGTATCTTGTTTTCAGATGTTTATCAGCACTTGTCTGCTGCTCTCCATCTCACAGACACTTGCTGGTATAACAGGATGGGAGGGTTGGGGAATGTGTAGAGATGGGAGAGGAGGATGAAGGAGGTGTGAAGAAAGTTTTTGTTTTGGTCTAAAATTCTGGTCTGAAAGTTTCACAGCAAACCTTTGAAGCATTTAATTTCATAGAATTTGAAATGTACTGGTGCATATGTTAGTCCTGTTGACCAATATCAGCCCATCATTAAATAACACAGCATGCACCGATGTCACTAGCTGATTTATTTCATAGATTTAAAACGCACCAGCTAGTGTACTGAACTGCTAATGCTAAGTCTTTTATTGGGAAGCTGCCTGTTGGACTAACCTTGACATGCAGCTTGTCAACATTTGCCTCAGTGATATTTTCAGCGGGGGACTACAAACAGAAATTAAATTCACCCAATCACATGGCTCATTTAAAAAGAAAACAGAGTATTATGAAGAAGTAATGGGAAAAAATGAGTTCACAATCGTATAAGTTGTTGGTTTAAACATTGCTACCAATTTTGCCTTAAATATCACAATCAGGGCATCGTTTTGGATAATAAAACTAAGCATCCTGCCTGTGAATTATGAGTAAGAACTCTCTACAAGCAACAAATATTAAAGCAAAATGATTTGCCATATTTGTGAAAGACTGGGATTAACTTCTGCAATACAGAAACAAAAAGGACCATCACTTTATGTTCCTACCTTCTGATTTTAACCTTTGCCCTGGGATGAGTAGCAGTAGCTTCATTGTTTTTGAATGATGCCAGCAGACACGTTAAAAACCTCTCTGACAGGATTCTGTAGAAAAGATTACATTTGTACAGAAAGACCATTTTGCACATTAAAAAGTCTTCCAGCAACACTCTTGCAAAAAAAAAATCAGTTAATGAATTAAATTAAGAAGCCTACTTTGTCTACTTCAGTCTGTCTTCAGAGACCCTTCTTTTCTTAAATATCTGAGTTTATTTTCTTAAATGTGCCACTATTGTCACTGTAAATTGTATGATGTCCTTTGAGAGAACGGGATGTTTGACAATGTAATTAAAGGCTGCACAGCTTAGCTAACAGCCATTTAACAACATGAGTAAATGTCAGCTTACAACCTTTAAAGTATTAGTGAAGTATCTTCATGGTATTATAACCATTTCATAATGGAAGTAGAGCTTGTCTAGTCGCTGGTGTTCTGTATTAAAGCTGACTTGACCAGACAGGTAGAGACACAACTGGGTCACTGAGCTACGACGGACATAGAGCATAATGCATAACCACAGCTGTCTATGAGCTCTCCTCTTGTCACTGTGAGCTGTAGCTGTCAGACGTGGCACAACCAGCAGATCTTCCTCTTGTTGTTGATAAACTGCACTTTACAAGCTAGCAGCATCAAAATTCAGCGCGGATATTCAGCCTGTCAGATACACTATGTGTTTGTATGTCAGGGTGTGTGTGTTTTGAGTGTGTGGCTAGCAGGCAGAAAGCCAGCGTGACCCAACTTCAGCTTTTCAGCTTTGGTGCTGGGCTGCAGACAGCTGTGCCACAAACACGCTGCTGTGGATCACCGCGAGGGCCTTTTATTTAGGTCACATTCTGTGCTTCAGCGGCCAACAGAAGGGATCTCTGTCATCTGCAATGAATACCTTTAGTTGGACACAGCCCACTTCCTAAGTGCCCCGCAAGAAGCAGACACTGTGTGAATGTGTGTGCTATGTAGCACAGGCTTTGTGTGAGGTCACTCTATTCAGTATATTGCATATTGCTGTGGGGATTTGCCACTATATGCTTTGCTATTCACTCCAAACTATACACAGTGATATATTGGCCTAATTCTCCTGCAGAGTGATTGGAGCCTCTGCTTTAGCACAGAAAGGAGATTACATGAATAATTTCCCCAATTTTTCAATTACTTTAGCAGGCTGTTTACTGCCACGTCACTTACAATAATAAATCTAACTCACTCTATATTCCTGCACATAAATACATCCCTACATCCTATACATCCTGTGCCCTACACTGTGTCCTCTAGATATGCACAGAAATGGCATAATATTTCATTTTCCTGCTCCATCTCCCACCCATTCCCTTGTTGTGTTTCCTCCTCATTTTTCCTTTTTTTATTTACCACACTGGCCTTTCTAGCACATTATAAATCGCAGTAATGAATTCCCCGCACGGGCTTGGCCACACTGCTGTCACAGGGCTACACTGAGGTTGCGTGGGCTCTTATTATTGTCTCGTTAGCCTCACCTCCAGTCCATTGGAAACAGTGTGGGTTCAGCAGCTAGCCGGCCGCAGCCCCAGATGGGTAAGGAAGGCAGTTTAAGGGTCTGATGGATGCCATTGTTTTCATGTCACCATGTAAGGGAAAGGTCGTTTATTGCCGCTTGCCTCGACCGGCCCAGGAGCTGTCAGCTGGGTTTTACCGGCCAATTAGTTTGCCTGTAGAGGAGACCTCGTGGTATGCAGGGAAAAATGTAGGAGCAGGCTGTGATCATTCGTTGTGTTTGCATGCACACTGAGCAGGTGCACTGAAAGACAAAAATAAATGCTCTTTTAAGTATTACCATTCTGTTACATCATCTGTTAAATCAAATAAGGGATTAAGACTTTCTGCAAAGGATTTCTATCCATTACCAACTCCAGTTTCTCATATTATTTGTTGAGTAACACGCTTCATTTCTTAAAGTACCCTTGAACAAATATAGAAAATATTTGAGCTAGAAATAGATTTGAACTCTTCTTGATACCTCTTCATCCTTTGTTTATCCCTGTTTCCTCCATCAACTGTCAGTCTTTCTCTGAAATCTACCAGCGAGAGAAAAGAGAAGTGAAAGAGGAAGGACAGATTCGGATGTCAGGGACCAGATGCCAACTGGCTGCTATATTTAGAAATTCTCCTTCTGAAGTTTTGAAGGGCAAAAATAAAGAATAGGTCCAAGTCCTGTCAACAAGTTTTTCATCTGTGAACGAGTGCCAAGAAGCATCTTCTTCAAATGAAAGCAGCAGCCGACATTAAAATGTGCTTTGAGTGTATGCAAATATGTGGTATTTATAATTCTCCTCTCTGTCTCTCTCTTTTTGTTTGTTTGTCTGTTGTTTCTCATGCCTGTGTGCTTTTTGAAGAAGTAGTTTTGGGGCCTGTGCGAACTTCCTGCGGCAGCGGTTGGATGTGCACATTGACCTGGCCACGATGACGATGAAAGGCCTGTCCAGCAGCCGCAGTCACCACCATGCGGTGACCTGCGATCCCTCCTATGAGTCCATGACCCTAGGGCACTCGGATCGCCGGTCTTACTTCCTGAACCCCAGTGAGGCTCATCCTGGTGATCACTCTTGCTACACCCAGCGCCCCAACTCTTTCCAGTCCGAGTGCAGTGCCTACCCCGATTTGGCCAGCTGCACCTTTCCTCGCAGACATTACGGCTCTCACCACGAGCTGAAAGAGGAGTGCAGCGCTGTGGTGCCTTACACAGGGCCTACAGGTGGCAGTAAAGGGGGTGGAGGTGGAAACAACAACAACCGCATCCCCTCTAACCTGCTCGAGCAGTTTGAAAGCCAGGCACCAGTACGGCGTGAAGGTTACCACACACTGCAGTATAAGCGCACCGCAGTAGAACATCAACGTAGCGACAGCCCAGGTCGTATCCGCCATCTTGTTCACTCTGTCCAGAAGCTTTTCACCAAGTCACACTCCTTAGAGGGGCCCTCAGGGTCTGCTGGAGGAGGGAGCGGGAGGATGAATGGCAGTAAATCCAGTCCAGATGATCCTCCTTCCTCCTCCGGCACCCTGAAGCATAGTAAGCGTAGTAAGAGCAAAGACCGCTCCAAGTCAGAGCCTAAGATGCGATCTGCCATCTCAGGCTACTGGAGCTCAGATGATACGTTGGATCGCGAGGTGTGTCTCTACCATCACCACCACGGGGGCAGCAGTGGAGGCCTGCCTACTGGGGTCATGACTATGGGGCGTCACCCGGACAAATCCCAGTCGCAGTACTTCATGGAATCCTACAACACCATCAGCGCTCACTCTCTGAAGACATCCCGCAGTAACAACGATGTGAAGTGCTCAACATGCTCCGGGGGCAGCAGTGGGGCCATGCCGCTCGTGGGCCCGATAGATGGCCAGATGCAGCTGAAGAAGAGCTCGTGGTCGTCGACTCTGACGGTGAGCAGAGCGAGAGAGGTCTACCAGAAGGCCTCAGTCAACCTAGATAAAGCTCTAGTGAAAGCCGAGCAGGGACGCACCTGCCACTTCCTTCAGGTAGGACTGTTACTACAGACCCACCTCTCGCATGTCACGCTTCATGCATCCAGTGGTGCCAGCTGGTCCTCCATGCTTCTGTATGTCAGCATGCATCTGTGTTTATTTGTGTTTGCACAGTGAGACGTGGGGAAGTGTCCTTTCTGTTTCTGTTTTTCAAATAATTATAGGTCTTAGACTGACTTCCCCCCTCTCTTCATGCAAAATCATCCCCTCATTTGCTGCTGAGACTATTGATATGCATGTAAATACTGATATACAAGCATGTAAATGTTTATGATTTTACCTTTTTAATTTACAGTAGGTAGAAAGTGATAGATCACACAGCCTTTACTAAAGAAAAATCCACATCTTACCTGTCAGGTTTATGCATCATCTCCCTGACAAACTAGTTTCAGGGCATAAAAGGCGCAACACTTATGCAGCTGAAGATGTACTGCTGCTGTTCAGAGTGGCATTAGCAATATATTTCAGTATGTGTATCTTATTTACAGAGAGAGTATCATGAGATGATCTCATGAGATGAGATCAAAGAGAGCCAAAGGTGAGCAAATGGAGAAATCAAGAAAAGTGGCTGCAGTCTCAGATAAGTGATCTAAATTTCAACAGAGCACAGGAACACATATACATGCAATCATGCAAATCCAGCCAATAGCTCCTGTTTCTTTTCTGATGATAAAAGTGTTTCAGATTCATACATGTCCTCATATCACAGTGAGCTGCAAGATAAGCCAGGGGAGAGAAAATGGGGAAACAGTGCTGAGAATAGAGGGAAGCGTGTGCATATTTGTATACTCTTAAGATGAGGACCAAAAAGCTGCAAATAAGGGCAGAAGAGGAGAGTGAGATGGAAGAAAGTAACAAGAAAGAGAAAGTTGTGTGGTTGTGCATTTTAACAGCTGGGAAAATGGAGCGAACAGATCAAGGAAAGATTTTGTCGCTGCGGTACTGCAACATTTCTCCCAGGGTAAAGGAGCCATCGCTTTTGTCTTTAAAGGAGAGACAGAAAAGAAAAACAGGCTTTCAAGGAGAGCAGCCTGACAAGTTAGTCTGCAGACGTTTTTGGAATTCTTAAAGCATAAAAATTTTTTTTCTTCACCTGCAGGGACTGATTTCTGTTGTTAGATGTTCACATTTATGCACACAGTAAAATTAAAGCCTACCCTTTGATGCTCCTGCAGAGTAATCATGTGTTGAAAATATTTAAATATGCTGCACTATACTGTAATAGGTAATAGGATTAAAAGTCAGAACATCATTCATTTCTTTTTTTGCTTTTTCTTTTAATATTCAGTCCTTTTGACATTGCCCCGCGCTGGTCTTTCCCAGTATGTTAACACAGTGTGGAGCTGCCCTGACATCAGTCAGCCTGGTTTCCTAGCTACCCAGCCGTCTGTTGAATGATTCTGCTGCACTTTTTTCTCGCTCTGTATCTCATTTCTTTCACTTCAGCGCTGGTGCCCTAACAGCCACTCACATTGGGACTGCAGTGGTTGTGCTGTACAAAACCCCCTTTGTCTTGCCTCTCTCTCCAAGTCTGCCGTCTTTGACTCACTCTCTTTTAGATTAGGGCTGCCAGATAGCTTTACCTCTTCTTTTTATTTTTACCTTCATTAGTGCTTGTGAAAAGTCAGGAGAGCAGACAGGCCAGGGAACTGCAAGGTTTTGTCAAAACCATTAATTCCCTGCGTTTGAAATGCCGTATGCAACCCAGGACAGAAAAAAGAAGGCCTCGGGCACTCACAGGCTGATGGTATGATGAGGGCAGATCCTGCAGTGATAGTGTTGCCAATGTGTCACACAGGTATTTATATCAAGCCAGGGTAGAAAATGTTGCAGCTAGGCTTTTTTCACTTCTAAGTTCTTCTGGGTGAGCTGTCATGCCTGCAGGATGACCTGTGCTTGCTCCCTCTTTACCCCGTCTCACCTTTTCCCCAGGTGCCTCAGGATGACTGGAGTGGTTTTTCACCGCTGGGGAAGGATGACGAGATCCCTTGTCGGCGGATGCGCAGCGGCAGCTACATCAAAGCCATGGCAGAGGACGACAGCGGGGACTCGGACTGCAGCCCCAAACCCTCACCCAAGGTCCAGGCTCGCCGTGCAAGCTACCTGAAGGCCACACAGCCGTCCCTCACAGAGATGACCACGCTAAAGTGAGTGTTTGCCAGAGCTGAAACATTTCATTATGGGTGCCTAATTGGATGATCTTAGATCGCGAAGATCTTCACGATCTAAGATCACTCACGCCTCCTTCTCTGCTTCCCAACAGAGCAGTAATTGATTGTTGGAAATGCAAGAACTAAAGATTGAGAAAGAACTCTGACTGTGCTGTGTGGAGCTGTTTCATGTTTGTCTTATATGTCAGTGTGCAAAAACATCAAGTTCAAACAGGGAAACTGCACTGCGGTCAGCAGAGGAGTGAGAGTGCTAAAGGCAGATCTAATCCTGTTGTTCTAACAATTACAGCTAGGGGTGTAACAATATTTGTATTCTTCTTTCCTGGGTCATGATTCAGTGCACGTAGTACCATGACAAACTGCATCTGAATTCTTTCTTCAATCTATCGTCTGAATGATAAAAAAATCTTGTTCACAGATTCCAGTATCACCTGCTAATATAGGAGGCAGTAATGCTTGTAACTGTTAGCTAACCGCTTTTAATCAACCAATAAAGAGGAAGAAGCTGGCAAACAAAACATACAAAGAACTACAGTTAAATACGGATGTAGTAGCAGAGGCAAGACCCACCAGCTTCTCCCTCTCATCTCTCTGCTGTTTTCATAAAGCCTCTGGACATAAAAGCATAGAAGGTTGTGGACATTGGCAACGCTAATACATTGTAAATGCCATAGAGGGATATGTTGAAGTAGAGAACTGTGGCTACAAGTGTGTAGCTACTTAGATGCCGTTAAAACGTCCCATCCTGTGTTTACATGAGCTATTCTGCGGTGATTTGCTGACGCACACGAGTCATGATTTTGCACAAGTAATACACACTTTAGTTCTCTCCCGCCACATATCCTCATATAGCCTTTAATGTTATTTACTAACAGCCCCCAATAATCATAAAGTTGATACCTTAAAAAGACTCTAAAATACATGTACTTTAATTTTCATCATTATGATGTAGACATTTTTATCGTTCTCAGGTGATTAATAAGTTATTCATTCCATATTGCTTTTTATATTGCTTTTTTTCATGTTTTTTCATGTTTAATACACCACAGGTTGTGCCAACAATCACAGGTAGTTTTCACACCAGAAGGATCAAACGAGAAGCTACACTACTTTTAGTTTAAAAAGAAATTAATGAGGGAAACCTGGAGTAGGCCCATAAATTTGGGACTTTCTGTTCTGTTCTGTTTACCAGGCACTCAAGCCTGTACCGAACCGTGACCAAAAAACCAAGGTACTCACTGAACTGTGACCTCTGTGAACAGTTACACCCTTAGTTTAGTTAGTTCTGTTTTTCATTTTGTCACTGAGTAATCAAAAATCCTTTCCAGCTCTCTATGGTTTTTCCTGGCAGGACAACTGAATCATGAAGGCAAGTTTATCAAATCAAAGTCTTTTTATAAAGAGGCAGGCAGTGATATCCACGAGGTTCAGACATTAACTGTTGTTAAAGAATGTCTTAAACAGTGTCATCCTAGATTTCAATGCATTATTTACCCGATGCTTCTTGAAGAACACTAAAATAGATATCTGCCAAAAATACACACAAATCATTATTTTAAAAAGTTTCAGAAAATGCAGAAATTAGATCTATGAAATAGATCAGAATGCACAGAGATAAAAGTCTGCTGCTTAAATAATCAGGTCTTACCTGGTAGTGCAAACAGTGAAATGGCTATTTTGTCAAATATTCAGTGCGATGTTTAACGCTTTCTTTCAGAAAATGAATGGACTTGAACTCTAAACACAATAGTTTGCGCATTTTCAAAAATAAAATGGGAAACACACTTGGGTTTTTTGGTTAGTAACCTACAAATTAGTGTTAAAATCTCAACAAAAAAGAATTGTGATAAATCAAAGTCATGATCTGGCCATAAAACAAAATATCATGATACCAAATGTTTTCGATATCATCACCCTTGATTCTATTCTTATTCAGATTGTTTAAGAACAAAAATACAAATCAGAAATGAATCAGAATGATGAGGTAATGATACATACAGTAGCTGAGGTTGACTATCATATTAGCAGCAATTGTCTAACTTATCATAACATTATGTTGCAAAGTTTGCAGCAGGGTGATGTTATATATGTAACCAACATAATGCATTAGCTTATTTTCTCTGTCACTAGTAAACTTTATTTACACTATGTGTTGTCTTACCTGTAGACAGTGTGATCTTTACATTGAGCCTCTCAGCATACCTTTTATCAGTGTTGCTTTAACTCCTGCACACAGTGAGAGGTGAATCCACCATCATCTACCTCAGTGTATACAGTGTAGAGTGTCACTGAATGCCAAGGTATGATAGTGATAGTTTGGTATTTTTAATAGTTATAATTTTTATCTAGTTTTCACCTTTTATTTTCATTGTCAGTTTAGTTTAAGGTAGTTTTTACTGCTTTTTTTTAAGTTTAGTTTTTATTTTGCAAAAATGCTTTGTTTTAGTTTAGTTTTTATTCATTTTAGTATCAGTTTTAGGTTGGGTTTTTTTCAGTAATACCTGTCAGGGGTGAGACTCAGAAGGGTTCTTCACTTTTCAGTTTAATTATTCAATCTTAATGCTTGTATCCAACTCAAGACCTTATTCTACCACTGTGTGGAGTTGTCTTCAGGTGATTTTACTCCCTCTCTAGGCTTTGGTGTTCATGTCAAAGACCTAAACTAAGGAGCTTTGTCTCCAAATCTATTTCATTTTAGTTAGTTTTGTAAGCACACAATACAGTTTTAATTAGTTTTTGTTTTATTTGTAAAGCTTAGTTTTTATTTAGTTTCAGTTATCTAAAATGATGTTTATATTTTAGTTTTAGTTAATATAATAACTTTGCTGTATGCTGCCTTTGTATTGTGCTTTGGCACTTTACATTCCCCTGAACATCATGTTCAAGCTTTCACTCTGGTCATATTGCACATTTTCAATGACAGAGGAGGTAGTAAAAGGAAAAAAGTCAGCAGCTGAATATGATGAAGACAGGGGAAGTCGAGCATCTGCCCTATGCAGTCAGCCTTCTGTGAGAGTCCATGACTCTGGGTGACCCTAGATGAAAAGCCCGTTTTGTGTTTAAATCTAAGAAATACAATTTTATAACCGCAGCTGGCCTTTATATGTCCATTACCTTGCACAAACACTGAACAAACTGAGTTTAATTGATAAAATTTGATGCCTGCTCATGCACAGCAATTCTCAGGGAATTTATGATGGGCTAAGAACATGTAAAGGATGTTTTCTTTTACACAGGGCAGTTCCTTCTGTAGGATCTGAGGTTAAAAGCTGTGCACTGTCATCTGAAGAATTTGTGTCTTGTTGCATAAGGCAGTCTCTGGTCAGCAGCATCATCTTCACAGCTTGAGCTCATAAAATATTCAGGAGCAGTCGAGTCCATCAAGATGGTTTCTGACATAGCAACACATCAAGCTGACAACACTGCCTGCAATTAAGTCCTTACAAGTTAACTGGAGCTCAAGCAAGAAGCTCTGTGGCAACACTCTGTGACTTCTTACCTCTTGTGATAAATGGAGATGAATTTTGGAGTGAATACTTGTGGTACATGTTTTTATCTTTAATCTGCTCATATTCTAACTAATACTGAAGAAAAAATGGGGAAGAGAGATTCAAAAGAAAGAGAAGCAAACAGAAAACAGAACTACATGTAAGTTTCCAGAATAATTCTTGAACAAGACAGTTTCATTCAGGTTTGCCTTTACCTCATGTAAAATGTCTTAGATTAGCAGCATGTTATAAGAGTACAGTGTCATCTAATCTGATAGAAACTTTGGCTAGATCTAGCTATGAAACTTCAAACTATGAAATGACACAAGTTTGATAAACTAGAAATGCCCTCTAATTTAAAATAATAACAGATGTCCTCCCACTATTTTCATCTCTGGACAAAACAGCTCATAACCACACTAGCTTAATTTAATATGATGATATTCCTCATCATACTGCCTTGAAAGCGTGAAAGACTTCTGAAAGTCTGCTGTTGCAGCATGGGGGTGTGGCTGATTAGCTGTGTAATATACAGAGATGAGAGGAACACCAGTGGGTGCTCACTCACTGTTACCAGCTGCACAAACACGCACAAACACACCCGCTTATGTAAGTGCAAGTGGCACAGCTTGGGGCCCACTAATGACTTGAATTTGGCCTGGGGAATGCTATCATCGTCTGATGGAACCCAGTGGAACAAACCAAGCAGCAGTGCTGCACTTTGGAGATAGAGCATGAAGGGAGGGCAGCTGACGTCTTCTTTTCTAACTGTGCTTTTGGGAGCTGGCACATGTCTGTGGCACACTGCGCAATGGTTAAATAATCAGCTTTGTTCTTCCATATGTTTCAGAGCTCATTTTTTGACCATCGTGTCCTTGATTGTTGATGAATTGCCTCTGAGAAGTTGTGGGATTTGTTTACTGTCACCCTGTGCTGACCTTACTACCTTATTAAAATACATAGTGCTCTGATAAAGCTTGTATTTAAACAGCCGAGATTATTCTTGGCTGTCAAGCTCGGGAGACAATGGCATCCTTTCTTGTTTGGCTCAGTCACTGACAGGCACCTTTCTTTTTGCTGCAAGTTCATTTATTCTGGCCTAGATTTTATTGTTTATTTTTTGAGTCTGTGCAAGAACAGACATCTTCAATAATGGGTGGCAGTAATCACAACCCTGTCTTTTTTTGCAACTACATAACTCTGAAGACATTTATTCAAACAGTGACAAAGGAGGGAGGAAAGAGGAAAAGTTAATGAAAATTTGAAGCTGGAATGAGCCATATTTCTCTGTTGAGGAGGCATGAGGAACAGTGTGACAGGGAAGACAAGGTAGAGCAAACAAGGGGACAAATTGAGATGACTGAGACAGGGAAAAGACGGAGAAAACCGGATCCAGTGTAACAAGAACTCTCAGTTATGCAGTAAGAAACAGCCCTTATTCCTGACTGGCAGGAAGAAACATGTTCATTAATGTCACTTGCTCCATACAGAGTCACCCTGGGACGGCTGAACTTTCCCTCCTAGGTGGTCCTGATTACAGGCAAGTCTGCCTCTCAAGTTGCCACAAAAGACATAACAGGACTGCCTATAATCACCCCCACAGGGAAATCAAGGGATGTGGATGGGAACAATGTGGTTGGTAGATTCTGAGTCTTTCCTGACTTGATTACATTGTACATCATCTCAAGTCACAAACTACGGTACCTCGTAGATATGGTTCATACCAATCTCCTGGAATCAGGTCATATATTTATTATTAACATTTCTCTTGGACTGAATGATTTATCATTTGATTATGACAGATGAATATGGAGTCCCAACGAAAAAGTTTGATTTTAAACAGCAGAGAAGAGAACAGATAAAAAAGTAATAATGAAAATAAAACACTGTACATTTACACTGTTGATTTATAATAAGGATAAGAATACTTCACTGTATAATGTAACCTGTGATTTGTGATATGATACAACATGATTTTATATAAGACTGGATTTGACACAATACAGTAAGATAGAATACGATGCAGCTAAGCATAGTGATGCAGTGCCATGTACTTTTGTTTTCCCTGTGAGGAAAAGATCTTGGACATGATTGCTGCACGGGTTTAGCTGTCTCCAGCTGTGGTAATCTGTATATATTCATTGTTCAGAGACCCCTCTCTTATATTCTTCTATCATCACTGATGGGGGACAAAATCCACAAGCCTTGGAGCATGTAAATACTCAGTCCAACATTAATCTGGAGATAATATCAGGGCCCAGCAGTTTGATTTATAAAAAAATCTCCAGAGGATCTTCTGAAGTATTTAGAATGTAAATCCCTCTGAATGACTACAGTAAGCTAAATCTGGGTCATTTTAAATATAGGCATGTGAGCATTGTCGATGGCTTAACTCACAAAAAACTGTGAACTTCTGTGAAGTTTTCTTGCATTTAATCATCCAATCATTAAATCCAATAGGTCCATGTTTGTGATTTCTTTTGTTTAAAGATACAATATGTAGAATTTTTGCTGAGATATCAGTTGCAAATTAAAAGGTGACCATTCTTATATTAGATATTTTTTTACTACTAGCAGTAGCTCTCATATTTCCTGAAGTCTTTAAAGACAGAGAATTTCTTATTTTTTATAATTATAACAGGACATGTCTTTCTATTGAGTCTGCAATAGATTGCCTCACCTCTGTCACATTCAATTTATAACAGAATTTATTTCAAGATGCTTTACACAGGAGCAGGTCTAGACCGTACTCTCTGTTGCAGCCTTATTATGATAGACCAGTGTTAGTCATTAATATTATAAAAAAGACTATACCCTATAAAGACCAGTGTTAATCACCATGAGCACGGCACTAGCAGTATTTAGCACTGTTACAGTGGCGACATAAACCTTCCCTCTAACAGGCAGGACTGTTGAGCAGACAGGAGCGTAGGGGTGGGGAATGCAAGAAAAGGAGGGGGAAAAGAGAAACCACAAAACACCAAACCAAAGACGAAATTATGGCAGTTGTGGCCATAAGCTTATATCCCATTTTGTTGGAAATTGCTATAACTTTAAGGCGTATTTACCACAAAGAAAACTGACATTTTGTTTTCGTTCATCGTTTTCTCATAATGAAGGAGAAATACACTGAAAAAGCACTTCCATGTTGCACTGGAATCAGTCCGTGGTTGCACATGCGCTCTAGGGTTGCTTCTAGTGCACATCTGCACTCTGGGGCTGAATCCAAAGCGATTCCGGGAGTGCCTTTTAGTTTCTGTTTAGTCATACACCCAGCCGTGATCAGCTGACTGCCAGCTGATCACAATTATTGCCTCCCAGCTACCATAGTCAATCACAGCTCTTTTTCTCAACACAGCAGAGTATTTAGATATGACAGGCTTATCCCTGTTGCATTAATGCTGATGCACCATGCTGCTGCTGCTGGCAAAGCTTCACGTCCTCCACCCCAGCCTCCTCCTTTATTGCTTAGAGCTTGATGTACGATCATATTTTGATTGATGCTTCTATGTATTAATTGCTTTTGAACTAACTCTATTGTGTTCAGTGTCATCAATGTATCCATCCATACGGGGTTTTTTAGCCATGCACTAAGCCATGGGGGAATTTTTTTGAGCAGCGCCTTTGCTGCCAGGTAAAACCGTATATCCTTTTAGCAGTAAAATGGTAAAATGTATGTCGAGAGCATTCCTGACTGAAATTTGCCCTATGAGGAGTGTTTTTTATTGAACAGAGTTCTCAATCCAAAACATAGGCAGCAGAGCTGGGCAGAGCTGAGCAGTGCGAGTCAGTACATGTTATATTGTGTTATTGTTTTTGTTGAGAGCCCCTGGTGCCAGAATTTTTCCTACTGTGTATTGAAATGTTTGAAAACTGTGAAAAATCTGCTTCCCAACTGCCAGTCCAAAGGCTCTATCAAGGTTGGTTAAAAGAACTGCATTATGAAACAATGTTCTCTTCTGTTTATGCATCTGTGATAACACACTAACTCCAGCATTTGCCTGACAACCCCACAGACAGGGAAACACTGGTTTAAATATGCATTAAAAACACAGCTCTACTAGGAGCCACTCAATGGGAAACCTCAGATTAAAAAAGAATGAACAGCATTGATAAAAACAAACTGGCAAGCGTGAGTAACCTCTGAGAGCTTTGATACTGTAGCTTTCAGTAGATTTGGCTTCATATTAAACACCCTGGTGTAACATTTGGCTACATGGAGATGTGTTTCAAAATGAGTTACTGCTCTCCCAAAATCCTCACCTTTATCCCCAGCTTAGTTTCTCATTTGTCCTGTTATTACCCCTTTTCTTTCTCCCCTCTTCTCATTCTCCGACCCAAGAATGAGTAATCTAGTTTGCTTTTCTGTGGTAACCAGGTGCTATTTTAAGGAGAATATCCATAATTAAAGCAGACCTGACCTGGAGGCAGAGAGTCATAAGAGCTGTGCGTGTATGACTGTGCATGTGTATAAATGTTTTGAAATATTCAAAACCAACAATGAAAGACAAGGTGTGAAATTAAATTACAAATATTGGCTTCTTAGGTTTTACTTTCTCCAACTTTGTTGAGTAGGCCACCGTGTTCAGCAGGAAGAATAAAAGTCAGCATTTTTGCATTTCATTTCTCCTGATTAATGAACCGTTCAGCTGGCATCCAACTGCTTCTTAACCTACGCGCACCTTTTTCCACACATGTGTACAAACACACAAGGATGTAGGCGTGAAGCATGCTGAGCAACCTGATTGGAGCCAGGTGAGCGCTAATGAGACACCTATTCATCATCGTGAGAGACAGAATGGTGATGTTTTTGTGTTTTTGTGCCATCTTTATCTGTTTTATAAGTGGAAATTTATATTAAATGTTCCTCACTCACGCAGCTCTTCTCCTTTTTGATTAAGTGTACAAATGTGAGCGTTCTCACTATTAAGTGTTTAAGAAAGTGCTTACAAGGAGCCTCAAGGACAGAGTTTCTAAGCCGCTGTGAGTGTTTCTCAGTACTACTGCGTTTGTTGATTAGATAAGGGTTCCTCCTGAAGCAATTGTGGATTGATCTGTATCTTCAGGTTCTTACACACTGCCAAGTACTTTGCAAATGCCTTCTCTCCACCCCCTTTATATCCCTTTATCTCTCCATTTCTTTCTGTAGATTTTTCTTGTTTTACTCCTTTTTTCCATGCTTGACATTTTCTTCTCTATTCTCTCTCTCTTTCTCTCTTTCATTCTCTCATGGCAGGATTTCCACCGAGCACTCGCCCAAGCTACAGATCCGGAGTCACAGCTATCTGCGGGCGGTGAGTGAGGTTTCCATCAATAGGAGTCTGGACAGCTTGGACCCGGCAGGGCTGCTGGCCTCGCCTAAATTCCGCTCGCGAAACGAGAGCTACATGAGAGCCATGAGCACCATCAGCCAGGTTAGTGGCGCCCAGCGGCTCCCGTGCCTCTGCGTCGCCGCCTCTTACGCCCCTGTACATCTAATGCTATGTCCAAAAGATTGTGCAGGGGGGAGGAAATCCCATCCATAGCCTCGCTGATGCCTGAATCAGGTCACCAACCATTGACTGTATCAGAATAAGAACAACACGTCTCTGTGTCTTTCTGTTGTACATAGGTTGAAGCCAAAATACCCCTGCAAAGGAGGCTGGCATGTTGTGTGGGTGACATGAATTAGAACTAAAGAAAGAAATCTGGCTGATGGATCGGTGGAATTGATGCCACACTTCAAAGCATACATTTATCCATAAAATGTCAAAGATCAAAAATGGTGAAGCCCAAACCAGAACAGAATATTGTTGGCTTACAGCAGACTAATGTTTATGGAAATTTAAAATGGTTTCCCTGTCTTTCACCTTTCCTCCTCTGCTTGGCTGAAGTTAAGAATGCAGCAAGCAGTCACATTGCCCACAAAGCTGTCAATCATGGCATTGTATTTGCTCTTTTTTTGCTGACTACTGCTGAACTACTAACTAAGTAAAATAAAACTACCTTGAATATGAACACTTGGACATAAATAAGCTTGATAACACGTGACAGTCACCACAGAATTCAGGTCTGAGAAAAAAAGGATAAGACATGCATTTCAACTTAAAGAAATGATCATTATAGTATGACCGTTAACATGGAGGAGGTGGAGTTTATGACTATGGGAGATCTAAATAATCCAGCTGTTGCTCCATACTTCTTAAGGCTCATTTATGCTCTATGTCTTATGATATGATCACAAGTCCAAGACTAGGAAAAGACTGATAAAAAACAGCCCAGATTACCAGCATAAACTTAATGATAAAGATGACGGGAGCACACCATGACTCCATTAAGACTCCTAAAATTTACTAAAGACTTTCAGTTTTTAGTCTGTGACTGTGACAATCTTTTGGTGTAAGCCCAGCTTTAGACATATACAGACACAGGTGAAACCCTCTGTCTGTACTTTGCATTTATTTCATCTGTATTTCTGCACATTCTCTTGAAGCTTATGGATTTGTACCAAATGTTGCAATACAACCAGTTATCATGGAGGCAGTGTTTAGTAATGTAGCCAACAGTTAAAGCCTAGAGCAGCCAAAACAAAAGAGAAGAATACTTAGAAAAATGACGGAACTTTTTTAGGAAATATTTCCAAACTTTGGTTGGGTTCTTAGAAACTACATATATGGTATTAGCTTAACCCAGCTTAGGAACTGACTGCTTCAATTAGGGATGCACGGATGCAGATTTCAGTGTTGGGTATCAGTGCCAATACCAAGCCAGAGTACAAAACAGATTCTGTACGCAGTGTCATTTTAAAACATGATGTTTGCCTCTCATTATGTGAGTCAAAAGTTGGAGCCACGTCTGCAGTTTGGTGATATTTCACATAAGAGGGGAATGAAACACTGATGAATAGTCAAGAAGAGGGATGAAGAACATCTGATGAAAGTAAAAGAAACTTTCAGAACAATTTTAAGAACAAGTTGTGGTATTATTAAGTTTTCATGATTTTACTCCGTATCTATGAGTACCCAAATGTGAGTATTGGTACTCATACTTGGTCGGGAAATACGTGGTTTCATGCATCCCTAGCTACAATCTCAAAATCTCACAGTATGATAATACCTCAGTAGATAGTCCAAAGTACAGTACTTAATGTGATATCGAAAAAAAAAAACAATAAAAACTTGAGAAAAGTGACATCAGCATGTGTTAAACAACGATTGCACTTAAAATATTACAATATGAAAAAAGTGCCATAGGTGTGCATTAGGTCTAAAAATACAGCACATACTTAAACTTTGGCGCTAGTGTGTTTACTAACCTTTTAAACCTTTGTTGTCCACCACTGAAAATAGCTGTAGGTCTTTGCCAATATATTCACTAATACACCTCGTGATCTGTTTAGCCCTCATGCTGCTGTGGGGAAGTGGGATTGGGAACACTTCCTGAAGAGTTTTTTGGATTCCGCTCCTTCATGAAACATTTGGGATGATGATTTGCAAAGTGGCTCCTTATGTAACTAGTAATACTCATCAAGTATGTCACCATAGTCTGGCAGTGTCTCCTCTCTCATTTCTTGAACCGGGAATCTAAAATACCTCCACATGTCAGATTTAAACATCACTGGAGCCTCTACAGTATCACTAAATTCTCCATTGCCACTCATAGCAATACCTACAGATGGAAACTGTGTGGTTTACACTTTTCCGGTATTGGGACACCTCTGTGTATCACAAAATTAACCATACTCTTACATCTCTGTTTAATGTCCATCCCAACCAGACATTTATGAGCATATGAGTTTGGGTCAGTTAAAACATATGGATTAAAGGGAGTATAATTGAGCCTTAAATATACAGCTGATGTCATCAACCAGCAAAGCATGAACACTAAGAAAACCCCCAGTCTCCTAATTAGTGTAGATGTCCATGCACTATTTTCCGGGACTCAGATGATTGCAGGGGTATTCACAGTGGCTAATTAAACAAGAGGGCTTGCAGAAACCCCCCGTCCTTTATTCTAATCTGCTCCTTCTGCTTCAGTGTATTTTGTGGAGCAAAATGAAAAACTGAAACTGTCCTCTTCAGTAAGACATCTGTCATGATAAACAAGAAATAACACGCATCCATATGATAAGAAATAATTGAGATTGGCTCCATATGTCGACGGGAGTTTGTTTGATTTGAAAGTTATTGAACAGATTGTAGAACAGGCTAGGAAACACTCAACAGTTGGGCTCTGTGTGCTGCAAAATAAGCTGTAAGTCATGTTAAATTTTGAGCACGACTTCGTACTTCATGTTATCAGGAGTGACAGGGGAGCTTAGCTTACCTTTCTGCCTGGGGTAACAGGGATGAGTACTCCCTCTCCAAAGCCCAGGGGCAACAGTTTGCCTCCCCGGCTGACTGATGGACCCTCGAGACTTACCTTCAAGTCCCGGCATGGATCAGAAACACACACAGGACCTGGCATCTGCAGAAATTCTGCTGAATGGAAGAGGTGCTGCAAGGCTCTCTATCTCACTGCGTCATTCTCAGATTTGACATGTGTGTGTGCAGAATGTGAACTCACACAAATCAGGGGCTTAAATTTCGAGGTCTAGAAACCTTTCTGACTCCAAGCTCTGCAGTATGAACTCACACTGGCCTGACTTTACACTTTCTTCACTGACTAACACGTAGACTAAATGCATCAGTCCTGAGCCACATCCCATTCCTGAGTTTAACTCCCTGTGCTAACAAACTTTCCTTCATTTGGGTGAACTAACCAGGAGAAAACTTAAAGGAATGGAATGGAGCAAATCTCTAACACACCAAACTCACACGTCTGTAACCAGAGTTATTTTTCTTTTTTAAATCAGACCCTGTTTTGAAACCTCAGACTGCATTCTCTGATGATGCAGAAGTAGTTATGTTTCCTCAAGTCACATCTCAACTCCCAGTAGTCCTGACTCTGACACTTCTTAATTCTCACCTTTAATAACAGCACTTGTAGTGTTTCACTCTGTTGTTTTTGGCCCTTTGAAGTTTTTTACCCTACAGTGTTTCCTCCCCCTTTGCACTGCTTGAATGCTCCTTTATTTTTTTCAAATTTGTTTCATTTTTTATAAGTTTATGTAAATTTCTGTACGCGACTTAAAGCTTCACAAGGCAGTGTCAAAGTAGGGGGTAAAGGTTTGTCAAATTTTTACATGAATACTCAGACATGTAAGTGTTTAAATTTAACACAGTGTGATGTTTAGAAGCTTGACTAATCTGGGGTATACCACAAAGGAAGGTTGGAGAGTAAGCCCCATCTGTTGAACCTAAAGTCAGTTTTCCTTATGACAAAGCTGGATTTTCTCAGATACCAGGGTTTCCCTAAGGGTGGTTGAGGCATAGTTGAACATGGAAGGAGAAAATCAAGAACAGTCGTGCAGACTTAGCTTTCTATGATTTCAGTGTAAATCTAGCAAAATGATCATGTTTTTGTTTTAAATTAACCAATTCTATGCATAAATGTCTTCAAAAATTGGTAAAATATACAATTCAAAGCCTTTTAAAAAAACATTCTTTGAGACTGCTCAGACAAAAATTGCCAATACCAATTTAAAACTGCTTCAGTAATTGGCTAATACAGACGTATAAAACCTCTGTTAAAGTTCATTAATAAAACAATAATATACCCTACACATGTCAAATTAAAAGATTTTAAAGGAACATTTATATATTGCATTTGAGAATGTGTTGAAATCCAAACATTTTTGAGTGAAGTAATATATAAAATAAAGACAATTTTATGTTTTATTGTTGCATCTAGATCTACCAAATCTCAAGTTAAGGAAAAAAATCTATAAGTTCACTGACTTTTCAATACTTCAGGCAAAATGAATGATAGCTATCAACTGGAAGAAAACTGTACCTACAAAAGGTGCTTGGACTAAATGTATGGTAAACTGTATGTCAATAGAAGGAATAACACATCCTGAAAAATAAATAGCTTTAAAAAAGTTTTAAAGTCTTAAATGCAAGAATATGAACTCTTAAATGTGTTGTTTTAAAATGTATTTTTAAAGAGGGTACAGTCTGCATAGACTTCTAGAAAAAAAAATATTTAAACTGAAAAAAACACGAAACTGAGCTACGAGCTGCATCATTAAAGTAATCATTGACTCATTAATACTTTAAAATCAGAAAACAGAAATTAGGAGTATTATAGGTATCCTTAAGTGGGCATTTATAGCTTGTTTTCTTTTCTGTAAAACCTAAATGTATGCTCTTCTACTCTGTAGCTTTAACTGCAGAGCAAAACTTGTGAATAGGTATTTCTAGACTTTGGTATACATACTTGTAGGCTACTTAAAAAATGGTGAAGACCTTACATTCAGATTCCTCATGATTTATTTTTTTTCATCGTAGAATCTCAAAATGCTCTGAGAAAGCCCAATTTGCATACTACAATAATTCAAATCTTATTACATGTGGTAAGTATTAATACTAAAAAGTCTTAAAAGTATGAAGGGGGTCTTGAAAAAAAGTCTTAAAAAGTATGAAATTTAATGTCGGATTTTCTGTGTATACCCTGGGCTTGTAAGGTGTTAAAATTCTGAATATTTATCGTTTGGATGGCATTTTAGATCTTCAGTTAAAGTCAAAGTAGTTTTAGCAGATCCGTATCCCCACAGGAAAACAACAATGGCATGTCATCTTAAGAAAATGTAATTTCTGTTTGGTCATAATACCCTGAAAAGGGGCACAGATGTCCCAGTGGTAAGGGCGTACTCCATGCACACAGGTCCAGCCTGTGGTTCCTTTCCAGCATGTCTCTCCTACACTCTTTCATCCCTCTTTCATCTTTGGGACGCCAAAGATTTCAGGCGGGGCACGAGGGCCTGTCTGTTCTGAGGTTGTTAAGAGCAGTGCTTCTCCTTTAGTGCTGCAGCGATGTTGTTTATAATAACAGTATCATTTATGTATTCAACATCACTTTTCATTATCTAAATCTGAAAGCAGCAGATGGTGATCATTCCTCTTTATGTAGGAGAAACATTGAATGACGCCATAAATATCTTCTTTCCTGTGAGCGCACTTTGCCGGAAGCAGAAAGCCTATGAAAGTTTCTTTGCAGCTTCTGAACACCTGATATCTATAACTTGAGCTTTAGGCATTGTTGAGCCTGCTGATCCAAAGAAAGTTTGCATATGTTGAGCTAGCTTTGTGGTACATCCCCCTGATGTGAGAAGACTAAAACCTTCATCTGTCTGGTGACGTAAGTCACTGTTAAGCTATAATTTCATCCTTTCTCTAAATAGATTTGAGTCTTTCTGCTGCAAATAATGGAGTAATATCTGTAAACGCAGCACCTACACTGTTATTTCATTACTTTTATAGATAAAACCTGCCAAGTGAAGCTTTAATCAGTCAAGTCGCTCTTTAATGTTAAATTGTCAAGCAATAAGAAGTGTCTCTCTTGGTCTTTAACTGTGCTTGTGTTTATCTTTTCAACTTTGATTCTTCATCCTCTCCTCTGCTTGGGCGTGGACAACCTTGTGTGCATGTTTACCTGTCTGGATGTTTGGGTGCACGTGCCATGTGTCCGCTGTGCCGTCCTCCTCTGCAGGTGAGCGAGGTGGAGGTGAACGGCCAGATCGAGGCGGTGTGTGAGTCAGTGTTCAGCGAGATGGAGTCGCAGGCGGTGGATGCCCTGGACCTGCCCATGCCCGGCTGTTTCCGCATGCGGAGCCACAGCTACGTGCGTGCCATAGAGAAGGGCTGCTCACAGGATGAAGAGGAGGGTGGGATGACAGTGGGAAAGAGGAGGACCCACTCACCCCCGCGCACTGCCACCACCGTCAGAACTATCCAGAGCAGCACAGGTCAGTGGGAACATGCACCAAACGCACACAGACTTGCACTCATGAACATGTGGGAAATCTGCATAATTCAACAAGCATTATGAATTGATATTAGTGCATAGAAAGTATGATTTATTGATGAGCTGAGAGTTGAACTTATGCAGCATGTGTGTAGTGTCAACTGCAATGAAAATAGAATAAGTGCTGCAGTTACTGCAGGGAGATTTATCCTGCAATAAAGATTGCACAGCGGATCAAGAGCCATCAAATCAAATTCTCTCTTTTCTAATTCTCTTTCTGTGAAAACCGCTCTCTGAATATTTTTCATAAAGTGAAGAGCTGCTTTTTAGTCTGCTGACCAGGGAGTAGTTTTACTTTTCAGACCCAAACCCTCCACATCATTATCCATCTGACCCAGTTTTCTCCTCAGATACGACGTGACGAATGCAGCTCTGTTTTTCCCACATAAGAGCTTATTGGAGCCGTAAAGCTCAGTGACTGCCTGCTCTTATTTTAGCCCTCTTGTTTGCCTCATGGTCTGGAGCGCTTGGCTTTCCAGCATCACTGCATGCAGTATTGATGCTGAGTGGTGCTGGCATCCAGCACAGGGTGCTTCTATGTTTTCCCACTGAAAATCCAAACATCATTCCCCTTATATTGTGCACGTTGAGTCACCACTGTCTGACGCACATTCCCCTCCATCTTTCCTTCAAGTATGCCAATTCAAAAGACAGCATGCCTCCAAACAGAGCCCACAAGGTTCAGTCAGCTAATTAAACACATTAACTGCAAATTGGAACATTGGCTAAAGTAGTTAAATCAGCTCAAAGGGTTTAGAAATGACTCTGAGCAAACATTTATTCAAAGCTGTTTAATGTAACTGCAAATCATTTCTTCATTTCTTTTCCCGGTGTGTGAAATTATCCAAAATATAATGTGGCGTCACCTTACTTTAATCATTTCTCATCTGCTGGCATCCAAGGAAACGACACAATTAAGGGCCAAAGAGGCTTCAGCTGATTGTTCTTTTGTGTGCTAGTAGTTATTGATCTGGAAAAGGAGACTGAAAAGATCAAGAGAGGGACAATCGCAGCTCCTTCCCCCCTGAGGAAGGAAGAGTTAATGAAGACCATCCATCAGGTCAAGTGTTGTAGGGATTAAGCTACAACAGCTTTTCAAGCCAGACATAAGCTCTGTGGAGCTACACGCACTGCTGCTATCCATGTTACACCAAGTCTCATGCTTTTGTCACCCTCTGATTTTTTTTGTCTCCCTCGCACGCTTTCCATTTCCAAAGTCATTCACTGATAATGCAAACATAACACATTTAAATCTCTCTCAAGTATGGAGTGACAAATCAGAGGTGTCTGCATGTATTTTAACAATTTAATGAGCTGCCATTTTTGGGCAAAGTGTCATGTGGTCAAAGGACACAGTGGAAGTACACTGCAAAAATTTAAAGATTAGTAAGATAAAACATCCTTAATATTTGTGTGACTGGAAATTCCAGCTGGTTTTATTTTTAAACATTTCATTTGTCTTAAGCTTTTTTTGTCCCTCATTATCTCAGTGATTGTAATAACTTGTTACTGAGAGTGTATGACTGGATTTTCATGATTCAGTTATTCAGTTACAGCCATTTAATGAAGCAGTTTTGTTTGTTGACATGTAGAGATGTACCAAGTGCAAAAATCGGGGATGGCTGTTACCAATGTTGAAAAAAAACATTTTAGCCAATTGCAGATGGTTTTTCATTGCTTCTACTGGCGTAACACTCCTACAATTCCAACAGTTACTCTCATGATTAACCATGAAAACAGATCAAGTTCTGTCCAACAGATGTTTTCCTCTGCCAAATAAAAATCTCCTCTCTGAGTCCGTAGCAAGGTGTTCTAGATGCCAGCATCTAATTGATGTCACACAACAAATATGCACTGGTTTCTGACATCGGTTCATGACTCGTAATTTGCCGATAGGCCGATGTTTGTCAACAGGGTTATTAGCGGTGATTACTGATGTTAAACCGATGCACCTGTTCTTCTCTATTTATTAAAATATGCAGAATATCTGATCAAACTCCTTCATACAAGAGAACACAGTGGGGAATGACATTTTTTGTCAAATTTCAGTTAAAACCCAAATTTTAACCATATATGACTTGCAAAAGTGATTGCAAGTCATATTCTCCCCATGGAGAAGCTGTACTGATACAATTAGTCAGGGTTTTTTTTTTAAATATGTTTGTATTTTATTTTTTTGCACACTAACCTTTATTTGTTAATTCCATGATGCAAATCTCTTGTAAAATCCAGGTTCCATCGAATGATATTCTCAATTTTTGAGTACATTTTCCCAAATATTGAGATCGTAATTCTTGAATCGTATCCTTGCATCCAACTAGGGATGCACTGAGATATCATTTATACATCTGCACAAGCCAAGATCAGGCTTTCACAGGTATCAGTCCATTAGAGAAAAATGTGGTATGGACTGTTGTCCGTAGCTTATACATACCTGCTGTGTTGCATGAATTTATAGCTGGCAGGCTCGTATAGCAACATATATATTTTTTTTTATCAGAAATGGACTACATGTATTTATTAGATAAACAGCAGAGAACATCACTGAAAGCTTTTCATGACAGAAAAAATGACCTGCTTCAGCATTAGTTTGCAGTTGTTACAGGTGGGGTTTAGTCGTGCTGTAGGCCGGTATATACAACAGCTGCTGTTGTAGCAATGTGTTCAGATGTAGCTTATGTAAAGCAGCAGTTTTATCAGCTCTAGGCCACATTTTTTTTATTTTAACAAGAACAAAGATCTGAACAAAAGCCTTTTACTTGGCAAAGGAGATGTTTTCACCGGTCTCCTGACCATCCTCGTCACAAACAAGCTCCACTGTTCATTAACCATTGCACAGTTAGCCTGTTGAGCTCATGTACTACCGCAGCTGTGCATGCTTAGCTACCTCATTTTTGACAGAGCATTCATCCAATCACCTTCTGAGATTTTGTTAAACAGTCCCGCCCTTCACAAACGCTTTTACATAGGAGGTTTCCCAAGGGAATGTGGAATATATCTATTTGAAGGATATATACAAAAATGCAGTCTGGCATATCAGATCACTGCTGATTCAGTAAAGAGGATTTTTATCAGGCCAAAGGAGTCACCTGTTTAACACGCTGATTTGTTTTCATGGTCAAATGTGTTTGGGAGTCTTATAGCATCTCTGAGAAAGATCAGTGATATTTTCAGTTTGTAAGACGGGCTCTTTGGAAATTTCAAGTAGAGGGACTACTTACAACAACTTGTATACATCCAGTCACAAGGATAATTTTAAAACATACATAGAATTTTTTAAAAAGTAATGAGAAAAAAGAAACATTTGTACCAGAATTGTCAGTCGGTTTAATTGTTATTCAAAATATTATTTTCCTCTGTCAGTGTATCTGTGTACCCCAAAAATACAATGATTTTAATTTTAGATGGACTCTTTCAAAGATATCTATCCTTTTGTGGCCCTTTTAATCTTGCAGGTAAAATTTTGTTGTTTTTTCAGCAGATAGATTTGTTGATTTTAAGTGAAAATTCCCCATTTTTGTCACTGCTGTATTAGAGGTGACTTTTTGCAGAGTACAGAGAAGATATAGTGCTGTATGTTCTCTCATAATCCAACATTGTGAAGCTGCCTCTAGTTTAAAGAAATCTTCTACCACACTCACAAAGCTCTCTGTGATTGGCTGTTGACTTCTCGTGACCCTTGTCCTTGATTTGCTTTCGGCCTTATTGTGTCTCATAGTCAGGCTCAAACACAGGAGACGGAGAGAGTCAGGCTCAGGTGATATTTTATGATATCATGTGTGGTGCGGTTCACTGTGGTTGGTAGGGGATTTCTTCAGATTACTGTCATAGTTGTACACCAGTACTATTCATCACCTCCTCAGATCCTCACCACAGAGTCGTCAGTCACTGTAATTAATTAGCTACCTCTCCTTTTTCTGCTCCTCTGGGAGAGGCTGTGATTGAAGAGGAGATGAGGAGGAAAAGAACATTTCTCAGTATGACTTCATTTTGTCGGACTCTTTTCCTTTTAAATAAGTTGCACTACAGCGACTTTAATATCATGTAGGAAATATGTGATAAGTTATTTCTGAGTTTTATACACTGTTCATGCAGGGTGTGAATCATTAAAATACATTAGATAAAAACAAGCAAAGATAGTTAATAATAAAATGTTTTTAAAAATCCACACAAAAATATAAAATGTGTAAAAAGTAAACAAATACAATTCTGAATACATGGTAATTAGTGCTTTACTTTGGTGATAATATGCAAATGCAACTGTAATGGACAATATTGCTATTAGCGATTGTGATAACGATACAACAATAGATTTTCCAAAAAGCTAAGGATTTTCTTTTGAAGATAAATGTACTTCTACAAATTGTAGCATTGGTACAATTGTAAATTTAAAGGCCTTTCTGCAGACATTTTATAAACCTTTCAAGTACTACTTAACACAGAAATGATTGCAGCCTTTTATGTGATCATGTAAATACACAGCCTGACATTTAGATTTGATTAATTATTAATATAAATAAATAAATAAAACTAGAAAAGCATGCGGCGAGCGCAGACCTCCGCCATTAGCCCTATCTCCCAACAGTGAAGAATCCTTTAAAAAATTCATGGGTCTGTCCCCATGTGATCCCCACCACAGCATCTGCTGTTCCCTCCCTGGTGGGGTGGAAACATGGTGAGGCAAAGCAATGGCTTCGCTACGGGTGGACTGTCATGGCGGAAGCATTGCCTGCTGGTGCCAACAGATGCACTGATAATTTCACCCATGGTCTCACTGGACGACTGGAAGTCATGGCAGAGGGTGAATATTCTTCTATTCCTCCCAGCATTGTGAGTATTCTTGCTACAATTTGCTGTCTTTCTCTCTGTTATGCACCGACTCATCCCCTCGACCGGGCATGTGTCTTTCAAACGCTATAAACTCCAAAACTTTGAATAGAAACACACCCACAAATGCTCCTGGGATTGAAGTTACTCATGTCCGCCATCTCCAGGTGTAAAGTGGTAACAGCACAGACCTCCACCATTAGCCCTATCTCCCAATAGTAAAGAATCCTTTAAAAAATTCCTGGATCCAGATGGTGATCCAGATCATTCCCAAAATCTAATCAGTTCTTTCTTATGCCATCTCTGACATTTCCTGAAAATTTCATCAAAATCCATCTGTAAGTTTTTGAGTTATGTTGCTAATAAACTAACTAACTAACAAACAAACTAACAAACTAAGAAACAAACAAACTAACAAACTACAAACAAACTAACTGACAAACCCTGCCGATCACATAACCTCCTTGGCAGGGGTAATAAAAATGTTATATAAAAAGTAGCACACTTGTTAAGAGAAGGCCCTGGTATTAAATGATTTGTAAGTTTACACAGACGGACTAATGTGAGGGTGCACTCACACATGGCAATTCGTACCATGCTTTCGCACATTTGACTACCACGACCCTTTCAGTTGACGAGTGCGAGTGCTCCTTAAATCCCACTACACTGTCTTGGCCCTGGCATGGATCGATAAGATATTCTGACTAGACCCTGAGATCCTTTTCAAAGTAATTCCAAAGCTTGGGGACCCCAACAGTAAAGGTCCAATCACAAAGTTCCTGCAAGACTTTATGATTATGTAACTTTAATAAATTTAATGCTTTAAAAATGAGCTACAGCATCATAAAATCAACACTAAAAACTAGTAATCAGTGAGCAGTCACTTAACCTAAACTCAATGTCTTTAAATCACAATTACTGTTCATAAGTAAGCATCAGTAGTGTCCTGTAATCAAATGATACTCATTATCCAGGCAGCAGCTGTTTGCATCAACTTTGAAGAACTGGAGATTGTCTCTCTTTATTTTGTTTGCATTCATTGAGTCTTTGACATCAGAAAAAATCCAGAAGGACAGGAAAACTTGACAGTAATAGTGAAAAGAGCTGACTGACAGCTGAGTGATCAACCTGGGAATGATTTCCACATGATGTCAGTGTGGCATAACATGGACACATAATGGAGATGTGCTGTAACATCTCTGGTTATGTTCAGAGCTCAGAGTGCACACACGCAATGTACATGAGAAAAGTAGCTGTTATGTGTGCACTTTACCAGTATGTATTATATAACTGCTCTCTCTCTATGCTCTTACATATACATGTAAAGTACTTGTTACTTTTGGCCTAATGACATCCTGCCAGGTAAATTGTCCCAGCTTTTTTCATTTTTTTCACATGCAGAACATTTACGATGCAGAAGAAGCATCAGTACAAACGCTCATGTGCACAAACACGCACATGCCCTCATTCATTCAATTCACAGGAAAGTGTCTGGGAGCCTAAGTGAGAAGTGAGGACGTTGTTGTGGTGAATATTGCATGATGCTTCAGAGGGACGGTTCAGGAAGAGGCTCCAGAAAAAAAAACAGCTCGCACTTTTGGTTTCTGCTGCAAGTCGTCCCTGCGGCACAGTGCCAAAATATCACACAGACACTCATGAAGGTGAGACAGCTCTCCAGTTAGCCCACTGTGCTGCTCCAGCCCATTATTATTGATGATCTTTTTAATCCTGAGGAAGAGGAGACTGAAGTAAGCGGCTGTCCTTTGATCTCCTCTCTTTGAACGTCAAGTGGCTGCCTCTGAGCCCACTCTCACTGACACATACACACCCTTACACACTGGTAATACTACTGCATTGGAAAGACATGTTGGCCAGGGCATCAGCTTCTTTGGATCGGTTTAACAAAATCTAGAGCAGATCCTCTTTCTAAAGCTTGGGAAAATCCACAGCAATCGGTTAATGTGAGGATTTTACTGCCTCTAAGCTGCAGCTCCTCCACTTCGTGTCGTCTCCAGTTAGCATATTCATCACCCCCTTCCCCTGTTTTATCTTTCCCTTCCTTGGCCTCTTACAAAGCAGCTAGGTCCCTACCTTTTTATTAGAGCTGTTTGGTAAATCAACCTGTTGTTACACTGGGTAAAAGAACTGGCCTTCAATTACAAGGGTACACATAGATTTTAAGTCTGGGAAATGTGCCACAGTTTCTGTTTCTTATCCCCTCACTCTCGGTTACCCTGGCTCTCTGATCTGCTGTCAATTAACCAGCCTCCATTTCTCAGCAGCTGTTTTCCCAGGTGATAAGGAAGTGGCTGAATAGAGTAGCTCCCCTAGCTGATTTCAGCGGATATAGAGAAATATTTTATTTAGTGCCTGTATTCTGTTTTTTTAAGGACAGACCCCCTAAATATCTGACAAACACATGTATGGAAAGATTCTTCTTTGCCTGCCTCTCTGTTAGATGAGAAAAACATCACTCATGTCAGAAAGCTGAGGTGAGGGGCTACTGCTAGCAGCAGGCTGACTTAGCTTAGCGTTAAGATTGTTTTGTTGCACAACCTATGCCCACGTGCAAACAGCCTAGTTTGAATATAATTTCTAATATAGGATGTTGTTTATGCACTGCTAACATTTAGGGTGTTTCACCGACCAAGATTGTTCCAGAGTCTGCAAAACTTGCAAATAAGCTGCAGCTTAAATCTTAAACCTAGCTTGATGTAATGTTTTGGACGGTTGGATAACATGGAGGACAGGGAAGAGCAGAGAGCTTTACCAGCTGTTGCAGGATCTTGTCCGTGATAGATTTTACCCTGACTTTATTTTGTTGGAGATTATTTTAGTCATCCATCTTTAGGGTACATTTATAGGTGATGATTTTACCACTTAATGCTACTGATATTATACATTAGAAGTATAATAAGGGTGTAGGTTATTATCACTCCCATAAAATCTGATGCATAACTGCACTTTTGATAGCTATCTTTATCTAAGAAGTTGGCTGTGGCTTATGGACCAGTGTGAAGTGCTGAGAAGTGCATTATTACCTCAAGTGCCTACCTTGTGTGATGGAAATTTATTTTTATTATATAGTATGCTGAAAGTGGTCGCTTCACTGCTCAGAAGGTGCTGGAATATATGGCAACACAGACTAGACCGGCAGGGGTTTGCACTTTTTTTCTTTTTTAACCACTCTTCTGCATCCTCAGGTCATAATCATGCATTTAAAGAACACAGTCAGGGTCAGGTGGGGGAAGGCAGAGTGGCTAAAAATCACCAAAGAATGAGAGCTCAACTAGTTAGTAGATGTGCAAACTTGATTTGGCAAGAACAAATGGTGCTGAAAGAGGATGCAGCTGCATGGAAACTTCATATTGTGGGCCTTTTCCCTGAACAAAATGTAAAGTTGGAACCTTTATCCCCCTTTTTTTAATCTACCAGGTTGATATATATTACAGATTTTAAAGGAATAACAATGCTTTGTCTTGTTCTACAACATTTTTGTCTGTTAGTTGAATAATAGCAGTTATCAGTAGTTATTTTCAACTGTTAGCTTTTGTAGAGCCAGGTAGACATGAAAGGCAGTGCTGCAACAAGCTTCGCATTCAGAAATAATGCTCTTTGCTGTTAGCTCAAATTAATGTAATTTCTGCTGTAGTCCTTTTATTAGTTTGAGTATTTTTAATATAACGGTTACATCCCTGCTGTACAACCAAATAGTGACGCACCTAAGTCAAACACTTTTAACGTGTGGTTTATAAAGGACTTTGCACCTACTTTTAACACAAGACATAGTTTATAGTACTTCTTACTTATAATACTACCTATGGACAACAGAAGCTTTCAATGCCTTTTTGCAGTAAAGATGCATTTCAAGACTTCCAGAAGGACAAAGCAGCTCAAACATGCTTGGATTTTAGTTTACTCACCCAAAACCATTCATTAAAGGCACCAAACTTTTTTTTTTCACATCACTTCTTCATTGTTTTAAACCAAGTTAGTAAAACTATCAAGATTTTCTGTCAGAATAACCAAGGACTCTGCAAAAGTGTTCTTTATCTTGAAATCAGTTTTGTCTTACTCTGAACGAGTATAAAACACAAGCTATTTTTCTCAAGCTTACAATCTAGCTGCTTTTGAATTTCAAAGTAAATACTTCTCTGAGTCCAAGGTTGCCCGGTGCCCTTTGTAAAGCAAGAGAAAGCTCAGGTTTATAATTAAAGTGAAGTAAAACAATTACCATCCTCCTTCAGTTGTCACAAAACATCAGACAATACATTTTGCACAGCCTAGCACTGAAGAAAGGTTATGTCACATAGAGTATTGAAAAACTAGTGTAACAATAAGTATTGGTATAAAATACCAACATGAAGTTATCATCCTGCTACTTCTGTCTGTTCTATAAGACCTGATAGACCAGTACTTCTGTCATTTATACTAATACTGTAGTGCATATTTTACTCTGTTTTTTATGGTGCTGGAGCACAATAGTTTGGTTTGGAACAAATAAAGTTCTGTTTTAATATTATCTATTACATTTATTAGATTAGCAGACATTACAACCACTCCATGGTGTGTAGAGGAAATTACATCCTCCTGCCAGGTTTGGTAGTGGATGGGTGTTTTCAGGCTTTTATGGGTGCTTGAAATCCTTAAAAATGCTTTAATTTTAATGTTGTGTTTTTGAAGTTTGAAAAATGCTTGGAGTTTGGAAAGGAGCTTGAAATTGTAACTGAAAGCCTCTTATGATGAAAATAGGTAGCTCACCATGTATTTTGCCCTTAGAGAAATTAAAGAAGTCAGAGAGTTTTTCACATGGGGCGCTGATGGCCTAGTGGTAAAGTTGTACTCCATGTATGGAAGTTAGTTTTCCAAACAAGCACCGCAGGCTGAAGTCTGACCTGTGGCTCCTTTCCCTGCACAGCAAGAACTGGCATAATAGTGTTGATAATCAGAGTTAGTCCAACTCCATGGAGTCAATTAATCTAAAGCTCCACCCACTGATATTTCAAATCAGGGGGGAATATGTGGGCAGAGTGTTTACATGTCTTTATATGTCTTTAAAAGTTGCCTGTTGTACTGTGATTACTGCTGGGATCCCTTTAGTCATGTTTCTGGTGGATTCTTGTTGTTTTTTGTAGTTGGATACTTGTGCACCATGTGTGAAGTTATTCACAAGTATTCCAGTTAGCGACTTTCCACCTTACCTGGCTTTGAGATTGTCCCTCTGCTTGAACTCACCACCTTATTGCAGGTGTTCAACGTGAGATGGCAAAGTCAATAAAGTATGAAAAGTGCATTTCAATTTGCCAGAGATAAATGCTTCAAATTGAAAGGAAAAGTGCAGGGAATAAGACATCGTAGTGTGAAAAGTACACTTTAGTGTGTATTGTAATAACACTGAGAGTTTCAATGAACAACACTGTCGGAGAGCTAAAATATAAACACTTCCAAAGTGTTAATCCTTAGAGCTCACAGCTATTTCTTTCACCATCATGTCTCATCTGTACTTTTTGTCTTAAAAAGCTTATAAAACATCAATCCTTTGGTGCACAGTCAAGCTCTATACATCTTTTTTTTTCAGGACAGCCTGGGCTTTAAGAATATATCTACTACAATAATTTCACTTGAATTTTAAAAAAGTTACAGGACTCTAAAGACAAAAGAAAAAACAAATTGGAATTTGAAACTCACAGATTCTTATTGATAAGACACAGTTAACAATAGTAACAAAGCATTTTCTTTGCACAGACTTGTTCTCCCATTCCTTGGGTACAAAACAGTGAAAAAAAAACATTCTGTGACAAGTGGTTTTCAAAGTATCTACATATATACAAAAAAAAAAAAAAAAGTCCATGGCTTTTTTGCAGTTAGATTCATTTGTGCCACTCCTCTAAGCAGTAGAGACGCAACTGGTTGACTACAACTCCGACAATGCATTGCATGTCAACAAACATGGCACTGCCCACTGAAGAGAGCCAGAAAGTACATGTTTGAAAATGGATTACAGATGGATAAAAAGATGCTTAATACTGGATGTAACGCTGTGGATTTAAACTCCAAAGACCCCGAAAAGTCACCGAAGTTCCAGGCTCACTACAGTGACGTTCTTTAGGGATACAGAGACATCAATGGTAGAAAACAAATGGCAAATGGCGAATGGTCAGCTTTCACAAGAAAGAAAGAGTGTCTATGACTTATGGTTCAAAAGTTATCAACGATTTTATAAACTGTGTCACTTCTTGTTATTTACAACAACACCATCCTCAGAGACCCCGGATAGTCAGCCAAGTTTTGGGCTCACTAGAAAATGTTCTGTAAGAGTTACGAATGCATTGAAGACATGATTAGAAAGGCACAATGGGGAGCTTTCATAGGAAAAAACAAGTTAGTGCCTATGACTTACAGTTCAAGCGTTACCAAGTGATTTATAAAGGGATGTGCCTGTGGCATGGATCCGTGCCGTGTGAGCTCTAAGAGTTAATTTAACCTAGAATCCATAAGAATTATATAAACTCAGGGAAGTGTTAAATTTAATGCATTTCGACACATTTAACTGTGGACTCTCTCTCCCTTATTTCCTACACTATCCACTGTCATTTCCTCTCCAGTTAAAGTTAAAAAGCACAAAAAAATCAACCTCAATAGGATAAAGATGTGGTGATAAAATTGTTGATAATTGATATTGTTGAAGAATATGGAGTAAACTTGAGATATCTGACAACACATGTTAGGGTCCATTACATTCACAGTTTTAGAAATAATCTATTGAAAATTATGTTTTCCTTGTTTAAAGGTTTTTTATTTACTTGGTTGTGGTTTTCTTTCTTTTGATATCCATACAGACTGTTAAAATGAAATACAACTTTGGTGGTTTCTAGCATAAGATCTGTTTTTAAATATAAGGAAGTGAAAAATCTTCTTTTAAATAATTATTAATGGGATTTTTAAGTGTTTATTGTAGAGATTAGATAATGGACAGGGACAGAAACTGAGGAGAGATGAGCTGTGGATTGATATTCTAAAAAAAAGAGCCATGGCCTAATGACAACATCCTCTGGGTGCAGGGACATAACCTCTAGGCTTTTGGTGCTCTGAAAAGTAATTTCCAATTATGTATTTAGATAAATACAAAACTTGCCACTGCTGTAAGGTGTTGAGAAAGCTTGAAAATGCACTTTGAAACAGATTGAAAGTGCTTGAATTGACCTTTAAAAAAACATGTATGAATCCTTTATTGCGTATGGGATGACTATGATATTTTTTTGGAGAATAGAGCCCTTGAACTAAGAAGAAAACTGCTTTACAGCACAAACAACCAGTAATTGCTTAAATCATTGATAATTGTTGGTAATTTTCTTCAGCTGTGGCTGAAAATATTTAAAGAAAGCACAAGTCACAAAGGTTGTAAATAATTTAACAATATTTTGACAGCTCCAACCGTTATCTAAGAACTGAGCCAAAGGAAAACAGTCATTCCAAGTATTCACAGCGCTTCACTACAGGCGAGAATAAAGCCGGTACAACAGTGCCCCCAGGGGTTCAGAGTAACACAGCACTGCTCCTCAGCCAGCTCCTGTAATAAGAATGCTTCTTAGTGTAGCTTTTGTTAGTGGGAGGACTAAAAAAAAAAAAAGAAAAAAAGACAGCTTGACCCAATTAACAACAATCGCTGCCATCTCTGGCTTTTTTCCAGTGTTTCTGTTTTGAGAGAGCTTGTGAGAATAAATAACTTCTGTATTTCCTTGCATGCTAAATATAAGCAGCAGGGATACACATCATCAAAGATCTAGCCAAGCTCTCTGCCGGGTCTTCCCTTCACACTTTCGCCAGCCCACATACATTTCCAGCAGGGTGTTTTTCATATATCAGAGTGACTCATGTGTTATAAAACCAAAGATGCCACCCTGAGGCCTCCTTTATGCTCTTTTGAATTTGTCCCCTCTTTTGGTCGGATTGAGGAGGACTACAGGTGAAACTCCCTGTGGCAGGATGAGGCCTGACTGAAACGTTGGTGCTGTGAATGCTGACCTGAGTTGCTCCATGCTGCAGCAGTCCTCTGGCTTTTGCTACCTGCTTATTTGCTGTGTCTGCTAACAGAGAGAGACTAGTGAGTTAAAAACAAGATCAGCAGGTTAAATAATCCCTTTGTCTGAATGAAGAAAGTGCAATCAAGTTGATTTTGCGGGGTATTGTGATTGTTTTTAAAGTTCATTTGTGCAATGCAAGATAAAAAAAAAAACAAGAGGCACAACTGAATGCTTTTCAGCATTTAGATCCTAACTTCACAAATCTCCCTTGAATGAATGAGGTATTTATGGCTGTAATGTAAGCATTGTGTACAATAACAAAGCTAAAACCCTACACTAACTTCCTCTCTCTTGGCAGTAAAAGTGCTCAGTACAAAATCAACTACAGCAGTCTGTACTAAACCACAAGGTGGCAGCCATTGGTCTACCACAGTTAATATCCCACATCCGTTTGGTTTGGTATGTGTGAATGAGTCAGAAAGTGATTAAGACAAATGCTCAAGCTGTTATGGACTGGACTTTAAGGTTTATCTGCCTATCATGTTTAAACTTTATATCCACATTGTGTTTATTTAGACTGCCAAACTTTGCGAGAGGTAGGAGTTGCAAAAGCAAAGGACATTGATTTTAAAATGTCACCCAAAGACATCTGATTCTAGATCTATTACTGGTTCTTGTCCTGACTTTCAGCAGACAAATGTTCATTCATTTATTAAGCATAGTCTCTGCTACAGTGTGGGCTAGTGAGGTTATGTATTCACTACAAGTCTGGCATATGCTATTGAACACATTTTTAACTCCCATTACATGTTGACAGTGTGAAAATTTGCAGGTCTCCATCATATCCTGGAAAACAGTTGACCAATCTTCCAGACATTAAAAAAAGATGGGAAATGAGAGAGAAAGTAATCAAACATTGCCCTAATTTCATAGTTCCCCATTGTCATCTAAAGGGGCTACTTGAGCTTGACAGTAATTTATGGAAATTAGTTTAAAGAATGGACAGCAGCTATTTTGAAAAAGGCAAATGCAAGTTGCAGCCTGTTTATATTTCCATAGCCTATTACTGTTTTCTTTATTTCTATAGCAAAAATAAGAGGAAAAACTAGGTTGAAAATGCCCAAACTATTAATGCAACATACTTTTAAGTTCTGCAAGATTTGGTTATGATGTTGGACTACAGTGGGCAATATTGCAATTTGCAATTGCTAGTATGATATAATACATAGATGGTATCATGAGTCTACTAGCTTAGTTATCAAGGAAAATGCAGAGAATAATAATAGTTTTGAAGGGTGTATGTCTCAACCTAAAACACAAATATTATTACAGTGCTCCTTTAAATTATTTTTATGTATTTTTCTAAGAATACAGGTTTTTTTCCACTTTTGAAAATAGAGGTACCACTTCTACAAAGTTCAAAAGTGGCATTTTGTCAGCTTTTCAAGTACTACTTAATACATGCCATTATGTAATTCCACAGCCTGACATCGCGATTACAATTAGTGTGCAGCACTACTTATATTAATAGAAGTGCTTTTCATCTGCAGGTGTACTTACATATTCTATTTTTTAATCATTTATTGCCATGTAAGAGTTAATGGTTATAGCAAGAGACTGCACATCTTTGAGACTTCTACAGAAAGGAGCATATTGTATGAGCATGACGTGTTCCTGTCATACCAGCTTTGTTGTCTCTGTTATCGTCTTGGAAAATTCCTGGAAAATGGTCTACACAGGAGTGGGGACCCTGATATGAGATCTCAGATTTTTTATTTTATTCTGTCAGGAAAAAAAAGTTTCAGAGGAAAAAGAGAAAAGTGTAAAGAAAATGAGTATTCGCCAACAAAAACACAAATCTGGTGATAGAGAAACAGAGGTTTCAAAAACACTAGTAGAACTATGATGAATATATGAGATATATACAGGAAAGTATAATGAAGTTTTAGGGTGTATTAAGACATGTTGCTTTAATTACAGAATAATGAAAGGCTGGTCAAATATATGTTTGGTAGTGTATTTCATATAAGATAATTTGGTTTAGAGTTGTACTAGGAAATAATTTTCCTTCTCAAGGCAATAAAGGAGCACTCTCTAAGGCAATGATTTGCAAAGTGGGGCCCTCAGGGGGGCTGTATGTAGTTTTGCCTTGCTAGCAAAGCATAGCAAATTTTGCAGGAGAACCTCCAGGTGAACTCAGGGCTGAGAAAGAATCTAAACAGCTGTCAAACCTACCAACACAGGGACAAGAAAATATGACGTCAGAGATCCACCTTGGCTACACCTGTGCACCGTTGCGTATTAAAGACAGGGCCAACTCCTTTATTTTGCCACATCCTACCTGCGTAAGATGGGCAGAAGTAATCAATCTGCCTTTCTCATAGATGAATAGAATCCTTTTAGTTTTTTCTTGCTTTAAAAAAGTATTTTATTTTTAATTATTTCTAGGTTTGGGGGTTTAACTATTTTGGATTAACTGATTCGGAAGGAGTGCATGTTGAAAACATAAAGTTAAAAGGCAAAGTTGTCAAAATTTCTTTACTTCTATACTTTTCAGTGCTTTTTAGGGGTCTGGTATGAAATGATTAGCGCAATAGAGAAGACCCAGAGCTTAAAAATGTGGATCTGCATTCAAATTTTTAAGGCAAATGCTTCTGCAGGTGAAAGAGAGAGAAGTTTCCCTGTGAGAACAATAACTGAAAACACAGATATGGTAACAAACTCTTAACACCAAAACAGAATGCCAGGATTTTTTCCCCTTTTTTGTAGCTGTAAAAGTGTCATAAAGTATGCTGCTAGTGGGCTGAACTTGTGTCTTGGCTCTCTTTCCAGATTAGATTTCAACATCTGGAAGTTAGCAGGCTTGCTGCATGTTATGAGAGTAACAACATTAACATTAGATGCCTGTGATTTCAACATTAGATGCCTATGATGCCTCTGATTTCTAGCTGTGGTCAACAGGTACACGTACCCTGTGGTTTTACTAATGTTTTTCAGGAATGTTGATCATTGAAAACGAGTGATTGCCAAACAATAGATGCTCATGATGCTTTCTGCAGTTATGTTGTACCATATCCAAGCTTTAAAATCCGTTCTCTTTGCTGGCCTTTGTCTTTCAGTAAAGTTTTGTGAATGTCTGTGGACGGGTCTGTCCCACCCGGTGCTGCTGAATGGGCTGTAAAGTGTTTGTGTGGGGCGGGGGGTGCGATCAAGGCGCGTCCACATCCTGACATAAGATCCAATATCGTCAGAGTAGAGACGAGAAAGAAGGAAAGAGGTACCCTGCTGATCCTGGCTCTGTGTTTCGGAGTCAAACATCGTTCATGACGTTTCTTCAGAGTTTGTACAGCGCGCTGATCGGCATGTGTGACTTCTGGATACGACTTTGTGAGTAAAACCGCTGTTCTGTTTCTCTGCTGTTAGAGACGGAGGCATGATGACTGATGGCGAGCTGCTCTAGAGTCAAGTTAGCTGACGGCCCCTTCAAAATAAAAGCGTCTGGTGAGGGAGGCAGCAACAAGTAACGGGACTGGCGGAAATGAATTGTGCGTAACACATAGTTTTTGTGACACCTCCTTATATATGCGAAGAAGGATGTTAGCATGCTAAAAAGAGTGCTGAAAAAGTCGAGTTAGAGCCGAGACTGGAACAGGAAAGGTGTAGCAGTAAATATGAAGTGCGTCACTGACGTTTACTTTGAAAAAATAAGCGGAAGTTCTGCATTTTATGGGATTCGCTTTATACATTATCAGCGCCCATCCCATGCTTTCTGCTTATTCATGCTTGGCATAAAGATGGACGAATAATCTAATTTCTAATACAAAATAAGAATTGATAATATTTTATTGGTTATATTTTTATGTTTTGAGGCTATTTCAGGTTTGTTTACTCATTTTAATGATAGTTTACATATTTCTTAATGCCTAGTTAAAGTGTGGCTTTTGTTATATTTATTGTTAGTTTTAGTAGTTTTTATGTGAGATACCTGCTAGGGTTGAGACCCAGAAAGGCCAGAAAAGCATTGTCTGATGGAAAAGTTACATTATACAACATTATACAATTAAAGAAACAAGTTTACATGTCCTTCTGGTTTTTAAGTTATCCAGCCAAATTACTCTGCATAAAGAGGAAAGCTTAGAACATTAGCCATAAAATTTAAATTAAGTTTAGTTTGTTTTCTCAACACATGAAGCTGTTTCAGTTAATTATCTTTTTTTAAAGCCTGTTTTTATTTATTTTTCATTTAATGAAAATGTTTTACACAATCTAACTTCATTATATTGTTTGCATTTTACATAATGTAGCAGAAAAATGTGTCTTTGTTAAACATTTCAGTGAAATGTTTGCATAGTTGAGGAAAAAATGAGTAGGGTTTTACTGTGATGAGTTAGGAGTAAGTCAATAAAATTTAGACCTGTAAACTACGTCCATTTCCTCCTCTTTTGAGTCATACGTGAAGCCAACCTCCTCTTTACCCTTTTAAACAAACTCCTCGCCCTCTGAATCAGTGTTTTCCCTCCAAACTGGACCCCATGTGAGAAAACTGAGATTAACCTAAGCACTGTTTGCTTTCCCTGCACTCATGGTGGCCGGGAAATGCTGAACACCTTCCAGCTCTGGGTCTATTTTGGTCTCATATCCCTGATGGGAGGACGACAGGTGTGGCCTGCATCACACAGAGCAGCGCCTGGCACAGCATCACAACACACCCCCTCAGCAGGGTCCGGTTATTTAGGTCACACTCGGGGCCCCTCAGGAAGAAAAGTTATCACGCGGGTTATCGCAGACCTCTGCGGTTGTTAGAGTGAGCATCCAGAAAGATGCTGAGCCCCACAGTCTTATGGGAAAAGATATCACAGGTTCCACTTACCAGTTTGAGCCCTGCTAGGGTAGATGAAGGGGCCCTTACACCCCACTGTTTGACAGACGAGCAGTCTGTGTCGCTGTGCATCCAACGGACCATCTGTGTTTCAATGAGTCACACACACTCTTTAGCTCATGCTTGTAAATGATGCCAGCTATGTCGCCTGCCTGATCACCTACGAGCTTTAAGCTTTCTATTTTAAGACGAGGCTCTGAGGCCTTCCTGAGCACCACATGCCAGTGACATACTCTCACTGTACACAAACCTCTCTGGGATCCAAGTAGGCCACAGTTGAATTGCTTTGTTGTATTGTTTAGTGAATGGCCATGAATAACAAACTCAGAGGAATCGTTGACTTTCTTATCTTTTGGTTCAGTTCAACCCACAGTAACATCTACCCTTGAATAACATAAAATATCCTGAAGCAGTGGTTCTCAAGTGATCTTGCCTCAGGACCCACCAACAACTCCTTAAAGGTACAGTGTGCATATTTAGCCTAGGAGCATTTTGTTGTACAAACTTAGTAAAAATGAAACAGAATTTTTATAAGGTCTATCTAAATTAATGCTTAATCACTTGAATACAAAATAAAAAAACTCAGAAAAAGCCTTTAATTCATAAATAGGGTCCCCTCTGTGGATGCTGCATCATGAATTTTTGCATGTTTCTATGGTACAACAGAAAGAACCATTTAACAGATACACTTTTGTTATATTCCACTTGTTGTCACAGTTTCCACCAGAGAAATGAGCACCACAATCTAGAATCGACTTTTACATGTTGCTGATATTCCCAATTTTACACACTTTAGCTTTAATGAGTAATCAGGACCCACATTTCTGATTTATTTATTATTATTATTTTTATTTTTTTTTTACCAGATTTATTCAACGAAACAGTGCTTTTAGGACCTCAGACTGTACAGAATGAGACAAATGAAACTAAGGAAATACCCCGAAATTTCCAGAAAATTCATCAAACATTCCCAAAGGTTTCCTGGGAGGCTCCCAAAAGATTTCCTGATGTTTCCAGTGAAAATTCCTGAAATATTCTTGGCGAACTTCTGGAAAAGGCTGCTGATAGGTTCTGTAACAAGTTCTTATAATTTCTGTTAAAAAAAATCCAAAAAGTCCCTGGTTTCTTGTGAGATTTCTTAGATTTACAGAAAAAGTCACAGAGAATATTACCAAAATATTACCAATCTCTACCCATCACAATTATTTGAGCTAAAAGAGATGATTTTTCATGGGACATTTTTTATAGACTTGTTTTTGGGTCTTCATGCCTGTAATCTTATAGGATAGAATCAGAGACCAGGCAGAGAGAGAGTGAGGTCTGACTTGTTGGAAAGGAGCCACAGACCAGACACAAATCCAGGCTGCCCACCCTGAGGACAACAGCCTCCATACATGGGGTGTGTCGTCACAATCGCCAGGTCACTGGTGCCCTTTAGTTAAAAAAATGTTGTCTTATTTGTACCTAAATGCAGACCAGATTGAAATACTGTTAAGATTATGCATCCCTGTGATTTTGGCCTATTTAAAAGTACAGGTTAAGTAATATCGCATATCTCATTCAGAGATGAAACAGCTGCCTGACTTTTACAAGCTATTCAAATTTTGATATGAGTGTTGTGGTGCTAAACAAAATGTTTTTGTCCATGGTTTTTGAGCAGTTTGTAAAATATATCTGTGTGTCAGTTTTGTTGTGTCCCTGTGTGAAAGCAGGGACTAATAGAAGAAGTCACACCTTATTTCCCCCCTCTTTTTTTCAGTTCCGGTCGATCAAAACACTTTTTTTTGGTGATATTTTGTTGGAGACACAGTACTGCTCACTTTATATAGGTGTTAAGACTTTAGCTGCCTCTTCTGTCTTACTCTGTGTCTCTTCGGAAGCTATTTTCGTGTTTAAAGCCCATAAATCCATTCCAAGGGTCAGACAGACAGACACTCCTGTTTTTGTCATCCTTGGAAGGCATGAGGTGTAACTGTGGATACAGATGTGATGACAGGCCTCAACAACAGCAGTGTTTTACTCAGGAGGAGTGACAACAAAACAGTGAGAACGATGAGGTTCAGGTATGAAATTGCAGGAATATGGTCACTAAAGGCAGTACATTTGATGGTGCTTTGAAGTAAAAAAAAAAAATCTTAAAGTAAAATGTGTTTGTGAAGGTTTAGCTCTTAACCAACCAGACTAAAAGATACTTTTGATCTGATGTTTTTCTCTCACTTATTGGCTTTATCCGTATTCACAACTTTCCTCTTTAATCTGCCCTTTAATTCCTCTGTGCTGTAGGGAAAGTTCATTCCAACCTTCTAGTAATCCACAGAAAGAAAAAGACTGAGCAGAGACAGAAGACGAGAGATGGTGAAGGGGTCAGGCGAAAACATGGGTGCCAATTAAGCAAAGTCTGTTTAGTTAAGCCATGAAGCTCTGAGAGCCTCAGGGAGGAGGCTGTCCTCTCAACAACACATTAACGCTGCCTGTCAGTGAATAAAATACCAGCGTTGGAGGTTCATGCTGTTTTCATGAACTAGAGTTTTAAAGCTTGGTATGATAGAAGTACAAGACAAACAATGCATGTGCACAGTTTAGACGGTGAGCAGGAGTTTGCCTGCAATTTTTTGTCAGATTCCAGGGCATCTTTTTTACAAAACAGAGGTTTTTGTTCAAGATAATATGCTCTTTTTTATCATGTTATTAAAATAAGAGTTTATATAGTTATGAAAGACATTGTTGAAAGTTCCCATGGACAACAAAATATATTTTTAAGGAAACAAAATCTAAAATGAAACTGTTGATATAATGATAAGCTTTGTATTACACTGATTAAGATCCTCTCATTTACATGTTACACCCAGTGTCTCATTAACAGTTTCAGAGAAGGTTTAGATGGTGCGAACATGCTACCTATACCTCCTGCCTACCTGGAATCCCTCATCCAGGTCTTCACTCCCCCTCGCTCACTATACTCTCCCACTGAAAAGCACCTGGCACTCCTTTACAACAGGACTATAAGCCACAAGCTAGACTCTTCTCTGTTGTCCCCTGGTAGTGAAATGAGTTATCCAACCACATTTATTTCACACAGCCCTCTTATACTTCTGAGAAAATTCAGGCTGATCTCTTTGTGAACAGCTTTGCTCTTCGTAGTTTGGTGCTAAGATGGTGACGTTGATGACAACGGCATTGATGATAGTGATAGTTTATTGGTTTTCTCATGTAGTTTTTTGCTTTGTTGATGACAACAATCTAAAAGGAGAAAAAAAGCTGTTTCTATACACCCTGTGCATTGCCTCTAACACAGCACCTGTGTCTTATCAGACTTGAAGCAATTTTTAAGCACTTAATAATGTTGCTCCCTCCTGTCTAGATCTTTGCTTGTGCGGTACTTACTCCCAAATGTACGCCCCTTTGGACAAAAGTGTCTGCTTAATGAAATCGTCCCATATTCCTGGATATGTAACTGTGCAGTACTGATGTTTCTCACAGCTTGCCAATGCCATGTTGATAAAGGCATGCTTATGCTTTTATTAATTAACTTCAGTTTTCTTTATAGTAATTCCAATCATTGGGCTCATCCATCTGTGGATTAAAAGACACCAACCCCAGCGGTCAAGGTCAAAATAAAGTTAAACACGTATCAAGAATCAGAAAGGAAAAGTAAGAGGAAAGGTGGATATTTTACTCAATCTGGCAACATTCCATAGACTGCTGTGATAAGACAAGTCCGCACATGACGAGAAACACAAAACATCATCCTACTTTTCTTTTTCTTTTTCTTATCTTTCTTCTCTCTAAATATATAAATATGTACACAATGAATAAATATATGTGAAGGTAATGTATCTTAATTAAAAGAAACTCAAAAAAGAAAAATAACAGAAGAGTAAAAGATACATATTCATTGTAATTTTCTATGCACTGTCTCACACTTTATAATGTCTTACAGGAGAACAGTTCTAGTTATGTCAACTCAACAGAAGCCAAGGGATAAATTGTATTATGTTTTCCAAACTTGATATCTGTCCAAGCACCACTTTTTCCAAAATATTTAAAACAAAAATAAACAAAGTAAAACTTACTTTACCCAGTTGTGAAGCAACACTTAAAGGAGTGCCAGTGGCCTAACTGTGAGGGGAGTCCCCACGTTCAGAGGTTTTATTCTTCCTGGTATCAGATCCACCCTACATCTCCTTTCTGGCATATCTTTCCTCAATCTCTCCCTCTCTTTCTTATTTACTTCTCTATCCATTGCCCTCCCTAACAAATTCCAAAAACAGCTTTTAAAAAAGATAAATGATTAGATAAATAAAATCATAAAAAGAAAAAAGAAGTTTATCAAAGTTTGAAACCTCTGGAAATCAAGAAGGCTTCATAGGGATTTTATTCACTGAGTTTAAATGAAATTTAATGAAGCGGCTGAATCGTTTGTTGGCATCCAAGAAATAATGGCACAAATGGAATAAACTTAATGATAAGACACTGGTTCCCAACTTTGGGAATGTATTAACTTAAAACAGTGTAAAACACTAGACACTGAAAAGGTCATTTAGTAGTAACAAGTGTATGTTGGCCTGTTATATTTGGATTTTATAACTGAAATAAAAAAGATAAAAGTTTATGTGAACTTCTTTTTTTTATTATTTATTTCCAGGCTTTTTATGCCTTTATTGACAGCAGAGGACAGTGGACAGAATCGGAAACAGGGATGAGAGAGCTGGGGAGAGACATGCTGGAAAGTGCCACTGCACCACTAGGCCGCCTTCCCTCCATGTTAACTTTTAAAGCAAAGGCATCTTTTTTTATTTGGGTTCTCGGGGGTTGCCTTTTTTAACTTAACATCTTTTTAATTAAATCTGTTCATAATCTAACAAAAGTGCAGTGCTTCATGTTCATTACAAAAATAATTAACCAGGCATTAGTTTACATTAGAGCATGGGTGTCCAAACTAAGGCCCAGGGGCCAAATGCGGCCTGTTAGCGAAGTCTTGAAATTAAATGAAATACTGTCCACATTAGAGCATGAAGCTTGGACTAGACTGTATTTTTCTTCTCTTTCTCTCTTTCTTCTTTCTTAGTCTCAGCACAAAGCAGTGCCCCCATGCTAATTCTGTAAACAAACTTTTTTTTACAAGATGAATTTATTCATGTTTATTACAACACTGTAATGGTAAATAAATTGGCAACCAAAATAATAACAATATCTTGATTTATAAAACCCTGATAGCAGCACCAATAACATTCCAGGGACAGAGCCAGTGATATCAATGGCTGCCCAGAGCCCCTGAAATCTGATTGGCCACCCCAGACTCCTTAAAATGATTGGCTATTTGCCTTGTTAGTCATTAAATAGCCACTTTTTAAAGTTTTTTGTAAAGCTTTGTTTTTAGGTTTTTAATTGTAATATCCCCAAGCTGAGGTAAACGAAAGTGGCCCCATCATCCTTATTTCTGTAAGAGGCCCCCATGGAAACTCCTGGACACCCCTGTATTAGAGCAACTTAGATGTATTTTTAGTTCAGTTTAGTTTAGTTTAGTATTAGTTAGTTTTGGTTTTATTTTGGTTTAGTTTAGTTTAGTTTAGTTTAGTTTTAGTTTTAGTTTATTCAGTCATAACACAACTCCAAACATTTTACACCGTTTCATACATTTCATAAACAAATCAATATAATATGTGTTGAGTAATGACTAAAAAGGCATAGGCAGAAACAAACTGCTTATAAAAGCCTATCCTACATTTCAACTATTTATGCTACCAACTTCAAGAAATGAAAAGAAACAACAACAGATATCAGTCATACTTTTAAGCTTTACAAACCATTTTTTGAAAACCAAAAGTGAATTACATGTTGTTAAATTTATATTGGCATCATTTCAGAACTTAACTCTAACAATAGAAACACATCAACTTTTCATACCTTTTTTTTTTTTTAGCTTTTTTGTACAGTAAATTTACAAAGACCTCTGCACTCAGCCAGGGATCATTTTTTATTTTGCTCTAAACATTATTTGCATTATTTTGTAGTAAAACAAATCAAAACAATTTATAACATGAGAATTTAGAAAAAGTGGAACTTAAAATAAATTCAACAAGCATAGATGAGAATGATGCAACAAAAACTGTCCTCATACAGCAATATGTAAAAATAATTCCTCCCAGTCACTAGCAGTATACTACACATACCATTTAAACAACATCATGCCAACAGCCTGCTCCAAGTTGACGAATAGTATGTAGAGTTGTAAAACAGTACAAGGTTAAGTTCCTGTAGAGTTAGGAATGCATTCAGAAATGGACCCCACACTTTCTGCAAATTTCCTTTTGAGCGCGGAAGTGAATATCTAATTTTCTCCAGTTTTAAAGAAGATATGATCTCTCCAAGCCATTTTAGTGAGTCTCCAAGGAAACATGTGAGAACCACTGTGACGAGATGGTCTAGACATGATGAAGAAAAGACAAGTAAAATGTGCATTCAATGTGAAGTGGATGTCAAAGCTAACTGTTTTATACATTTTTATGGGAAAAGTGCCTCTTTTCTTGAATATCTGCAGTATAGCCGTCTCATTTTCAGTTATGTTTTTTACCACTAGAGGGAGCTTCATCCCCACTTGTAGAACCAGTTTAGTCCATCTACTCCTTTTCTTCACAACACTAATCATATTCGGATCAGCTTACAAGTTTAATCTTGTGTTGTTGTCAGACATGGTTTTAGACATTTTATGCCTTATCTACACTTACACTGTTTTTTTGCCCCTAATTTACAGAAAGAGACACCGATAGAGGGAAAAAGTGATCAGTATGTGAGATACTGTACCCATGAATCATGGCTGACATTCATGCTATGTTTGATGTACATGTGCCCGAGAGACATGGAGATCAAACCGTGTTCACTGGGGAATGCTGCTTTGAGCTCCACCAATCCCTGCTGTCACGTCTGCTCCTCTCACATCCACAGCTCTGTGCTTCCTGCTCTGGCGTTAATTACAGGGACAGATAAAGCCCTGCCTGAGCATCGTATGAGGCTGCATGTGAGATACACCTGTGTGTCAGCGGATCAAAGGCGCCATCCTTTAAGGCAGTATTATGATACAAAGAGGGGATGTAAATTAAACAGTACTCCGGTGTCACCCGTCTCACCCATTTTCTCTCTCTCCCTCTCATACACACCTGCACACTGCTGTCATTCCTCACGCTTTGATGGTGCAAGTAGGTGTGTTTGACAGGAAGCGGAGGCTCGGTCGAGGCATGTGGTGACATACTCACACACGCACAAACACATGTGGGGTAAAAGAGGAGGAATAGAGGAGTTGTGGTTAAGTGCAGTTAAGAGTCTGTGTGTGGCTGCAGGATCATCTCACTGTGGGTAAACTGTGATTTGGCGATCTCTCTTCCTGGAGGAGATAAATCCTCGCCATGCTGGTGTGTGTGTCAACCGCTTAGTAATTACTTCATCCTGTCACGACCGTCTGAGAATGCAAAGCCAGTGGGAACTTGCACTGTCGCTCTTTCTCCGGCATGAGGGGAAAAAACACTCAGCATCTCTCTCAGACGGCTCAGTGTCAGATTAGAGGCGTTAGTCATCAGATGAGCACATGCAGAGAAATTTAATTTAGTTTAAATGGGTGAATTTACTACCTGTTATTCCTGTTTGTATGGTTTGATTTAAACTTGAGTCTCCCTGCTTAGTTTTCTAATCCACTTCAAGGACGTGTGATGTCAGATTTAATTTGAAAGAATCATGTTCTTGTCATCCAGATGTGAGCACATAAGAGGGGAAAAATCCTCCACTTGCAATATGAAATCTTTCACTAGATGTCATCAGAGCCTCACCTGCTTTGAAGCAGTTCTCCAGTGAGATTTGTCCTAACTGTGAGTGTTGAACATGGCCCAAATACAGTGTAACATGATGCAATGTGATCCAGAAATTCGCCTGCAGGTACTTGCTGAATACTTGAGGAGAAATAGCTATATCATAAAATCAGTCATTTGTAATGAGGGTGTATTTCTGTGACCTGAATCAGCAGTGGTTTCCTGCCAGGACACGCTCTGCAGCAGAATAAAAGTCAACAGGATAAATGTGCGGGAGCGCTTGCTTTGTGGCTGTTAGGTGTTTAGGTTTACTTACGACTTAATTGGTCCCAGCCTGTTATGGCCTGGAATGCTTTGATTGGAGCCATTCGAGGAGGAAGAGGCATCGTTTGGATATCTTTTGACACAGGAAGCCAAAGCAGGAGAGTTTCATTCATTCCTCTCCCTCTAGTTTCTCGGTTTGAGAGGAGGAGCTGACAGGGCTACAGCAAACACAAAGAATGGCTGCAGCAGTGGACCCCTGCTGTCCCCTCACCACTCTGCAGAGAGAAAACATGCACCAGATTGAAGCTTATAAAAGGGGGAATTCTGCTTGTTGCATTTGCAGACGGTTTTAATTATTAAAAGCAATTCATGTCTTATTTTTTTGCCTGCAATAGCTTGAGAAGATTTGGATTTGTCAGGTAAATGTGGCTTATAGTAACAACATGGTTGCAACATGTTTTTGGCTAGAAATTATACAAATATGCTGTAATATTTGATTTTTGCTGATATCTGAGTTGTCATTTTAAAATCAATTGTAGCTGATAACAACACCCGTATTTAAGTGTAGTTCAGACCCATGACTTCAGTCCTCAAAACATGGAATTCAAAGTTTAAGGATAACCAAATGTCAGTCCTTAAAACACACTTTAAAATGTAAGGAAGATGATGATAGAAGCAAAAGACTTCAGGCGAAGGTCTGCTGGTCCAGCCTAAAACTCCATAAACTTATTTGTGCATACAGCAATGTAACAGCTGATATAGACAGATTTTTATAGCCAAAATATCTGTTGTAAATATCTGCATACCTTTTCATGTCTGCCGATACTAATATCTTACCAATAATATCATGCATCCCTTGCTAAACAGTGAGTTTTTGCAGTTTGAAGATGCAGACAGCTCATTTAAGCTGACAGGGGTTTCTCAGTCAGGTAGGGGCTGTCCCACTCCTCCTTTCTTGCTTCTTCCTGTCTGTGTTTTGGCATCAGAAGGGAGCAAAGGAAAAGCAAAGCCCCGGGAGGATTTCCTCCGTGTTGACTGTGGATGATCCTTATGGCTCCTGCATGCTAAAGCTGGGCAAGGCAGGGCCCGCAAACTCAAAGCCCCAAGTGAGTGAAAACAGCAGAGGAGCTAAACCTCCCTAAAAGGCAAGAAAAAATGCAAAGACAAGTAGGGCTCCTTTTTTTGCTCTAAATGTTGAAAGTTTTTCGACTTTTCTTGACAGCTTAATAGTGTGGTGGAGAGTTCATGTTGCTTTCACTGTTTTAGGAAGGGGAGGGAGTGTGTTGGAGTGACTCTGAGGAATGGTGCACGGCTGTAAGTGGGTGGTTTGGGCTGTGCAGTGTGGGAGGCCAGGCCCCAGTGCAAATTAAAGACTTCTCTGTGAAAGTCCCAGACTCGGCTACAGTTATGCATATGTGTGTGTGCAAGCAGCCGGCGGGGAAGAGACTCAGCCCTCCCCTTCATTTTTTTTTTCTTCAATTTTTTTAACCAGTCATTAAAAATAAGCCACAGCTCAGCCCCCGGTACACACTGAGAGACAGCGAGAGGGAGAGAAAGAATGCATCTCGTCTTTCTCCTCCCTTTCTTTGAGCTTTGCTGCTTCACTAACCAAGTAAAACAGGGGGAGGAGGGGGGACTGATTCCTCTCTGAGGATTTTTTTAAGACCCCTCCCCCGTGTAAAGAGTCGTTTTTTTCTATCCAGGAGGGGAGAGAGGAGAAAGAGATGAATGGGCAAAGGAATGCAGGAGACAAACGAGTGCTCTCGGCAGGAGAGTGGGAATGTTGAGAGACCATTGTTCCTCCCCCCACCATGAGATTTCTGCAGGGAGTGGATGTCAACATGTAGAGGGGAAGAAGAAGAAGAAGAAGAAGAAGAGAGGGAAGATGGGTGTGAAAAGTCACACCTGAGAGACAGATAGAGCTCTGCAGCATCCACTCACATATTCATATTCACCCTGAGACATGCTGTCTGCAGCAGCGGGCACACATTGCTGCACAAACACATGCAGCCGGTGCCTATAGCTGCCATCTCGTCTTTCCCTCCCTACGCCCGCCTCCACCCCTCCAACAGGATGTATAGGGTCAGAGGGTCAGGACTGGAAACCACAAAAGACAGTATGCGTCAGTGTAGCCTGGTTCTTGTTCCAAAGCCCCCCTTTAGCCCCTCTAGTACCTCCTACCTTTCTGTCTCCCCCTCTTTTTCCTCTTAACTTTCCATCTCTCTCTCTCTCTATCCGTCCTCCCCCTCTCTCCTCTCATATAGGAGGCGCAGAGAAAAACCTTACGTTTGGTTTTGGGCCCAGATGGCTTTAGCATGCCTCTGGCGGGGCCAGATTAAGCCGTGAGTGTCTTCTTTCGCCTCCATGTGTAAGTGGTCGGGACAAAGAACGTCAAACAGAGGGGGAAAGGGGGAAGGAATGCAGGAGAGAGAGAGGAGAAAAAGCTCTGAACAACACCCGTGATGTTTCACGGCATTCCTGGAAGAATAAACTTGTAAAAAACTGCAAGCCAGATTTCCTGTTACTTGATGTGCCCAGTCATTTTATGAATCAGTGCTTCTTGCAGGCATAAAAAAGGAGAAGAAGTGAACTTTTGACCACATTCAGCTGCATTTATATGTAAATAGCAGCTGCAGCAAGCAGTGATCCTTCATGTAATGACATGACATCGGCTTTGTGTTTCAGCCCTCATAGTTAAGGCTCATTCCGGTGTGCGTGAGTGTCAGCCTGTTGTCTTTTTGTCTGTCTAGCTGTGAGTGGGCTATTTTGTCTGTTACTCATCAGATCTGAGGTTATGTTTTCATCACACTTTCAGTTCTTGAGGACAGTTTGTCTTCTTTTATCTGCTCATTGTGTTCAGCTCTGTAAGATAATGGCTGTTAGCATTGCTGTTGTGTAGAATTTGTTATTTCAATCTTGGAAATGATGATGTCTATACTTACTTTGATACCACAGCAACAAAACTAAAGATCCCAGGCACCTTATTTGTTCATTTCTTGTATTTCAGTTGCAGGAAAACTTGCAAAAAGATAGTTTGCCTGCCATTTTTGCTGGATTCATGCCTCCCTTAAACACTCACTTATCAAAGTACCGCTACTTCTTGGTGGTATTAAAAACAAAACAACAGCTTAGTGGAACTGAGAACAACAGGTTGTATCATTTTAAAATGTCAAAAATCAAAGTATCAAACATTTTGACAGTCTGTTTCTTGAGTTCAGAAGAAACCAGGCTGTATAATCCTGTTTTTCTCAGTTTAACTTTTACAGGTTAAAAACTCTGACATGTACCTAGTCATTTATCAATCACAAAGTCAGTCTCACTTGATGACTAACAGCATGATTGTGTTTTTGAGTTTGCCACGACTCGCTACAGTTGCCCATGCTGTCATTGCCGGCACATGCGATGTGTCAGCGAGCACGACGACTCCTGAGGTCGGTGAGCAATGCTGTGGGAAATGAGTGCAGTGAAAGCATGCGTGAGATGCGTGGGCGTGTTAGCTTTGGCGTTAGCACTAATGCTCAGGTTTATGCCCCATGAAGCAGCTGGAATGTACAGGAACTGAAGGAAACAGGACGGCAAACTTCTCCCCTTTTTTTCTCTCCTCCCATTTCTCACCTCTTTATCTCTCCTCTCTCCTCTTACTGACTTTGCTCTCCTTTTTCCACCCCCTGCAGGCAGGTTCTTTAGGACAGAAACCAAAGGCTGATGTGCCTCTTCATGTGGTTTTTTTAGACTAGTTGGGGTAAGGCTTTTGCCAAGGAGCGACGGAGAACAATGGAAACTGCCCAGAGCCGTCACAGGGCCGGGCTAATGAGAAAACCCCCTTCATGTAAGAGAAGTCTTGAGGAGATTAGCTCACATGCTTCAGTACTGTACAGGGAGGAACTCTGGGATTACATATTTATACAAAAATCCAGGATGATTATACATAGCAGAGCAACAAAGTCATGCAGCTGCTATTTACAGTGTGGATGTAAACAATAACACTGCTGTTAGAGTCAATGTTAGTCATTTTGAGACTTTAGAGGGATTTAAAACCATCAGGGGCATATTTTACGAAGGAGTTGCTCAAGTTAAGTTAAAACAAAACATCTCCAAGGAAGTGGAGTTTCAAAAAGGAGGTAATGTTCAGAGATTAAGCTCCTTAATATTATTTCCTGTCTCCTTCGTCACTGATTGACTGGCTGATCAGAGTGTCAGGCCATAAAAGAGGCACACAGGTAACTAAGCTCTCTATTTGGACTTGGAGCACAGGAAAAGTGGGTTAAGTGGAGTGAGTCTATTGCCTAACAGAGAGCAGCTGCCTGCCAGATTTAGCGTTGGCTGACAGTTGTAAACAAACTCTTATCTAGTCATTCAGCCTGCCGGAGCAGTTCCCCACTGTTGACACGGGTTTGTGTCAAAAAAAAAAGGGGCACACGAGCACACGGCTTTGTCTATATCACTGCCGGCCCTGAGGACAACACAGGAAAATTTAGCAAATGTTTCATGCTGATAGGGTGTTTAGATGTTAAAGCTAGTGCAGCAGAACAGTGCTATTTGCAGTGAAACTTCCCTCACAAACAAGCACTCACACATGCTAAATAAACTCATTTTAAAGGCACGCACACAGTGAGCTATTGTGTCTGAGAGAGCTCAGGCATCTGGAGTGCAGAAACCCTCTCCACTGACCTCTGACTCTGATGGCTGAGAGCTGAGGACTGACATGGGGGTCTGTGGAAGATTTTCAGGTGACTCAGAAGGCTGTCAGAGGGCTTTTAAAGGGCCATTGTGGTATGCTCTGTGTATGGTTTGTTGTGTGTCTGCAGTACTGGCTGACCAGCAATGATAATCTTCTGTTCTAGGTAATGTAACACATTTAGACACCATAAACAAGGCTCAACATGATCGCAGTTCAAAATGAAGCAATGTCTAACCTGCCCAGATTTCATGGCTCAAATATAATGGTCAAGGTACACATTGTTGGGTATTTTATTATCTTTTATTGACAAAAATAGCAAGCAGCTTCTGCAAAATGTCTAAATTAAACAAATACATCAGCAACTTTCACTACCAAATGTTGATGATGATTTATTTCTGTAGTTTAGATGATATCTCTCTTTGTTGGAAAAAAGACTGAAGATCTCTATTTTTAAAGCTTTAATACCTTTAAATACTATCCATTATTGCAATAATTGCATTGTTTGAAAGGATTTTTAGCATATTACACTAATTCAAACTAAGTTGCATATGTCTGTTATTGCGTCTTCGTTGCTTACAACAGCAGTAATGTCACATGGTGTGAAGTTCTCAGCTCATTGTCATCCTCTGACCTGGTGACGGGCTTTTTTGACAGCAGTCCAGGACAAACTGGTTGGTGGAGTTTAGTTTTCAGCTGCACAAAGCTGACGCTCCAGGGCTAAAACACATGTATTCATTTGCAACACAGCAGTGCCGCGTTGCTCTCCCTGTTTCACTGTTATCCGTGGTGTTTATTTGATTCTTAATTTACGTGAGCTGGCACCCATTCTTCCTGCTTTGTTTTGCTGTTGGCTGGTGTTTAGGTGAGCGTCAGTGCAGCTGCAGCGTTCCCTGTCAAGGTAAACAAACGGCCAATACAAGCTCCCCCTCTGCTAGCTGCTGGTGCAACGCCAAGCCTCCCAGTAAACTTCATGTTGCTATGTGTCGCCATGGTGACACTATCACAAAGGACTCCAGCTGGCTCTGTGTGCATGTGCGTGTTTGTGTACGACTGAGAGAGATGGACAAATGGACAGAAAGCGAGCAGACGGAGGCAGGCAGTAACTCTCTGATTCACCCTCCTCCTCCTCCTCCTCCTCTGCTCTTCTTCTCTGTTCACTATGCTCTGCCCTCTCCCCTCTGGCAGACCCTCATCCCAAACACTGTGCAGCTGGGCTCAGCTGTCAATGTTCCCCCGTACTGACCACCCCCTTTCCGGGCCTTTGTATTTGTTTGGTCGCTGGTGGATTTGCCCTTGGCCCCCGCGCGGGGGAGCCCGTTCCTGTTAGCTCGCCTCTTAAACCAAACCGTCTGCTCTTTGAAGTGGCCTATCACACTGATACACAGATTGGAGATTACAAGGCAGCTGCCTGCCTTCAATCTGTCCTGTAACATGAACACGCTGATTAAATAAAGGAAACGGCACACACCTATGCAGCCACACAAATGGGACAGGAGCACAGCCGATGAGGTGGCTCTCTGCAGAAATGAATGGAGACTTTGCTTTGTCTCAGGAGAGGGAAGACGGCTTTCTTTGATAATATCAAGCCCCTGAGGTGGGTGGTTGTGGTGGTGGGAGTGCTCTGCCAAGGAGAACTGCTATTCACACCAAGTTGTCGGTGTGGAACTTTTGAAGCGTTTGTCAAAAGAGGGGTTTGGCAGAGGGCCACTGGAGTTTGCCCATTCACAAACTCTTCTTCTTTGGGATGACAAAGCTCCCAGCAGGCCGCTCCAACCTCTAAGGAGATGAAATTCCACTTCCATTAAGAGAGGAAGTTGTTTCTAGTTCAGGTTTCACATAAAAGAATGTGATAGACGACTTTCTTTTTCTCCTTTACTTCAAATTTTTAATTGACTTGTCATATTTGATGACAAGAGTTTCCCACCTTCATTCTCAAGGTTCTGTCAGAGATCTGTGCCATACATTATATGGACAAAAGTATTTGGCCACACCTGTTAATTAAGGTGTTTAAATCAAATCCGTTGGTACAGGTGTATAAAATCAAGCACCTAGCCATGCAATCTCTGTTTGTAAACATTTGTGATAAAAATGGGTTCTGAAGCGCTCAGTGACTTCAAAAATGGTACTGTGATGGATACCACCTTTGCAATAAGGCGGTTTGTGAAATTGAATCCATGCTGGTTATTCCAAGGGATATTATCAGAAAGTGGAAGCGTTTAAAAACAACAGCAACTCAGCCACAAAGTGAAAGACCCCATAAAATCTTAGAGCGGGTTCAGCGACTACTAAGGTGCATGGTGGGTGAAAGTCACCAATGTTCTGCTGATTCCATATCTGAAGAGTTCTGAACTTCCCCTGTCATTAATGTAAGCACAAAAACTGTACAGCCAGAGCTTCAGGGAATGAGTTTCCATGGCCAAGCAGCTGCATGCAAGCCTCACAAGTCCAATGCCAAGCGTCAGATGGAGTGGTGTAAAACACACCAACATTTGACTGTGGAGCAGTGGAAACGTGTTAAATGGAGCGACGAGTCATGCTCTGATTGAGTCCAGGTTTAGCAGATGCCGGGAGAATGTTTCCTGCCTGACTGCATTGTGCCAACTGTGAAGTTTGATGGAGGAGTGATAATGTTATGGGACTGTTTTTCAGGGTTTGGCCTTCTTATCTCCAGTTAAAGGTAATCTTAATGCTTTAGCATACCAAGATATTTTGGGCAATGCTATGATTCCAACTTTGTGGCAACAGTTTGAGGAAGGCCCTTTTCCTCCATGACTGCCCCAGTGCACAAAGGAAGGACTACAGAGTCATGGTTTGATGAGTTTGGCATGGAAGAACTTAACTTGGCCTGCACAGAGCGCTGACCAAGACCCCATCGAGCACCTATGGGAAGACCTGAAACAGAGATTGTAGGCCTTTTCATCCGACATCACTGCCTGACCTCATAAATACTCAACAGATTGAATGGGCACAAAGTCCCACAGAAACACCCCAAAATCTTGGGGGAAGCCTTTTAAGAAGAGAGGAGGTTGTTATAGCTGCAAAACTCTATATTAAAGTACATTTCAGCCAATAATCTCACGTTGACGTTTGTTTAAGCATTTATTATGCAACATAATATTTTTTGGGGTCAGGCCCAACTTCATCACTCCTCACAGATTTGACATTCATAATTTGAGGAGTGATAAGATAACAGTTTAAACCCCCCCACCCCCCAGTCGGAGCCAACAGGTGGATGCTGGGGTGGAGGTGGGTTGAAGCTGAGAGCACAGTGTTGATCCAGGCGCAGCGATGCAGCAGAGGAAGAGACTAGAAATCTTGCAGCTTAAATAGCCCAATAGTCTAGGAGGACGTGAGTCATGTGATTTGATTAAGATGCATGTAGAGTGTGAATGATTGTGCTCGAGATTACTGACAGAAATAACTCACAGGCTTCATTTCATGTATTTGAATGCAATGTCATTACAGTCCCGATGGTATAATGGTCAGACGGCTGAATACTTTTGTCCATATTGTGTATTGCCTCTTCAGTGGGTCCTTGACTGTGTGAATGTTCATGTGGGAGGTCCAGGGCAGAGTGTCTGTCTGCTGCAGGAGGATCTGGCTTTGCTCTTATCATCAGTGGAAACTTGGCTTCTGTCCTATCAGGACAGCTGTTTCACTCTGATGCAGATATTTTCAGGCAGTATCTATAAAATTTTTCTGAATTCATTCATTTTTCTAACTGTTTGCTGACAAATCTCAACACTCATTTACTTCCAAGTTAGCAACACAGCCTCAGTCTGATGGATGGAGAGCATATCAGTGGCAGGAAGTCTGTGGTCGCCCTTCATGTGGAGAGCTTGAAATGTTAAGCCGGGTTGTGTCTGTGTTATTTGTGTGCCTCCGTGCCTGCGTCTGCATGTCTGCAGGCCTGTGTTTGTGCGTACATGTGTGTGTGTAGGCATGTTCCCACTTTGAGTGTGTTTATTTAACCTGTCCTGGCATTCAAACCCTCCCGTCATTCTCCTGCCTGTGTGTCTGACAGCTAGGTGGGACACGGCGCGGCGTCTCCAGTTTCATACAGCGCTTTATTGAGCGTATGGAAATCCAGTGTGATTCTTAACCCTTTAGTGAGCCAAAGAGGGCACGAACACGCACATCTGTACTGTCATGCAGCGTGAACGCACACACTAGTGTGACTTTTAGATGACTTCAGGGGATTGAAGCTCTGAAAGGGGCTGACATTCAATCCTTTGAACCTTCGCGGCTGATAGGGGCAGGACCTCGGCCTCTCCCTCTGTGTAAGAGCGCTGTGTGTTTTTACTGTGCTTTTTTTTCTTCTCTTGTGGGTCTGTACTCGCTGACCTTTGGAAGGATTAGCCTGGGGTGTCCATCATATTCCCCAGACAGGTCTGTGGAGAGCAAGTGTGTCAACATTTGGAAACTTTGAGGAATGAATCATTTTCTAAATCTTCAATGATCTAAAGTATTACAAATAACCAAAGCCTGGTAAATTAGACCTTCATTACATTTTTAACTGAAAAGGAGAGAGCCCAGCCTTAACTTGCATTGCCTGCAGCTTTTGCTTAGAAAATTATTTTAGGGGCATAGCCCCTTGAGTTGAAGCTTCTTTTCAAATTAGACAAAACAAACTATTGCAAGAAGATCATTACAATACAACAACAGAGAAATTAACAGAAAGCTCTCACAACCTAATCACTCCCTCACCCACCAACCCACCTATGAATACAGGTGTGAATACAATATTTTTGCACTCAATAGAAGTAGAGACACTCAAACCCTGTTATATAGCTTCATACACTTACATTGATTTATACATTTACAATCAATTTCAAGCAGACTAAGATTTCCCACATTGTCCACAACAAAACTGACAACAGGAGCTAAGTGTTTGCAGATGAGTAAAAATAAATTTCTTAAGTGATGAAAATAGGACATGAATCTGAGTTAATATGGAGGATTGTTCCAGTCAGAGGAGGCTTGATATTGAAAGTTGACCTTTGGTAATCAAAAAATGAGAAAATCCCCTTTTTTTGGTGTCTAAGACTTTTTGTTGCTGTAATAAAGAAAAGAGCAGGGGTGCAAAGTATGTAATTACATTTACTCAAATACAGTAATTGAGTAGCTTTTTTGTCTGACATTTTGAAGTCAGTTCTTTTATTTTTACATAAGTGTATTTTAGGGAAAGTATTGTGCTTCATTACATTTGTAAAAGCATAAACCACTAACTACACAGTAGCACTAGTGGGAGAATGTTTCCACATTACATCACACAACAGCTGCTGCATTTTACTTTATATAGAGATGTGACTTTACCGAAACAATCTGGTTAGAGGTCAGTATTCTCTTGATGTCTACAAGGGAAGACCATGTTTGACTTTACAACTCCCCAGTAGCTACTAGGGCTGTACGATTAGGGAAAATAATCTGTTTGGGGTTTTTTTTCCAACACTGTGACTGTGCTTAAATTTGCCATTACTTTTCAAGTTCCTCATCTTTTGTACTTTTTAAACAAACACAAGTAATAAATCATTCTACATTGTAACTAACACAATATTAGACAGATTCATCGTAAACTGTTCTTCCCTGTAGGTCAGGCATGTATGTTAGGATTAGATGAGGTATGAATTAAGATGAATTGCATATTTATATTCATCTACTTCATCATGTAAGTACTTTGACTGTGTTTTTTTTTTTGCAACTTACAGCCTAGTGAGAAACAGTCATGACAACATAACAAAACTCTGAGAATAAAAAAACATGCAACATTCAGGAAAGTAGGATTTTTTATCAAACTATTTTCATGATTTTTGCGTGTAGTGTAGAGCATAACAGTCCTGCCTCAAAAATGTGTCAACCTCAGCATACATTTCAGGTTAAAGAAATATTGAACCTAGTGCAATTTGAAAATTGAACTGGGCCATATTGCAATTTAATCTATTTTTTTTTTCTTCTACTTAAGTAAATTTTAACCAGAGTAACTATACTTATACTTGAGTACAATAGCCTTGTACTCTTTACACCACTGCATTAAACTGACTAGTTGTTTGGCTTTGACTACACATGGCTTCAGCAGCACGCAGTGAGTGAATGATTCCCCATTACATCCATAAACAGCTGTTGTAATTTTCTCATGTTATTATTGCACATTAAGGAAAGATCATATTTTACTGTACAACTCCTCAGTAGCTTGTCAGGACTCAGTAATTTTAGTAAACTTCAAATGAATTATTTCTTACTTTTGCTTGAGTAGATTAATAGATCAGTGCTTTCACTTCAACTTAAGTCAGTTTCAACCAGTTTCAAAGTAGGGATGCATGATGCAGGATTTTTGCCAATATTCGATATGCCAATATTTACAAAATCATTTCAGCTGATACTGATATGGATACTAACATTTATATACCTAGTTCCTCCTCTTAGCTGGCAGCTGAGAAGAGGATCAGGAGAGGAAGGTGGAACTTTCTTCCAAGCGTGGAGGGCCAACCGAACCTGCTAACTCCCCACATGACATCATGAGGGGAAATCAGAGAACACCTTGTTTCAGCACACATTTTCTGGAAGGTGGGGGGAGGGGTTCTGATTCTTGGGGGGATTGTGGCCAGGTGAGGGGCTCATATTTTTGACAGAAAAGCATGAAAAAGTATATTTTTCTTAATATGTGACCTTTAAGTATACACAGCCTATATTTACAGCTCACATTCAGTTTTATATATTGACAGAAATGTTCATATCTGCCAGAACCGATAACTAACCTTCTAAGCTAATATCTGCTGATACCCACATCATATCATATCTTGCATCCCTATACTGGAGTTTTGAATTGTATTGCAATAACCCTTTTGCTGCACGACTTGATGATTCAGCCAAAGATGACTTTCACGGTAATTCCAGCATCTTTGAAAAGAAAAACACAATTAGCTGGAGTAGCAAATACATTTTGATTTGTCTTTCTTGTGGTTGGTTTTGCCCATTAGACACACTCGGCTCTGTGATCTAATCTCAAAGCAGCATTTATCCCATCTGAGGTCTCTTCAGCTTGTCAAAGCCTGACTGAAATCACGTCTGGGATTGTCCAATCACTGCTGGGCGAGTCAGACAGAGAGGTGGGAGGCTGTGGGTAGAGGGGGATGACTGTCAAACCCAAAGGATGAAGTCAGCCTCTCTGGTTCACCTTCCAGTATGTTCAGTCCTCTCTGCAGCTGTCAGAGAGATGGAGAGACAAAACAAAACAACATCCGGCTGTAATAGTTTTAGACATAGCTGCTCGTGCTGCTGGGTGTGACTGGCAACAGTTGTCTGCCACACGCAGAGCAGCAATTCCCGCCACGGTAGGATGTTTGTCTTTTGTAGGGGATTAAAGGGATCCAGGAAACCCGCTGTCCTAGTTCTGTTGCGGTGCAAAAAGAGAGCGAGCGACCTAGTTTTGATGATAGCACCAGGGCAGGAAGGAGATTCCAAGGGATGGTGTAGTTAGGAGGTGGCTGGTTTTGGCTTCCTCTTTACAGTTTTTTGTCTGTTGGCATGTTTCTATACAAAGCCTTGTGAGTCAGTGTCTGTGAGAGGCTCCATTGTGTGCAGAACCTGTAGCTGTAACCTGAGAAGCAGACAGAAGACTGACAGGGAGAGGCAGAGAGCAGCACTGTGAGACTTTCATATCTCTCTGCTCAGATTCTAAACAAAACCTCCTGAGTACACTCAGCTGTCTCCTACAGTATCATTAAACTCCTGTGTCTTATCATAAATATCATTTAACTGCTGCAGTGTTGTTGGTGTAAACAATAGTAGGGCATACAAGCACGCAGAGCTATATTCAGCATCAAACACTTGTGGATGTGTACAGTAAGTGCGTGGAGGGTTTAACCATCTAGATCAGTGGGTCAAGTGGCTGACATGCTAATCCTATTACTGGACGAGGCTGTGATTTGTTAAAGTTGGCCCTAATCTACTGTGCGTTTAGCACTGCTACACAGGGATCTATGACCTCAGGGTGTCAGCTGTCACCAAGTCATTTTCCTCTCACGCAGTGGATAGATTCAGGAAGGTTTTTCCAGAGATGCGCCCATTGCACAAATCAGGGCCTATACAGATGTTATGTAACAATTAAGCCGATTCTGATTTGAATGCATATTATCTGCATAGTATCAGTACAGCAGAAAAAAGCTCTAAAAGTTAATAATCAGTATCAGCAGATTTTAAAACTTAAGCTGATATTTACAGCCAACATATCAGCCGTACATATCAACAGATTGTGTAGATTGTGCAGTGTGAAGCAGCATCAGTGGACCTAATTCATCAGACTTTTTTCTTCATGTGTAAAGGAGAGACTTGGCATTCTTAAAAATGGAAAAAATGTGTTTATATATCGGGATTGGTATCCAGTGACATAATTTTGAAATGTTTTGAAATGTCACTGGGACATGCTGTACAAACTGCATGTTGCTTATTTTTCTCAGAAGTGGTGTAAGACACACTGCTGATGTTTTCTTTCACCTTTTATCATTGGAGCAAACCAGAGTTTGTTCAACATTTGTCTTTACTTCCCAATAGCAAAATAAACTGAATGTGCACATCTATACATCCTTATTAGCACTGCATTGACATGATGCAAGACATTCAAATCAACTTCTGATTTTTGTGCACGCCACATTTTTTTGCTGATGGGCCTATGATTGTCAACAAGACTTATATAGCCAAACCAACTTTCACCTGATATGCCAGAGCATCCCTTATTTTCATCTTATACTTTTTATCATCCTATTTTGCATGCATGCTGTATTACAGTACTTTTAATCACAATTTTATTTGTCAAATTAAATCCACGTGGTATGCACAATGTTATCAGCAGGCTATCTATATCAACAGATATTAGCTGAAAAATAATAAAAAATTTTATATTAACAGATACGAATATTTCTGTCAGTATTCACAGTTGTTATGTTGGCCATACATATTCGCAGTTTTAATCATATGGCAACCTTAAATATCAGCAAACTCTAAATGTCTTAAATGAAGCTCCAAACATAACAAACGACCAGACTGTCTACCTCTCTGATCCTCTCTCAGCCCCACCTGACTCAGCTTCTCTTCACACAGGAGACACTTGGTGTTTTTTGCAAGAAAAAAGGATGTGTATCAGTATTGGTATCTGATAAAATTAGTTTGGAAATGTAAGCATATTGGATATCGTTTAAAGGTCCGACATTGTGCATCCCTACGGTCAATTAATTCCATTTTTGCAGGAATGACTAGTGTAATATCCTCAACTTCTTAATATCAAATCGTATTTTTTTTCAATTGCAGAAGTTTTGTAATCTTTAATTTTTGTGGCTATAGATGTCTAACTTACCAGTAAAGATTAGTTGATTAGTAAATGATTAGTTGATTAGTTGATAGTTTGCTGAAATATGAAGAAGCTGTTGAATTTGAGAATATTGTTGAATATTCACCATTAGGGATTCGCTATATTATCAATTATGATATGGTATATGATATATTATGATATGATATCAGTATCAGCCGATATTTGGGATGTGAGGCATTGGCCGTGTAAACAAATAAGTTAATGGAGTTTCAGGCTGGACAAACAGACACTACATCAGCTGAAGTCTTTTTCTTTATCATCATTTTTATACTTTAAAGTGTGATTTAATGACTTAAATGTGTCCATTTTTTCATCCTCAACCTTAAAATTGTGTTTAAAGGACTGAAGTTCAAGGTTTGAACTCTATTATCTAGATTCTCGATTTGATATCTTTTATGTGTGCCTTTTCATGTTACTTATGTTTTATGTCTTTTAAATTGATTCTGTATTTTAAATGTAGTGTTCTTCTTTTATCTCTTGTGAGCTGCTATGTATTTTTATGTATTTTTTATTTAATAAATGCTGTACAGCACTTTGGTCAACTGTGGTTGTTTTAAAGTGCTTAACAAATGAAGTTAGATTGGATTGGATTGGATTAAATATTGATATCGGCTAAAATGATTTTGTAAATATCAGATATTGGCAGAAATCTATTATCATGCTCCATGATGATTATGTGTTTTACGTTGAAGATTATTTTCCTTCTGTAAGACCGCTGTAGTCATTGTGATTAAGACAGGAAGTGGAATTTTTTTGACAGAAGGTAGCTTATAGTTATTAAGAAGACTACAGACAGCCACTACAGTGTTTCAGGTGTAATATTTATTGAATAGCCAGTTTTGTTGTCATTCCAGAAGGCCAGGATAAACAGGATAAACACATTAAAGTTAAGTACTATTAAAAGCTGATTTGTTAACTTAAATTTTGAGCCAAAGCTAAGAAAACCATGATGACATTACTGTTACATAATCCTGTTTATTTCTAAGCTATCCATCATACTCTCAGGAGTGTTTCCTCATTTTCACTCATTTTTAACAGGTTAACTGAACTCTTTGTGTAAAACTGAGAGAGTCATACTTGTTTTGTAAGAAATTTCTGTATCTCTGTCTCCTCCTTACAGTATCATCATGCATCACCACCTACAAGAAAACGCCTCCCCCAGTCCCACCGCGGACCACCCCATCCAAACCCTTCATCTCCATCACAGCCCAGAGCAGCACCGAGTCGGCCCAGGATGCCTACATGGATGGCGGCTCAGGCCAGCGGGCGGGCATCAGCTCCCAGCCAGGCCTGTCCAACTCCACAGAGAGCATAGACAGCATGAAGGCGTTGACGGCGGCCATTGAGGCGGCTAATGCTCAGGTGCACGGCCCTGCCAGTCAGCACGTCACCAACAGCACCATCACCATCACAGCCACAGCCACCACCTCCACTGTCGCACACATGTCCACTGACAGTAAGGCGCAGAGGGAAGCGCTCAGGAAGTGCCTCTCCATAGGAATCCAGGTTTGTGGACCAGCTTTTGTTTTGATAAATTCTGTTCTTGAGTGCAGTTTTACAGTTTCTCCTCCTCCTTTCAGGTGGATCCAGAGGAAGGAGAGCCTACAGAAGAGCAGTCCAAATTCCAGTCAATAGGAATTCAGGTGGAGGATGACCGCTGGTGAGTAGAGAGAGAGGAGGAGGAGGGAGTAAGAGTGAGACTGATCAAAACAGTAAGATGACTTAAGGAGACGGAGAGAAGTTTGTAGTGTGCAGTGCAAGCTTGTACCCCCCTGCACTGGCTTAGCCACAGCAGCTGTCCCCGGATCAGGGGGGTGGTTGGCGTCAGAGCCCCCTCTCAGCCAGGGGGCCCCAAGTGACAGCTGGGCCAGAGGATGTGGTGCAGGGTAGCTGGGAAGGCAAAGGGGGTGAGTTGACAGCCATCTGTTGCTGCAGTCATTGTGATTCAGGCTACTTTGACGCTGTGTTTGTGTAGGCGTGGGAGGGAGGGAGAGGGGAAAAGGGGGGGAGTTTTATTGGGTTTGTTTAGAGAACTGAGAGAGAGACTTCTGCACTGTCAGATCAGACTCATACTGATACATGTCCCTAGTCTGAGTAGAAGCAGCTTTTTGCATTAGCTCACATCACATGGGTTTTATTGAGGCCTCTGATTGGACTCTTCGGCATTCATGGTTTCTTTGTTTTCATCAAAACACTGACCTTCTACTTACTGAGGGACGGTTGACAAATTTAACCACGGTCCTGGTTTTTCATGCCGTAGCCGAGGCATGCTTCAGGAATTTAGAGACACATCACCTTTAATCAAAGGTCACAGTGAAGCCTGGGTCCAGCACTTTAACACTCACTCACTCTGAGTCAGAGAATGTGAGGGGCTTTCTGATAGGGGGAGGTCTCAGCTGACTGACCAAGGCAAACATTAACTCACCCAGACACCTTGTAGTCCGCTAAGGCTTGGATGTTACGCAGCACTTCTTCAGTTAATGTTTGGACAGAGTATTTTTCTTGCTTGTTTACCTGTTGGCATGCTTGTGCATTGGTGTGTGTGCTGTTCCATGCATGAATATATGTGTGTTAATACCTGGGAGGTTGGGCATGATGCCCCCTACATCAGATTCCCAGACGGTGAGAGTGCCAAACTCCTACAGCCTTGCTCCAGTGCCCAAGCTTCCTTATGTGAGTGTGTGTGGGAGTATGTGTGAGAGAGAAGAGAGAGACTGTGTGTTTATGTGCAGCAGTCGCAGGTCATGACCTCACCTTGCTGTTTGAACTGAGATTAACTGAGAGGGAGTGGAGGAGGAGGTAGAAGAGAGAAACACAACAAACAACAGGCTAGTTTCTACCAGACCTTTTCTGTGCTAATAGAGGGCAATCATTTGTATTTCTGTGTCATGTATTTTCCCGGATAGGTGTTATTTTTAACAACTCTAAGAATGTGCTTTGAGATTTTATTCATTTTCAGGACAATTCTAGCAGAAGATTTGCTCATTCACTCTCTTGTTGCTTACAGCGTGAAGTTTTTCCTGACCTGGTGTGCATCCCCTACTCTTACTTGCTTTTGCACTCTATATAGCATATTAACAATCAGTAAAGCAGCATTTAGAAAAATGTACATAAGGAAAACAAAAGCTGTTCAAAATTTGCAACAATTTCTGCCCTTGCGCCGCAAGCTACTTGCAAAACTGTCTGGGATCCCTTGCTGATGGGAAGAGAGGGTCTTAGGGGTGAAGACATGACATTAAAAAGATGCTGCAGACAGCCAAGGTGGTTTACAAGATGACCCATTTTTTGTCTTTGTTTTAGAATGTTACATGAAATATGATGTATTTAAGGTTTTAACAAACAAGCAAATAGAATAGAACAAAAAAGCATACTTGTAAGCAGAATAGCCACTGATGCAGCTTACAATGTACAAGAGGATCATACTGGTTGTGTGATAGAAATGCCGCCACCCCTGCCTAATCTCTTGCTGTGAATTTTCCCAAAAATGCCCTGCTGTATTCACACATCAACCCAGCCAGACTTAAGACAGAAATTTTACTAGGGGATGGCAGGAAAAACTCAGGTAGGGTCAAGGTAAAAAAAGAGGTGGAAAGTAACTAATTACATTTACTCAAATGACTTTAATTGAGTAGCATTTTGTGTACTTGTACTTTTTTGGTATACATTTTGAAATCCTTAATTTTACTTTTACCTAAATACATTATGGGGAAAGTATTGTAATTAATCACATTTTTAGAAGCAGTAGTGAGTAAAAAAAAAAAAAAAAAAAGAAACACAAAAAGGTAAAACATAGAGGTTCTACCTTTCTGTCAACAATATGAATCTGTCTGTTATTATTGCCAGTTTATTGGCCATACTTTTATTTCTGCATAAGTAAATTCTAACCAAAGTAAGTGTGCTCTTACTTGAGTACAATAGTCCTGTACTCTTTCTACCACTGGCGTTCATACACATGGCTAATTTGAACATTTCGGGAACATTTTTAGGGATTTTTTTGCACTTTTAAAGTCGTTTTTTAATTTAACAGCAAACATACAATGAACACTGCTTGATATGTGAAATAAAAAGTCTATACCAGGCACACAGGCATCTACTGATAGCAGAATGGAAGGGCTGTCTGATAGTATTAATACATTAACCTTGATTAATTAAGCTTTATAATCTGTACATTAATTTATTTTGATTGTGATTAATCGCGTAGTTTATTGTCCCTTCCTGCATGCTTTGGTTAAGCCATTGCAAGCAATATAAGATAATGATACCACCATGCCTTACTGTCTAATTTCACCTCTAAAAACTCAGACATCTCAGTGGAAAGTTCAAAACCAGGGCTGTCAGATTAATCACATTTATTGCAATTTATTTAAGGTCCATAATTAGTACATTCGTTTTTTAATGCTTTGTTTTTCATTTGAGCACACTTTGATCAAGCCACTGCAGCATCCCTGCAGTCTCAGTGATAAAAAATAAGTCAACTACTACTCCTTTATGTCCCATCTAATTTCATTCAAACTCATAGACATCTCAGTGGACAAGTCAAGAGTCATCTGCACCTTGTTATATCAAACATTTCCCTTTTTACTGTCCCCTCATTTCCTTTTCCATCTATAACAACCTTCTTTTTCCGTGGTTAAGTTCATGTCATAATCTTTGTTCTTCCAAAAGTTTCTTTTCTTTTCATTTAAACTTGTCTAAATCTTAACAGGAAGTCAGTTACCTTGAAACAAAGAAATACAGAAACACTGTAATTCTATACATATGCACACTGCAATACTATGCAAATAAGATGATAAAAATGGCTTTTGTTTGTACACATTAGAATTTTAGATAATGTCTGATCATCAACTTTAAAAAATCCCTCCTTCTGATAATGTCACAAAAATGCAAGATTTACAACAAACAGTATTTTTAGGGCTGATCATTGACAAACCTCTAAAAATGTGTAGGTTAAGGGTTTGTGGTCACCAGATGGCTTTGCAGTCACAGAGGATGGCTCCATGTTCTAGTGGCAAAACCATATGCACTGCCATCTTGAAAAGTCAATGAAGGGACGGCCAGACCTCCCCGTGTTTTTGTTTTGTCCTCCTCAGACTGAATGTTTGTCATTACCGGGTAAAGAAAACACAGAAAGCTTCAGGTTCCACTTTAAATTGACAGTTTGGGTTCAAGACGATGTGTTTTCAGTGATACAACATATATTCTGCGGCCTGTTTTATATCTAAATAAAACATCGGATTGTTATGTTAGAGTCCTCTGTATTTGTCTATTTATGGTTTGAATTTTCTGCAGATGAGAGGGCAAATATTATGGTTTATGACAAACAACCCGAGAAGAGGAGGCCTTCTGAAAGCAGCAGGATATGGAATGTGTACATTAAGACTCCACCCCTGTTGTGATTTACAACTCTCAGTCATGTTCAACACATGAATGTAATAAGAACATGGACTTTCTGCATTTTTTTCGTGCTCTCTCTCTCCCTCCTACATACTGTCTTGATGTTTTATCGCCTCTTCTCTCCTCCACACAGACTTTTCCTCTTAAATTCCCCTCTCTTGTTCTCCTGTGTATTGATATGTCTGTCTTTCTGTCTGGGCTGTGTTTGGCCTTGCCCGTCTCTGCCCCTGCAGGAAGTTGTTAGCTGGCTGATAGAAAGCAGGCTGAGGTCATTAGAAGTGAACACCTGCTCGGAGGAGTTACTCTTTAACTGCTCTTCACACACACACTGGCGGGCTGCTGGTGCACACACTCTAGTGTTTGATCTTCTCGAAGCCACTCCCTTGTTCCTCTTCTGCCTCTTTTCCCTCTGTTCACAGAAGAGGAGAGATGAATGAGAAAAAAGGAGGAGGTAGAGATGAATGGGTAGAGTGGTGGAGGAGTGTGTCCGGAGATGGAGCTGTGATCATTTGTGAGAGTCGTCTTGCAGGAAGGTCAAGCTGAGGATCATGAGAGTGGAGACTGTGGGCACTTAGCACGCTAGAAATTCACTCCTTTAGCTCTTGAATGCACTGGCTTTATTGTTAATATCATTTTAAATGATGTACATGCAGTAAAAAAACCTAAGGCATCCTTGGCCCAAACAAACTTTGCATGGCATATAAAATGACAATTCCAAAAAAGTGGGGACATTGTGTAAAATGTAAATATAAACAGAATGCAATAGTTTCTAAATTTCATAAACCCATATTTTATCCACACAGATTTTGAAACTGAGACATTTTACCATTTTAGTAACAGTATACGCTAATTTGGATTTAATTGCAGTAACACATCTCATAAAAAGTAGGTATGGGGCAATGAAGGCTGGAAAAGTAAGGGCTACAAATGAAAACAACTGGAGGAACAATTTACAACTAATACGGTTAACTGGCAACAGTTCAGTAACATGACTGGGTATAAAAGAGCATTTTAGACCAGCAGAGTCATAGAGGCAAAGATGGGCAGAAGTTCACCAGTAGGTGGAAAAATGCAGGGCACAATTCAAAAGTCTTCATCTCTACATTAGTACCTATGGTGTGGGAAGCTTACACAGCTGGAAAGCACTATTATTGCTGAAAAGTATAGAGAGGATTTGGATCAACATATGCTCCTATCCAGACGTCTCTTTTAGGGAAGGCCTTGCTTATTTCAGTAAGACGATGCTAAATCACATACTGCAGCCATCACAACAGCATGGCTTCACAGTAGAAGAGTCTGGGTGCTCAACTGTCCTGCCGGCAGTTCAGACCTTTCACCATAAAACAAGACTTTTGGTGCATCATAAAATAAAAACTCCAGCAAAGAAGACCCATGACATTTGAGCTGCTCAAATCCTACATGAGACAAGAATGAGACAACATTCCTCTCCCAAAACTCCAGCAACTAGACTCTCCACTTCACAGATGTTTAAAAACTGTTATTAAAAAAAAGGGGATCTGATGCAACAGTACACATGGCCCTGTCCCTACTTTTTAAGATGTACAGCTGCCATCAAATTCAAAATGAGCTAATGTTTTTTCATGAAATGGTAAAATGTCTCAGTTTCAACATTCGGTGTGTTGTTTATGTTCTTTTAAAATATGAGATTTGCAAATCATTGCATTCTGTTGTTATTTACATTTTACACAGTGCCTCAACTTTCTTGGAATTGTGGTTACACAGTACTTAAAGTTTGTACAATTCCACTTGATATGCTTTTTGTGAGTCTGCAGAGCTTTTCTGTAAGCCTATCAAAGCGCATATCCTGCTCCCCAAGTGGCTCAACAGGCAAAGATCTGCTCCATTTTTGTAATTGTTAATAAAAGATGTGCTTTGAGTCATGTACCACTCAGAGTTGTAATCTTGCAGGGATTAAACTGCACCCTTGTCCAATCACAGCACAGTCAGCTTGCCAGTCCCCCCACTCCCTGTAACACCCACGTCTCTCTGGCGTCCCATTCATTACTGGAATGGTGAGCTGCTCTACAGAACGCAGCCAAATGTGAGCGTGTTGATTTAATCTTTGCTCATGAGTGTGCGCGCCTGCCTGCTGTTGCACACAGTGTGGAGGGACTTGGCACAGTCTGCACGACAGCAGCACAAAGCCTCTGAGCCAAATACGACACGGCACACCCAGCTGTAGAGAAGGGTCCCAGGTGTGTGGGTTTAAGTTTGTGTTTGTAGTCTGTGTTTATGTGCTTCAGCTCCTAAGCAGGGTTTGTGGTGAGATAGACAGTCGCACACTCTGCTGCTTCTGAATGAGCCAGGTGACAAAACACACAGACACAAAACACTTCTGCTTTTCATCGTTATCAGGGATGAGATTGTTTTGATCTTTGCGGTTTTTTCATACCTAGAGTTGTGTATAAACAATCTTATCATGATTACAGCCATAATGTGGTGTTATTTTACAATGTAAGGGTGAATATAAATCATACTATAGCAGAATGTTAAAAGTTTTCTTCTTCTAACAGTTACCGGAGGATGACACGCTCCAACAGTGTAACCACGGCTGTGCAAGCTGACCTCGATGACCCATCAGAAGCCCCAGCTCCTCTGCCCCGCTACTGCGCCACCATGCCGCGCCAGCACTCCCGTGACGCTGCCACCTCCACCGTCAGCATCCAGGGCTCAGGCAACCACTACCACGCCTGCACCGGAGATGACTATGGCGAGGTAGGCTTCGACCCATCCATCCTGCCCCCTCCAGACCCTTGGATGGACAATGTGCCGGAGCCGAACATGGAAGCTCTGGAGGTCGTTGCACAATCAGTGTGCCCTCGCGACGGACGCTGGTTCCTCAAGCTGCTGCAGGCCGAGACGGAGAGGATGGAGGGGTGGTGCAGACAGATGGAGCATGATGAGATGGAGGTTGAGCTGCCTGATGAGAGTGAGTAGAAGCCTTGTGGTGTTAACATTCATCCTTAATGTTTCGATCACAAGCGTACGGCTTTAAGATAGCACGCCAGAAATCGTGAGATGCAATGAGATCCAGTCAGTGTTCCAGGCAACATTCTTATACACTCACATGTAAAAATTATGGCTCATTGAATTTCAAATTCATCTGATTTCTTACATCTTTTCTGTTTCTTATAAAAACATATTTTTGGCCCTGCTGTTGTTTATGCAAATGCATACAAAATGCATACAGAAGTGCAGAATTTAGAAAAACATTGTGACCAATGTTCTCCATATTGATCCAGCTAAGGACATTGCAGGTTATTTTCAATAACAGGCAGTCCTGTACAGATGAGGGAAGTGGGCAACACTACATCAGGACACGGTTAAGATGTTTGACTGACAAGCTGCCGATAGATGAAATTATTTCCAAAATTCGCAGCATGATTTTATCTGACCAAATACTCTACTTTGAACAGTGATTGTTAGTGGTTATAGCCTATCAAAACAAGATTTCCATTTCACATTTATCTGATCGTAACATCTAAAAAAACAGCTGTTTGTGGTTTCCCAAACTGAATTGCAGGCAACATCTTTAGACAGCCCGATTGGAGCTTCAGTGGCTCAGCCCTCACAGCTGTAACTGTTCCCAGCTGCGGTCTTGTTGCGTTGCAAATCTTTGACCTGAACTTTGCTAAAGGCTGGCCACACAATAGCTGATTTTAATATCTTAAACGATGTCAGAAACCTGGGAGGCCACAAACATAACAATAATTTCAAATTATTTTTCATTTTATCGTCCTCTGAGCACACCATTTGACAACTTAGCCTGACCGTTTGGCTACATACCTACAGGTGACCTCATAGCAAGGAACCCCACCCACAAGATCTCCCAGAATCCTGCATGACTTTAACCTGACACGCCAGATGGATTTGTTTCACACATCCACCTGGAAAACCTTCAATACTAAGCGTTTGGGAAAGGGCATAGGATTTGAAAAAAACTCAGAGTGTGATTGGATGAACATTCTGTCACATATCAATCAGAGCAACTAAACACATGAAGTAGCCACAACCGAGGTGCAGGTGCGCAGCTACCGAGGAATAACGCCAACCATGGCACCTATAGACATGTCAGTACACAGCTTTTGTTGTTTTTGAAAAGAAAACAACTCACTGCTGTTCTTTGTTCTTTTAATGAAGAAATGTCGTCAAGTTATGATAAACTAGTGCTTAGGCAGCATCCACGCCAATCTCTTCCGCCATAATTGCACCAGCCTCTTGTTCCTGCTTGCTTACGTCATGACTCCGCCGTGCCTGAAAGTACTGCCCCTTGTCACTGATTGGTCCTGTCAATTTCTAACCGGGCCCAAACGGTTCAGACAAGAGCTTTGCAAGATGGATTCGCCAGTGAGAAACAAGGAAACGGGCGTATACATCTGCTTTGTAAGGTTAGCATGACTTCAGATGACAAAACAAATATGGAGGACTGTAGAAATCCTCAGAGGGTTGTCCTTGTATGTGTTATAGTTGCAGCAAAAAACATAAAACAAGAAAAAGAATGTTTGTGAGACATAAAAATGTGTAACATTTTACACGGCTGGTGACGCCACCTCTTCTTCTGTGTCTAAAGCACCACTATCTTAAATCATTTATATCAAACATGTTTGATATTTACAAATCAAGGGCGGGGAGGCTGCTATGTAACTCAGAGCAGTAAAATAATTCTGTCGACATCACAAACTTGAGGATTATGTAGACAAATTATCATTCATGACGAGACTCCACTCAGGATGCGTCCCCACAATTGTCAGGGGAGTTAAATCATGTAATGTGTGGTTGCCATAAGGGTGCACTCACACTAGGGCAAGCTGCAAGATGATTGACTCCTGCCACCATTTATGATTGTCATACTTGTGTGCATTTATGAGGTCACCTCTTCTGCAAAAGCCAAGGAAGTGTACTGTGCCTTAGCGTGGTACAGAGCACTCACAAAAGTCCCAGAAAATAGACTCTGGGGCTCAAGCGTGCTTGGGCATGGTACAGATTGCCAAGTGTGCCCTTATACACCTGTGGTTATTATATTCAAGGCTCTATGAAATATTACAATAGCTTCATCTTTATCAGTCTAAATGTTTACTAACATATAGAGCATGGAAGTAAAGTCCAATCACTGGAGGAAAAATCATTTTAATTCCAGATGTCCTTGGAGCTGTCGTCCGCTGATAAGATCATCTAGGACTCATGTTAGAGTCAGTTGTAAACATCCTCTGAGTTCCTTAATGTAAAGTTATGAAGACAAATCACTGTGTTGTGCACTGATATTAGATCTGTTTCTCCTCCTCTCCTCTCCTCTGATTCGGAGGGTGCTGGTATTCCTGGTATTGGACCACAATAGCTGCTTGTTCCTGTCTCAGGCCCTCTGGCCTCCTCAGACATACCGTGCATATTTATCAATAGAAGGCTGCTGGCCCAGCCACACATCTGTCCTTAAGACACACTGTATAATGATCCCTCACACACTCAGTGAAGGAGTTTCTCTCAGTGCTCGTACAGGCAACTGTTTGATCATGAAGTTACACACATACTCAGCATGTCTGTAAACACAAGTCTATATATGTTTTATGCACATGCACTCACATGCACATACCACACTGTGCAAACAAGCCTCAGGCAGCAGGATCTGGATTTCTACCTGTCCTGGATTCTTCATCTCACCAAAAATGTCATTGCTTATGCAGCGGGCGTCCTGTTTTGGTTCCAGGCTAGAGATTCTCTCACAGAAATGTGCAGAACAGGCTGCCTGTCTCAAGGTTATGTTTTCCCAGATCTCACACTACCATGTGTGCACCCACACATGTGCACGGCTCCTTAAGACATTGTGTCTGTAGTGCAGATTCATTACCCCCCCTCTGAGTCTCTGATCCGCTTTGCTTCATGTAGACTAATGTATGCACCAGCAGTCCCTCTCCACCAGGATGTGTCAATCAATAGGGATGACCATTTTCTCCTTGATGCAGTACAACCTTGTTTATCTCATATTTTCTTCAATTTAAATAAAATATTTCTAATTTTTATCTTTGATTGTGATTCATGACAGCAGCCAAAGTGTGCAGAAAACATGACTTTTTAAGATTTTCTTGTTTCATTTTTAAAACTCTGTCATTTTTTTATATTGAGCACATTTCACTAATTATTTATTGACAGAATGAGGTCGAAATAAAACAGAATTCTGGTGTATTCCTCTCTGTTGCATTGCAAATGCAGCCTTTCTGTTATTGCAGCAACATGCCTGCAGTCTGCGGCTCTGTGAGTAATTGCATTGTGATTCTACGTGTGCGTGTGCTTGCGTGCGGCATGCATGTGCGCCTGTGTCTTTCTGCAGTCCTGGGGAAGATCCGCAGTGCAGTGGGGAGTGCCCAGCTGCTGATGTCCCAGAAGTTCCAGCAGTTCCGGGAGCTGTGTGAGGAGAATCTGGTATGTGTCACCTCATCCTCTGCATGCTTCCCCCACCACCCCACCCCCAGCCCACTCCCACCTCACCCAGCACTGACATCATCCTGCACAAATCATCCTGACAGGCCAGCGCTCATTTACTATGCATCTAGTGTAGAGTGTGCATCTGTACGCCCTTACTGTCTCTCCCAATAAATAGAAAAGCTGTATGAAAACAAGAGACTGATGAGGTATTTTTAGAGTCTGACATAAATGTGTAGATTTCTGCAGAGGCAGCCTAAAGCTGTTATGTTTATGCTTTATTCACGTGCATATTTATTTCTTTTTTTACATTCTTATGTCCAATAATCAAGCTACCTATGTTATATGATATACCCTTTATATACTAACAAAACCCATCATCATACTGCCTCTTTCTCACAGTTATGGACAATAGTAAATCAGTAGTTTAATGAACCAGCAGGGTTTCAATCAGATTTACTGACATCTGATGTTTAATGTGTAACTACAGTGAAAGAATGAATTGAAACAAAGGTTTTTCAGTAACCTATTCTGGATTTATAAGACAATTTATCATTTAATTTGTTATTTTTTGCCTTTGTATCTTTCAAAGCTATTTCTGGTTTATGGTTTCTGGTTTCTGGTTTCTGGTTTCTGCAACAGCATCATTATGAAAATATGTGATAATTATAACAATTGTGTGTTTTTGTATGTTTGCATCAGAATCCAAATGCACACCCACGGCCCATCTCCCAGGACCTGGCTGGTTTCTGGGACATGCTCCAGCTGTCCATTGAGAACATCAGCCTGAAGTTTGATGAACTCCACCAACTCAAAGCCAACAACTGGAAACCTCTGACCCCGCCAGAAATTCAGGTGAACAAATCAAATTCACTCAACTCTCATTTTCAAAATGATCAACTTCATGTTAACACAATTTTGTTTTGGAATGCCTAACTAACCTGCATGTTTTCTGATGTGGTTCTGTGTACTTTAGGGCTGAATAACTGAAAGTAAAGCTGTGCTGTAGCATGCTGATTGATCAGTGTTTACTGTCATGCTGCCTGCCTGACGTCACCACTGTTATTTGTGTGCTTTGTCTTGTTGTTGACAGTGAGCTGCTTTTGAGAAGCTTCTCTACCTGCCATGCACCGTTGGGGCCTGTCCACCTCCAATGGTCACTTTTACCTCACGCAATGGCCTCCCCCACTCAAATGGCTGCCACTGTGAACCATAACCTCATTCAGAATTGCATGCTGTCAGACGCTACACTGCTCTTGCTAACCCTTACCCGAGCTGGCTGCACTTTTGTTGCTCCTTATTGTGTTTTTTTTTTTTTTTTGCTGCAGCTTGGCCACAAGGACTGTGTCATTAAAGACCTTGTTATTATTCCTGTCCAGGAGAGAAGGATGCCCCCTCCCGTGCCAAAGAAGCCCCTGAAGGGCCACCCTCCCCTGGCTAGGGACCGCTCGCTGGAGAGCTCCGAGCGCCAGCGTCTGGAGGCTCGCAAACGCCTGCTAGCTGCCAAACGTGCCGCATCGGTTCGGCAGAGCTCTGCTACCGAGAGTGCAGACAGTATCGAGATCTATATCCCTGAGGCTCAAACCAGACTATGAGACACACAAACACACATCACTCACACAACGCCCAATACACTGTCCCATCCAGGCAATAGCACTGAACAGTGAGGCTAGGGTGCTAACGTGACATAATCACACTTTTTGTAGACTCTCCTGTGGAGTCAATCAAAATCCTTACAGCGAAGTGTACATTTACAGTATTTATTTATTTATTTTCTACCCCTCTCCCTCTTATTTCACGTCCCAGCTTTGATGTAGCAGCCCTTTCTCTTAATCCACCTGCCCCTCACTTACAGAGATGTATCTAATGAATCCATCTTTGAAGTGACCTGATATTACAAAGAAAGCCAGGTGTAGCACAGCAGTGACGCTTCACGTTTATGTGTGAGAGCTTTCACAGGAAAACAGGGAGAGGAGCATGCATGTGCATGTGCAGTGTGTGTCTGTACTGTATAGACATGCCAACAAACATTAAGAGTGATATATTTGATCTGATCTTTGATGAAATACATCAGATTTAATGAAGAAACCAGACGCGACCTATTCACAAGTATTAGAGATGTATTATTTATGCTAATTTATTTTTATATTTGTATAAAAGCCCATGATTTGACTCCAGAGTACCTTAAAGTGGGTTGCTTTTTGGAGTTTGACATAATAAGAACTCAAGACAAGGATAATTCAGTGTCTGTTAAAGACACAGTCTGCCCTCTGTCTTAAAAGGGGTCTTTCCAGCAGCAGGAAAGGTCAAAAGGTCAGAGTTTGCTCCTGCAAGGGTGACAGGAGCAGTTTTCACAGTCCTGCAGAGGGAAATTCACTAAAGGAAATCAGCTACAAAATGCCACAAACCTTTTTTTGTTCAATGGAGTGTTTCTGCCGAATGGTCTGTTTTGTTCGGTACAGTTTGGTAGGATAAACCTGAGCTTCATTAGATTTCAATAACCAATCTTTCTTGGGAATTGTTTAATCATGAATACCTGAGGCCTGGTTGGCTGGCAACTCCTGGGAAGGTTCACCAGTGTTCTGAGTTTTCTCCATTTGTGGATAATGGCTCACACCATGGTTCGCTGGTGTCCAAAAGCCTTAGACATGGTCCTGCTCTGGAGCAGAGCCTAGGTGCGCCCACCCCGCTGCCGTGCGTGGCCCAGTGACGTCACAGCGGACATCGTCGTCATTTGGGGACGCCTCGTAGAGCTGTTTAGGTAGCAACAGCTGCAGTTTAAAATGACTGCCAGATTACCAATAGAAGAAGAAGAAACTATGAAGTAGAAACAATGGCCAACTCTTGGACAGGCGAAGATACAAAGCAAGCTTACTGAAACGCAGCTATTTAATGCCCTTTCATCAGCTCTAGACACTCCCTCAAACAAGTTGCTTGGTTGTGGTGGATGAGCAAAGTGCAGAGAAAAGCCCATTTGTATCCCCTTCCAGACTGATAGATGTCAGTGACTTTGTTTCTTATCTGTTCTTGAGTTTCCTTAGATTGCAGCATGATGTGTTGCTTTTTTTAGATCCTTTAAGCTACTTTGTCAGTGATTTCTTGAGTCAGCAGGTCTGGCAGTAATCAGGTCCTGGGTGTGGCTGGTGAAATTTTCCCCAAAATGTTGTTAACCACAGTTAATTCATGATTTAACAAGGGAGGGCAATTACTTTTTCACATAGGGCCAGGTAGGTTTGAATGCCTTTTTTCCTGTCATGAATGAAATCATAATTTTAAAGCTGCATTTTGCATTTACTGTTGTTATCGTTGTCTGATGATGATTTTTTTGATGATCTTTAACATTTAAATATGACAGATATGCAAAAAAATAAAAAATCAGGAAGGGGAAAAATACTTTTCGCAGCACTTTAGATACCTTTCCCAGGTTTTGACAGTGGAAACGTACCAAACTGAACCAGACCACTTGGTAGAAACGCAGCGAGCGAAGGAGTGCGTGTGTTGTATGATTCAGATATTCATTTGAAAAGTGCTTCCTATTTTTCTAGGTCTAAAGGGTCCTAGTTTCCATCAAAAATGACAGTAGCATTATCCACAAACTGTAAACGACACTCATATTGTCTCATTTCAAACTGAGCAACACGTTTGTACAAAGAACATTCAGTATAATGACATGCATGCTGACACAAGGTAACTGATCGTTTTTGTCTTTTCTAAACAGGTTAATCCTTTCTCATGTTTCGTCCAAAGTCTCTGGTGTTACAGACAAATTAAATCTCTGATATTTGGTACAATACTGGTAGTTGTACTATATTTTACTATGTCATTTTTAGACGAGAAGTATCGAGACAAAAGGACTGCAAAGGGACTATTTTCTCCTCACTGTGCGTGCACTATCTCTGCCTCCAAATGAAGCAATTATTTGAAGGTTATTTAACACAAGAAATACGATTTGTAATATTTTGTATCCATGTTTAATTTATTGATTAGAACAAAGACTGTTTATTGACATTGTGATTATTATTATGCACTGACAACAAGGCCCTTATACTGTGTTTGTTTCATTTTTGTTTTATTTTTGCATGACTGGCACTTTTTTGTTTTCCGTGATCAGCCTTAATTTCAGATATGATAGTCGAGCACAACAGCAGTCTCAGGGGAAGAAGCGCGCGTGTGCATGTGTGCGTGAGTATATTACCCATGGCTTCATCTCTTACTGTATATAAATCCCATGATCTTTGACAAGGGAAGTACCCACGCCATCTTTTTTTTTTAATTGTGTTGCTGTTGCACATCTCTGCCCTTATTACTCTGATGTAAACAAGGTATTTCAGTCAGCTGCTTGAATGTGGAGACAATCCTGAGCCAGTTTAGCCATCACCTTATTCTTTTCAGTGACAGAATCGCAGACGTCCACTTCTACGTGATGATCTGACAACGTTTTGTGCCATTGGATAACTATAGTGAAGGATTTTCCTGCTATGTGTCCCCGGTTATACAGAAGTTTATAATTGTGAAGGAACTCCAGTGATGAAGGCTCAGTCTAAATACAACCCTAGCCCGACCCCTGCGTTTTTCATGTTCACGTTTAAGGTGGTTGGAATGGAGGGGTAGGGTGAAGTTCTCGGGGTACATTGCTCCTTAGCTGGACATCTTCCAGAGGGTCGAGTTGTGGGATATTTACCAGAATGCCTTGCAAGCAATGAAATAAGTTTACAAATGTAAGTGGTTCCTCCATAAATGAGATGTGAAAGTTTGACCACCACATAATGTCTTTATTTAATGTTTCAATTCATAACGGTCTTTTTGTTTTGAACAAGCATTTAAATAGTAGGAATGTCTAGTACTGTCTGTTTACATAAATACAGTCAAAGACTGCAGATGGAACTTGAAGGGTTCAGAGGAGGAATTCACCACTACCCCTCTGTTTCAAGGCAAGGACTCACTCTAAAACAAGGGATGGGGTCAGGGGTTACATTTAGAAATGAGACAGAGCCGAAGTAAGCGTACAGTATGATTATTATCTTTTAGTAGGTTGATTAAATTTTAGAGAGGATGTATAACGTTAAAAATAGTTAAAATTTATCGCCATTTTCTGTAGATGAAACTCATTTTAGCTTTTTTCTTTTTTTTTTTACCTTGGAACTTGTATTTGAACTGTCTGTCAAACAATTGACTTCTTCTTTATGTTTATTATATTAACATATCAATATAACACTCCTGATATAGCAGGGAGTTAGAATGTTGGATTGTGCTTCATTGCTAAACTCCAAACACACTCCAGCAATCCTCTGAAGCTTGTGATGTAGTTATATAAAGAGAAAAACATTCAAATAAACATTTGTATATAATTGAATGTTTCCCTATGTAAATGTAAACTAAAAAGTCCTGATCAAATAACATATTAAGCAGATATACATTTTGTAATTAATGTTATTACACTGTTGATGTTCTGGCACGTGTATGAGCTCTTATCAGCATTAAAAATTATCATTGCCATATTTTTGTCTCCTTCATTCTCCTCTCTGTCTCTACATGTGTTTCCAATGTGAAGATAATTAAACAGATTACAAGGCCAGAGCTGAGTTTTCAGGGCATTTCCCTTCCGCAGGGGCGGGTCCCCATAATTAGACGGCACTTTTGGCCTTGGCTTAGCCCCGTCGCTCCTGTACACGCAGCTTCTGGTGATTCGTCATTCACACATCAGTCAAGCTGAGGGGAGGCGGGCTGACCTCGGTGGCCAGAGTTCAGGAGTGGGGGGTCTGCGGAAGTGGGTGTCTATTTTGTATAAAGCCTGACTCTGTGTCTGTCTGCCTTTTGGATTTGCCACCATGGTGGGCTTTAACTACCCTCTGTGCGCCTGGGCGGCTGTTTGACCCCTTATTAGTGAATGTTTTCCAAAGACGTGCATTTGTCAACTCCCTGATTTTAATTTCTTAAGCTTGTGTGAGGGGGTTTGAATCCTGTTAGAAAAAAATCTTACTTTAAAACTGTTGCAACTTTATGAACTTCAAAAGCAAACAATCACAGTGAATGTAAGGTTCAAAAGAGCAGGAGGAGATTTTTGGTCTGAAAATGCACTTAACACATGCACAGGACAAGAAAGTTCATTTTAAGTAGCTGTAATGTTGTTGGGATTGTTTTTTTTTTAAATAAAGCCTTTCAAGGCTAGATGTAAAATTTGGACCAAACCTCTTCCACAAAGCTGCCACTTTTGCCAGGTAAGAATATCTGGAAAACATTCACCGTCTCTATAGATATTTTTTCATATATTCATCAGTGGCGCAGTGTAGGTGTCAGCGAGGTGATTGATTGATATCAGAAGAAAGTCTTTTCGACTGTTTTTAAAATTATTTTTATCCCTGAGATTCATTGAGTTTAAGAGAAAAGAAAAAACACTATTTGCACAGTTGGAGGACAAAACAAAAAGAGGAGAGGGCTCTTCAGCCTCAGAGGGGGCCAAAATTAACAAACCCACTAGATAATCACAGTAACTTTAATATTGTTAATGTTTGTTCTTATTTCTACAGATGTATTTTTCTTTTTATCCCTAATTATTACCCATTCTTCCTCATAATTGCTGCCTTTCTTCAGGCCTTCTAACTGATTTGGGAAATAGCTCTTTAAGCAAACACTACAGAGATTACAAGCAGGCCTGTCCAGAGAAATTTCTGGGCCCCTGAGAGCCCAGTAAATTTGGCCCTAACTAGATGACTGACTCATTGTATGCAGATCGGTAGTGTTAGGGCTCAGCTTTTTGCTAGCGTTTGACACTTTGGCCCAGCCCTCATCAGCTTTTGAACCTCAAACAAGTTTGGAAACAAGTTGTTGTTAGGGTCAAATTCCTCAACCAATGATTTTCTTGATCTGTTCAATTAGCGCCCCCTTTATATATATAGATAAATAAAGACACAAGCTACTTTAAGAAGAAGGAAACTGATTTACTTTTGGAAACAGGCAATCATAAATACAATATATAATGTTGAATATTTCAGTTCTGCAAGTTATACAAACCTCCTTCAGTTAGGTCTGAGAATGCTTTCCCCTTTTTCCCCCCTCATGGAAGGCCTTGATTACATGCAGAGTTTGGACCCAACCTTGACAACAGAAGCTGTCACTTCTGCCAAGCAAGGACAGAAACAAAAGGTGGAAATGCTCCTGAGCAGCATGAACAGGCTTTTGGCACAACACTGCTGCCATCAGTATAAGTAATGACCAGTATAATGATGGTTATTTAAGGCTCCTATGAGGCATTTTTAACTGGTAAAGAAGAAGATTGGAGTTGCAACTGGTATGTCTACATCATTGATTCTCAACTGGTGTGTTAGACCAAAGACTGTAGAAGGAACTGGACAAAGCCTGTGTGACATCAGCTGTCTGCTTACAATAGGCGGACTCAAACTGCTTTTGAAGCCAATCTGTGGGGGGCTTCTTATTGAAATCGCTGTCTCAACTGAACTTTGGATCAACCTAAGGGCAGACAAGAGCCCTTCCACTGGGCTCAACTTCCTGTCACCAAAACTAGTGCTAAAGCTGACCTTCTGGAGGTAGCGTCTCCCCACCAAGCTATCTGTCAATCAAGTGAGACGCACCAATCAGTGTGCCAAAAAAACCCATCATGGTACAAACCCCCCCATACAGTGAGAGGACATGAAGACATTAGCTAATGGTGCCCGGTTTTTAAACCAGGCTGTAAACCAGTTTTTGTGTTGTGTAAAAACAGCTTTTTAACATGTGTTCAGATGGGACTTCCGGTGTTTCTGCTGCCAGCCTCAAGTGGACACTCGCGGTATTGCAGTTTTTTTTTTTTTTTACACTTCCACATTGGCTTCATTTTTCAGGACCGCTTGCTGCTTGGTTGGGACCCAGAAATGAAAGTCTAAACAGAAAGTCTATGATGTGCTTTTATTTTGAAGGATGTTTATCTGTCTTTTTGTTTTCTCGCATATTTTGTTCCATCTCAAACACAAACTGCCCTCTGATTATTTCTGTAATTATTCAAATGCTTGTCACTCCTTTTTTTTTACATTTTCAAAACCAAATTGTTACCTATTAAAAGCAGAATGATTTATTTTATTACATAACATTGTACTACAATAACACTTTGAGGACAAATTTACAATCAAGAGGTACAACTTTGTCTACAGAAAAACAATTACACAAGACCCCCCTTAGTCAGCCAGCCAAGCAAAAAATGATGCGTTAACAAATATCTATAAATTTAAACATTTTTTTGAAGTATAATTTAACTATATTAATAAGCAATAATTTTACTATGGTTGAATTAAATGTACTTATTTTCTTCACATGAGTTGATGTTTTTATTAGTCTATTCCTGAAGTATAACATTTTAGCTTTCTAACCCTCACATTAGAAAAATACTTACATACTGCATGTATTTCTTCATCACTATTTTAATGCACCTTACACTTACTATAAAATTACAATGCGCTAGGCTTGTTAATGTTTGAACAAGTTTTATTTATCTTTTCTTTTTTTCTCACACCTGCTGACATTTAGTCACTTTTGATTCAGTAATGGCACTAATTACGAATAAAATAAATAAAAACATGTTTCACTTCTCAGGCCTGCACCCCACTGTGGGCCCAGGTAATCAGTGCCCATGCCCTGTGGAGAAAGTGCCACATTTCCCTTTCCTTGTTGTGTCCTGTACTAATGCAGGTAATGAGTTTTCACAAAAATATCTAATCTTACTTTTTAACTGTCAAATTGTTGGTATTCTTAGTCTTTAAATGTGAAAAAGGCTGTTTATGCAATTTGCAATTTATGGAACACATACTTGCGCTTTTAGGCATGGAAAGCTATCAGATAGAAACTGTTGAATTATCGCTGACCGTCTCATTTACTTTGGTCTTGAAGTGGGATCAGTATTGATTTTTAGCTTCTTCTATAACTGACTTTAATTTCCTCGCACAAGCTTTAAGGGCTTTATTATGAATCTAACACTACTTGATCCAAAATGTATTCTCTTTCCAAATCACAAATTGTTGAGCTTCAGAGACTAACATGTAATGAATGAGAGGCTTTCTGTCTGAACAAATCTAGACAACAAATCCTATTGAGTAGGATGTTGAAGCTTTAGCAGCACCAGAAGGGAACAGCTGTCCTCGCAGCCTTGAATGAGCCACAGAACTCACTCGTAAGCTGCCTCATGTATTGACTTACACTGACTCTATTGAGATGCAGGGACACACAAAAGCCCCCGCTGGCAAGAAACTGTTGACGTCTGCCGTTTTTGCTGGTGTTAATTTATGCAGGATTATGCTAATTGGCAGGAGCTGTTGTAAACCTCTCTTGCACACAGGAATGTCTCCTAACGGCAGCCCTGTGGAAAGATATGAATGCTGCAGACTATTCCTGTCCTCGCTCTGACTCACTCGGTTCGTCCTTCAGGGATGAATCAGGCATCTTCATGAAAGTTCAAACGGATTTACAAGAAAACCCATAAACACGGTTAGATTTAAGTGAGGGGAAAACAGCAAACGGAGAGCCTGGGATGTAGAAAAACAAAACTTTATTTGAATCCCATGTGACCCCTATTTGCCACAAACATTGCACAGTATGAAAAGAAATCACATCATTGGGCATGGTGTCACATTAACTATACACATAAATGGTCCTATTATACATGAAAATGCTTGTTTTTGGTGATTTCAAAACAATGCTGTCTTTGTCTGGTCATAAAAACAGCAGAATGCAGAAAAAGACATCTGTAGTGTTTCAATTATCCAGTCCACTGGCCGTTTTTTCTCCGCTGAGTGATGTCGGGATGAAGGCTCAGACTAAGAACCTGCTACATTGGTCATCTGAAATATCCCTTGATGGGCAAAGTAAAAAAACAAAAGCATAGAGGTTTTTTCTTTAAAAAATAGCTAAAAGTAAATACAAAATCAAAACTATACTTATACTCATGAAAACACATAACATTTACTACAGTAGTGAATAAAGTTTGTCATAGATGCCAAGAGCAAAGTATGTTTAAGACACTGAGATGACCTTCCTCTGCCTAAAGTGTGCAAAACAAACGAGGCAGACCGAGCATGAACTGATCTGTGAAATGTGTGACAGTAAACGTGGGTGTGGATGAGGGCTGCTTCTAGCTCTCTACAATGATACACAGTATAATGGAAAGACATAAGACAGGCAGCATTTCTCTGTTTACATTTTTTGGTCCCTGTGTGCAAATAAGATACACATGTCGATACATACGCGTGTATGTGAAATGAATAAACAACTAACAGCCAAGGCACCTTGATACAGTTCTCCATAAAAAAACATCCTTGTCAAACTTGATTGGTATACCAAAAATAGAAATGATCAGGCTTTTATGTGTTTGTTCTCTGTTGCGTGCAGAAAAAGTCACCGAACTCAAGAAGAGCTCTACAGTCAGAGACGCAAAGTTGGTCTCTTTTCCCTCCTCTTCTTCTTCGTCTTTTTGTCCCTTTTTAGGAGACCAGCTGTTTGGCCTGCAGCTCCATCTCCGCGGCTCGTTTCAGAGCCACGTCCACCAGGAGCTGGAAGCCGCTGAAGTCCTGTGTGAGGTCCGGAGGAGTGGGGGGAGGGGTGTTGAAGAGCCCGCTGCGGGGGCTCAGGTTGCCCTCCATGCCGGTGCTGCTGAGGATGGTGGTAGTAGTGGTGGTGTTGGTAGCGGAGAGCGGCACTTCCTCCCTGCACCTGAGCAGCGCCTGTGCGTGCTGCAGCAGCTCCTCCGCTCTATCGCAGTTCATCCCCGGCACGGAGGGGGGTGCTTGTATCGCCGCCGTGACAGTAGTGTGACAGATGACAGAAGGCCGGGTGGGGATGAGGCCTGGAGACGGGGACAGGGAGGTTGGAGAGGGTAGGGAGGGGGAGACGGCTTTTCTCAGGACGCTGGGTACGGCAGGTTCAAAGCTGGAAGGGTGGAGGACGCGTTTGTCATAGCTCTCGTCGGCGGTGGAGGGCACCGGGCTGCTGTGTTTGGGTGACTGCGAGCTGTCAGAGAAACTGTCACCAGCTTTGCTGCCTTTCCTGGAAATGGTGAACTGGTTCGGGTCTTTGCCATCTTTCCTTAGCATCTCTGGGAGAAGTCGCCGCCGGGCGTTGATGAACCAGTTGCACACCTGAAGACAAAAAATAAATAAATAAACAAGCTGTGCCACACTTTAAAGTAGGGATGTGCAATTAATCAAGCTTCAGTTTTTTTTTTAATATATATTTTTTGACTTTTAATGCCTTTATTTATAAAGGAGGACAGTGAATAGAGTCAATAACGGGGTTGAGGGAGTGGGGAAGAAACGTGGGAAAGTAGCCGCAGGCCAGACTTGAACCTGGGCCGCCTGCATACCTGCATGGGGCGCACCTTAACCACTAGGCAATCTGTGCCTTCAAGTTTCTATTTCAATTATAATGTGATCATCCATGATCACAAAATTGAGATAATCATGGATAAACAATTACAGTGCCACATTTTTTGTCCACATATTTTGTCACATCTAGTAAAAGTTTCAGACTTTTCAAAACACATTGGATTATGATGTTAATCAATCATGATCTCAATATCAATTAAATAATCATGACTGTGATTTTTGCCATAACCAGACAGCCCTACTTTAGAGCATGATCTGCCTGGAAATTGAAAACATCTGCTGGTCTGTTTCCCTTAGAGTTCAGCTGGCATCAAACTTGAACAGTAACAACTTACATCACATTTTAATTAAAGCTACTGCAAGAAACTTTGGGCTTGTGTTGACTTTGGCGCCCTCTCCAATTCAGCTTCTTTAACCCATCACATGCATCACTTATTGATATTTTTAATGTAGAAGACGTAAAAATAAAGCCTTCTTCTACCTTTAACATGCTCACCTGACACCTACCCATCGCAGATGCAATTTAAAGTTTTAAAACAACGACAAGGAGGTTTCTTATCTGAATTCTGATGGTCTTGTTTGCTTTTTGAGGTCATAGAGATGCAGCAGCATTAATTTCAGTCTGTTTGACAACCAGTTACAAACTCCTTGCAGGAGCTCTAATGTACAACTCTTTCAAATATAAACATTATAAAGGCTTGCTTCTGCAGCATGCTACTAATAAGTCTCATCTGACACCTACCCCACAGCACAGTTGACAACATATTAATCATATCTGTAAAGAAATAATCAATCTTCTCACTAATGATCTGGTTTATGTCATACAGAGGTGTCAGTACAAAATGCAGGCTGTTTTCTAGCCAGCTAAAACTCCTCACAGGAGCTTTAACCTCAGGCTGTATATTCCAGTATTTCTCTATGATTTACAACACCATCCTTGATCAAAATGTCAATATTTGTGTTTTAAATGTCTTTACCAAAATTGTTTTTCTACATAGGCTTATCTCTTATCTTAGCAGCAGTCACAGTAGTCTCTCCTTTCTTGCTTTAGTCCTGCAGGCTAGTTGTAACTGGCTCGGTGAGACTTTGCAGCTCTAACCCTGTAAATGACTCTGCATTGTTCCCAGACAGCTGGGATGGAAAGGGGCTGGAGGGAGGGAAATTCCTGTCCGAGTGCCTCAGCCAAGCCCACAGCAGCACACAGGGAGTGAGCTTACTCACGTTGTCTCAGGCTTTTAAAGTTGCAACATCAAGCTGGTTTGGATGACCTTCAATTCTCTGTTTATGTGTCATGTTTTGTCAGCTATCACAAGAGGATGTGATTCAGTCGGGCTGACACTTGCTCACTCTACTTCTACAGTGGTCTGTTGACACTCGAGGGGTGTATTTTTCTAAGTGCATACCTGCAGTGTTGAAAGCTGCGTCTGCTTGGAAAGGAGGGCTTTCTCCTGCTCAGAGGGGTACGCGTTGTATCGGTGCTCATACAGCCAGTCCCGGAGGATCTGAACTGACTCTTTGGGCAGATTCCCCCGCCGTTTCCTTTTCCCGTTGCTCCCCGCGCTGGACGACAGATCCAGAGGGGCGTCCACACTGTCCTCGTCATCGGTCTCGCTCCCTGACAGCATCATCAGACCTGCGCAAAGCCAGCAGGGGAAATTAAGAATATATAAGAACAGGACAGAGAACAATACGTATCCCACTTTATGTCAGCCGCTCTGCCGCAGCCGCTCGCCAAACACAAGCTGTCTGGGAGGCAGCTGATGTGTCAGAAGCAAGCTGTCAAGTTCGGCCATGTGATTCATATAAGGAGCCAGGGAGGGTGTGAGGAGGAGGGAGGGAGGGAAGGAGAGATGGAGGGAGGGGGGGACGTCACAAAGGCTAGTCTGATGCTCTGGCAGTTATAAAACCTGCCTCGACAAATACATGCCAGTTATGCTGCACAGGGCAAGAGCACACCTTGCATGCTTGGATAAGTTAAGTACACTGGGCTGACCTCAAGTACAGTTAGTGCATGATAAAGAGAGAGAACTGCAGCTGTGCATTAGCAGGGATTAGACTTTCCTTTATAATTTTAGGCATGTTGAATCCAAGTCAGTCATGATCAAACAGGCATTGAATGTGGATGTTTAAGCCTTATAGTGAGTTTGTGTAGGCATGTGTTTTTATTTTAGAAAGTAGGGTCCAGTTTATCCTTATAAAGGCAGATTCTTTATGTACATGTGGTGTTTAGGTCACTTTTTCATGCGTGGAAGTAACCCCATTCAGACAACACTTATTTTTAGAGCATATCTAATCCCATGCAGTCTGCTTTAGGGTAAACTAGTGGGAAAGAAATAAGCAAGTTCCCAAGTGTGCGGCCAACAGGATGAGGTAATTACGTAGGCTGGGAGAGGGGAAGGGGGAGGGGAGACCTGTTGCAAATCAGCGTCTCCAGACTAAACAAAAGAATCTAGGGCTGCGTGCTTCTTTGTATGCAATTCAAAAGTTTCTACAAGCAAACAGCGACTTCGCCATAAAGTTTACCCAAACCAAAAGCACCACATTGTACCCGAGTGGGCAGAAAACACGTTACAACGCCACGAAGACACTGGTTTTTGTAAGTTTAACCAACTTGAACGAGGTTTTCTATTGTGTGTGCGCGCTGCACCACGAGGTCCATGAATGTAACAAGGCAACTTCCCACAATGAGGTCAGGATGAACATTAGCCTACATTCGGATTAAGATACTATTAAAAGCAGACGAAGGTGTTTCCTCTCGTAGGAAACGGTAAAAAAGATGCAACATGGCGATTTTCTCGGTTACGCGGTGTAAAAATGCAACACTTTAAACTCTTGAACTTACAATAGTCGTCAAACTTTGACTTGTTAACTCACTTTTGGGCAAAACTTCGACACAAATGTAGCATGTGTCATTTAAATGAGCTTAAAAGAGGCAGCGTTTTAGTCACTTTTGACATTTTTTCGAAACATAAAGTTAACCTTAATACAATGTGAGGTAAAACTAGCACATGTGGTTGGAGAATAGTGTGTTATTGTGTGGTTAAAACACACCTATAATGTCAAAAATATGAACAAATCGAGCTATATTGACTTTTGACATCGCGCCAGCACATGGCAGAAAAAGCCCCCTGTCATGTCTGGAAAGGAAACAATAGACTGCATGGTTTGCATATGAGGGAAATCGCTCTCTTAATCATAGTCTACGGGTATCTCAACAAAATTTAGCTTTTCTTATTTTGAAGGAAGTCAAACTCACCTTTTTTCGTCTTCATCTCCGTGCGAAAAATCCCACTTTTCCCTTGTGTAGCGCAGAGGAAAATTGCCTTTGTGTAAGTGTAGTGTTTTTCCTCTTTTCTCCAGATATCCCCAGTGTGTATCCGAGTATCCGAAAATCCTTATTCATCAAAAATCGCTTATTTCCCCTTGTATTGGACTCTTTCTTTCTCCTCTCCTGGTCGTCCTTGTTTGGAGACTTGAGGAGGAGGGGGGTTACCTGAGATCTCTGCGTCCTGTCGGCTCAAAGCCCTTTTCTCATTGACTGTGGTTGTGTTTGATCCTGAAACTGGGTGACAGCTATCTTTGACAGCTGCGTGACTCAACGCACAGAGATCCTCCCACCGTGGAGGGCAGAGGAAAAATCTCTGACATCAGCATGGCTTGTTCCACTGACATGGATACAGTCTTGTTAAGCTTTACAGTATGGCACATAAACCAAAACAAAGACCGTGAAATAAACTTAAGCATTTTCCTTTACGTAAATATAGTAAGCTCTGCAGTAGGGGTAGATTTAGGCGGGCAGTCCGGATGAAAACAACAACAACAGGCTGCTCGCGAGCACTGCGGACCTCGTGCTACATCTTACATAAATGATAACCTCCATGAAAAATCGCGTTATTGCTACAGGCGTGTGTTAATAGAGCTTAATATCAATCTTTGCGGGCTCTCAAAGGTGTTTAAATGTTTACTTTAATAGCCTACTTGAGTATACGAGTGCTTTTTATGCTATTTTTGTTCCTTCTGCTTTCCTGTATCGTCATATTTTCGAGTTAATAAACGGCATGGTGATAGTAAAACCATCAAATGTCCCATTATAGTATCGTGGCAAGTACTTTATGCAGCCTAGTTTCCGTTTAGTGACTCTTACATTTCCTTTTTCCAAATATAAACAGTACTCAAAGCACTGCTTTGCTAATTTCTTCCACTTTGTTGTGCAATAAGCATGCCGTGCCATTTCAGTGCAGCAGTCCAGGTTACTATAAAGACAACAGTAGGGTAGACTACAGCAAGAGAGAGAGAGGGGAAAAAAAAAGATAAATGCCCTCGTTTGTATGCCGTGCACAACCTTGCGACAGCTGCTGTAGCATCGTCTCTTTACATGCATTTGTTCCAGACAGGCGTTCATTTTCAAGGCTCAGCTAAATGTCGCCTCCGTGTGAGTGTTTGTGGAACTTTAACTAAAAGGCAACTGCCATGGAGAAACACAACGTCCTAGGACGCCCTCTGGTGGCGGAACGGAGTAGCATAATTGGGTCAATGGCATGGCATGCATTTTTGTGTCCGAATCTTTTAGTTCCCTTAAAAAAAAATCATTGCATCAATTTGTTCTACAAATCTTCTTTCTTTGATACATTTTCAGTATATTTGAATAACATAAATAATTTCATATTTGGTATTGGTACACTTTAACAACTAGTCTATCTGCTCCCTGTGTCCCTTTTTAACAAGAATGAAAGTAACAAGTATTTGCCTGAGTATTTAAAATTAGTTTTAGATGTCAGGTGGTTCAACTGCAATAAATGTCACTATCTGAGATAAAATATGTTAATTAAAGCCATACGAATATTTACTTTTCTTCCAAATGTTTTATTTATTTAAGTTTAAAACACTTTACACTTGTAATCTTCTTTATAATGTTATTTTCAAGTACATATCAAAATACACCATCCATTATTTAGGAAGAAAACTAAGCTGGAAAAGCAAGTTTATATCAATCACTGTACTGTGTCAGCTGTTTAACTTTAAATTTGTGCCGGATAAAATGATCTCTAACTGTGATGCAGTGATTATTAAAGTCACAACATAGTTATTAGCAGGTATTCAGCATATTTCCTGTGATGTTGTCAGGTGGTGCAACCGGGTAGGATATTCATTTACAGCAGCAGATTAAAGGTTAAAGTGAACAAATGTTAGCTGACTTTTATGGCAACAGCTATAGTGTTGAATGCATTAGTTGATTACATTTTAATTATTATTTTTCAGACTTTTTATATGAAGATTTTCTCTAAAAACACTAAATACCTGTGCAATAGAACCCACAATGTTAAGTTATTAATAAAATACAAAAGACACCCACAAAATAAATATGTATTAGGTATGTATGTAAATATGTATAAAGCTTATAAAAAACAATTTAAACATTTAAAAAATAATTTCACACATGAAACGTTTCAAAAACCCAATTCCAAATGTAAATCAAGTATTACATCTGTTTTTTAAAAAAATGTAGTATTTTGAAACCTTATTGACCCAATAATTACAGGAGCAAATGCCTCAACAGAATTTTAAAATTTGACACAAACTTTGCAAATATCTTAATCGTGCGTTTCATTGCACAAAACATTAAAATCTAAAACAGGATTCCATGTCAGGATGCAGAGGAAAATTCATCTCTTTCATAATAATGGTCAGAAAAACTGATATAAAGTAAGTTTTCAGTGACATAATATTTATTTTATGCCCTTTAACTAAACAGATGTTTGAATATACTAGTATCAGTAAAACTGACAGTAGAAAAAGTAGTATTAGTACACTGTACAGAGATATCATGTGATGAGTCCTACATTCAGAATTTTGTTGATATTCAGGGTTAAATTATGACTCCCCAATGATAAGACTACACAAGGTAGTGGGGAAATATTTCTTCTTTTATGAAATGATGGCTAAGCAGTCAGACTGAGCACTTGCATTGAACTCTGCATGCCACAATTTGATGAGGAGCTAAGTACCCCTAAAGGTCTGATCCTAAAATCACCCCTAGGGGGAATTCAGGTATATCGGGGCACCCTTTGAATGTCTATATTAGTTTCATGCCATACATTTAAATAAAAAGCCCAACAGAAAAAATAAAAATGTAGGAGTTTTCACCATCCATTTCAGGAGAATAAAGAGTTTGATTATGTCACTAGGGGGGAATACCCAGCACTTTTGTGCTGTTTGTTTTTCTGGTCACATCTGATTGATTTGAACAGAACCTCTGAACGACCAGGACAGCACTGATGGTTTTGGAAATTTTGGGACCCCCAGATGAACACAGGCATGAGGCCCCGCAGTTCTCCCCCCTTAAAAAGCTTTATCGACAAAAATCCTCCTTGTAACAGCTTTCCTATCAAATAAAGGCAAAAATGCCCCCTCAAAAAGTCATTCTAAAAAGAGGGGAAAATGTTCGTTAGGAGACAATAAGGACTTCTGGGAGCCAAATTACACTGGAGATATAAAGATATGCAATACTACATTTCCATGTTAATTTCAATAACAAACAGCAATTTACTCAATGAAATAAAAACCTTTGTTGCATTTCAAATGTTTTTTGGTAATATTTCAACAAGTGGCCATATATACAGTGCTTAACAAATTTATTAGACCACCACCCAAAGTAAGGTTTATGCCACAGCTGTCCTAAATTAACAGCACTGGTAATCACCAACATCATTTTTTATGTTTCTGCAATGGTTAATACACCAATATGAAGAAGCTCTTTAACCAAAATGATATTTTTAATGCTAAAATATAATTATTATTGTCATCCATGAATTTTCAAATTTACTGATTTACAAAAAAACTGAAAAAATAGTAAAGCACATTAATATTTCTTGATTAATATGTCAAATTTTAGTTATTTACTTGCGTTCATGAACAGAAAAATGAGTTTTAGTGGTTGAATGTTATGCTTGATTCATTTCTGACTTCTCAGAGAAGCCCAGTGAGCCGGCTCAAATTTGGGTATAAAAAGGTGAATTCAGTTTGAAATTCCTCATTCCTGTTCAAACTGGTAAAACGTGGAGAGCTCACTGAAAATGAAAGAGTCCGCATTAAAGCACTTCATGATGCTGGATGGTCTTTGACAAAAATATGACAGGTGGTCTAATAAATTTGTTAAGCACTGTATGTATTCATACAAATATTTACACTGCATAATCTACAGCTGGCTTTTAAACTTCTATTACATGACCCAGTTTACTGAATATTGTGCACTTTTAATGAGTTAACCCCTTAAAATGCCAAACAGCCAGAACACGGGTCAGTGTTGGAGAAAGTTGAGTATGGGTTCATGGGGCTCCTAGTTTTCCAGAGCCTCAGGCAGTTGTCTACCTTTGCTTAATGATAAAGTCTGCCTCCTTGGGACAGGAATGGTCAGTCAGTTGTAAAGGCTATTTATAACTATTAATAGGCATTTTGTGCTTGCTAGCTGCCAGGAAAAAGGCCAAATCCAGGATATCAGTTGCATTTTGGTGATTGTTTGTGGGTCTGCAGACATTTAGAGGTCAGCAAACACATGCTTTTTAATTGCAAGGTTGATATGTTTTTTCATAGAAGCATTTTAGCACTGTCCCAATCAGACAAAATGATGCCATCCCATGAATACATCCAGTTTTCTTTCACCAGAAGATAAAATAAAGCTGTTTCTGTTTAACTGTCTCACTCATTCTTAAGTCCAACAAAACACAAATTAAAGCGACTTTCAACCCAGTTGAAATTATTAATATATGTTTTGGTTAATTAACAATCATAACCAAGATGCTCACTGTCAGTTTGTTTTATTACATAATGCAAAAAAATATAGGCTCATTACAAAATGTTTCTTACAGTCATAAATAAATGGGCCTGGAATGTGATTTTGCTTTGATATAACAGTTCAACAACTAAATTTAAGAAGAAAACAGATTTAATATCGATGTAGCCACACAGCTAGAAATGTATAATCTCAGCAGGAGTATATACAGTGCTTAACAAATTTATTAGACCACCTGTCATATTTTTGTCAAAGACCATCCAGCATCATGAAGTGCTTTAATGCGGACTCTTTCATTTTCAATGAGCTCTCCATGTTTTACCAGTTTGAACAGGAATGAGGAATTTCAAACTAAATTCACCCAAATTTGAGCCGGCTCACTGGGCCTCTCTGAGAAGTCAGAAATGAATCAAGCATAACATTCAACCACTAAAACTCATTTTTCTGTTCAGGAATGCAAGTAAATAACTATACTTTGACATATTAATGAAGAAATATCAATGTGCTTTACTATTTTGTCAGTTTTTTTTGGGGGGGGGCAGTAAATTTGAAAATTCATGGATAACAATAATAATTATATTTTAGCATTAAAAATATAATTTTGGTTAAAGAGCTTCTACATATTGGTGTATTAACTATTGCAGAAACATAAAAAAAATGATTTTGGTTATTACCAATTCTGTTAATTTAGGGCAGCTGTGGCATAAACCTTACTTTGGTTAGGGTTAGGGTGGTCTAATAAATTTGTTAAGCACTGTATATGTATATATATATATATAAAGTAATTCATAATATTATTATAAAATCAATTTAATAGTGGATTACTTTGTGGTAAATTAGTATCAAATAATAAAAGGGTTTGTGACAAATAAAAACTAATATTACACCTGTTGTAATGTTTCATTTTAGGCATACAGTCAGGTATATTGTCACTCACTGAAGGAGTAATAATGATGTATTGCTTTCTAACATTTAAATCCTATAGTTATGTTGCTGTATGGCTTTATTAATGATAATGAAAAAGAAATGCTTCAAAAAGATTTCCTCTCTTGCTAAAATTGCTGGAAGCAAAACAGAGAAGGCCCTGGTATCGCTCTGTGCCTGGGGCGTACACATTACTAAAACAACCTCTGGTCAGCGCTAACTGTTGTATAATGTAGGCCTATAGTTTGTCATGATACCTCATTCTAGTTTGACTTTACAGCTGTAATCTGACCTGACTGAGTAATATCCATCACAAGCTCCCCCATTCATATCAAACACAGGCAGCGTGACTGAGCTTCCAGCATTCAAGGCTGAAACAGTCAATGTGTTAAAAATAGAGATGTGAGCAGGTTTGGCATGCAGTAGCCTGCTGTCAACGGTGAGTCAATACCACCTAGTTTTAATATTAAGCTTTACCCCATGGGTTTTAGCTTCTCATAATAAAACACACTAGTCTAATTGTTACAATGGAATTCTGGTTGTTGTGTTTATCGTGCTCTTACTAAGTTAGACGTTATTTAGTAGTGAAGGAAGTTCTCTACATGCTGTGGACTTGTGTTTGTTTATGGTATTAGCGGTGTTTTATTTCATTAATGTATTTTATTTTCAAATGTATAGGCTAATTGTCTCATGCTTTAAGTCTTTGTTTAGGAACATCATAAAGTGGGCGTGTCTGTTTCCTAAAGGGAAATTCCTGTTTTTTATCTTCAACACTGACACATCAAATCCTTCACATTTTTGGACTTGCGGTCAAACACCGATTGAGTGCCTCTGTCAGGACTCGTTAACGAAAAGCTGCGACAAGCCTGATACTGACAGCCTGACGATACCGGAAATCGCTTTATTTTGCCTTCAAAATAAAGCTGCAATTGTTAACTGTCTTTGGCACCAGTTGTGCCACATTAATGGAAACACTTTTAACTCATTGCAGTAAGCACAAAGACTTCTGTTTCAGGGCTGTCATTAGTCTTGGTTAGCTTTAAGTAATCTTGGTTGAAATGATCAAACTTTTAGTTGGTTGTATTGTAAAACAAAGCTCATCAAACACACTTCTTAAAAACACTGATCATAAACATGTAAGTATGCAAACATTTATAAAGAAAACAATGTTTTAAAAAGGGCAAAAATGTAAGTATCCATTACAAAATTAACTTGTTCTTCACATGTTTGTGTATGTTTCTGGTATGATGGATCTTATAGGGCTAAAAATGTAACTCTCACCATTATTAAAAGTCAGTAGGCTAATTTTATTTTGATAATTTTGAGTATTGAGGTTGGCTGGCAGGGTAAGTAAGAGATAAAATCCTTACAAAACACTCATCTTTCTTTATTTCAGCACAGCTTTATGAAGTCAGTTTAAATTCCACACTTTGTCATGTCAGTGACCGTAAATAACAAGTATTCAATCATCTTAGAAGAAAAAACATTGTTGGACCACAAAGAATCACGTAGGCTAAATAATATATAAACTAGAGAAGATAATTCTGTTATGTTTCTTATTATTCAGGCTTTAGAGCTACAGTAAGGAACTTATGACTTTGGTGGACAAAGTGTTCCTTTAAATCACACATGTCTGGAGGCCAAAGCCGCCCTGGCACATCATTTTATGCGGCCCTCAAGAGCTTTCAAAGAACCTTACTGTCTAATAAGACGATTCCAAACCACTGCGTGAAGATTCACTAAATGCCCTGAGCTCTGTGGAGCATGCATTGTGGGTCATGTAGTTTATCAAGGGTATGATTCTCTATGTTTCTGTCAAATGACAGTAATGTCTCTTTTCCCCCATGATCTGTGTTTTACCATAGCTCTGCCCTGCTCAACTGCAGTCAGTTATTAATGTAATGAATAGTGCTTGACAATATTTTTTGTGGTGATATAAGAATAACTATTTATAATGTTCTTAAAAATAAGATGAGTTTCATATTCCAAAAAAGTCCCATGATTTATGTAATCTCGACAGATAAATGCGAGTGGGTATTTCCATATACAGTGTCTTTGTATTGCCATACATAAATCAAGCGTAGCATTAGTCAGGCCACATCAAGCTGCCATATAATTGAAATCAGCTGATTTGCTTCTCTGCACGCTATGAGGTAATCAAGGACAGGGGGACCCCAGAACAGCCTCACCGCCAAATACAAAAAGCAGCAGTAAATGCACAGAAAAGACTGCTAAAATATTTATAAACATCATCTGTGTGGTTCTGACTGAAATACAAGCATTTTCTTTTTATTGCCAAACCTTTTTTTAAAGAAAAACTTAGCGTCTGTTTTCCATTTCTCCCCTAAACTTCTGCTTTCAGTTCTTATTATGAATTGATAGATAACTAGAACTGATTATAATCTAACATAGAGTCAAGCAGGTTATTGATGTTAGTGCTACAGTAACAACTGGCCCTTTAAGAACATTATTAATGCTACTATGGTCCTGGATGACACTGAGTTTGATCCCCTTGCTTTAAAATCATTGTTAACATTGCAGTTGTCTTGGTCCATTACTATTCACCATTTTCACAAATGATTTACTGTATGTATTGGATAAAGCTAACATAGTAATGTACGCTGATGATTCAACCATTTACACATCAGCAGCATCACACAATGACTTACAAATTGTTTTAAACAAGGAACTGCAAGCTGTAGTTCAATGGGTGAAGACAAATAAGCTAGTGCTGAATATATCACAAACCAACTGCATGATTCTTGGGTCAAATCACATTATTGACAATAATACAGTGTTTAACATTAAAATTGATGTCATCACTGTAAATAAAGTATTGGAGACCAAACTTCTGGGTGTAATGGTGGATAATAAATTATCATGGAAAACTCATATCAATAACATAAATGCAAAAATTGGTAGAGGTATATCTATTTTGAGAAGACATGGTACATTTCTGACTCAAAATATCATGAGTAATGCAATACAAGAACTTTTACTAACATATCTTGACTACTGCCCAGCAGTTTGGTCGAATGCCTCTGGAGAAACGCTTAACAAACTACAAATTATGCAAAATAGAGCAGCATGTACAGTTCTTAGGTGCAGCTATAGAACAAATATCATTGTGATGCATAAACATCTGAACTGGCTTTTGGTCAAAGACAGATTATTATACTCACTGATCATATTCATCAGAAATGTTTCTATCTCAAAATCACCTTTTATTCTGTTCAAGAATCTGTCTTTCAGCACAGAAAATCATAAAGACATTACCAGGCATGCAGCTGTGGGAAATTTTACAATGCCTAGAGCAGCCATCAAAAATACTGTTGCTTATAGAGGTGTGAAAATGGAATTCTCCACCGAAACATATGAAAGTCACCACTAACATAAATAACTTTAAAATATTACTAGAACGATATCTATCATAAGGAAAATGAATCTGGGAAGCTTCTGTGTATAGATATGCATTTGAACGCTTATTGATGTGAGATTAGAGATATTTATAGTGTGTTGCAAGTGTAAAACGTGACACAGGTTTGCGCATATTGAGGAATGAAATGTACTGCTGTTTGTTGTGTTTTGAAATTAGAAATTGAGATATGAAATACTATGTGTGTATATGATATTAGATGTATGATGTTGTATATATATATATATATATATATATATGCTTTGTATGTATCTCTGAATCAATGACACAGACTGTTTTGTTGTATTTTTGAAAGAAGAAATTTATATATGAAATGCTATGTATGTATGTGGTATCAGATGAATGAGGTCATATATATATGCTTTGTATGTATCTCTTAATGAAGGACACAGACTGTTGTTTGTTGTATTCTGAGAAAGGGCATTAAGATAAGAAAAAAACTTTATGTAGCTATATGATATCAGATGTATGATGTCGTATATGTATGTTATGTATGTATTTCCTAAGTAATGACACAGACTGTTGTTGAAGGCGACATTGAAATTAGCAATCAGACATGAAATGTTTATGTGTGTGATGTCAGATGTATGATCAAGGTAACAGCTGAGTTGTTGTTCGTTTTATTTTTTTATTTGCCTTATAATGTTTATAATTATTTTTGTTTCTTTATTTGCTTTATAATTTTCTAGCTACGGTTTTTGTATGTATAATTTCTGTTGGACCCTAATGGGGATCTTGATAAACTAAACTAAACTAAACATTGTCCTGTAATCACTTTTTTCCCAAAACTACAATATAATAGGTGAATTGTTTTTTTGTTTTTTGTTTTTTGTTTTTTTTTGTTTTTTTTTTTGATGGTTTCTTCCAAATTCAGACATTATTAGAATAAGAGACACAATAATCAATGTTCATTTTATTCTTTTTTGTAACTATTTGAACATCTAAAAGAAGCTTCAACAACCATATTTTGTTCGTTAAAAATAGTAGCATTCGTCGGAATGCGCTTTTATTTTGAAGGCGCCTCCACAGGAAACGCTTCAGTCTCATTCCGTGTGACTGACACAGTTTGGGCAGAAAGTGTCTTGTAACAGTTTGAAGTCTAAAATTAGGGAGGCACCCCAACAGCAAATGACGCAAGAGCACTAAAGTGGACAGTCTCCTCGTGTGTGCGTGTCAATGACAGGACTCCGGACCATGGAAACGCTCCCTACAACTTTGCTGTTGTTGATGACACCGGGGGTATTTTTGGATGTTGTTGTCATCTTTCCGTAACGGCCCGGCCGCGGCGTTCGGTATAAAGGACTCCTTCAAAATGCAGCTGTACAACAGTGTGCTGACACACTACCCGAGATCGTCTCGCAAAGTTACAATAACTTTATCGACCGCTTCTGAGCGTCTGAACGGGACTACAGCGAGCCCCCCTGAGGCCGAGAAAGAGGGATTCAAAGACCCAGGAACAAGCCCAGCCACCAACGGAGATCCGGCGCCTGAGACTGCTGCTTCTTCCGCAAACATGCCTGCTTTTTCATGTTACGAGGCTTCTTCCATGAGGCCGATTTACTTCACATCCACCGCTGAGATATTAATCCGCCGACCTGATGGAGTGGAGAGGTCTGTTCCTGTTCATATTGTGAGGGAATCCAAGACCAAACCCCCCTCTCCGGACTCTCAAAGTAATGGTGAGAGTATCCTCTGTGATTCTGATGTGATAGTGGACTTGATAGATCATATCAGTAATGGGACGGATGAATACCAGGAGCTGGTTGGAGGTACTTTTTTCAGCCATAACAGCATGTGTAGACCCCAAATAGAAGACAGAAGGATTGTGGGGGGTTCAAGTGAGGATGATACAGATTCCATGATTCATCCCTCCTTCAGAAGCAACGGATGGTCCTCATTACAGGAAGAGGAGCTAGTCCCCACCAGGGCAGCTCAACCCGAAGACCTCGTAAACAGAGGTTTTATTGCTCCAGAGTCTGAGGAGAGAAGGGCCTTCGAGCTCAGCGTTCTTCAGGAGGCATCTCAACAGAGACGGCAAGAAAAAGAGGACATCAACGATAAAGTCACGAGGTACCTGGCTGAAGTGGAGAAACAAAACAGGTACCTGCAGGAGAGGCACAAATTCAGGTACCACGTCATTCCAGACGGGAACTGTCTCTACAGAGCCGTGTCCAAGGCCACGTTCGGGGACCAGGCCAGACACTCTGAGCTGAGGGAGCAGACCGTCCACCACATCGCCGACCACCTGGATGAGTTCAACCCCATCATCGAAGGGGACGTAGGCGAGTTCCTGATCAACGCAGCACAGGACGGCGCCTGGGCTGGATACCCCGAGCTCCTCGCCATGAGCCAGATGCTGAACGTCAACATCCACCTGACGACAGGAGGGAGCTTGGAGAGTCCCACTGTCTCCACCATGGTGCACTATCTTGGAGAGGAGGACGTTTCTAAACCTGCGATCTGGCTGAGTTGGCTCAGCAATGGTCACTACGACGTGCTTCTGGACAGCTCTCTTCCCAATCCAGAGTACGAGGACTGGTGCAGGAACTCGCAGATGCAGAGGAAGCGAGATGAGGAGCTGGCAAAGTCGATGGCAGCCTCTTTGTCCAAAATGTACATTGAGCAAAATGGATCTGCGTGAAAGAAAAACACTGTATAATGAAAATTAAAGACAAACACTGACAGCAGACACAAGAACCACTGATCTGCCTGATCCACGTGCTTTAAATTATTTTTATAAGATTTTCAGGAAGACGTGCAGTGCACATACTTCGTGGTTTTGTAAGGAATTGCTAGATTAGTGGCAGAAATGTTTGAGCCTGGTTGTGATAGTGTGGGATATGGTGAAGTGAATGAAAATCTTCTGTTAGTACATGTCTGAGCTTTTAGTCGCCATTGTCTGCCTCTACATTATGTAAGATCTGTATAGCTCTGCTCTCTTTTGCACAGACAAGTCCAGAGAGTTTGATTTGTATCTTTGAGGACGATTAAACAGCCTTTTCTATTTTTTCCAACTTTGTTTGGGCTTTTTTGACAAAGTATTTTAAAATAAAGTCTCCAAAAAGCAGATTTGTAATGCTTTTGTTTTTAACAGCAATCCTTTTAAGGGAGTTTCCACTGAAATACTCATAAAAGGTATCTCTAACGTACAAAGTGCAGAATTTTGGGACCTGTACCTTTAAGAGGATGACTTGATGCATTACTCATCCTTCACTCTGCCGTCCTGAATTAAAAAGTGATGTTTGGAATACGTAATAAGAAGTGACTCCGTAGCCGACGACCT